>NC_138497.1:34039117-34639117 GCF_964252035.2 Podarcis erhardii | reverse complement strand
TCAGCTTCAGTAGTGGCCTGCAATAATTCAGATGTTCAGATCTGACCATAGAGGACAATGTGTTATCCAGTATTAAGCTAGAAATACAAGAATGCAAGATGTGGTCCATGTATTAGAAGCTTGTTTATGTCTTCATTGTCTTTAATTCTGGTTCACTGAATGTTTGCTGCTTCTTTTTCTTTCTTCCCATAGCTGCTGAATGTTGTCAGCTACCTAGCACAGCAGAATCCACGGATGCTTATACTGGGGCGCAAACACATGCTGAAGAAATCTTCTCAGTGGCACAGAAATGATATGGCTGCTCTGCAGAAGAAAGCACACTTCTTCTTTACTGAAAACCTGTATGTTCTGATGTTTAACAATGTCATCTTCAGAAACATTTATACTGTACTAGATTCAGGTTGTAGCTTTAAGACACTTTGACAAGCAGACCCTGAGTTTGATCATTTAAGGCAAATGTTTTTAGTTGTACAAGCAGTACATTCTTGATGGGTTGCATTTCTTAATTTTGAACTTCTCTGCAATATTTAAATCCTTTCCCCAGCCCAAGGTAATATAAAACAAATGCAGGTCTTTTGTTGTCGCTGTTCAGTAGTGCAGCTTTGCCTTGTAGGTATTTAATCAATGATCAGCTACTTTGTATTCCCAACCACATTTGAACACAGTAAGTGTGCCATCCTAGCCATTAAGGCCAAGCAGCCGACGAGGTGTTTATCAGACTAAGCTGAGCTCGTTAAAACATGCCTCTCTCATCCAAAAGATCAAGCAAATTGGCATCGGCGAAACTGTCCAGAACTGCTAGATGAGCAGCCTGTGATAGAGAAATTAGGTTGACTTGAGCATTCAGCCGAAAGATCAAACACCTCTCATTATCCATTTAATCTCTTTCTCTAATACTTTCTCCTCCTTACATCCATGTATAGTTCATTCTGGAAACACAATGAAATGAAGCAGATACAGTGGGCTGTACCCAACTAATTCAAAATATACCCATTAAAATTAATGGGCCTAATTCAGCCATGTCTATTAATTTCAATGGGTCAATGATTAACATTGGCTACAACCTTGTATCTTGTGTTAGGACATAGCCTTGATTTACTATTCGGTGTTGGCAGTGCTCACATGCACACTGGGAAAAATTACATTTCTCATCACATGGAAGCGTCTGTCAAAACAGAGAAGATAAAAGAGAAGCTTGAATACTATTTATTACTTACGTCTGCTGGGTGTCTCATAAAATGAGTTCTCTAGTCTAGAGGTTGTACTAAAACATAATACAATAAAAAGTGTCATAGACTTTAAACATCCAGCTCAACATAAAACTCAAGTACAAAAAATCCAACATACTAAAATGCGGTATAAATCACAGGAGCTAAATCACTAATAAGGGCTAAAATAACATGACCTTAAAAGGCTGGAGTGTGTGTACCAGAAGGACAGCAATGGAGGGGAGATTCGCTAGGGACAGCAATGCTTACCAGACCGAAAACAATGAAAAGGCCCTTTCTCTTCTGGTTATTATTTAAACTTCAGATTGAGGAGGTGCATGTAGAAGGTGTCTCAGTCTTCGCCATTAAAGGCTTGGGCTGGTAGGTATCCTACCTGGTACTGAAGTTTCTAGTTGTGTAGAATCAGTGGCGTAGCGTGGGTTGTCAGCACCCGGGGCAAGGCAAGTAATTTGCGCTCCCTAACCCGTGGATTTGCGCCCCCTAACCCGTGGATTTGCCCTAACCCCAGATGTTGCACCCGGTGCGGCCGGCCCCCCCTGCACCCCCCACGCTACGCCACTGTGTAGAATTTTATAGGTCAAAGCTGGCACTTGGAATTGGGCCCAAAATTGATTCCAGAATCAGTTAAGCCAAGAGAGAAGCAGAATATCCTGAAATGCTTAACAAAGAGCACTCAACAAAGCTTTACCTATTTCAATTACCTCTGGTCATAAAACAACACAGAATTAGCATACGGTGTTATTTTTGCAGCAAAACTCTATAAACCTTAATAGCTTGCCTTATTTTAGTACAATTGAATGTGCTTCTGTAAAATTTTGAAAATAAATCCGCTGTGAAACTGAGAGACACAATTTTGTTAAATGGTTAAATTTTGAAAGCTATCCAGCAGACCAGGTGTGGGTAATCTGTGGCCCTCTGGATGTCACTGGACTACCAACTCCATGAGCCCTAGTAAGCATGGCCAGTTGTCAGAGGATGGGAGTTGTAGTCTTGCAGCAATTGAGGGCCATACATTAGCCATCCCTGCAATTGCTGTTGTTGGCCTCTATCTGTTTTGAGAGACAGTGGAGTGCGTCTCTGGGGAAGTGATCTCCCCAGGGCACAAGCCTGGGCAGTGTGTATGGAGGTCCTGGGCTGCCCATAGAAAAATACCCCCCCCCCCGGCCTCATTGATGTGGTCCAAAGGAAAGCAGAGCAATATGCTTGGCTGCAGAAGTTGCTGGAAGGAGGCAAGTTGCCATCCAACAGTCTTAGGGACTCCACTCTGGATTTGTGTAGGGTTTACTCCTTAGCCTTATTTTTCTTCCAAAGATATCTCACAGGGCAGCGGAGGTTTAGGATCAGTTTTTTCCTTCTTTTAGACGGGCTACCTTCCCAGGTTGACAAGCCCCAGCTGCCCCTAACTTCCCCCTGCAGCACATGCAGAAACCACTATTGGTCTTGTCTGCTCAATCCACTGGAGCTTGTCTTTTGCATACACAGGAAGTCCCTAACATGCTGAGGGTTTGTGGCTCACCAGCTACCCTCACCTGGTTTACTAACCAATCAAAGCCATTACTGGGGTGTGGCTGCTGTTGCATGCTGACAGCTTCTAGGAGCCACAGGTGAGAGCGCAGGGTGGGGACCAAAGGTGGACAAACTGCCCCAGAAGCATGATGTATCCTCCACCAGAGGTACTACCCCTCCCCTAACCCCCTCCCCCAAAATCCCTGTAATAGGGACAAAAAAATCCCTGGTGATTAAAGTTTGGATGATAGATTGTTTCTCATGCTGTGCAGAGCTGCGCCTAATTATTTTATGTTTATATCTGATAGATGAAAGATTGTTCCTACTTAGAATTAGCTACATTTATGTTCTGGTTTGGATAGTTATTTTAGATTGCAAGCTTATATTGTATCAGATTATAGTGAAAAGAGGACAATGGTTTTCTATTTTTAAAAATACTATTTTCTTAAATGTGGATGTTAAAAATGTAGATAGGAAAGGGTCAAGCAACTTAGTACAGTCATACCTCGGGTTAAAGTAGCTTCAGGATGAGTATTTTCGGGTTGCGCGCTGTGGCAACCCAGAAGTAACGGAGCGTGTTACTTCTGGGTTTTGCCGCTCGCGCTTGCGCAGACGTTCAAAATGACGTCACGCGCATGCGCGGAAGCGGGGAATCGCAACGCGCAGGCGCGGGCTGTGTTCACTTCAGGATGCGACCGGGGCCCCGGAACGGATCCTGTTCGCATCCAGAGGTACCATTGTAACTTCATAATTAACAAATGAGAACAGTTTAAATAAGCTCCTGAGCAGTTTAGCAGTGTGTGATGTTCCACCTTCTTTTTAAAGGTCTGAAGATGATCCATTCCTGCTCTATGCCACTCTTCACTCAGGAAGTCACTGTAGATTTGTTACCAGAGATCTATTACGTGATCATAAGGCTTGTCTCTCTGACAGTCTAACTCGACGGCTGTTCTTTAAATGGCAGCGGGGACATCAGATGGTGCTATCTGACTACATACCAGGAAAGAGGATAAAGTTTGAGGTATTTTTTATTTTAATGCACTCCTCCTGCTGATTTAGTTTTAGTAATGGAAATGGCTGCATGTGATCATCACAGAATAATAAACTGATTTAAAATATGATTAAATTATAACATCAGTGGATTAAGTTGGTAATGTGGAGTGGGTGTAATATTTACTGGCCATCCCCCAAAATAATTTCTTTGGGATTTTATTCCCGTAGTACCTATTCTGCTTACCAAACATATCTGTGAATGTATGTTGGGAGATGTGCAACACATATATTTTTATAGGAAGTAAAAAATAACAGTTATTTCTCTTTCTTTACTTAACAGTCTGTATTGAATTTTGATACAATCGTGCAGACCACAGGTAACACATGGCATATTCCCTATGATGACAACGTCTTGGAAAGATCTTCTTATGAAGTGCCTACAAAATGGCTTTGTCTTCAACAGAAATAAAGGATGCATTTCTCCGAACAAAAATGTACTGTTGTCTCAAATAAAGCAGATACTATGTACCTATTATGGAATTCATGTTCTGATGCAAGAGACCTGCATTTGATCGAACCCTGAAACTTATCAACTCATATTTTATTTCTATAACGTATTGTAAATGGTGGAGAATATTATATAGCCGATTTTAAAATAAAATAAAAAAAATCATCTTTGATTTTTGATTTCTGTGTTAAAAAAATATTCCTGATTTTCACCAATGTCTCTATTTCAGATGTTTTGTTCTGATGACTTCTTTACCAGAAACTCCACACAGGTGCTTCTCTGCACCAATATTTCTCGGTTTATGATGAAGAAAGTGTTACCCACTTACTTTAGTAGTACTGCTCATATTCTCCCAAGTTCTCAGTTGGGCACCTCTGTGACTTTCTGCTGCTGCGGTTTTACTAGAGGCGGTGGAGGGCATTCGGGTTATATACATGCCATTTGCAGGGTCCCACCACATTTTACCATGAAGTGAGCCTCCAAGAAAGATACACCAGAGAAGGGTTGGTGGTTCGGTGCTTCTGATTTTCATCAATGGGGCGCAATGAACAGCCCACAGTACAATATAAGGAATCATTAAAAAGGGACTAATGGGATGCGGGTGGCGCTGTGGGTTAAGCCACTGAGCCTAGGACTTGCTGATCAAAGGTCGGCGGTTCGAATCCCTGTGACAGGGTGAGCTCCTGTTGCTCAGTCCCAGCTCCTGCCAGCCTAGCAGTTCGAAAGCACATCAAAGTAGATAAATAGGTACCTTCCTCTGGCGGGAAGGTAAACGGCGTTTCCATGCACTGCTCTGGTTCGCCAGAAGCGGCTTAGTCCTGCTGGCCACATGACCTGGAAGCTGTATGCCAGCTCCCTCGGCCAATAAAGCGAGATGAGTGCCGCAACCCCAGAGTCGTCAGGGGTACCTTTCCCTAAAATGGGACTAACCTTAAATCTCGCCCTCAGTTACATTCACCCTTACACTGTGCAGGCCTTAGAAACTGGGGGGGGGGGCGCTATTGCGAGGGAGGGGGCTTTTAATTCCCTGCACACGGAATAGAAGTTTTCCGCAGGCACAGGAGGCGCCCGCTGGAGCTTCGCGCATCCCTTCAGATAGCAGATAGGAGACGAAGGAAGCCTCGTCTTTGCGCATGCTCGAAAGCCTGGCGGTAGCTGTCGGGGGTCGGGGGGAGCTTTACGCTACTCTCCGGCCCGCTCGCTCTTGCTGCGCTTGCGCGTCGTAGACAATGACTAAGGAGCAAAAGCGGAGCGGAAGTGAGTGGGAGACTGCACTGAACCTTGGTCGGCTGCGCCTGCGCGGGAACCTGTGACCCCGGAAGTACTCCCCGTTGCCCGAACTGCGGCTCCTGGAAGCTGCCCCTTGCATGCTGTGTCTGCAGACGGTTCCCCCCCATCGCCGCTACGACCACTTTTCATCCTCCCGCTGACCATGTCCCGAGGCTCCAGCGCCGGCTTCGACCGCCATATCACGATCTTCTCCCCTGAGGGGCGCCTCTACCAAGTAGGTGAGTGTCTGGCAGGAACTGCCCCGTCACGGCCCAGGGCCCCGCCTCTCTCCGGCCCCATCGGAGGAAAGGGGCAAGGTGAGGGGAGCAGCAGCCCGCTCCCGTGTATTGGGAAGAGGGAGCACGTGATGGATATGCGGGGCGCCTCTGCCTCTCCCGGAGCCGCTTGCAGAGGGAAAGTGCCAGGAACGCGGTAGTCATGGGTCTCCGTGCAAGGTGCCTGGGCATCTTGTGAAAGAAGGGCAGGACCGCGCAGCGAAAAAGCTGTCTTTGTTTAAAAGCGAAACCGAAAGGAGCCTGCTGCAAAGGAGAATGCACCCCAGTGCTTGCGAAGGGGGGCATTATCGCTAGCCTTTTCATGACGAAGTTGCACTTGCTGAATATTCCCCTCCCTTGACAACTATTGAAGTTTCAGCGCTCTTGATTTCTTTTGCATCAGATCACCCTGTTCGTTGCACATTTACGATAATTGGGACAGGGGATTGGAACGGGTTTCAGCTTTAAAAACAAAAGTAAACTCCCAGATGGCTTTTGCAAAACTGAAGTGAAGAGAGAGTGTGAACCTTATGATTAGCAGCAGGACACTCCAGCATTGCAAAGTTAACTCAAGTATCCGGTAGTATGGACAAAAACACGTAACTGTGGAATGAGAGAGGTGTAAAACTATAGAAATTTGGTTATGTCAAATGCTCTTTAGATCGAAATATGAAAAAAAACACACTAATGTATGCCCACAATGATTTCAAGCTGTGTAACACTAAAAGTACTACTGAAGATGAGTAATCAAGAGTTTGCATTTGGGAGCTTCTATATATGCTATGTAGCATTGTTGTCAAATCTCCTGACTATGTTTAATGTACCATTTAGAGTATGCATTTAAGGCCATAAACCAGGGTGGCCTTACATCAGTAGCTGTTCGTGGAAAGGACTGTGCAGTTATTGTCACACAGAAGAAAGTACCTGTAAGTAGCAGTATCCTGAGCATCTGATTCTTTTTTTATTATTATACGTTTCGATAATTTGCTTCCTTGTTGATCCTTAATAATTAACTCCTCTGCTGTTTATTCTTGTTACTTAAAAGTACCAGAATTCTCTGGAGCATATAAGTAGGCTTATAAAGAATCAGACTTGGAATTCTTGGGAAAGCACACTTGGGTAAGGCCACTCCCACTGCAGAGTATCGCAGTTCCAGAATGCACAGCCCCAAAGTGGGCACTGGGCATTGCTTTCTTAAATCTTTTAAATGGTGGCCAGATTGATCCTGGTGTCAATCAAAGCCTTATGAAGAGTTCAACCCACCATAGACTAACTCAGTCAACACTTCCCACTCCCACCCCAGTCTGGCTGTCACCAGCCAGGGTATTTAGGGGTGAAGAGAAAGAGAAGCTGGTTAGGATCATTCAGGCTTTCCATTGCACCATCTTATTTTCATCTTAATAGCAGTGGACAGTGATGTTATTTGAAGGCAGTGTTAGTGACAAATACACTTTTTAGTTCTTTTTGTTTTTTTAACGTGGAAACCTTTATTTGGCTGTGTAGAATATTGTTTAAAACTATTCTTTGGTTTTCTCCATTAGGACAAGCTGCTGGATTCTAGCACAGTGACTCACTTATTCAGAATAACTGAAAACATTGGCTGCGTAATGACAGGAATGACAGGTATAAAAATTACCCACCTGGAGAGCGAATAGATGATGATGTACAATGTTGATATGGAGTCAGACATAATACTTCTTGTTAATATCCAGTGAATTGTTATGAGCCAGAGGCATTTGATTTAGTTCTGCCTCTGAAAGTAAGCAAATCTTACCAATTTCTGAGTGGGAAACTTTCTTGTAACCCTTTGCATATTGCACAGATATCCCTGGGAGGGGAGAGGGTGGTAAAAATTATTTTATTAATCCAGTATACGGGAGGTGTAGGAGAAGTATTTCAAATTAGTTTTGTATTCAGATTTTAAGTACAGTCGTACCTTGGTTCTCGAACGGAATCCGTTCTGGAAATCTGTTTGACTTTTCAAAACCAAGGCATGGCTTCCAATTGGCTGCAGGAGCTTCCTGCACTCAATCGGAAGCTGTGTTGGACATTTAGGTTCCAAAGAACATTTGCAAATCGGAACACTCACTTCCGGGTTTGCGGCGTTCGGGAGCCAAAATGTTCGAGTCACAAGGTACGACTGTACAAGCAACTCACATTTTACATGGGAGTTATGTTCCAAGGCACCATGTGTTTAAGTGAAATCACATATATTTGAAACACCATTGAAAAAAAGCCTACAAATACCTAATTCTGCCTCTTTTTGTAATGTTTTGGGGTCACTCCGGGTTCGGCATGATGTGTATATGCACTGTAGCTCACATATTGAACATGCGTAAATGGGGAGTTGCCTATAGCTTTTTTCTTGAAACTACATTGACTACATGAAGCATGGGAATGATTTCAGTTCTTTATTTATGTCAGCTGACAGTAGGTCCCAGGTGCAGAGAGCCCGCTATGAGGCTGCGAACTGGAAGTATAAGTATGGCTATGACATTCCAGTGGACATGCTGTGTAAAAGGATTGCAGACATTTCTCAGGTCTACACACAAAATGCTGAAATGAGGCCTCTTGGTTGCTGTAAGTATATAAAATATAAACTGAAAGTAACATTTCAGAACTTTTGGGATGCTAAGGCTGAAATATTGTGCACATGGACATCAGTGGGATGGATACTGCTCAGAAGATGCTGCTTCTGCACGGAGCAAAGTGTAATTCAACCCCATTGTGGTTCTCCGTGGTTCTCATGTATTTCTTTCATGATGGTATTTGAAGGCAGTCAATACAGAAACCTGGAAAGCTTAAACCTCACAGGAAAATCCTGATCCCTTTGCCCAGGAGCAGTGTCTTCATCTCACCTACAACCTCATCCCACTGAAGAAGGGAGACAGTTTCTCAAACAGATACTTGTGCTTTGTATCTATGAGGAAAATGGAATCACAGTCATTCCAAATTGTCACTGGTTAGCTGCCTGCTAATTGCACAAAAACACAGATAAGATTACAAAGGCAATAATTTAATCAGCTGAAGCTGAATTAGAACAGAAGGTACAGTCTGCTTGTCAAATGAACTGGTGAAAAGAATTTCATGCTGCATCTTAGTATGCATCAAGGTTACTAGGTCCTGTTGCTAGGTGTTTTTGCTCTAGATTATGGGACCTACCAACTAGCATTATCTTAGTCTTCCGTTTATTCAGATTTGCCTTGAGATTATTAGGTTATGCAACAGATTTGCTTATGTCTTGTGCCAATACTACATATTCTACACAACCTTCTAGTCGTGACTGATAGATATGTATTTGAAAAGCATAAAATGAAATTGATTTTAAGTATTTGAGCATTTTTAAAAAACACTGTACCCAATGTAGATTTTATGCTTGGAAGTACTTTCAGGGTGATCTGTTTACTTAGAAACTGATTTATTGGAAGTACCTTCTCTTAAGGAATCTGGTTTCAGGTAATATTGTTGCAAGACACTCTGAGAGGAAGTTACTTCCATGTAATGCAGTTACATTTTTCTCAATCTCTACTTTTGAATAATACTGGATTGCAATGCAAGATGCTTTGCAGATGTTCAAGAAGAGTTTGTTTTGGTTTTGTTCCTATCCCTTTTTTCAAATTTGGAAGTTGGCATTTTAAGAAAAACGTATTTTGAAAAAGGGAATATATTTCAAACTACGTTCTGAAATAGAAAACAGTTTCACCTTTAAAATTGGGATCATGGGGTTTAGGTCCTGCAAAATAAACAATCAAGTTTAAGAAGCAGACGACCCTTTCTCTAGTGATTCAGTGCAGCGTTGGGCCTCTAATCTAATGCAATTAATGAATTGTCTGTTGTGCAGATATGGGTGAGCCATTTGTTAATGAGTTGTGCATGGAGGTCTACAGTCCTTGCCTGGCCAAGCTAAAAACTAGTCCCCATCTGTCATTCTACCTCCCAACACCATTTCTGAAGGGAAAACTATCAGGGAACATACCAACTTGGAAGCAGCGCCACTCAACATCCCCTCCCCCCCCCCAAGCATGTCTTTCCTGCAAAGAGGCTGAAAAGCCTGTACTATTAGTTACTGCTTGAAAGTGCCCCAAACTCTTAACAGGAGCAGTAATGAACCTTTCCCCTGTCCACTTTTGCTGCTCTGGAGCCTCCTTTTCTGAGGTGCTTTGACCATGCAGTTGCCAAACATTCGCCAGACTTCATCCAAACTCTGAAGCTCAGAGGTTCGTGAAAATCATCAAGCAACTGTCTGGACAATTCTCCACCTACCTCTGAGCTTTGGAGCTGGGATTAAGGCATCACATTTGCCAGAGATCTTGTTGCACACTGCCCATGGCAAGTGGAATGCTGCATGTTTTGCCTGTTAGAGTAATAAGAGATTGACTAGAATAGAATGAAGCCATTAAATGAGAAAAGAGAATTCCACTCATTTTAAAAAACAAACATTATTTTCCCAAAGGCATGATTTTGATTGGCATTGATGAAGAAAACAATCCTCAGGTATACAAGTGTGATCCAGCAGGATACTACTGTGGGTTTAAGGCTACAGCTGCAGGAGTCAAACAGACAGAATCAACTAGCTTTCTTGAAAAGAAAGTGAAGAAAAAATTGGACTGGACATTTGAACAGACCGTGGAGGTAAGTCAAATGTACATTGAATTTTGTTTGGCATCAAAGATGTGGACAGTCCTTATTTGAGTTTGATGGGTGACAGTGACATACATTCTCCCATCTAGTTCTTCCATGTGGTTATTGTCAAAATGTCTTGAGTTATTGTCAGAATGTTTGCTTAACCTTTCACAAGTTTGCTCTGCAAAAGCCAAAAAAATCCCATCCCACCCCCAATTGCCTGTTTAATTTCATGCCTTAAGTTGCTGGTACTTCAGTTTTAGTTGTGGCACTGGGGAGCAGAGGACAGTTGAAATCACTGGCCGAAAAGTACTTGTCCTAGTAAGTGGGGTGCCCACTGATAAAGGCCTAATTTTTCTTGCACATTCCTAGGTATCCACTTTCTGTAACAACGCCTGTGTAGTTGGCTTATTGGGTAATGCTAAACCAGTGTCCTAGTCTAGAAGTTTGTGGTTTCTGCTTTGCAACCTATTCATAAAGTCATAATAGTAAGAACATATACAGTGGTACCTCGCAAGACGAATGCCTCGAAAGACGAAAAACTCGCAAAACGAAAGAGTTTTTCATTTTTTGAGTTGCTTCGCACGACGGATTTCCCTATGGGCTTGCTTCGCAAGACGAAAACGTCTTGCAAGTTTGTTTCCTTTGTCTTGCAAGTTTGTTTCCTTTTTCTTAAAACCGTGCATTCACTTTGAGGAGCAACTCATAGCACACGGTGTGGTAGCCTTTTTTGAGGTTTTTGAAGACTTTGGTGATTTTTGAAGCTTTTCCAAAGTCCGTGCTTCGCAAGACGAAAAAATCGCAAGACGAAAAAACTCGCAGAACGAATTAATTTCGTCTTGCGAGGCACCACTATATATGAAGCTGCCTCAAACAGAATGAAACCATTGATCCATCTAGTTTAGTAGCGGGTCATTCTGTCTGCAGAATCTTCTAAAATCCTTTTGGGGTGGGGTAGGGAAGGGGGAATCTTTCCCCACATTTTCAATGTGTCTCCCCCTCCCACCATCCCTCGTTCTTCACATCTCTGCACTAGCATCACAATTGTTGCATGTGTGTATTGAGCAATAGATTGGTGGGGCTGATACTCAGTGACATTAAATTTTTAAGAATTTTGTGGTTCAGATGCCCAGTTCTTTCTAGATTGATCTTGCCTTCATCAAACACTGCTTTGACAACATTATATTAGCAACATGCAACCTTCAAACAGTTTGACTTCACCCCACAAAGGCTCACTCCTTCTCTCAACTATAGTGGCTACTTTCAAACTGGAAAGTAATAATTTTAATAAAGTTGCTGTACGCTGCAGTGTCGGACTTTGAACGTTGCTAGAAACACAGCTGTGTTAACAAATCCCAACTGCAAGGAATGCTGGCATAGTCATCTTCACAGCTCTTCAACAGAGAAGTTTAAAGTGTGCTAGAACTCTGCAGCATTTGAAATATTCTTAATTCAGCTTTGCATGAACAGGGCATAAGTTTAACAGAAGTGAAAGATAAGTTTTGAATGTCAAAGTAGTATTTTTAATTTTGATTTTATATGCTGTGTTTCTAATGTCTCCTATATATTTCAATTCTAGACAGCAATAACCTGCCTCTCTACTGTTTTGTCCATTGACTTCAAACCTTCTGAAATAGAAGTAGGAGTTGTCACACTTGATAATCCTAAATTCAGGTAAAGAGTAAATGCAGAACTTTCCCTTTTTGCTTATGCACAACTAAATTTCATTCTTCTTCTTAATGAGACAGTTTAGGTGTGACCTCAGGGTTCCATCCAGTGTGGTCATCCTGTTGGCACAAGGGCTACTGCTTGCACAATGGATGTTCCACTGCATCCTCTCTCCCATGCACCTCCCAAATCTGTTTTGGTGGTTTTCCCAACCTTCCAGAACAGATTGGGGGGACTGGAAGAGGAGAGGGAGGGGAAGTCCTGTTGTGCAGGCAGAGGTGCTTGCGCATATAGGATGACTTCCTTGAATAAACCCTCATCCCTTGCACTGGAGTTCTAGAGCATTTCATTTTACTGTATACAATTGCATGGATAAGTACACGTGCCTGTAACTGCTGGCCAAGTACTTGAGGAGCTGCTGTGTTCCTTGCATATTTCACTTCCTAGGGTATGCATTGTTTATACACACTGCTAAATTCACCCACTGGCTCAGAACTGGAGTATAACAGGGTTTAAAGAGATTATTAGCACCCCTGAATTAGCAGTGGGAGATTGTCAAGAGAAAAGTGTTGCAATGCAAGCATCATGAGTGGTAACAATATAAGGGCATCTGTCGAGAGAATCTGCAGCCTTGAACCAGGCATAGCATGGTGCTCCATTAACAGAAACACCAGCACTTCCCCCTGTTTTAATTTATTATCCTTGGTACACAGAACTGACTCCTTACTGTTAACACTACCTTGGTGTATTGAACACTATTCACTGAGAGCAGGCACCCCCAACCTGCGGCCCTCCAGATGTTTTGGCCTACAACTCCCATGATCCCTAGCTTAACAGGACCAGTGGTCAGGGATGATGGGAATTGTAGTCTAAAACATCTGGAGGGCTGAAGGTTGGGGTTGCCTGACTAAGAGCAAGAAAAAAGTGGCTCATTAGTGCTTTGAAGGGTGGCAGTTTTCACAGCTTAGTAGACAGCCATAATTTGTGGCTGCCACTGGCCTTGCTTTTCTCCTGTCTTGGGGAAGAGCAGGATCTCAGTAGAAATCCCACTGGGCTTCAGAGATGCTTGGAAGTAGCAAGCCTCCTGCTTCATGGCACTATGAAGCCCAGTGCAGTTGCAGGCATAAGCTGCTGTCCTTCTCCCAGACTTGGGAGATTGGTAAGGGGGCTCATCCTTGTGATTGTGCTAGGCTTCAGGAAAGCTTGGCAGCTGCTGTTTCCAAAACTCCTGTGAAGCAAACCACAAAGCTAGAGACTAAACCAAAAGAAACAAAACAAGTAAAACCTCAGAGGTACCACAAAACGGTTTTATAAAATGTTCATGTTTTGATGAAGGCCTTCAAGAGCACAAAAATAGATTTCCTATTATGAAAACATTTCTCAACTGAATTTTCTAATTTTGTATTTAATACAGCTATTTGAGGCGCAAAATTAAGAGTTTCCATTCTTTTCACTCCTCTTTTAGGATCCTTACAGAAGCAGAGATTGATACACACCTTGTCGCTTTAGCAGAGAGAGATTAGCTCTATTTAGAATTCCTAATTCTGTGACTTCGGGCCAGAATGTCTGGTGAAAACCAACTTGTTAATGGCTCTGGATTATGGGCTGAAAATGGAATGCTCACTATCTGATGTATTTTACTCTGTACGAATAAAATGGTGGTTTTGGAAAGCTTTGTCATTTCTTCATTGCTCAACAATTAACCTTCTTACATCAGTTGCTGTGTTTAGATTTACAGTGTTATAGCTATGAGCAGTTCCACAGTAACCACAAGTAACACCTTTGAGAAAGTACTTTCAGAGATAACTGGGATTGAATGTACTATGTTTAAACCTGCCTGCTGCAGAGTAATGGCTTGGACATTAGGCAGGAAAACTTGTAACTTTTCCAGAGCTAGCAATAAAGAACTCAAAAGAACAATTCTATCTCTGTCTACAGTGGTACCTCGGGTTAAGTACTTAATTTGTCCGTTCTTAACCTGAAACTGTTCTTAACCTGAAGCACCACTTTAGCTAATGGGGCCTCCCACTGCTGCCGCGCCGCTGGAGCACAATTTCTGTTCTCATCCTGAAGCAAAGTTCTTAACCCGAGATACTATTTCTGGGTTAGCGGAGTCTGTAACCTGAAGCATATGTAACCTGAGGTACCACTGTACTCAGAAATAAGCCTCACTGAGTTAAGGTGTTTTGTTTTGCTTTCTTTTCTAATTTTAAATGTTAAAATCTTCCAAATAAGAGTGACATGCAAAATATAATAATAAAAATGTGAACCTTTATGTATAGTAAGCATTCAATAAACCCATATTCAGTGGCGTAGCGTGGGTTGTCAGCATCCGGGGCAAGGCAAGTAATTTGCGCCCCCTAACCCATGGATCTGCCCTAACCCCAGATGTTGCGCCCGGTGCGGCCGGCCCCCCCTGCACCCCCCACGCTACGCCACTGCCCATATTTGGTTGTATTAAAATCTGAATTAAGAGATAAGGTTCTGATCTTTTCAGAGAATCATCAAAGTAATGAACAGGTTCTTCCTTGAGAAAAAATGAACATATAGTACTATAGTTTACTGGTTTGCATTTTATTTGTGAGTTTCCACTGTTATCTTGCATTTCCAAAGGAAAATCCTTAGAAAATTGTTCCATCATGGTACAAGTCTGTAACTGGAGATATTTACTCAAGGCAAAACCTTAACCAAAATAGGCTGCAATAAATCTTTTCTATTACGATTTTAGGACTGCAGTGAACTACAAAAAAAGGTTTCACACCACACCTTCACCCCTAAACTGCCTTCATTCTTTTTTTAACCATGTAGCTTTAGGAAGCTCTGTATAATGTGAGAATCGCCACATTACAACATTTGATGCTATTAAAGGATTTAATTTGCTGACCCTGTCAAGTTTCACTGATGTGAACCTTCACAGCTGCCAGTTTTTATTACCATTTTACGGCAAGTCTTCTTTTCAAAGCCACTTCATGCAAATCTGTCAGGGTGTGGTTGCCTTTGAATCTTTTAGAAATGTATGATATGAACTATGTTGACTGACAGGAAACCAAACAGACACTACAGTTTTATACTTCACTAAAAACATGTATATAAGTCTAGACTGCTATAAAGCTAATAAGTTCTTGGTGTTTCAGATGCGTGGCATGAATTTAGTTTCAGAATATACAAAAGCAAGTTCTGTAGCACCTTAAAAGCCAAACAAATTTAACAAGTCTTAAAACTTTCCAGTTACCAATATGTAACCATATTTGATCACTGTTAATAAGGCAAGTATGACAACTTCAAATGCATAACATGTATGAATCACAAATGGAACTATCTTATAACCACAAGAGGCTTAACTCAGAATAACCCTGCAGTTTATTCATACCTTTATTCCAAATGGACCCAAATAATTAAAACCATAATTTCCCCTTGTTTATTTTGTCAAGTGACTTAAGTTTTGCCATATCAGTACTGTTTTCCATGTTTTCTTTAGTCATTCAATAGATTCCCTCCCCCCCAAGTTTTTGCTTTAATTGCTTTCCAATTCTCTTTAGCTGGACCAGGAGGCCCCCACCTTTGTTATCGCAGCTGCTATTTCTTAACAAAAAGCAGTTTTTAAGGAAGTCCACCATTTTTTATGAACAGCACAGTTCTCAAGTTTACTTGTGTGTTAAATAAAACCCTATAAATCATGTTAATAAGTGAGTCTTTAAATTAGTGGATGGCGCAATCCTACTTTGAAGTAAGTATATTGATTGCTAAGGGGCTTACTCTCAAGAGAATAGGTTTGCAGTTAAAGTATCACTGTCCCGTCCTGTGTCCCCCGCCCCCGGGCCCAGTTTATCTGTGATATACCCAAGGATACTGTTCAAACCTAAAACAGTAATTTTGTTGTTGTTTAGTCATGTCCGACTCTTTGTGACCCCATGGACTAGAGCATGCCAGACACTCCTGTCTTCCACTGCCTCCCGCAGTTTGGTCAAACTCATGCTGGTAGCTTCAAGAACACTGTCCAACCATCTCGTCCTCTTCTCCTTGTGCCCTCAATCTTTCCCAGAATCAGGGTCTTTTCCAGGGAGTCGAGTCTTCTCATGATGTGGCCAAAGTATTGGAGCCTCAGCTTCAGGATCTGTCCTTCCAGTGAGCCCTCAGGGCTGAAAACAGTAATTTAAGTATATGTAATTTTATCAAAGCTAATCGCTCCATCCTTGTTTTTTGTTTTTCCCAGTTAATATTGCTTTCTTTTAGTACTAGGATAGGTAGCAACCACAATTTTCTTTCTACACTGGCTTTTCCCAAGTGTATTTCGTTAAAGCTCTTAACTTCTACAGTCCTGTTACACGTTATCCCAGCAGCAATGTATTTCTAAACTGCGTTCAGAACATGGAACAACTGGCCTGTTATCCAGATATTCATTTCCACTCTTTTTTCCTTCTTCCTCCACTTCTTAATCTCTTCTGCTATTGTAACAGCTTGAGGCGATTGTGAGCTACACTGTTACCTGTGTATCAAGAGATGCTGAAGTAGAAATAAGCCTTCATCCTAAGTGAACAGTGCACAGTTCTAGTATTTGATGAGCAATACAAAAACCTGAAATATGAAGTGTATTGCTCAGCATTATCTGGGCTTCTTCACACACTTTTTAAATGTGAACAGTACTGTAAGCTTCCTGTACCTCCACTAATTCTCTGTTCTCCAAATGACGTTCTGTAAATCACCCTTTGTTTGACACCTATATAGAATTCACAAGTGGCAATTAAACGTTGCTGTCCAACCAGTTTATCTAGTGTGTAGCTTGGTGTGTGTATAAAATGATGAAAGCTGCTCATTTTGCTGATCTTAGCCTTCATAATTCTGCTCAGAACACTTTGCTTTTTGAGAGGACTCAAAATAATTTTTTAAAAAAAATCCTAGGAGTCAAAGAGCAGCATTAACCAGCCTGGAAGAATGTTTTCCATTAAAAATCCAGTGTATATGAAACTCAACCTAGTTTTGCAATTCTTTGCCTACTTATCGAGCAGCAATAACCCATGGTTAAATGTTGCATTTCTGATAAGAGCCTGGAGGGAATTCCCACGTTCACTTTGTTTAAGCATTCCTGTCCTAATCATGAGCTTTGGGCATAAAGTCTGCAGTTAGGCTAGAACACACTGGTTTAGCCTGTTTAGAAGGAAGCAACATCCTTGATTTGAAACTTAGCTCAGTTTTGCAAGTAGCACAACTCAGTTTTTATTCATTAAAGTACTTTGTGCAACAGTGATTTTGGAGGGGCCATACTATCCCTAAGTAATAGTTTTCTCTTGCAGCATAAAGGGAGCCTAGTTGGGTTTTAGGGCCCTATAGTGTGCTATAATTCATTCCACAGTATATGTGAAAATACAGGGTTTTATCCAACAAAGTCCATTAGTGAGAGGCCTTCCACATGCACAACAGGACTTCCTCACCCTCCATGTCCCCACAAACCATAGCTGTCAACTTTTCCCTTTTCTTGCGAGGAATCCTATCCGGAATAAGGGAATTTCCCTTTAAAAAAAGGGAAACGTTGACAGCTATGCCACAAACCTGTTCTGGGTTCCCCCGTAACCTTCTGGAGGAGATGTTGGAGTTGTGGGGGGCAAGCAAGAAAATAAAGGGGAGTCCTGCTGTTACATGTGGAATTCCATGCACTAATGGGATGGTTTCTTTAGAAACAACTTGTAGCTACTGTCATACCTTTTAAAATTCTGTTGCAATGCTGTGGGATCGTAAACACGTTCATTAACCTAATATGTTTTATGAATGTACTAGTTGTGCATACTTAAATCTTCATGCCAGTATGAAAAGACCACTCTTGTTTGTCTCCAGCCTTAAATGGAGCTGAGTTCTGCCAGTGCTGCAATAAACTGCTGCATCTCATATTTCATACAGCCACACTGTGGACTCTGTTTGGACAAAAGGAAACCAAATTTTAATCAAGCAATCAAAGCCAACTTATAAACAAGACACTTCTGCCAGTTTTCACTTTACATCCAGGCTCTTAGCACATCTGGGAAAGACATAGGTCTTTCTTACTGTTCTTGACTCGATGACAGCAGTGTCCACCACTGTAATGGAAATGACAAATAATATTTGTCTCTTGTTCCGTTCTCTCATCTCTGCCATGATTTAAGGCAAGAGATGGGGAACATGCGTCATGTTGTTAGACTACAGCTCCTATTATCGCTCACCATTGCTCCTGTTGGCTGGAGCTGATGGAATCCAAAGAGCCACAAGTTCCCAAAATTGAACAGATAATTTACTGTGGCTTAGCAAGAAGCTCAAGGAAAGGCTGTGGGCAGTAGAAGCCAACATGGTGCCCACCAAATGTTGGATTCCAACTCCCATCAGCCCCAACCAGGATGGCCCATGGTCAGGGAGGATGGGAGTTGTAGTCTTACACAACATCTGGAGGGTACCATGTTAGTTACCCCATGCAGTGGACAGGTGTGAAGCAACTACTAAACAATGAATCAACATTTGCACTCTCATCTCTACAAATACTGGACCGGAAAGATCTCCACATGCCCAAATCCTCCATTTTCTGGGTTATCCTAGGATGGTGGTGCAGTGAGAGAATCCCAGGTGTGTGACCATGACCTACTGCCCACAGAATAACCTGCCCAGACAAATTCAAATTTGGGTGCATTTGTATTTCCCTCCATTAATTAATTAATTAATTAATTAGTACTTATAACCCAATTAATTAGTACTTATAACCCACTTTTCATTTACCGTATTTTTCGCCCCATAAGACGCACTTTTTCCCCTCCAAAAATGAAGGGGAAATCTGGGTGCGTCCTATGGGGCGAATGCAGGCTTTCGCTGAAGCTTGGAGAGCGAGAGGGGTTGGTGCGCACCGACCCCTCTCGCTCTCCAGGCTTCAGGAAGACATCCGCAGCCTGGGCAGCCCTGCAGGAGGTCCGGCAGGGATGTCTAGGCTGCGGATAGCAGCCTGCTTCCCGGAGCGTCGGGCGCCCTGAAAGCAGAGCGCCCAGCGCTTCGGGAGCGCATCCGCAGCCTGGGCAGCCCTGTGGGAGTTCTCCGCAGGGCTCCCCACGCTGCAGATAGCAACCTGCCGCCCGGTGGGCAGGGCGCCCTGAAGCAGAGCGCCCCGTGCACCGGGCAGACATCCACAGCGTGGGGAGCCCTGCAGGAGTTCCCCGCAGGGCTCCCCACGCTGCGGATAGCAGCCTGCCGCCTGAGGCAGACATCGGCCAGCCCCACAAGCTCAGGGAGGCGCAGCGCCGTTCCTCGACCTGGTTCGGTTTCCCCGACCTGCTTTTGGGGGGGAAATAAAGGAAAAAAAATTCCCTTTATTTCCCCCCCAAAAAAACTAGGTGCGTCCTATGGGACGAAAAATACGGTAATCCCAGAACAGGGAACAAATAAACAGAGAAAAACAGCAGCCTACAACTATCACAGAATCATTCTAGTTAGGCCCCAAGACCAACAAATTAACAATTCTCTCATAAGGCAACCAAAACTAAAACGACAAAAATCAAAATGTCCAATTTAGTCAAAAACCTAAAATAGAAAAGAACCACAAGACTTTCAGACAGATTTAGCACCCAATGGTCCTAGCAACACTTCCCACCTGTTTTTCCCCACTTGGGACAGTCCACTCCTCCTCTGTCTCTCACTTAAAGAGGGCCCCACTCTGGTTTCTGAGCAACTGAACAGCTTCCACCACCACCACCACCCACTTTCCAGCCCATTCAAGCTCTAACCCAGAGTGGTATGAATGGTTGCCTACAAACGTCCAAAGCAAGAAAAACCTCTTCCCTTGTCCACAGAAGCAACAGGCCAAAGCACAGAAACACACAAAAGAGAGGATAGCAATAAGCCACATCTGGTGTTTCTCTCCCCTTCCTCACTTCCTGAGGAAACTCATATGTCTGAAGGTCAGTAGGGCTGCGAGGGAGGGATGTTGAGGCGGATTGGCTAACATCTCCCACCTTGCCGCTCCTTACCAGTCAGCACAAACATTGAGTAATCCTCAATGAGCACTTGTTACGCCCCAGTTTGTTTTTCAGGAATGTTGTGGGCCAAGCTGGGATGCTCCTTGGTACCTGGCCTGCAGTGCAAAAAAGAGTAAGCTGCCTTTCTCGGGATTGACATTAAGGACAGGCATATTTGGGGATCTGCCAAGAGTCCATTGACCTGCTTCTCCTCTCTCTCGGAAGATGGTAACTCTTCTTCATTGAAAGTTTTTAAGCAGAGGCTGGATGGCCATCTGTGATGGATGCTTTAACTGAGATTCCTGCATTGCAAGGGGTTGGACCAGGGTCCTTTACAACTCTACAATTCTGTGATTCTATGAACTTCAAGAGGTCTGGTGGGCCGCATAAAATGAAAGCAGAGATGCAGGTTGCTTACTTGGGCTTGACATCAGCCAAGTTACCTCCAGTATTTTGTGGAGGGGATTCAATCACATATCAGAAATTTAAAGGTAAAGGTAAAGGTACCCCTGCCCGTACGGGCCAGTCGTGTCCGACTCTGGGGTTGCGCGCCCATCTCACTAAGAGGCCGGGGGCCAGCACTGTCCGAAGACACTTCCAGGTCACGTGGCCAGCATGACAAGCTGCATCTGGCGAGCCAGCGCAGCACACGGAAACGCTGTTTACCTTCCCGCTAGTAAGCGGTCCCTATTTATCTACTTGCACCCAGGGGTGCTTTCGAACTGCTAGGTTGGCAGGCGCTGGGACCGAGCAGCGGGAACACACCCCGCCGCAGGGATTCGAACCGCCAACCTGACGATCAGCAAGTGCTAGGCGCTGAGGTTTTACCCACAGCGCCACCCACATCCCTATCAGAAATTTAGGTTTCCACAATTAAAACATGACTCTGATTAAGCACTATACAAGTGGGAAAACAAACAAACAAACAAAAACAGTAGATTTAAGTGCTCTGCCATCCTGGCACAACACTTTCACTTTTTAAAAAAGCACACACAAAACAAAAACAGACTTTTTTCACTTAAGAAAGTGTTAGGAAAATGCATCGAAAAGTGTGGAATGGATGAATAAAGACCCCGCCATGAGCAAATAAGGAAGAATGCAGAATGAATGCTCACTGTTGTACAACTTGCTTGCCTGGCAAGCAAATAAGAATGAAGGCTCAATAAAGAGCAGATATATTATAACATCCACATTAAGTTCTGCGCAAGCACATCAGAACAATTGTTCCATAATAAGCAGGTCATCTAGAGGAGCTCCCGATCTATTACAGAGATTGGCATCAACCTGTCTCTTGCAGGGGCAGATTTTCAGCTGTACCCTCATATAGGGGAGTGGCTACAGGATGAGGGTTTGACCCATACCATCTATTGATGTGAGCCACTCCTTCACAGGGTTATCCAACAGTCAGACTGGGTGGTACATACTGTCAGCAGTTCTGCTAACAGCAACAACTGACTCGTACCTAACTTCTTTATGCCACATCATCAAAAGCACTTGTCAGGGGCTCAGGAGCAGAAGCACAGGGAAGAGAGGAAATGGAGAGCGAAGGGGAAGAATCTGAGGGCAGCGTAGGAGAAGATGACAGTGGCCCGAGAGATTCCATGAGCCTCTCCAGCGAATCGGAAGATTCACAGAAGGGGGCGCCGGTGGCCAGGGCAAGGGGGGTCCCAAGGGGGACACTCCAGAAGCAAGGGGCCAGCGGGGACTCCCAGAGCAGCAGTTGGAGATCAGGACCAGCTTCCCCACCAGAGCATAGTGGGGGGGAAGAGTCCCAGGTATCGGGGCCCGCGTCTCCCCCAGCAGGGAGAGAAAATGAGTCAGGGCTGACCACGCCTCCATCGGAGAGTCAGGCAACGGAGGGGAGGTCAGGTCTAGCTAGCATCCCGGAAGAGGGAAGCAGTGACAGAAGCAGTGTAACGGTCAGGAGGAAGGTCACTGGGTTGGCACGAGAGCCAAGTTCAAATGTACAGGCGCGCGGGACAGCAGGGAACGAGGATTGGGAACCAGGTCCTAAAGCCCGTCGTAGGCAGGGGGAGGAGTCAGGGGACTCAGCGTCAGAAGAGTCCAGAAAGGGGAATGCCCCAGCGGACAGGAGGACCCAGAGGAGGAGAGAGCAGAGGAAGAGGTGGAGCAGGGCTAGAGTCTTAAACTGGTGTCAGGGGGGAGGAGATTCAGACGGAACTTCGGCGGTCTAGGGTTTAAGACGTAGAGCTGCGCGCTATGGCTTTGAAATGGAAACTGAACTTCAATAAAGACTTTTGTATATAACGACGACCTGGCGTTGGTCCTCTGTGAGCTGGGACCTTGGGCAGCTTTGACAGCACTCAATAAACTTCAGACCTGTTTTACACTCAGCTCTTTTTACCTGTGTCAGCAAAATCCTATGTGTTAACAACTCAGAAATGTCTTTAGATCAGTGGGACTTTCCCCCATGGGTGACCCATTTTGCCCATCTAGTTTGAAATCAAGCCTTGCAGGCAAAGTTACCATGCTTTGCAAGCCCCACAAAGCTGGTAATAGCGGCTTATGAGGTGCATTGCACAGGGTTATGCAAGATTCAGCCATCACTGTGTCTTTTACCTGTTCCATCACTAATGTCTTGTGTCTTGTTTAGTTGGTGTTAGTTACAGCAGTGGTTATACTTCTGTATATATCTGTATCTGAAAAGCCTACAAGCCAGAACTTATTTTTCTGAACTCCACCCAGAGCTGTTTGCTGAGCCTATTCTACACCTGTAAAAGATTTAGACACTACTCTGCTTCCGTGTGGTGACTGGTACTGTGAGCAAAAGCCAACCTCCCATTGCATACGTATCTTATATCAGTTTCCCAACAAAATGTGACATCAGGTATAGGGTAGGTGGGCACCAAAATGGCCTCATGGGCCAAATTAGGCCTGATTAGGTCCATGAGGTGACAGTTCTCCACCACTGCAATAGATCACAAGGCATTCTAAAGTAGCCTTCAAAATGGCATACTTCTAAACTCTTTTGCCATTCCCCTTGTTTCATTTCCTTAAAAGTGTTTTATTTATTCCTTCATGAGTCACAACTCAACTGCTGTATAGTACTGTGCCCAGTTCTGGGTCCTGCATTTCAAAGAAGGATGTAAACAAAATGGTTGCTGTCCTCTGAACCTCTTCTGAAGATGGTCAGGAGAATAGAAAACAAGCCTTGGGACAAACCACCCACAACTCCCGCCTGTGTTGCAAGCCTTTCATTACTTTCTAGTTCTTCTGTTAGGACCAGTTCTGATGCAACTGTTTGGAATAATTTCCACAGAAATGCATACCTGGAAAAAGGGCTCAGTGAAGTAGGTCATCACACAGTTTGCCTCATTAGTTGGCTCAAACTACAGCTCACAACATATTCCAGCCTAGCACAAGTTGTATGACTGACCAGTTCCAACAAACCATCGTCAACACACACTAACTCATGGGATGGGGTACAGTACCCCATTTTTTTGTGTGAGGAAGCTTTGCAATGGATCTGTCCAAAACCAGGAAAAATTGAACAACAGAGCAGCAACCAACATAAGCAGCTAGGACTTGCGACCCAGGCAAGACGAAAGTTCCAGCTAGATCCTATTGTACTATGGAGGGAACTACTGTATTGGCCTGAATATGTTGTTGTTTAGTCGTTTAGTCGTGTCCGACTCTTCGTGACCCCATGGACCAGAGCACGCCAGGCACTTCTGTCTTTCACTGCCTCCTGCAGTTTGGTCAGACTCATGTTTGTAGCTTCGAGAACACTGTCCAACCATCTCGTCCTCTGTCGTCCCCTTCTCCTTGTGCCCTCAATCTTTCCCAACATCAGGGTCTTTTCCAGGGCGTCTTCTCTTCTCATGAGGTGGCCAAAGTATTGGAGCCTCAGCTTCAGGATCTGTCCTGCCAGTGAGCACTCAGGGCTAATTTCCTTAAGAATGGATGCGTTTGATCTTCTTGCAGTCCATGGGACTCTCAAGAGTCTCCTCCAGCACCATAATATAACCAGCCTGAATATAAGCAGTACTTTCGCCCCCAAATTCCAACCGTGAAAAGTTAAAGTGCTGCTTAAATTCTCGACCTTACAAAAATTGGCTTTTACGATATCACTGTAGGATTTTCTTTTAAATTTGCTATTTACGGGTGTGAGTGCCTGTGGAATTTTAAGGGAGCAGTATTGTCTTTTTTTCTCTCCCCCCCCCCTGAATTTTGAAGGTGTGGCTTATTTGCAGGTGCAGCTTATATTCGGGCCAATATGGTACATCCAGGGAGGGGAGGGAAGCTTCAACTACAGATCAGACATATTTCTTAGAGAGACTCTGGAAGTGTATACAGTGGTACCTCAGGTTAAGAACTTACTTGGTTCTGGAGGTCCGTTCTTAACCTGAAACTGTTCTTGACCTGAGGTACCACTTTAGCTAATGGGGCCTCCCGCTGCCGCCGCGCGATTTCTGTTCTCATCCTGAAGCAAAATTCTTAACCTGAGATACTATTTCTGGGTTAGTGGAGTCTGTAACCTGAAGCATATGTAACCCGAGGTACCACTGTACTCAGTTCTGACTAAGCTTGGTCAGAACTGAATATACACTTCCAGAGTTAAAACTAAATACATTGCTTCTGATAAATGAGCCACCACAACCGCTAGAGGACCATGAAAATTTGTGACCTGGGCTTTTTAGACTCATCTACCCATGCACTATTTGAAACCAAAGGGGTGCATTGGTTTCCAGATGTGAATTTTTTTCAGCTCTCCTACCTCACTAATATATACACAATAGATGCAGATTTTGGGACCTGTTAGTATAAAGAACTATAGACATTACAGTGGTACCTCTGGTTAAGAACTTAATTCGTACCGGAGGTCTGTTCTTAACCTGAAACTGTTCTTAACCTGAAGACCACTTTAGCTAATGGGGCCTCCTGCTGCTGCTGCTGCGCCGATGCTGTGCGATTTCTGTTCTCATCCTGAAGCAAAGTTCTTAACCCGAGGTACTATTTCTGGGTTAGCGGAGTTTGTAACCTGAAGCGTCTATAACCTGAAGCATCTGTAACCCGAGGTGCCACTGTATCAAACACTCAATTTGTTAATTTTCTGGTCTGCCCCACCTTCTCTACCTGTCCATTCTCTTTTGAGGAGCTATTTGTAGTTTACCATTATATTATTTTAATCTATATTTCTAACCTACCCTTCTTCCAAAGAAGCTCAAAGTGGAGCACAAGGTTTTGCACAACCATACCTTCTTTCCTCACATTAATATTGGGGGGTAGGCATGGATGTAGCCAAGGGGGGTGGGGTGGGCAGCTGCTCCCCAAATAAATCAAAATCAGTACAAATCAAATGAATATGAATATCAAGTTCTGCCCCCCCAACAAAAGTCCCCCCCCTAACAAAAATCCTGGCTATGCCCATGGGGGTAGGTTGTTGTTGTTGTTTAGGCATTTAGTCGTGTCCGACTCTTCGTGACCCCATGGACCAGAGCACGCCAGGCACTCCTGTCTCCCACTGCCTCCTGCAGTTTGGTCAAACTCATGCTGGTAGCTTTGAGAGACCCAAAGTCACCCAGTGAGGTTCATGGCTGACCTGGATCTTCTTTTTCTTCGTTTAGTAATCTTACCACTGATTCCTCCTAGGTTTGCAAGAAGCACTATCACACCAGAGGGCTTCCTGCAGGCCCAGCACATCATAGTCCCTCTGCTGCTATTGGCTTACATTCTCTGACATCACAGAAGAAACTTGGGTACAGTGGGCTAGTCAGCTTACATCTTTATTTGGACCACACAGAAATATTTCACTCTAACTTACAGGGTCTACATACACCTTCTGGTCACATTAAATGCCAGTAGCATCTATTTACACTTGGGACTTTCAAATAACACCTTGCTAGTGCGTATAAATTAAATCTTCTTGGAGCCTTTTGCTAAGAATAAGAGATACCTGCTGCTTACAAAGTAAGATATCACATCAGCATTGGCTCTCAGTCTGATGAAACGCTGACTATCTTCTTAATCTTTTTCTCAAGAACTGACCAAAAATGCTGAAAGAATTTTGTCCTAAACCTCCACAGTAACAGCTGCAACACCAAAGAGGGAAATATAATGGCATTCTACCTTAAGAAAATTTTATTGCACTATAATGTCAAAGTGATTGAATTTCTTCAAGTCAGCACTGAAGAGGAGGAAGGAAGCCATGTCCTGGGAATTCCCTAGTTCAGCAAAGGCCTAATTCTCACAAAGAGCAGAGTGGGGGAAGGGGGAGATCTGTAGATGTGGCTCACATAATTTAATGTTCTTCCACAAGCAAAGAAATCCTTGCACATAGAAAACTAAGATGTCAGGGAGAACAACAGACAATGCCTCTTCTCCTTACAAAGTTTGACCACTAATAGTACTTGGATATCTTCTGCAGACCCTCCTCCTCTGACCAGCTGTTATCAACACCCTCATAGCTATTTCATTAACTAGATAAAGGTAAAGGGACCCCTGACAGTTAAGTCCAGTCGCAAACGACTCTTGGGTTGCAGCGCTCACCTCGCTTTACAGGCTGAGGGAGCCGGTGTTTGTCCGCTTCCGCAGACAGTTTTTCTGGGTCATGTGGCCAGCGTGACTAAGAAACGCCGTTTACCTTCCCGCCGGAGTGGTACCTATTTATCTACGTGCATTGCGTGCTTTCGAACTGCTAGGTTGGCAGAAGTTGGGACCGAACAATGGGAGCTCACCCCATCATGGGGATTCGAACTGCCAACCTTCCAATCGGCAAGTCCAAGAAGCACAGTGGTTTAACCCACAGCACCAGCCGTGTCCCTATTTCATTAACTACAGCCCCATAAAATGGTTACCAAATCCCGTTTCTCTGAGGCGGAACTTTATGTCTGTGGGACCCTGTGTTATATGTAAGCCTGGAAAACCACACGTTTTGGTGGTCATTGGTGCTTGTTATGAAGATCCTTCATTTACAGACTGAGGCTGTAAAAGTGACTTACAAATGTTATGACCTGCCATGTGGAGCAACACCACTTGGAGGCTTCCTCCAGTGACTCGTGCTATGCCTTAGGATAGCAGAAGAAATGGACAGCAAAATGCCAAATGGGCTGTATCCAGTGCTGCAGCTGCACTCCTACACCATACTTCTGTGTACACAGTGGGAGTCCCTCTTCCTTTCCCATAGGAGCCAACTCCTAGGGGCCAAGGCCCTTTTGGGCTCCCCCATAAACTATTCAACCCTCCCACCCCCAAGTTGATGGGCATTGCCATTCAAATGGTGTGTGCATACCATGTCTTGTGATTGATTATGTGGGGTGGGGCTTACCTGCCCCGCCCCAATATTTTATTCAGATTGGCACCACTGTCCTCTCCAGCCCTCTTAACCCCCCCCAAAATTGCTTTCTTCCCCAATTCTGTTGATGGAAAGCTAACTGTCAGTTGAGCAACACCATTAGACCCAACCCTTTTAAATCTAGTTCATTCTGCCATAGGACACATGATTTTCATGTGCTAGGCCCTAGGTTTAGTTCTTAGAATTAAAGAGACCAGGAAGAGCCAGTGCCTGCCAGTCAGAGCAATCAGTACTTGGCTCAATGGCCAAATATTCTGATTTGGTATAAGGCAGACTCCTATGCTCCTATGACTTAGCCTAGGGTGAGCAGACTTCATGTTTGAGGAATCTGGGGTTGCCATATTTCAAAAAGTAAATACCAGGACACCCCAAAAGTTGCTGAGCTTTTATAGGAAGACCTCAAATACGCCCCCAAAATGTGATTTTTCAATTGACTTGCCACTTTTTAGATTGACTGGACAAAGTGTCACCTTTCAGAAATCCTCCCTGGATGTCAATTCTGGATGTATTATATGGCAACCCTAACTTTACATTTTTGTAAAATAAAATAAAATCCTGATCCAATAATAAGAGCCAGGCTCAAAATGTGGACATGGAGAATAAAAGAACTTGGTTCATTTGAACAGTTACCGGGAAATGGGATTTGATTCAATGTCTAGAACTAAACTGAGCTTGCAGTTCTTGGGCACAAACATCCATTCCTAGTCAGCCCATGCTTTCACAATTTTAGCCGTCTGATTTGAAAGGTGGCAGTCAGAATCTCCTACTGTAAATAACCCAGAAGTCAACCAGGAGACAGCGATCTGCCTATCCCAGCCATTAAAAGAGGTAGCACGTTCTCAAACTAAAAGCGCGAAGTTGATGGTATGTGGGGGTTTTCCAGCAGCAATGGGAGCAACCCATGGGTAGGTGTGTGTTCCTTCCGTCTCATCAGAATGGGACTGTTTCACAGGCCATTTCCTGTATGCTCTTCTGCTTGCTTCCAAGGGACTTTTCCACCAACTTTCTTTCCCTTTGTCTGTTGTGTCATATTCATTCCTCAAGGAGGAAGGCGGAAGAAGAGTGAGATGAGTGCCTTTGAAAGTTGCCCCGAGGCAATGCAAAATAGAAGCTGGGGCAGGACATTTCAGAGTGGCAGAAACACCAACTACTAATCTCCACCTTCCTTTCTTTTTTAATGGTCAAGAATGACATTTTGTTGCACTTGTGAAAATCTCTAAGGGTCCTGTCATACTGCAGTAAAGGGTGGACAATTCTGCAGCACCTACCGTATTTTTCGCTCTATAAGATGCACCAGACGATAAGACTCACCTAGTTTTTGGAGGAGGAAAACAAGAAAAAATAAAATTCTGAATCCCAGAAGCCAGAACACTAAGAGGGATCTGGCTTCTGGGATAGCCTCTTGCTCTTCTGGTTTCTGGGATAGCCGCCGAAGCCTCTCCCGGGCAGCGAGATGAAGGCTCCCCCTGCCCGGAAGAGGCTGCGCGCGGCTAAGCTGCCCTCTGTCCCTCCCCCCACCTCCCGCAAAAGCCAGCCAAGAGTCGCGCGCTCTTTAAAGGGAGCTCTTGTGGGCTTTTCTACGAGGTGGGAGAAGCCCTGTCAGCATGCCTGTCAGCATTCGCTTCATAAGACGCACACACATTTCCCCTTACTTTTTAGGAGGGAAACAGTGCGCCTTATGGAGCAAAAAATACGGTAATCATTGCTATTCAGCTTTAAGGTGCCCTAGTGGGATATGGTAGGATGGGTCATTCTTCTTCCCGTGTCCAATCTTCTCCTACAGAAGGAAATGGGAGGAGGCAAACTGCATGGAATGCTCTTCCAGGGTAGCCCACCTGGCACCAATCTTGGCATTGTTTTTATTTATTTACTTATTACATTGATATCCCACCTTTCGTCCCAGGATCTCAAGATGCAGTAGGATGATTCCACAGTAGGATTCCCCCACTCGTCGTTTACAGAAGCATTATGAAAATCACACCCCATTCCTACAAGCTCCAAATCCTGTACGCAGAGAACCAGATTTTGCAAGATGTCTGTGCCAGAGATAGCTAAATACACCAACGTAAACAAACACTCTTCTGGCAGTTTTGTATATTTTGCTGCATTGTTTGTGGTTGTACCAACCAGTTCTGCATAGCAATCTCTAAAGATCAAATGGACTGTGAGGAAAATAAAGGGAGCAATTCATTGTGGAGCAGTTTTGGAAATTCCCAACATTAACTACATTCCATCTAACGGCTTGTTTCCTCTGCGATTGGCGTCATTCTTACTCCCCTGATCCAAAGTTGTTACTAGGAGAGATAAACACATTCTATGAAACCATTTGGAGAGATTTCAATCAGAGATGGTTTTAATTGATTTATTGACCAGCTTCATCGCTAGAAAACCTTGCAAGCTGAGGCTCCCTTTAATCAAATATGAGATTCCTCAACCCCCCCCCCCCAAGATAGGCCAGCTTTTTGCTTCATCAACAGTAGTGATGATGAATGCTTGATGTTGTGGTACCTAAAAGGCTAGATATTTGTTGTTGTTGCTTGAACTCAGCATACCAAAATGCAGCTGAAGAAAGCTCACACATCAACATCAAAAGATTAATAGGACAGAACAACACACACAGTCTGAACAACTTTGATTATTATTTTTAGGATCACCAGGTGCTGCTCCTGACAATCAAGTGATCCATGATCCACAAACCCTGATTCACTTTGCATACTACTGTTTTTAAGTTCCAAAATACCTCTTGCTTTAAGGCAAGGGTAGCCAATACAGTGCGCTTCAGAAGTTGTGGGCTACAATTCCCATAAGACAAATAGCCAGGGATACTTTAAAGGAACCATTCTTCATTTCTGGAGCAGCTCAGTTCTGTAGTTTTAATTTAAAATTAGAACTATCTACCCTATCCTCAAGCCTTAAGGTAACAGTGCTGGTTTTGGGGTTTGGGGTTTGTGTGTGTGTTTGCATAATTCAAGCTTATGAGGAAGGTCACCACAATTCCCATTTTACAGACAAAGAATTGTGTGTGACTTACACCAAGTGTCAAGACAAAAAATTCCTTCCAGTAGCACCTTAAAGACCAACTAAGTTAGTTCTAGGTATGAGCTTTCGTGTGCATGCACACTTCTTCAGATACACTGAAACAGAAGTCACCAAGTGTCAAGGGTATTTACAGCTGATCAAGGATTGGAACTCAGAAATTGCAAGGGCCTCTATTCATAACCACTTCCATACTGTCCTCTGGGTGTGCTGGTACATCTGCAGATAATGTGTCTTGAGGCAATGGCGAGAAGGCCAGTACTGACTACTGACCACTGTGGATCAACAGTGTGCAAAAACTCTGTAGAGAGTTCTGGTGTGACAAGAACCTCCCCATGACAGCTTCAACATGGCCCTCACAGCTGGATGTCAGAGTGTGCAGAGGACCCCATGCTGGAAGCAGCTAAGAAAATGACCTTTCATGAGTCAAATGCTATCCTATCATTAGGGTGACCACTAAGGCCCTGGGCTGGACCTTTGTCCAAGTATTGCTTCTCATGCAGGAGTTAAGAATAACTGAACTAACCAAAAGCCACAATTCTACACAACTGTTGTCCTTATAGTCTGTCTGATCATCCTACCTGTCATTCGGAGTTGGGGGTATTTTCCTCAAATGTCCTTATGCCTGCAGCATGCCGAAGGGTAGTGGCTGAAGCCCAGGGGTACAGCACCTGCTTTCCATGCCAGAGGTCTCAGGTTGACTCCCTGGCATCTCCAGGTAGGGCTGGGAAGGACTTCTGGTCTACAACCTAGGTGAGTCCCTGTGAGTCAGGGAAGAGCAGGGATAGGGGACCTTTTCAGACTCAATATAAGGCAGTGTAAGGCAGTCAAAGCTCAGCATTCTGGAATGTCTTCTTCCATTTTGATCTGGTACTCCAAGCTGGAAAAGAAGTAAAAGCTAACAGAGCAGCATTGTCAGCTAGGTTTGCTCCAAAGAATAGGGGCTGACTGGTACAGAAGCACTCCAGTGGTGCTTGACATCTGCCCTTTCTGGCTAGCTCCTTTCCACCCTTACCTGCTCTGCTAATGGAACTGGAAGGCAGCCAAGAAGGGAAGGGCAGTCTTCAGACTGCAACAGTACGCACAGAAACTGTGAGTGAGAAACAGTAGCTGCCCATTGTTGGGAAAAATGCATTGCTTCCTAATGGAACTCGACACTGGCAATGATGTCATATTGCAAGCCTTGTCCTACTTACTGCCGCAATTCCTGTTATTACCATTGATCCCAGGAATTTATTTTAGTATTAGGGGCTCCACCTTTGCTCGCTCTGCTTGCCAACTCCACCTACCTCCCTTGCGAACTCCCTATGCTTTACACATCACCCCCAAACACCACAGCTCCTTCCACCCCACAGACACCTCCCACAGGTCATTTTACCCCCATGCTAACTCCCCATATCTCCTTCCATCCTCATACGCACTTCCTACCTGCCAATCCTTCTCAAGGGGTTTGAAGGAGATTGGTGGGGCTCGGTGTGAGTTTCCACCTGCCCATCAGTTTGCCAACCCCACCTGAAGTGAGGTTTAGTGTGTGTGTGTGTGTGTTCATGTGTATTTCACACTGCAGCTGCTCTGTGAATTACCTCTCCCCTCTGTAGGCTGGCTAAAGGGTCCCCCCACCCTCTATTGAACCTTGCTGCAGGCACATTTAATGGAAGGTTCAACACCACCACCACCCATTATACAGCTTGCTTGGGCCAGGATGCTGTTCCTCATGCTGCAGTTGCCATAGCTGCCTGCTGATGGCCACACAAATTGCAGAGCATGATGACGTGTTACATTCATATGTATATAGGAGGATATTTCCTTGTAAGGGAAATTTTGTTCACTAGCTAACAACTGACACTGATATCATATTAATGACAAACTAGTATGCATATTAGAGAAGGTGGGAGGGTTATCATGCTAAAACTTTCCAGGAAAAAAATTTGTTAACCCATATCTTTTGTTCTTTGATTCCCCCCCCCCCCCAGAAGCAATTAGAGTGGCATATCAAATCCTTTGTCCACATTTCAGTATCCACTACAGGAATATAGAGTCTAGTCCTTGTGACTGTGCCAATATCTGTAGTGTACATCAATGTTTCTTCCACAATTATAATTATTCACAGGAAACAATACTTTCTATCCCAATAGTAGTAGTCGTAGTCGTAGTACACTAGTAGTATACATTCTTGCAAAGCTGCTGCATCAGAAACAAGGGTAACCAATATTGTGGCCTTCAGAAGTTGTTGGACCACATCTCCCATCATCCCTGACCACAAGCCATGTTGGTTGGAGCTGATGGGAGTTGTAGTCCAACAATACCTGAAGAATTCCATGTTGGCTACCCCTGCATCAGAACAGCCAACATTTTTCAAAAGTATTAATTTCACGGTTATTGAGAGTTTTCTGTGATCCTACTTCTTCTTGACAAAGTTCCAGCTTTAGCATCCTGTTCTCTTTGGCAAACTGTTGTTGCCAATTGTGACTTCCCTTCTGGAAGTTGTGGAACAGCTCGCTTAGGATTTCCTCGTTGCCTGGCACTGCAGCTGGTATTCACTTTAGCCTTTTTAGCAACACAGATCCATTCTCCACATCTTTTTTTTACTCGCCTTTTATTTTTGGCAGAGCAAGAGCATGTTTGGTCTATGATCCAGCCATCACTGCGAAAGAAATGGGGCCATACTAGAATATTGCATATCAACATGCTCAAGTGGTTTTTCTGTGTGTGTTTTTAAGGTTTGGCTGAAGAGCAAACGCTCCAAGGATTCTGGCAGTCAAGTTGGCACAATTCCAAAGCCAGTAAAACAGACCTTTCTTTGTGCTTGCTCCAGATTCACAGCAAACAGCTTTAATACCAGTGCCAGACTTAAGTGTTCAAAATATCATGTAGCTGGCTTTAAGAAACAAGGTGCGGGTGGAGTGGAGGAAACTCTCAGGACTTTAAAAGCCATATTAAGATGTGGATTCTGAGAGCTCTTTTGCCATTTGATTGGACTTGGGCTGCCTTTGCCTGCTCTACACACACAGCAGAAGGAAGTGGTGGGAATCCTGAGTAGATGGTACCATTTTAGTCTACAGAGGGGGGAGCCTGTTTCAGATGTTTTTCCCGTGTAAAATCAACTCCCTGCAAGTAAAAATTACACAGCAGGGGAGAGGTTGTCTGGCCCAACTAATCCCTTGTTGTACTGATTTCTATTGCAGGGCGTTTCTCACAAAGGGAACGTTCAAAAATCTTCTATATAGTCATACCTCTTCTTGCGAACGCTTCATATTGCATTTTTTCGGGTTAAGAACGCTGCAAACCCAGAAGTGTTTACTTCTGGGTTTCACCACATGCACAGAAGCGTTCTGCGTAGTTTGCACATGCGCAGAAGCGCCGCTCTGGTTGCGGACTTTTCGGGATGCTAACGGCACCCCAGAACGGATTGTGCCTGCAACCAGAGGTACCACTGTACACCGGGTTAAGTACTTAATTCGTTCCACAGGTCTGTTCTTAACCTGAAACTGTTCTTAACCTGAAGACCACTTTAGCTAATGGGGCCTCCTGCTGCTGCTGCCGTGCCACCGGAGCACGATTTCTGTTCTCATCCTGAAGCAAAGTTCTTAACCTGAAGCACTATTTCTGGGTTAGCGGAGTCTGTAACCTGAAGCGTATGTAACCTGAACCGTATGTAACCTGAGGTACCACTGTACTTATTTATACCCTTCCTTTTTCCCTGACAGGACTCAAGGCAACTTACAAATAAAAATAAGATTATTATTTTTTTAAAAAAGACCTATCACTAAAAAGCAATTCAGCATTGATAGAATTAAAGACACCACACACACACACACACACACACACACACACACACACTAAAAACAGCACAGCACCAGCCTTTTCATTAAAAGCAGTCAGTTCCCAAAAGCCTGTTGGAACAAGAAAGTTTTCACCTGCTGGAAGAACAACAAGGGTAGAGCTGGGAATCCCCAGGGAAGAAGGCTAAGAGCCAGGAGATTGGTGGTGGGACGATGAAGAGTGGTCAGGATTTAGTGAACAGGGAGAGGCTGGGGCAGGGAGCAGTCCAGAATCAGGGGCAGGAGAGGAGGGGGCCAGGAGACGGAGATGAGACAGGCTGCTGAAGAACGCAGGAAGCCTCCCCTTCCTGCTGCGAACAGATCCCCTACGCCCTGGTCTCCAAGAATATGTAGAGGAATGAAGAGAGCAGAACAACAAGAGACTAGAAAAAAAGAGCCTGAGATTGCTTGGGAAGGACCTGGGGGAGAAGGAGTCTTAGGAGCAGTGGGAAGGCAAGGACCTTCAGTCCTCACATCTGCCTCATTGGGGCAAGAGTTGCTGTGATCACTAGGCCTACACTGTTTTGGTTTCTTTGAATAAAGAGTTACCTTCACTAACCTACTCCTGACAAAATATATAAAAAAATAAAAAATTGTCCAGTAGCACCTTAGAAACCAACTAAGTTTGTTCTTGGTATAAGCTTTCGTTTGCATGCACACTTCACCAAAGCTAATAATACTAATAATACTAATACTAATACTAATAATAATAATAATAATAATAATAATAATAATAATAATAATTTATTTATACCCCGCCCATGTGGTTGAGTTTCCCCAGCCACTCTGGGCGGCTTCCAATCGAGTGTTAAAAACAATACAGCATTAAATATTAAAAACTTCCCTAAACAGGGCTGCCTTCAGATGTTATACCTTATACCTTATAAGATACCTTATACCTTCTTATAGCAAGAACAAACTTAGTTGGTCTCTTAGGTGCTACTGGACAATTTTATATATATATATATATTTCGACTGCATCAGACCAACATGGCTACCTACCTGAATCTACTCCTGACAGCACGTTACAGTAATCCATACGGGATGTAACTAAGGCGTGTGCCACTTGTGACCACTCTTATTCCCCTACCCACCATAAGACTGATTCAGCCCACTCTCACCCTAAGGAATTCTTCCACATCATTCCATTGCATGTGCCAATGATGTCATTTAGGTAGTGTCTCTTGTCCACCCTTCACCTCAAGGTGGAGTGCAACAATATAATAGTACACTCTTAAAACCAGTTAAAACAATTTACACCAGACCAATAGAGTGGTTCTGAAAAATATGTATCTCACCTATCAAACACCAGGATAAGAAGATGTGTCTTCAACATGCAATGGAAACCATTGTTATGAGGTTTTTCTTTTGGAGGGGAGATGAATGCCTTGGCCCCCTTCTAACTCTTGGAATAGTCAGGCTGGCTTCCTGGTGAGGTGATAGCCTGGGAGATGGGCCATTAAGAGGAACAAAGGAAAGGGCTTCGTGCAAATGGTTGACAAATGGGTGGGGTCCCCTCCCTCAACTCACAGGTAATTAGGAGGTCAAAGGCAGAGTTGAAAGGAGAGAGTTGAGTGATGTGAGCTAGAAGCTGGAAGAAAAGATGCAAACTGGGAATCCAGAGAGAGTCAGAGTGATGATTGAGTTCAGTTTGAATCCAAGGCTATGGGGAAAGAGCATTAATGCTGGGAACCCCTCCATTGTCGCCATCCTCTTCTTTTTCTTCTTCTTCTTCTTCTTTGGCAATCACTCGTAGCAAAGTAAGATTGTCTTCCATAAACGTGTTTTCTAATACCAAGCTGTCCCGTCCCCCTGCCCCTGCTAGACATTTTTGTGTGCACCTACCATGCGAAAGTCTCGCTCTCCCTCAAAGAGGAACCTCGTTTTGCATGTAGAAAAGCGGAAACAGCAGAAGTTCTTGTGATGTGGTGGGAATTGTGCCCTTCCTCACGCAGAGCACAGCTGCTAATCACACACAGAACTGTTGCCGGCACAGACACACCTGCTTTGCCAAGCGTTGATGGCATCAAGAGAGACCGATTTTTAGAATCTTCTCTGTCTCCCAAAGGGCCAGGAAGCTGCACAACATTTAAGAAATAAATATTAAGGACAGGGAAGTCAGGTTTTCATGACAGAATTGTTCATTTGTAATTTGAAGACTTCTCACTGGTTTTACTGGAGGGTGACAGTGGAGAGAGAGACATCAGCGGTAATGAATGCGATACCCTTCAGATGTTGTTGGACTACAGTCCCCATCATCCTCAGCGAACATGGCCAATAGTCAGTGTTGATGACTACAGTGGTACCTCAGATTGCGAACAGGATCCATTCTGGAGCCCTGTTTGCATCCCGAACGGAACGCAAGACGCGACGGTGCATCTGCGCGTGTGCGGGTCGTGTTTCACCGCTTCCGCGCATGCGCGTGACGTCATTTTGAGTGTCCGCGCATGCACGAGCAGCGAAACCCGGAAGTAACGCGCTCCGTTACTTCCGGGTTGCCGTGGAGCGCAACTCAAACACGCTCAACCCGAAGCACATTCAACTCGGGGTATGACTGTATTCAAATCATGCCATGCTCTTTGTATTCTTATCAGTTCATCATTAATGTGACATCGTGTTAATGTCTTTTACCAGTGCTAGAACAGCTGAATAGCCTGATCCTCTTCACTGACATGCTGGCAAGAAATGTTTATTGCACGGCTGACATGACAAAAACCCTTTTCTGTACCAAAGGCCTTCACTGGTGACTCTCTCTCTGTGGAACACTCTCTCCTCTGGGATAGATTAGGCCCCCGACTCTGATGTGTTTTCAATGACATCTTTGTAGGCATTTGTTGAGTAAGTCATTCTCTGGTGGAATCTACATACATATAAAAGCTATTCTGAAAATGCCTTTTTAAAAAGCATTTTAAAAAATACATTGAATTTTCCATAAGGCTCACCATCGGCATCTAGTTTCTTAAATAGTGTCTCCTCAAGCTGAGTGGCAACTGCTTTGAGTTTCAAAAGCAGACCTGGGGATTTGCTTAATTTTTTTTTTATTTTATTTCTCACCAGACATGTGCCAACCTTTAGGTATGACTGATATAGTAATGTCTTATATCTGCCATCCTTAGGGTTCCCTGGATATACATTTAAAAATCAATCAATCAATCAATCAATCAATCAATCAGTCAATCCAGAACTATGAGCAATAAGCTAGTTTGGGATACAGATAAGTTTAATGATACTACATCTCCAAAACTGGAGCTTCATGAGTGTCAAGGATCGCTAACACAACTTCAGTTGAATAATTGGGGAGGAATATGGAGGAAAGACAATTCATTATTCTGAAGTGAGAAACTTGGGGGCATAAAGATTTCTTTTTAAAGGACCTCTTCCTCACTCTGCAATGGAATATGAAAACTACTGGCTACAGTAGACCATTGAAGTAAAATCTGGTGAATAAGCTTTTTCTTCTTAATAATAGCAAGGAAGTAAAATCACTTTGAGCTCTGTGCCCAGTTCTCGAAAGTGATTAAAGGTTTTGCATCTGACGTTATTCAAAAATCTCCAAGAACTATTCAACATCATACTTCCCCTCCAGCTTATGAACTCTAACTGAATGACCTTTTTTGCTCCAAGTGCTAGGAAGGAAGGAAGGAAGAAGTCACTTGTGCATTTTGAAATAATCAAATCTAGCATTATTAATCTCTATTTCCTTTTTATAGAATGGGCAAGGGTGAGTCATGTGTCACTCCACGTCTGAGTCCTAGTCATTTGTCTGTGTGACAAAGTCCCCAAATATATTTCTCCCCCTTCTCTAGCAGTAAAATCGGTGGGAGGCAGAACTTGACTGAATGGGGGGGGGGGATTTTTATGAACCAGAAGGAAATAGAGTATCATCCTTTCTGCGAAATGAAATGACTTGAGGGGCAGTCAGAAAAGGCAACTTTCCCACACCCAACGCTGAGATGATGTCACATAACCCATTCTCTGCCCCCTGTCCCCCACACAATGCATACTCAGGCCACCGGGAAGAGCCTTCTGGAACTTCCCTAGCAAGACTTCCAGTAGCCAGGAGTTACCATTGCATAACTCCTGGCCAGTTTGCTGCCTGACTAAGATTCCTGCCTTAATTCATAAAGCCTTACACAATTTATGCTCCATTTGATCCTTAAGATCTTCTGATGGGGCACTTTTGGTGAGTTTTGGTTGGCCTCTACCAGGAACGAGGTCCTGTGCTCTGTGGAACTCCTTGCTACTAGAAGTCCAGCAGGAGTCATTCTTGCTTTCTTTTAGATTAATTTTCTTTTAACTATACTGTTCAGACAGGCCTTTGGAACAGGGTTTTTTTTTTTAAAAAAAAAACAACCAGATTTTTTGATATGCTATTAATGTTTTTATTGACTTTTTGGGGTAGTATGTCTTTATGTGGTACATCACCTTCCTATATTTCTTTTTATGAAAATGCAGTGTATAAATATTTCATTTTTTTAAAAAGTCCCACATTTCACAGGAGGGGAGCTTGAAGCTCCACTGAGGTACCCCCCACAAACAATGTTCTTCATGATGGAACATGTTCTAAATGACGACACAAGCATTTTGCAAGGGAGAATACTGGGAGTAAGGGAAAATGGAAACCTTAATAATTTTGTCCCAGGAGGTCACATGGTGGCCTGATTGGGCAAAGCTTGGTGGGAAAGAGTACTGTAACAAAAAGCAAAAGTTGTGGGTTTGACTCCCGCCCCTGGGAAGTTCTGAGGTAATTTCCACATGGCAACACCTACCTCAGTCTGTCAGTATTGATAATTTTGGATAGGAAAAAGAAGAAACAGTGGAATTAGTGACCAGCCCTCCCACACTTAAAAATACCCACAATAAAGTCTCATGATGGGACCTTGTCCAAGTGGCTCAAGACATTTTACTGCCTGAGATGAAGGACAAGATGGCGACCTCACTATTCAATGCACAGATGCTAATTTGCCTGCCATTTGACGGTTACATTGAAAGCTTTGTCCTTCATGAATTTGCCCAGTCCTCTTTAAAAGCCATCCAAGTTGGTGGCAATCACTGCCTCCGGGGGGAGTAATTTGAAATTTTAACTATGTGCTGTGTAAATGCCACTGCTAGTCAGAGGAGCCCTGCCAGCGAGGAGCACCCCAGCATAGCTGCCCAAATGGTAGCCAGGCAGAAGCTACAGCCTGCCGCTGGGGGAGGAAACATGGAGGCCGGCTGACGTCGCCCCATGCTGCTTGTGTGGTTTCATGCACTGTACTCTGTGGGTGAGGTTTATATACTTCTGAATCTGCACATGATTGACCCCCGAAGCTCTCCTCCAACATTGCTGGGCCTTCTGAGCGGAGGATGTGGAGGTGGCAGAGCTACTGGGCTTCTCTATGGCCTCTGTGCAACTGGTATTTAGAACAGCCACCTGCTAAGGGAGAGCTGTAACTTAGTGGAAGGCACCTGTCTTGCACGCAGAAGGTCCCAGATTCAATCTTCCGGCATCTGCTGCTGGGGCAGGGAAATACTGCTGCCTGAAACCCTGGCAGTCTGCTAGTCAGTGTAGAGCAGGGGTTGTCCACCTGGTCCCTACTGCACACTAGTGGGCGTTTCAGGATTCTAGGTGGGTGGTAGGGGGTTCTACAGCACAAGCTGAATCCTCCTTCCAGCGAGCACTGGTGGGCGGTAAGGAAATTTTACCATCAAGAAAGATGCATTAGTGGGCAGTAGGTATAGAAAGGTTGACTACCCCTGGTGTAGATGATACTGACCTAAATGGACCAGTGCTCTGAATTAGAATAAGGCAGCTTCTTATAATCCTATTTTGCTGGTGTAATGACATATCAGCACAACACAAGCATTTGGCCAGGTGTGGATTAACCATGAAGCAAAATATGCACCTGCTTAGGGCATCGAGGGAAGGGGGGCACCACATAAATTTTCCACTGCCGGATTTACCATATGGTGCAGCTGAAAAAAGACTCCCACATTAAATGAACATACACATACAAATTATAATAAAAAATTAAAAGAATAGTAATAAAAATAGTAATAATAGAGACTGATGATATACATTAATATTGGGAATACAACAAACTTAGAATCAAACAGGTAAATTGCCACTTGGTCCACTGAGGCTCACATGTTTCTTTTTGAATTTGATCTCTATGGGGGCACTAAAGTCTTTTAAGTGCTCTAAAGGTCTTAATCTGGCCCTGGATTTGGCCAAGGCAGTCTTCTGCTGGTGCAATAGTATCACCATGGAGTAAATCTGTTGTGCTGGCATAACTTTGTGTTCTGCGGGAACAAGAGGTTTTTGGTTGCATGCCAGCTTTGCCAAGCAAATGTAAGTCAAAGATTATGATCACTCTACAAGTGATGCAAGTTCCAAATTAACCATCTTTTCTTTTATCTACACAGTCTCTTACTCCAGAACAGAATTCTTTGAGCAATCTACTCTTTCAGCAGGGCAATCACGTTTCCTCTCTTTACACCCTGAGGCCTCACATGTAAGCTTCACTGAAACTGGGAAAACTTTGTAACAACTAACTTTCTCAATCACTTAATGCAACATGCCACTAAACTTATTCCAGTTGCAGCATCACACTACTGTGTCTTATATTTTTTCATTTATTTTTAAAAAATATAAACTTATTGATCAAGAAGTTTTTTCAGGTAGTAATCAAACAAAAAATACAGATAGCACATAGTTAAAATCCCCAGACTAATTAAAGATGAATATACCATCATCATTAAATCAGTGAAACTGTTAATAGATAGATAGATGACAGATATAGATAGATAGACGATAGATGATGGATAGATACATAGATAGATAGATAGATAGATAGATGATAGATAGATACAGATAATGAGTTTAAGTCTTGCATAGGATTACAGCAGGGGTCAGCAAACCTTTTCAGCAGGGGGCTAGTCCACTGTCCCTCAGACCTTATGGTGGGCTGGTATATATTTTTTTGCGGGGGGGGGGATCAGCAAATTCCTATGCCCCACAAATAACCCAGAGATACATTTTAAATAAAAGCACACATTCTACTCAGGTAAAAACACACTGATTCCTGGACTGTCCGCGGGCCAGATTTAGAAGGCGATTGGGCTGGATCCGGCCCCCAGGCCTTAGTTTACCTACCCATGGATTACAGCTATGTCTACATTTGAGGCAATAGACTAATTGAGGAACTCTCAGAAACTGTTCATGGAAGTTAAATGATAATGCAAACAAAACTGCTCAATCTATCTGGAAGAGAAGAAAAGTCGCTGTTTCAAACAACTTGATTCATTCTGCATTCTGCTCTGTCTGCTCTGGATTGTTAAAAGGCCATAACTGCCAGGAAGCACAGGACACAGTTCAGATTAGAGCCATTCAGGCTAGGTGCACATTAGTGTCTTAAAATGCAACGCAGATGTTTTTCCCTGGCAGGGATGTCTTGACCCAACACACATTACCTGATTTGTTTCCCTGCTCCTGAACTCCCTATGAAGCTGTCCTCTGCACATGCACAACAGCTGTTGGAAAAATGGACACACCTCAGCTTAACCACAGCCCAGTTTTCAAATCAGATGGAAGTTGGTTTGAAGGAGAGCGCACCAAACAGAAGTATTTCTCAAGGGATACAGATGGATTGTGACTAATGTCATGTCATGTGCACTCAGCTTTGAACGCTAGAGGTGAGAGTGCACTGAAGCCAGACTAAATGGTCGTGTGTAAATAGGCTTGATGTCATTGCCAACATGCTGTGGCTTTGACCAAGAAATCTAGCTTCACTGTCTTAGTTCCCTTCACATGGCGATAATGCTTCTCACAGCCGTGTGGCTTACTGTGTGGGTGGTCTCTGGTTACTAATCATGCAGTATTCTGAATCTATGAAAATGTGGTAGATATGGACCTTATCATGGTTACATTCCACACTTCTGGGGGCTAAAAATAAACATTCTTGAAAATGTGGAAATCTAATGTCCGCCTCCAAATATGCAAAATTAGATTTCTATGTGTTAATTGTCCAGGGGAAAACCAGTATTTACTGAGCATCACAAACTGGTAAAATTGGGTGCTTTCTTTAAGTGTTTCATTGAACCATCCTGTATTTCCTCTTGGTCTTTCTCCATTTATCAAATCTTCCCATGGCTGTGTGTCCCCTCTCCATTCCCCCCCCCCCCCAGAATAAACTGCTTATAAACAGTGCAATCCTAGGGCCTAGTCACAGTGTTGATGGCTGGGGTGGTGGTTAGGATTGCAAGCAGTTGTTTCTCTCATGGCCTGGTGGAGAGGAGGATGATGGCTCCTTTGTGGTGGAAGCCCCAGCTTTGCCCAAAGAGGCGATATAGGCTGCTACTCCTGGTGGTGCTAGCAATAGCCAGCCGAAGGCCATGAAAGGGTCATTGTGGAGTGGGAACTGGCAACTTTGGATCCACTCAGATCCTGGTTTTGGGGTTCCCATGGGCATCTGGTTGGCCACTGTGAGAACTGAGTGCTGAACTAAATGTGCCTTTGGCCTGATCCATCAGGTCTCTTATGGGCAGTATCTAACTAATTTATTCCATCCATGCAAGGATTTCCACTTGTGAAGTGGAACATTGCCCCCCTCCCCTCCTCATATTTGTTCTGGGGTTCCCCTCAACCTTCAGCAACAGATTTGGGGTGGGGGTGGGGCAAGCACAGGGAGAGGAGAAGGGGAGCATTTCATGGCACAAGTGGAAATCCTTGAGCTGATAGAATGAGTTCATTAGATACTACCCTATACGTAAAGGGACCCCTGACAATTAAGTCCAGTTGCGAACGTCTCTGGGGTTGCAGCGCTCATTTCGCTTTACAGGCCGAGGGAGCTGGGGTTTGTCCGCTTCCGCAGACAGTTTTTCCGGGTCATGTGGCGAAACTAGAGCAGAGCACAGAAACACCGTTTATCTTCCCGCCGGAGCGGTACCTATTTATCTACTTGCACTGCGTGCTTTCGAACTGCTAGGCTGGCAGGAGCTGGGACCGAGCAATGGGAGCTCCCTGTCACGGGGATTCGAACCACGACCTTTTGATCGGCAAGCCCAAGCGGCACCGTGGTTTAACCCACAGTGCCACCCGCGTCCCTGCGCCATCCGCGATACTACCCTATATTCTCATGTTATACCAGTCATGCCAGCCTTTGTCTGTTTGCTTACATACATAATATATACCCCATATTTCAACACAAATTTATGCTTCCAGGGCAGCTAACATAGTGGTAAGAGACAACAACAACAAAAGTACACCATCATCAACAACATCATCTAAAGTATGCAAACTAATTCCACCCTTGGCTCCCTCAGGAGGAAGGGTGGGAAATCAAGCAATTATCTCTACATGGAATGCAGCAAATTAAGCAGCTCTTAAAAGCCTGGGGAAAGAGAAATTGTTTTCTTGCCTGGTGTCTAAATGATAGTAACCAAGTCTCCAGGAGGACCTTCTTAGGGAGGGCATTCCAAAGTCAAAGAGCCACCACACAATAGGCTCTCTTTGATTATCATCCACAACATGATGGAGGCACCCAGATTGAGATTTTAAATTATAATCTCAGTCGATGGGGAGATTGATATGGAGGAAGATGGTCCAACAAATAAGCCATGTAGGGCAGGAGTAGGGAACCTATGGCTCACAGGCCTAATTCATACTGGCATGGGTTCCACTTTTGTTCATGGGGCCATTTATCGCACACCACAATCACCCAACCCATACCTGATGTCATACGAGATGACAAGTGTGGGGCAGGTAAGCATGTGGCTACAAAGGAACCACCAGAAGAGTAAACCAAGCTGCTAATTATTCCCTTGCAAGCATGGCTTACTGATAGTGCCAGTCAGCTGTCCAGAGATCCCACTGGGATTGGTTGCACTTTCAAGTTCCCATTGTGCGCTCGCTAGCACAGTTGGTGGGGCTTGCTGCTGCTTGGCGCTGCCAGTGATTCCTGCTATGTCCATTTTCAGGTGTGGTTTGGATACAAAGGGTGAGGGGTATTATCACTGGAAAGGGAATCATCATAATAATATAGCAAATGACAGTAGCTGTATCTTCCTGATGACTGATTACACAAGGCTGTAGTGTAGCACCCTGCTTGTGGTTAACGCTTAGCTGGAATAAAATATTCAACGCAGCAATAGAGAAATTAAAATAATAATTTATTTGTCAGACAAATAAATGAGAGGCACAGTGGTATATGGTTACCAAGCTCTGGCCTGGCCTCCTGCCATTATGGCCAGCACTTATATTTCCTTAACCCAGCCCCCTTGCTCCTCTTGTGGCTGCCTCTGTCCAATCAGCCTGGTTGAAATTCCTATTGGCTGTTTGCTAGAACCAATCACAAAAGATACACCCATTTCCTTTTGCCTTTTATGGAAAACAAAAAGCTATATATTCTTCTATCTATAAATGACAAATAAGTAGTCATATATCTTACATTTGTCTCAACAAGGAACCTTAATTACCAGCTCACCTCTTGCCCTCCTTGCCCTATTGCCCTCCAAAACAGATGGATATTAGTTTTAAATTTTTATCTTAAACAGATGTCAAGGATCTTGAGTTCACATCATCATTGAAAGATCTCCTTCTTTTGGAGGTCTTTAAACAAAGGCCTGACAACCATATGTGTGCTCTAATGATGTTTCCTGCTTGGCAGGGGGGCTGGGCTGGTGGCTGACTTAATTTCAGGATAGTTACAACTCTTACAACTATATGAAATAAGAATCTAGCATAAGGATTTAACATTTCTTAGTTTCTAAATCCTTTGCATAATTACATTTAAGCCAATATATTTAATACATAACATAAATAACCTTTTAAAAGGAAAAGAAATCTTAAAAGGATCTCAGTTTAAGAAAGAAACAACTTTAGAAAAAGACTTCCCAAAATACTCCCTCCCTTTCAGCCAGATGCTTTTCCATTGCTCTTGACCTTTTAACCTTAGGAAAATATGGCTCAAGTTTAATGGGAGGCACATGGTTTTATTTTACTATTTATCAACTCTTAATTATGTTTTCTCAGCCTTTTTTATATTCTGTAATATGTAGGGTCAGTGTAACCTTGGCTCTCAGCCTGTAATTCCCTTTTTACGACTTTGAGAATTGTTTTCTGCTATAAATCAGGGGCCCCCCTTGTCCAGGAGGATAAACATCTTGCCAAGGTTCTTAGGCAGCTGGTCTTCTGCCTGGCATGAAACATTTGTGAATTTTTAAGCTCATTTTAAAATACAGGCCCTGATCGAAATATATAAGCTTTGATAAAAATGCAGGCTATGATTAGATGCCTCAGTAGAACTTCCTGGGAAACTGCTGAGAACTGACCAAATTAAGGCCAAATAAACAACACACATGTCCTTCGCAACTGATGTGGTGACCATACACGTGGTGACCTGTCTATAAGTAATTACATGAGATACATGCTAAGTGTCACTAGTTTTCTGCATCTACAAATTCCCCAAATTATTGTGTGTGTATGACAGACAATAATCATGACCTCCAACTTCCTGTCCCATGGCCTCCTAAACAATTGCATGCAACTCCCAACATAGTTTCTCTCAAGCCTCCTCCCTCAGCCATACATCTGGAGTGTGGGAGTCCTATCTTGCCTTACCCAAACGTGACCTCTGCCATCTCAAAGTCTTCAGGATACAGGAAAAGGAATTGTTTCCTTAAGGGACTGCCATGAGCCAATAATTTGGTTTCAATTCTTGGTTTTCACCCACCCTAACATACAAATAGACTGCTCCACTTTAACACTATCTTCCAGTGTTTTGCTCCTGAGAGCTAGAAATCCCCAATTAGTCAAGTGACTCCCCTGGTAATGTTGACAGTGACTGGCTTAGTTGTTTTATATGGGGCAAAGATCAGTGGCCACTCCCCAAAATCAGGAGGGGGTGCATTTATTTCCAGACTGCAATGGCTCTGCAGGTGGTATTTTCTTACCCATGAGGGCCCAAGGGCAATTCTTCCATCCTTTCTCATATTCTAGTTCCTCTCCTCAGTGGCCCTCTGTACTATGCAAGCATCTGTTGCACAGGGCAAAACCACATTCCATCCTAATTGCTGTTTTCTGCTTCCCATACTGGACAGGTGATGTGGAAGAAAGGGAGACAGAGTCTTTTGCTCTGTAACACTGGTAGCAATCTGGGCTGTGTGTTCCTGTTGACCAACCGTGGGGCTGGCACAGAAAAGTTTTGTGCAGATTTTTCTGAACCTGATTTGTGATTTCAATTTGAATTTCCAGTCGCTTAAGTTCCACATTCATTGAAAGGGGAGCAGCTCCTCAGCCATAAAAGGACACCACACACATGTGTTTCTGTGTGTACAGTGGCTTTTAAATAAATCTGAAAACATTTGTAGATGGGTCAGGATTTCATGTGCTATCAACACAGGATTAACTTCTCTCTGACACACACACACACTTGCCATGCTCAGAGTGACAATATGAACACTGGCTATGTTGGCACTTCACAATAAACCATGGCTGCTACTGGCTCATGGTGGTTTATGTGCATGAGCAAAGTACCAGTGCATACTCCCTCTTTGTTGCTGCTGTGCTCCTCCTCAAGTGCAAGCATGAGGAACAAAGTAGGCTCACTTCCTGTTTATTGATCATTCATTCTGATTCATTTGCAGAAAAATTGTGGGGAGGTTAGGCTACCTATCCTGATTTGTCTGCAGTAAGTTTACATGGAGGCTAGACAATGGTGCCCATTGAGAATTCTGATTTGTTTGCAGAAAGGTTTTTCTGAGGGTATTGAAGGGTATGCAATACTGGCACTCCCCACCCCCCTGGCAAAAAAAAAAAAAAAGTGTGGCACTTACTGTAACAACTTAATGGTAGGTACCAGCACCGTTTTTTCTTTTAAAAAGCATTGGTTATATAGAACATTGAGTTAGGCAAGTGTTATCTTAGTTTTTTCGGTGTGATTTCCCCATCACTTTCCTTATCACAATAAGTCTGGAGGTTTTTAGGGGTGGTGAGTTTGTTGCACAAGAGTGCACATCAGCTTTAATTGCGCAACCTGAATTCGCTGGTATGTGACTGAATCCCATCCAAAAATAGCAGCAGTCAGGAAGTGCTTTAAGAAACTGCAGATAAGTCTGCCTTCCCATTACATCCAGGATAGTAGTTTACTGCTCCCCAACAAGCCACAATTGTGCATCAGCCTTAAACTTATGGAAATGTAATAATTCATTAATTAAATATAAATGTAACAAACAAACCATAGTTTGTTGCCTGAGCTAAGCCTACTTGCATTCCCTTGATTCCAATGGGAGTCTTAAGCATGTGCTTAACTCTGCCATTGCAATCCACGGAAAATAAGAGTGCATGATTCTATGTTAGCTTTTCAGTTTTATTTTTAAAACTGAGCTTCTCCAAAGCTATTTTTTTGGCCATATTCTACTCAAGACATAAATAGTAGCAAGTGTTTGAACATCCCCAGTGGCAAAATGCCCTCTTCTTGTACGTAGTAGTTGGGTGTACCTGCTTCTTAAGTTTCTGTTCTTTAAAAGAATAATTATTCCCCTTTTGTAAATATTTTCTCTTGCCTCCCAAAATGACATAGCTCTCTTCAGAAGCATATAAGTCCCTCTGTGGGATTTGCCTGCAAGTAACTGCCAGTTTTTACCCTGACTTTCCCTAAAGGCTCTGGGATGCGATTCAACAACTTTATGAAACCATCAAAATAGAAAAGCTGACCAAAGCTTGCTTGACATACTTTGACAAGAAAATCTCTCTCTAACCGCAAGATTAAAGGCCTGAACCCTTTCACATGCTTACTGTCTCCACCTTGCCCACTTTGAGGCACCTGGTATAACACTTTGGAAAAATGCTGCCCAAACAATGATGGGATGTGGAAGGTCTGTGATCGGATGTACTCTTTTCATCTATTTCCCCCCTTCCTGAGCTACAATTCTGAAAGTGGTTTAACAGTCAATCCCTCTTCCCTGGGAACTCTGGGAATTTTAGCCCTCTGAGGGGAAGAGATGTCTCCTACAAACTTTCAGCACCCTTAACAAGCAGTAATTCCCAGAATTCTTTGGGGGAAGGCACAGCTTTTTAAAGTGGTGAGATACTACAGTGGTAGCTCGGGTTAAGAACTCAATTCGTTCTGGAGGTCCGTTCTTAACCTGAAACTGTTCTTAACCTGAGGTACCACTTTAGCTAATGGGGCTTCCCGCTGCCGCCACAACACTGCCGCACAATTTCTGTTCTCATCCTGAAGCAAAGTTCTTAACCCGAGGTACTATTTCTGGGTTAGCAGTGTCTATAACCTGAAGCGTCTGCAACCTGAAGCATCTGTAACCCGAGGTACCACTGTACTTGACATGTATAGTGGGGTCTCACTTAACACATACCTGTATCTGCACAACACAGGACCTATCAAGCAGAATGCAGCTCATCTACCCTCTAAACAGTGACCCACTATGGGCTTAATCAACTTTTTTTTTTTTACTGCCTGCCTGGCAATGAAAAACTGAGGGGGCTGGAAGGTTTCATTCAGTTTGGAAGATCACAAGTAGAGCAGTATATACTGAGTATATACTGTATATCCACACAGTACTCGTTGTCACAGTGTATATCCTTATATAGCCAAAATTACATCCTCCATAAACAAGAGAGGGAGGTGTTGACAGACTTGGGAAAACCCCAAGGTTTACAGAAGTGCAAATAATAATAATAAGACCTTTAGGGGAAAAACCTTGAAGGGAGGGGAACCCCGAAACAGCTGAACGAGGAGAGCAGGCATGCTCAGAGGACACACAATTCTGGCTGGCCATCAGAGAAGTGGGAGGGGAGAACATGAATCTAGGCAGGGAGGGAAAATTGAATGGAATATCCTGGAAAGGGGCTTGGAAACTTGGCTGGCTGGAAACCTGAGCTGTAGTGCTCCACACGCTGTCACATTTCGTTGCAAGGCATACTTGTTTAACATACAAATAAGCTCTTCTCTTTTCTCTTTTTTAAATGGTGGAGGCATAGCTGTCAAGCGTCCTTTATTTGGCGGGACAGTCCCTTATCCCAGCGCCATGTCCCGCTGCTGTCCCTTATTGATGATGTCCCTTAAATAAGCTACTGAAGGTAATGGGGCCCTTTCTATATTCAGCTGTCCTTTGTCAACAACAAATTGTTGCTGTTTTTTGTTGTTGTTGAATATATCCTATATGGTAATTTATGGACCTAATAGGTATCTAAAGCCATTTGCACGCAACAAAATTTGTATTTTATCATAGTAATTGTTGATCCCTTATTTTGGCTGCTGATCCCTTATTTTCGAGGCTGCTGGTCCCTTATTTTCAAATCTGTAAGTTGACAGCTATGGGTGGAGGGACTGAATCAAGAGGTTAGTGAGCAAACACATTGTCCACCCTTTCCTAGACAGCTGCTTCTAAGGAGTGACCCCACAGTTGCTTTTTCAAGTTCAGCCAGCTGCAAAGCTGCCAGGAGCACTTCCTTCTCCAGTCACATCCGGCTTGTCTTCAAAAGGAAACCAGACATTGTCACTTCCTTTTTACACTAAGCAATTTACCCACCAACCCTGTGCATAAGAAAGCCAACTGGGGAGGCTTGTGCCATTTCAAATAACTTTAACCTTTAGCGGGGAGACTTTCTTTCCTACGAGCTTGATACAGAAAGGAAAATTACTGATACAAAGGTAGATAAGATGGCCGACTAATTTCTGTTTGAGTAGTCATACAAAACTCTTTATTATGCAGATTCCAGCCGAGTCATATCTGCCAGAGCGCTGCTGCAGAATTTGCAAGGGCACATAACCTCCCCCACCAGTTGAAGCTGCGCCCGTAAAAGATCACAGAACCAGAGACGTTTAGAGCACTATCTAAAGTGCCCCACTGGCACAAGGATTTCTGCTTGTGCAATGCAACTTCCCCTCCTTCTCACACCTTTCCCAAATCTGCTCTGGAGGCCTAGGGGAACCCCTAGAACAGATTTAGGGTGGCATGTGTGTGGGGGGGGGGGAAGGAGGACGAGGAGGGGAAAGTCCTGTTGCACACGTGGGAATTCTTGTCCAGATAGGACACATTGCTCAGCACTACTTTAGATAAAACCCTAAGAGCTGGAAAAGAGACTTTGGAGTTTATCTAGCTCAACAACTCCCTGCTTGGTGCAATCTGCAGGATGCAACTCCCTGCTCTCTACAATCTGCAGGATGCAACTAACAGCATGCTATGCAGATGGCTGACCAGATCCTGCTTAAACATCTTCAGGAAATTAGAACCTACCACTTCTCAAGGCTGTTTATTCCACTGCTGAACAGCTCTTACCACTGAGTTTTTCCTAGTGCTTAGCTGAAACCTGCTTCCCTGAAGTTTCTACCCATAGGTTATGGTCCCACCCTCTGTAGCAACAGAGAATCTGCCTGCTCTGCATTATAGCCCTTCAGATAAACTCCCTTCAGATACTTGAATGCAGCCATCCAGCTCTTTCAACAGCTCCTCATAGGACTATGGCTGTGTAACCATCAGGGTGTTCTTGCACACATGTGCAGTTTTGTGCATGTTCACCCACACAGGGGAGCTTTCAATTGAACTCTTGTCTCAATGTTTTCCATCCACTCTACTGGGTGGTGCTTGATGGGAAGTATTGTGTATTATTGCCCCTTCCCCTCACTTAGCCCTTCCCCATCCTCTCTGAGTTCCAAAAAGGGGAGGTCCATTGTGGGCATGTGGGCATCTTTACCTGCGTGCAGGGCCAACCCCCCCATTTTTTAAATACATATTTTTCGATATATCAGACTTGCTTAAATCTGTGTGCTATTTTTTTGAAAAAAGAAAAATCTGAGTGTGTCTTGCCATGTTCCACCTGTAGCGCCCAACTCAATTTCTGGGAAAAGTGAGGTCTGTTGTGGGCATGCACTCAGGTATTTGTTTACCTGTGCGTGACCTTTTTTGTTTTTTGAGATACAAGTTTTCTGATATACCAGACCTGCACAAAACATCAAGTTAAAAATTAAACAAAGAATAGACATAATGTTGCACCTGGCCCTGCTAGCAGCCCACAAAACAGCATGTTATCAGTGGAAGTACGAGGTCACACTCTAGCCTGTCAATGTCCTTAAAATGAAGGACTTGTCCCAGAACTTGACATAGTAGACCAGATATCTCTGTGACTATGGAGCAGTTCTTATCTTTGGGAGCCAACTGTACATTTACTGTGTACTTTGGAAACTAACTAAAATGTGGTGCAATGAAATACACCTGATTGCAATTAAAAGTAAATTCTCCCATGGGTGGGGATGTGAAAAGAAGATCTTGTACCTCTCGCTATACAAATTCTGTGATTGTGCCTGAACTTGCAATAATGAATATAAATGAAACGGAAAAGCAATGAATTACATCGGTTTGAATCAAGAGCAAGGACTTCTATACATCAACAAGATTCATAGATTGTTATCTCCAGGATGTTATTGCTGGCAAAAAGAAAAGAAAATTCTCGTTGCCAACCATACTGTTGTTTGTGAGATTGTGACATGAAATAAACTCAAGAACACTGATCTTCCTAGGCACTGTTAATTCACTTCAATACTGGGGCTAAGGAGGCACTGTTCTTCTGCAATCAAATGGAAGTGGACCTGTCCTTGCTGTTTTACCTTAGGGTATGTTCATATGACCGTTTACCCTGGATCCAGTGCTCTTCCACTGCTAATTTGTGAAGACACTTTCATATGATGTGAGCCACAATCCGTATCAGTCCTATAGTTTCTCGACAAATACTGTTGTTTGATGCATGTTTTTCTAAAACCAGTTTCAATCAGGTTAGAACACTGGATGTAGAATAAGCACTACTTTGAGCATCCCTAACACCTATAGTGTTGGCACAGATGAGTGTACAAGCATAGATGACACAGTTTAATGAGCAGGAGTTGCAAGGGAGAGGGGGGAAAGTTCAAGAGCGTCAGGTGACAATATCCCCACTCCCTCTCTGATGTGAACAACTCTGTGCAAATGTAGCTTCTAATGCAATGTGTATGCACAGGACTGGGGTGGCCTTTCTACATTGGAAGCTGCTAATGTGACTATACACTGAGTCTGTTTCCAGATTATCCGTTTATTGAGATTCATTTTAATTTGTGTGCACAAAGTTTGCAAGGAAGTTAAGATGACATCCACTATTTATTCTGACTGGTTTGTTGTGGTGAAGTTAGACAGTGTTGCATCAAGCAAATATTAGTGCACTCTTGCATACCATCCAACATTTTTTTGAATATAGTGGGGACGTCTCATCTTACTAGGTTGCCCCAGCCACTCTGGGTAGCTTCCAACATAACATAATAAAATATTAAACATTAAAAAAACTTCCCTATACAGGATTGCCTTCAGATGGCTCGGGGGCTGGATAACACCATACTCTTCAACATTTCTCCAATGAAAATAGGGACATCCTAAGGAAAAGTGGGAAATTCTGGGATCAAATCAGAAACCAGGACAACTTCTCTAAATCAGGGATGTCCCTGGAAAATAGGGGCACTTGTAGGGTCTGCTCTTGCCATTGTGTGTTCCTGCCACTGGCCTTATCCTTTGCTGAACAAGAAGCTCCAGATCACTTTAGTTGCACAGTTTGCATCTGAAAATAGTGAGCATCTGGAAGTGCCCTCAGGGTGCAATCCCATAGACGCTTACCTGGGAGCAAGCTCCTCTCAAGACTCAATGGTATTTACTTCTGATTAGATATCTATAGGATTGCACTGACTGTATATACTAAACATAGCTCTCTATTCCCCAGCAAATGGGAAAGAATTGATATTCAGCGTATCAGTCACAGAACCATAACAATGCCAAACAAAAACTTGGAACATTTGCTTTTTTAAAAAGGCATTTTGGTGCAAAAGCAAAATGAACGTTATGAGAGAAAAGGCAGATGTGGGTGTTGAAAAGCAACAGAGGAGGCGGCAATACCTGAGCATGTGTAATTGGAGAGGTGCAAGCAGTCAATAAAGACTAAAATCCTGCTGATCAGCCTTTTGGTGCAGAGCAGAGGAGGCTGAGTCTCGTCCCCTGCTTCCTCTCAAACTGATTTGGAAAATTTAAACCCTTTTGTTCTGCAGGCTGGCTGGGGTGTGGGAATCAGATATGTAATAGTTACAGTACAACAAGGGCATACAGGAGAATGCAGAAACTTTGGGGTTTTCTCCAACATCTTTTAAGGTTCTTCTGTTTTTTTTGTTTTTGTCTGAAATTAGTACTATTCTCCCTTTGTTTGGCTTAGCTGATGCAACAGACAAGGACCACTTCTTCCCAACCAAGTGAGTCAACAGCACTCTGGTAGTCCCCACTAGGGACGAGGGAAATATTCAGGATGACGCAGAAATTTGATTCAGTTCACATTCAAAGCTAAATCTTATCAAATTCACACTTTCTGAAATAATATGAAAACTGAAAAACAGCTGCCCTTCAAAATGTGCACTTATGTGAATTTTGTGATGCAGTTCTCCAACCAAACAATGTTTACAAAGATGCATATATTTGTGATGTATACTCCCAATATGTTATTGTGAGAGTGTTCACAAGCATGGTCTTCTATAAAATGGTCCTTCTGGTCGTGGAAGAAAGATTACATGGTAATACAGAACTTGGAGCTTCTATCCTTGTCCCATCTCAGGTGTTGAACTCTGGTTTCCGGTAAGCAACATTCAAACCTCTACAATACTGATACTTTAAAGGGTGAGAAACATTTTTGCTCTCTTAGAATCATAGAATCATAGAGTTGGAAGAGACCACAAGGGCCATCGAGTCCAACCCCCTGCCAAGCAGGAAACACCATCAGAGCACTCCTGACATATGGTTGTCAAGCCTCTGCTTAAAGACCTCCAAAGAAGGAGACTCCACCACACTCCTTGGCAGCAAATTCCACTGTCGAACAGCTGTTACTGTCAGGAAGTTCTTCCTAATGTTTAGGTGGAATCTTTTTTCTTGTAGTTTGGAACCATTGCTCCGTGTCCACTTCTCTGGAGCAGCAGAAAACAACCTTTCTCCCTCCTCTATGTGACATCCTTTTATATATTTGAACATGGCTATCATATCACCCCTTAACCTCCTCTTCTCCAGGCTAAACATGCCCAGCTCCCTTAGCCGTTCCTCATAAGGCATCGTTTCCAGGCCTTGACCATTTTGGTTGCCCTCCTCTGGACACGTTCCAGTTTGTCAGTGTCCTTCTTGAACTGTGGTGCCCAGAACTGGACACAGTACTCCAGTCTTGAGCCACACCTGCCAGTGGATGAACGGTCAAGAGTCACATGACAAAGGGACGTGGCTGGCATCCATGGAATGAAGAGGCATTCACACACACACACTATCCTTGTGGACTTCCCTAACCATCTCTGTTGCACTGCCCCAGCCCACCAAGCAGCTGGTGTGCATGCGCTTCAGAGTAGGGGGCTAAGCGCTAAATTGGATGAATGTGCAACAGATGACTTTCAGTGGGAGAGATCAGATAGCTGTTTGGAAACTTAAGGGTGTCTGTATGTCAAATGGAAATGTGGGTACTGTACTGTCCTCTAAAGGTAGCAGTGGGTGGAGAAGACAGGCTTGAAAATCTCCAGGAAGCCTAAACCTCCGATAAGTCAGAGAAGGTGAAAATGTGCTCCACCAAAAAGCTGCTTTACTCCCCATTTTAAAATTGTTTCTTTTCTTTTCTTTTAGGGATGTGTGTGTGAATGTATAATTGTTTGAATAAACGTACACTGGGACACTTTGAAAAGAAAGAAAAGGCATAGAACCTGCCTGAAGTATTGGAAAAAGAACCAGAAAGACAACATAGCATAGGAGGAAGTTGCGCTTACCTAGGGTTGCCATATTTCAAACAGCTTGGGCTGCTCCTGCACTCTAGGGCAGGTGTAGAGAAACTCCAGCCCAGTAGCCAAATGCGCCCTTTCTGCCTTTGTCTATGCCCCCCACTCCCCTTGTGCCACCTGAAGCAGATTGCTATAGCTCCCTGCTGCATGACAGGGCTGGGTCCTGCTGGCCTCCTAATCAGATGCTTGTCTAAATGCTCTGCTTTACATTGCAACTGAAATGATAAAAACAGTCAAGGTTTCCTAGTGTAGCAGTACAAGCTTTAGTTCACTGGGTAAATTATATGTCATGGACCATAGGGAAACGAAAAGGAAAAGCGTTTCTTACTAGCAAGCAAGTTCATGGACTGTGTGGCAATCGAAGTTGATCCATCTAATCTGCGAAGCAGGGAGGAAGAATGTTCACTGTGGCTGAGTGGGGAAAACCCTCGCCTTCATCCCATTATTCACCAGAAAGTCCGATTTTAAAAGGCGCCATCCATAGAGATATGTGAACTGCAGGCTTATCAAGCAACACATTAAAAAGGGGATTTTTCTGATTCAACTCCAGATGCTGCTGGTGTTTGAATTCAGACCTGCATCTATAACTATTTTAAAAGGACTGGGTATAGGGCGGTATAATAATAATAATAATAATAATAATAATAATAATAAGCCAAGCAGTTTACATTGGTTAATGCTTAAGTAGGAAAAGGTCCAGAGGTGATATTATGTGAGTGTTCTGGAGGTCTTTCTGAGATTCTCTGGGCTAAGAGGAAAGCAACAGAAGCTTATCACAATTTCTCAAATGTATAGGGCGGGAGAGGGGGAGAACATTTCAATCTCCAGCATCCACAGCTAGGCCTGGAAATACCCTGTGCCCTAAAACCCTGGAGAGCTGCTGCCAGCCAAAGTAGACAATATGAAACTACATAGGCCAATGGTCTCACGCTACAAATGGCAGCTTCCTGTCCCTCCCCCCTTCCTTGTGTGAGATCACTGCTACTTGCAGTTGGTGGAAAGGACAGATGGGACCTTGTGCAAGCTGAAGTTTTGCATTCAAAATGGAATTCACAGGGTCCAAGGAAGATTATACGTGGGGTAGGATTCCAATTCTCCTCTTTCCCAGTCTCAGGTCTTTGTGCCTCATTGGGTGCAAAGGCGTTTTCAACAGAGTAACATCACACCCTGTCTCAAATTAAGCTCTCGACGCATTTTCACAGGATTTGCTCTCACAGTTTGGACTCTGAGCAGAAAGACAGAGGGGAACCCCCTGCTTCCTAAGGCACAGCTGTCCCTCCCCCTCCCCCCACCCCCACCTGCCTAGTTCCTGTTTAACTTTCCATGCCTGGGTACTTTTTTGGCTCACTCCAGTCACACTAAGTATAAATCATTCATTCGCCAGGTTGCAAGTGTGAAAGGACTGTTCTGCCGCTTCCTCTCTTGGTTTTGTTTCCCTAGAAATGGTAGCACTGTTTTCTCCTCTTCAGCGCTGGGAGCGAGGTGGGGAAGAGAGGATTTGACAGGACTGTGTGTCCCTGGGACACAATCAATCATACAATCATAGAGTTGGAAGGGACCCTGAGGATCATCTAGTCCAACCCTCTGCAATGCAGGAATATGCAGCTGCCCCGTACAGGGATCAAACCTGCAACTTTGCATTATCAGCACCACACTCTCTTAACCAGCTGAGCTATTCCCTCTGCTTCTGATGTTCATGTGCTGAGGGCAATTACTTTATCAGCAGGCTTGGGGAAAGGTTTGTGTAAGTACATAACAGCTTTAGAAAAATAACTTCATGTTTTCTGGTCTGGTCCTGAGCAGGATGGCTCCTGCAAAGAAAGGTGGTGAAAAGAAGAAAGGACGATCAGCCATCAATGAGGTGGTTACTTGGCAATATACTATAAACATTCGCAAACGGATCCACGGTATGGGCTCCTCGTGCTCTCAAGGAGATCCGTAAATTTGCAATGAAGGAGATGTGGACTCCTGATTTACGCATTGACACCCGCTTGAACAAGGCTTGGCAAAAGGAGTAAGGAATGTTCCTTACTGTATCCGTGTGCGTTTATCCAGAAAACGCAATGAAGATGAGGATTCGCCTAATAAGCAGTATACAGTGGTACCTCAGGTTAAGAACTTAATTCACTCTGGAGGTCTGTTCTTAACCTGAAACTGTTCTTAACCTGAGGTACCACTTTAGCTAATGGGGCCTCCCACTGCCGCTGCACCGCTGGAGCACAATTACTGTTCTCATCGTGAAGCATTCTGTTCTCATCGTGAAGCAAAGTTCTTAACCCGAGGTACTATTTCTGGGTTCGTGGAGTCTGTAACCTGAAGCATCTGGAACCTGAAGCGTCTGGAACCCGAGGTACCACTGTACACTGGTCACATATGTGCCAGTTACCACTTTCAAAAGCCTACAGACTGTTAATGTGGATGAAAACTAATCTTTCATTACAATAAAAATGTTATGACATTAAAAAAAGAAAAAAAAGAAAAATAACTTCATTGCTGGGGATGGGGGTAGGGACTCCAGAACAGGTTAATGGGGACTGAGCATGCTCAGTGACCATGAAATACTGATGAGGGGGCAGATAGGAATGGGAATTCAGTGGGAAGGAGAATGAAGTGGATATTCCTGAACAGGAACACTCCATACAGCAGCATTTTGTTTTCAAAACCGAACTCCTGTTCCAGTAAAGACAAAAACTTTTTTTAGAGTTATGCCAGCAGCTTCTGAGCAGACATCATCTTGTGATCCCGATGCTGCTCATTTTCCAGTTTCCTGCAGCTACAGGAGGTTTCCTCCTCACGTCACTGCTTGTTAATGTTCAGATGACAGGCCTTGCTTTCTTAGAACGGGGAGTGATGTCACCCACATGAGTTTCAGCTTTTAGTGCTGGTGTGCTGGGAAGTCCTTTAGTAACGGCAGAGGCTGCCCCTCACCAATTCCCAGAATTCCTTGGGAAGAGGGACCAATCATTAAACCACTCTAGCTCTGTGAGGAGAATGGAGCCTGATGTACGGCAGGCCATACATAAAAATACAGTGGTACCTTGGGTTACAGACGCTTCAGGTTGCAGACTCCGCTAACCCAGAAATAGTACCTCGGGTTAAAAACTTTGCTTCAGGATGAAAACAGAAATCGCGCGGCGGCGGCGGCAGGGCGGCAGCGGGAGGCCCCATTAGCTAAAGTGGTGCTTCAGGTTAAGAACAGTTTTAGGTTAAGAACAGACCTCCAGAACAAATTAAGTTCTTAACCCGAGTTACCACTGTAGCTCAAAAACGGCTTGTTTGTGATTTTGTAAAAAAAAAGCTCAACAACTTTGGGAAGAACGGAAAGAAGCTCAACAACTATCCAGATTTTCATTGTATGAAATAAGGCAACCCTATTCCAGCTGGCGTATGTGGGAAGAAGCAATCTTTCAGGTAAGGGCTTTATAGGTTAAGGCCAGAAAGGAAGTGGAGATTGATACAGCTGGTAAAGCACTAGCCGAAAACGCCCAGTTGTTACGGCTTTGTTTTGAACAAACTGTAGTTTCCAGGCCATTTTTAAGGGCAGCCCCACATGCAACACAATGCACCAGAGCATTGTGACTGGAGTGTGGGTAACTCTAAGCTCTTTTTATCCTGGTATGGGCATAGCTGGCTTATCATCTGAAGCTGATGAAAGGCACATTTGCATAGAAAACCTAACACAGTGCAATAAAACACGAACCCTGACAAGTAAAATAAATGTCCGCACATGAAAATTTCAAAACAGGCTGAGGAATTGCACAAATGTAAATTGTCTGGCTAAATAAACAAAAGCTCCTGAAGTAGGCAGCAGGCAGGGGCCATTGCTAGGTACTTACAGGAGTCGATGAGAGAAATTTGCATGGGTACATAGAGTGCCTCTGGGCAGATTTAGATGGGTGCCTGGCCCTGGCAGAGGTCCCAGCTACAATGCATTTTGCAGTATGCCCTATTACAGGATCATGTGCCCTGTCATTGTTCATGTTGGCTGAGGATGATGGGTGTTGTAGTCCAGCCATGGATGGAAGGCGCCACATTAGCTACCCCCACTGCAGGATTTTTTTTAAAAAGCCTTTTTAAGTTTAAAAGGAGGGGGAAGGAACAGCAACCTGGGGCTCAGCACAGAGGGCTTGGGCCCTGAGCCTTTCCAACCACCCCCTTGGTATCAGGGGTACCTCTTGCAACTCCTCCATAGCTGCTGAGGTCCTCTCACAAATTCCACAAAAACAAATTAGATATGAGCTTGCAGTATCTCCAAATCTGGGAGAGTTGTATACAGCTATTAACCAAATGAAAAACAATGAAACCAGTGGACCTGATAGGCTATCTGCTGAAGTCCTCAAAGTGGGCGGAATTGAACTTACACAACAACTTGACAAGCTCATCGAAAAAATTTGGGAAAGAGAGGAGATCCCAGAAGACTTTAGGGATGCCAAAATTATTACCCCCCCCCCCTTTTTAAAAGGTGATTGAAATGATTGTGGAAACTATCAAGGTATCTTTTATTAGCTGCGGCCGGCAAAATTCTTGCAAGGAGCTTAGCAAACAATCTCCTAACTATATCCAAGGTGACCCTTCCTGAATCCCAAAATGGTTTTCGACCTTCTAGGGGGACAATGGACATAATTTTCACTGCTCGACAGCTTCAAGAAAAATGCGGAGAGCAAAACCAACCCCTGTATTGATCTGTATTTATTGACTTGACTAAGGCCTTTGACACTGTAAATTGCAATGCCCTGTGGACTGTCCTTCTGAAAATTGGCTGCTCAGATAAATTTGTTAACATCCTTCAGCTCCTCCATGATAATATGACAGCAACAATCACAGATAACAATGGGTCTCAAAGTGAATCATTCACAGCGGGATCGGGTGTTGAACAGGGTTGTGTTATCGTCCCAATTCTATTTATTATTTTCATTGCCATGATTCTACACATTGTTGAAGGGAAACTCCACACTGGGGTAGAAATCATATACTGAACAGATAGAAAGCTCTTTAATCTGAGTTGACTGAAAGCAAAGAGTAAGGTTACCATAGCGTCTGTCATAGAGCTTTAGTATGCTGATGACAACATAGTGTGTGCATACTCAGAGGATGACCTCCAAACCATTCAAAATACGTATCCTCAGAAGCTTATGAAAAGCTTGGCCTATCGCTCAACATATAAAAAACCAAAGTGCTTCACTAACAAGCACAAAACAACCCCTCTGCTGCACCACAAATCCAACCCAATGGTGTAACATAGAAAAGTGTCGATCACTTTTCCTACCTGGGGAGTTATCTTTCCACAAGGGCTGACATTGATGCTGAAATCCAGCATCTCCTGAGCTCTGTGAGTGCAACTTTCTTCCGACTGAAGCGCCAGAGTATTTGAGGACCGGGACACTTGCAGGCAAACCAAAATGCTTGTTGACAAAGCTATTGTATTACCAACCTTACTGTATGCTTGTGAAACATGGACCACTTATAAACACCATCTCCAACTCCTCGAAAGATTCCATCAACGGTGTCTCTGAAAAAAATTATATATCACCTGGGAAGACAGTCAAACTAATGCTGGAAGAAGCAAAGATCACCAGTGTTGAAGCAATGATTATTCAACATCAACTTGTTGGACTGGTCATGTTGTTCAGATACCTGATTATCGTCTTCCAAATCAACTACTCTATTCTGAACTTAAAAATGGAAAGCGTATTGCTGGTGGTCAACAAAAGAGGTTTAAAGACTCTCTCAAGGCAAAATCTTTAAAAAATGTAGTATAAATACCAACAATTGGGATGAGCGCCGCAACCTGGACCTCGTTCGTGACTGGACCTAACAATAAGGGGTCCCTTTACCTTTTAGCCTGTGAGCATTCCAATTGGAGAACAGCCTTTACCAAAAGGTGTCATGGACTTTGAAGACGCTCAAACTCAGGACGAAAGGGAGAAGCATGCTAAGAGGCAAACCCTCTTGGCAAACCCTCACCATGATCAACTCCCACCCGGAAGCTATGTCCCCGCTGTGAAAGGACGTGTGGATCCAGACTTGGCCTCCACAGTCACTTATGGACTCACTGTTAAGACCATTTTCATGGAAGATTTTACTCGGCTATGAGTGATTGCCAAAGAAGAAGAAGACCTCTTGCACTCATGTGCCTCTGATAGGGAAAGCGCTTGGAAGAGGGCACTTAAAAACAGGAAGCTGTCAGGCCATTGGTCCATCCATCACAGTAGTATCAACTGCACTGGCTGGAAAATGCTTTCCAGGATTGCAGGATCTCGTTCCTACCTGGAGATGCTGGGGCTGAATTTAGTACCTTCTGCATGCAAGCAGATGCTGTATCACTGAGCTATAGCCCTTTCCCAGATCTTCGTATTGCACTGTACACAGGCAGATGGGCATAGCAGACGGGCACCTTTGCATATTTGGATCCCAAGCCATTTGGGCTTATATATAAGACCAAAACCTTGCATCAAGAAATGAATAGGCAACAGGTGCACATATTTTAAGTTTGTGAACAAGCCTGGGCATCACCCGTTGAAATTCTGGCAACCAAATTATGCAATAATAAATCTTCCAAGTCATCTTCAAGGGCAGCCCCATATATAAAACATTGTAGTAATCCATTATAGTAATTACTGTGGCCAGACTAGTCCCACTCAGGAATTTATATTTGTGTATGTGTTTTCTTGCATTTATATCCTGCCTTGTTTTCCATTGTGGGGCCCAAGGTGACATACATGTGGTTTCTAGGCCAGCCCCTTCAGAAGGTGTATGACCATGTCCAAAACACCCTGGAATATCTTTTCCCTTCAGCTAGAACTATCTCTCCATCCACAATGCCTCTGTCTTGCCAAGATTTATCTTCTGTTTATGGGCCTTCATCCAGCCCATTATCACATCCAGGATGCGGCACCTGTTCAGCCTCACCTGACCCACAAAGAAAAAACTGACTAGTTGTCATAAGCATACTATTGACTCTTAACTCCAAGCCCTTGAATGACCTCACCCAGTGGTTTCATATAGAAGGAAACACAGTGGAATCCTGCAAGGACCTATAACATAAATGGCTGAATGCCTGGACTCCCTTCTAATTCCAAAAGGAAATATGAACCTTGGGTAATTGGAACCCCTGAAATCTTGCACCACTTGGATTCCAGGCACTTACTCAGGGTTCGTGTTTCCTTCAGGAAGGAGGCACAGCAGAGACTTTGTGTCTGTATGATAAATGGTTTGTTTGCATATATATGTATATACAACCTGAACCGACAATGGAGGGTCTTATTTCTCCCATAGTCACAGCCTTGGATTCCATAAGAAATCAGGCCTGGCTCTCTCTCTAGCCTTTGGCTTCTAGCTCTTATCACTCAACTCTCTACTCTGACCATTTGTCTTTCTAACTGATAGACAATTGAGGGAGGCCCACCCATTTGTTTTCTAGCACAGAGCCACTCCCTTTGTTAGCTTGATGACTCATACTTAGCGGGCCATTGCCAGGCTGGCCTGGCTATTCCAGCAATAACATTCATGCTGGATACAGAAATTAGAAGGGAGCCTAACCACCACCACCCCCTCCACAGAAAAAATTGCAACCATTTCATGGAATCAAGCAGAAATCCTCTACATTTACAATGTTCTGAGAATGGTCCTGCAGGTAGGAGCAGAGTCAGTATATCCACATGCAAAGCTGCTAAGCAGAAGTGGTCAAGGAGGAGCTTAGGGAAAATAAAACTCTCAGAAAATATGTGCTTCCAAATCCAGGTTTTCTATCATTCCGAACAGCTGTTTTCAAAAAAAATTATGAGCAAGACAAAAATTCCTCTGAAACAGCAAATGAAAAGATGGGTCAGATTTCATGTATTTTATGTGCAGTATTTCCGACATAGTATTGCTCATGCAGAGCTTCTGAAATAATTGCCAAATTCCAAGTATTTCTATAAATAACTTTCTAGAATTGGGGCATTTTAAAAAAATAGTTTTAAGCAATTATTAAGACGGGCAATAAATAATTTGTCTCTTGAACTAAATTTGAATTTCTGCAAACTTTGGCCCTGTACTACTTTTACAAAACAATGTTTTTTTTAACCCTTAGGGCTACATGCATTTGAAATCATGCAGGTATTGTCTCTGGAAGAGGTACATTGGTAATGTGTCCAAAGTCCATTTTGGGGGCCTAATCCGGCCCGCCGGTCTTTTTAATCCGGCCCCCGTGGCAGTATATGTCCTTGGGTAAAATCCTTTTTTAAAAAGCTCAATTCATCAAATCTGGTCCTCTTGGAAAAAAGTTTGGGCACCCCTGCGACAGATGATCCAACGGCTTGGGCAGTGAGCTGGGGTGGATAAATTTCATTGTAAGTTCCTGGTTTTGATTTGGGGGAATCAATATATTTTTGTATTCAAAAACTATCATGCTCTTTTAATATTTCTTAAATAAAACAGGGTCCATTGTTCAGTAAATGAGCTGTTCGTGTACCTGTCCTTCCCTCTCCATGTGTAGTAATGCTTTCTGATCTGTATTGCCCCTCCTTATCCCTGCTTCTTTTTTGCCACAGCAATAACTACCAAATTCCATTTAAAATAATAGTAATCATCAAATACCCAATTCAAACGAGCAATTCAATTTCAGAAAGTTTCTGCAAAATGAGTTAAATTATACAACGGTTACACAGCATGCTATTTCAAATGAAAAGCTGCAGAATTTTGGTTTCTTCTTTTAAAGTCGAATTCAGTTATTTAACTGCAGGCTGAATTATGGATAACCAAGCATACATTTTCTTCTTCCACCAGGAAGTTTCAAGGCATGACCTTTGATCATACAAAGAGAGGAATGGGAATAACCCTGACTCAGAATGACACTTGACTTTAATCATTTCCATGCAGCTAGAGTTCCAATGCAAAGCAGAACGGAGCTAAATCTCCTGATTCAGTGTTCCTCATGCAAAGCAATTGAGGCTAAAGTTCAGGGACATTTATTGAAACTGTTAACAGCCTACCAAGAACCCAAATTATACAAATTCAACTCAGCCTCAGGGAGATAATGGGAATGGATCCAGCCTGCAACCCTGGCTGACATCTTCTCTTGTAAGAGGGCTGGGGAACCTATAGCCCTACAGATGTTGGAATCTCCCATCAACTCCAACCTATATGGCCGATTGTCAGGAATGATGGGGGTTGGGAGTCCAGCAACAGCTGGAGGGTCACAGATTCCCCATCCATGTCTTATAAACTGCATTGGTACAATGAGACTGGACTAGAGGAAGAGACCTGTGGCTTATGTGTTCAGCATGTGAAGCGTCTGCTACTGCAAACCACAGGATATGCTATTAAACCCACTGGTGTGAACAAGGAAATTCCACAATGCTGCAGTGAAAACTGCAGTTAAGTTAAATCAGCTTGCCCGTCTTCAGTGTATTAAGGCAGCTAGGTTTAAGGAAGTTTGGACACCAATATTTGTAAAGCCATTATGTTGTTGACATCTGTCTGTCTCGAGAGACAGCTGAGTGAACCTCAGGGGTGCAAGTCAAAATGCTGTGTCAGCAACACCAAAGTGACCTCTCTAGGGTGCAAAGCTGGGCAATGTGTATAGAGGTCCTGGGCTGCCCAGACTACAATAACCCCCTCTCAGCCTCGCTGATGTGGTCCAAAGGAAAGGAGAGCAATACGTTTGGGACCAGCTTGGCGGCAGGAGTTGCCAGGAGACGTACAAGGCACCATCCAACCATCTTAGGGACTCCACTCTGAATGTGTGTAGGGTTTACTCCTTAGCTTTTTCTTCTCCTGAAGATACCCTGCAAGGCAGTGGAGTTTCAGGATCAGTTTTCCTTCTCCTAGATGGGATACCTTCCCAGGTTGACGAGCCCCACTTGCCCCTCACATCCTTCTACATCACACGCAGAAGCCGCCTTCTTGACCACTGTTGGCCTCACCCGCTCCTTTATATGCTGGCCATATAAAAGCAGCAATATGGTAGTGAAGATAACCTTGTAAAGCCAGGTCAGGTAACTGTGGGCAACACACCAATGGCATGGGGCAAACCTCCACCTGACAAGCCTGAGGCATGAGGGGTAGCTTCAAATTGGGAGTTCTCGAAAGACCCTGTGGAAGGGTCCAGGAATACCTGTGGTGGACACACTTGACTGGTGGATACATACCTGAATGGATAATGGGCAGGGATAATGGCTTTTATTTGTGGCACAACCTGGTAAGAGTTGGGCCTTGACAAATCCCATAGATTTTAATTGGAGGGAGTTAAATACATGCTTTAATTTCTCCATGGAAACCGATGGGACTGCAAAGAAGAGCCTTATGGCACCTAACATACCATGAAGGATAATGGAGGCTTTATTTTCAAAGGAATGCTGACAATTGACTGATGTGATCAGAAATGGTTTTTGACTTGGCTCCAATATGAAAATGAGTAAACAGCACGTGGGTGCAAATATATCCCTATTCGTCCCTCTCCACCCCCTGCCCTGGGTTACTAATACAGGACACTAGTGGCTTTCTTTAACGTGAACGTGTGCAAGAATGAACCAATTGCCTGAGATGTTTGATTTTACCTAACTGGGCATCAGAAAGGAGAAAGGGGGTGAGCAATTCTTCAGCAGGGGGAAGAGTTTCATCAATTCAGTGCATTTCTCATTTGATTTGATTTTTTAATAAATATACACAAGTACCAAAAAAGCTATTCACAAAATATACAATATTTACACACAATATACATATTGCAAAGCATAGGGCTTGCAATATACAGCCTGAACGTTAATTGCTACCCTTTCCTGTGGATGGAGAAGAGGAGATTCTTTGGGTTGCAACCGCTCTGCCTGCCGTGCAGCACAAAGGGCACCTGAGCTCAGTCTTTGGGATGGATTGTTATCAGTCAGTCAGAAATATATGGAATGTCTTCCAAAAGGACACAACAGATGGTGACTTGGGCCAGCCCCCTTGTAGAGCATGCAGTGAATACGTAGGTGAACCGTCCAAGTTCTCACTCTGTTCGTTTATTTGTACAATCTACTCTCTGGTGCAAATGAGCCCAGGCTTCTTCTGGTGTCTGACAACCAAAGTTCATTCCTGCCCGAACTGTGCATTGAACTGCAGGCAGCACCTGCTGTTCTAACAACATGCTCTGTGTTCGGTAATTGTTCACATTTTGCTCGCCTCTGCTTCGTGCAACGCTCCCACTTTAGCAAGGCACATGTCGTCCGCCAATGATGCAGTCGTCATACAGGAGCTAGACGAGGGGAAGAAAAAGCAAATCAGGCTTAATGGAAGGCTTTAAGAAAGAGCATGAAGTAATTCTCTAAGGGGAATACAGGGCCATTTCCCATTATCCCAAGGAAGTGTTCCATTAAATTTAGCTGCACTCACATGAGGAAAATAGCACCTGATAATTAACACTAGAGCCTGCATTTCTAAAAACTTTTTAAAAAATGGGAGCTGCTACATATCATTCAAGGGACGGGAGTAATAACTCAGTAGTTAAGGAAAATTCTTTGTTGTGGTGGTACATTTTATTAACAGACAAAAATCTGGACTAATATGATGCTTATAATATTAGAGGAAAGTAGAGATAACAAATGGTAGGTTACAAATACTACCACCAGAAAATATATGTGCAAATGTGCTTCCTTTGTAATAACGCTACTGTAATTTTAAATCCACTTTTGAAAATTTATTAAAAGATGTCCTAATCATAACATGTCAAATGCTTCCTTAAAGCCAGTTTTCCTCCTTGTGTGAAGTCAGTGCAATGATTTGCTAGATTCAAATGAATCTAATCAATGCATTTTCTATACCTTTGAGTATTCAGTGCTTACACCGATGGGTGACTGGTAATAACTCTGTTACCAGGCTTATACCTTCAGGGTGTCAAAGGCAAGCAAAACCTAGTCTAAGGACCCTTGTTGTTTACAACTGCTCCCTAACAACCTAATGGGAAATGTGTGTGCAAATTATGGTAGAAATCTTTTTCTCGCATAGAATGGAGAAATGGCCACTCACTTCATCCTCTGTGAACTCTGACTCTGATTCACAGCTCTCTTCGTCTTCACTTTCTGGTAGCATCTGCAGGTCCAACGTCGTAAACTCCCTCAGCTGCTCCTGTATGAAGGAGTTGTTTCTTCCCCATGTGAGCTGGTATGGAGAGTAGCCCTGGTAGGTTACTTTGTTTACATCCGCTCCGTGTTTCAACAGGAGCGACACCAGTTCTTGATTCTGTAGATCAACAGCCAAATGCAAGGCAGTCCTGCCATTGCAAGGCTCCTGTTTGTTGAAAAGAAAAGAAAAGGGTGCATTCAGTTAGGCCGGACACATGCTAAGATGTTCATTCTCAAATTGCTGGGATGAGGTTTGCTTGTTTGAAAATGGCAGGTATCTTACCTGAGCATTGACATCTGCTCCCAAGGACAAGAGGCGTTCTACTATGGCCAGGTAACCTTGAATAGCTGCCAGATGGAGACATGTGTGTCCTATGAAACAGAAATGGAGGAGATTAAATTTCATGTGATACAAGTCATTCCAACACTTGGCTATAATTTTTCAAATCATATACACTATAGCCATTTAAAGATGGCCTACTCTGATCAAAGAAGCTTGATTATTTGATTCCAGTAGGTGACTACGAAGCAAGAACAAGGAACACCCTCCCCTCCCTTCCTTGGCTGACACTTGCTATACAGAAAGAGCTGGAAAGAATTATCTGAATCACAAGGCAATGTAGCACAGTGCCAAGGGTTGGAGTACCCAGTGAACTGGCAGCTCAGAATGTGTGCTTACCATTGTAATTGGACGACTGTAGGATAGAGTCGATTTGTTGTTTCTGGCAGTACTGTGTGAGGACACCGACACCTCTGAGAGAGCCTTGTTCGCAAACGATATGCAGCGGGGTGTTTCCTCGGAAATCTCTGATATCTGCATCACATCCAGCTTTCAGAAGAGTCTCTGCGATTTCTGGCTGGTCTGTTATCACTGCCAAGTGAAGTGGAGTCTGCAAATTGGAAGTTGAGAAAGCATTATAGTTAACTAGAAAAAAGAAAAATCTCCTAGACTAGCCATTACACAAAACCGTCTTCTTAGTCATCACTCCTGAACCCACTTCTTGAGTAAAATATGCTTTTTCAGGATCAACCACTTTCCATAAATCCTTTGAAACATTCCTCAATGTTTTGCTTTTTGTCATGCGATATACTTCTGAGAGAACAATCACACTGTTGTGTTGGTGGTCCAATCCTACTATACTTGGGAGCCAACCATGAAAAGTCACTTCCACAAATTGCTGATTTAAAGCTCCTTGTAGCCCAAAATACTTGCCCTAAACAAGGCAGATAGAGCTTGTGGCTCTCCAGTTGTTGTTGAACTTCAACTCCCATCAGCCCCAGCCAGCATAGTCAAGAATCAGGGTTGACAGTAGTTGTAGGCCAGCAACATATGGAAGGCCACAAATTCACCCCCATTTTCTTGGGAGCTCAACCCCATCAATGAGCCAAGGTTACTGATGGGGATAATTATGCTAAAAGGTGGCAATTTTATGAGTTACTTAAACCCCTTGAATTTTTTCCTAAATTTATCTCTTCCTCCCACCAAAAATTGTTTCTTTTGGAAAGCTTCCAAGTCCCCTAGGGCACCATGTTTGATCCCTGCAAGAGAGGAAAGAAAACCCTGCCGGGTAAGTACCTGGTTGAGGTTATTTTGGGTATTGAGGAAGGCTTTGTCTCGTCCTGCCTGGCGAATGATTTCCAAACTCAAGGCCTTTTCTTCATGTATAATTGCCAGATGGAGAAATCTGCAAAGAGGAAAACGGTGGGAAAAACCCGATGGTGAGTACTTAAGAAAGAAAAAACAAAGGACAAAAAAATTCCCAGCCACCTCTTGCTAATCAGCTCTTTTGCTCTTGCTCGTCATCCCGCGGGCAACGTGCCCAAGATCCGAGTCATGATGGAGGAAGAACATCAGCCTCAGCGGCAAGAGAGGCGATTTCGAAAGCCTGGGGTTTTCGAAGCCGCGTGCTCTCGCTACCTGGTGTTTTCCGCGGAGTTGTTGTGAGCTGAGTGTTCCGGGCAAGGCGCCAGGGACTTTCCAGAGCGCTTCCCCCCTCCCGTGCGCCCCGCCCGGCGCCTCCTTCAAGCCCCGCCCCCTCGCCGCTTGTGAGAACACCCCGTCCCGGCCCCTATCCGCTGGCAGCCGGCCCAGGCACAAGGCGGAGCGGGCGGGGAGGGGAAAACCCAGACTTGCAAAAATCCCCGGGCTTTTATGTAACCAGCAGAACGCGAGCGACATCAAAGGACCTCTCCCCCCCCCCCCGCACACCCCGCGTTCTATTATTAAAGATCTACATAGTAGGCTCCTCGCTGCCCCCTGCTAGGCAGCCTGTGCAATAAACACAAATGCGGATGGAGTCAAACACGAGCACTAAGAATCTACATTATTGGGGGGGGGGTTAAAATGCGTTTGGCTCGCTCTACTGATTGTTCTCCTCTGCTCCGTCAGTAACTCAGAACTATTATGAAGGGCCCGCTTTAAAAGAACCGGCGAATTTCCTGCAGGGTCTTTTTCGCCGCTGCAAATGCGTAATTCCCGGGGATTCACTGCGCTCAAGCAAGCTGAAATTCAACCGCGCACTGCGTGCATCCTGGGCTCTTTTACATGCATGCCGCCATGCTAACCTCTCAAACCTCTTTTGAAAATTAAAGAGGCGTTTAAATTTAAATAGCAAACTTGACGCCTTTCAGGGGGGAAAACAAATCAAAAGGATCGCTGTCTCCCTTGCAGCGCCCAGCTGCCCCCACCCGCCACATTTCCTTCTTCGCGATAGTCCCGTACTGCATTTTCTAGTGTTTCCTTCACATCTAGGGAACAGAGGCCACCAGGCTCTTAACCACATTTGCTTGGAAATAAGCCCCATTAATTCCAACCAGATCTATTTCCAAGGAAAAGCATTAAGATCACCACTTTGCTAACTTCCGAGGGAACGCGAGGCAAACGCCCACAGAGGTCAAAGTTCCGGCCCGCTTCCCCGAATCTGCAAAGTCCTCCAAGACTTACGTGTCTCCGTCTTCGGTCACTTGCAGTTTCCAAGCCTGCGCGCCCTGGCCGGGGCCGCTCTGGAGCCCCGCGGAGGCTTCCGCCGGCTCCAGGCGAATGTCTCTCAGCTCGTTGACGAGCTTCTCGTACTCCTCCTCCTTCATGGAGTCCAAGCCGCTGTCGTGGCGGTCGTCCTGGACCAGGCTGAGCTGCCTGTCCTTCTTCAGCGCGTCCCGGGGGTGGTTGTCCATCGTTATATCCATAGGGTAATCCAGGGAGCCGGGGCTGAAAAACATGGCCTGGGCGAGAACGAGCCGCGGGTCCCGAAGCGTGCAGCTACCTTGCGAAGTCGTGGCGAGAAGCTGACGGGCGGCGGCGGCGGCGCTTGCCTATACAGCCTCGGCGGAGGGGATTTCTGCGCCGGGGCGGAGCTTGCGCGCTCGGGAATTTCCCGGCCGAGTCGGGCCAACTAGTTCAGTCCTGTCTGGAAGTTGCTGCTGCTGCTGCTGCTGCTGTGGCAGCAAAGGCTGTGGCCGAGGAATTCCCTTCCCTAGTCACTCGCTGGAAATTTTTTGCTTTTTCCACAGAAGGGAAAGTTTTTTGGATGGCTTTCTGTGACTAAGGCGCCCACCCCACCCCTCGAGGCCTTCCACTCCTCCAGGCTTTTCCTCGATGGGCTTTCGGGATATGCAAAAAAAAGAGAAAAGAATTCACAGTCCTCCTTTTTGGGATCTCCCTCCTGCCTTGATATTTTAGATAGATATAGCCCTAAAATGCCCTGGTATTTTGGTAAATATTCCTGGCCCTGTTTTAAAGGGGAGGAGTGGAAAGAGCAGGCAGGCCCTGCAGGACGGACACCAGCACTTAATAGGGCCACAGTGCAATATTTGTAGGGGTGCCTGAATTTAGCACTGTGGAGGAATAAGCCCCACATACATTGCAAACGACACAATCTTTCCAATATTGCAGAGAACGCTGCAGAGTGGTGAAGTGCAAGCCCTTTCCTTAAGGCCACCTTTTTGCAAAGGAGTATGGTGCACACTGAGGACTTGCCAGATTGTGGGTTGTGTGTGCGCCCCCCCCCCCCCCGTTAAAAGCATAGGAACCCAACATGAAAAACATTGTAAGATTGCCCTGGCTTTATAATAGATGTACATTCCACCTTTGTGTGAACATCCAAAGCATCTAACACAAAACACTACGCATCAGGTTACTGGGTTCTTCTCAGCTTTTTATTAATTATATCGATTATACAACATGGTTAAAGAGCAACAATGGGTCTCTGCCCTGAGGAACTTACATTAGGACCTTTCTTTTGTTTGCACTGGAAACCCCGGGCCTCTGCATAGTGGAACGGGCTTTACACGTCATTGTCCGAAGCATGTTCTGGGAAAATTTCAGGGTTTATTTGCTTCAATCAAGAGTTTCTGAAGAAGGATGATCAAGAAATGCAATAAAAAAGACTTCCCTGAAAGATAGCGTGCCTGCTGTCACTGATCACTTCCTGCAATGCGTGGTTAGGGAGGAAATATTGTGGGTGTTCTGGGCTGCACAACTCCAGTCTTTGAAAGATCAAGGAATCCTGAAAAGTTAGGTTTGCAACCTGGTGGAGACTAAGGAGCAAAAACAGACAGAATCAAGAGCTTGGCAGAATCTGGAGTTTATTGCCTTTCCAAATCTGAGTACTGAGAAATGCCATTTTAATTTACAGACTAGTAAATTATGGAGGAGGTTTTTGCCATTTTCAAGACCATTGCCATCAGTCTCAGTTGCTGTCATCTAGATAGGCTGTTCGTGTCCTCCCATCTCCAAATTCCTTTATATCTTTTCTCTTCTCTCCTGCTCTTGAATTGTAATCTAAGCCATATACTGTACTTTGCACTGACAATGAAACCAGGACACTAGGGGCTTTCAGACAAGTCTGAAGAAACAGCCTCTCTGCTGCCTTGAAGAGGAAGAGGAGTCTATAGTCGACTATCTGCAGTGCCATCTAGTGTAGAATAAATCATAGGACATTTAACACAGGAGACCTGGATTTTCCTTAAACCAGTTTGTCTGCCAAGGAGCTATATAGGGACTAGTGTTTTTTAACCTGTCCCTAAAAGAGCTGTGCCAAGTTTGCAGGTGACGCCCAGTTATTCAGGGTTGATCTGGGCGAAATGGGAATAAAAATGGCAAATGAGGTTGGTTTATTATGAGGAAGTGTAAAGTGATGCATATTGGGGCAAAAGATTCTAACTGCATGCTTACATGCCTGGTGTGTGACAACTGCAAAAAAAGAGGTGTTAGGAATCAAAAAGCACAACTTTCAATTGTAGAGGCATTATACAAATCTTGGATATGCAACCACATTTGGAACACTGTGTCCAGTTTTCATCAGCTCATTTAAAACAATATTGTGGTGCTGGAAATGGTGCAGAAAGGGACAACTAAAATGGTTAGCGTCTTCGGACGACTCCCTATGAGGGAATGTTTCACTGTTCGGAGCAACTTAGTTTAGGGGGGGGAATGCAAGTAATGGGGGATATGACACAGGTTTATACAATTATGCATGGCATGGGTTAAGTGTATTGATAATTCCCCCCTCTGTCTTATTAATACTATCTAGGATTGTTGAATAATGCTGAATGGTGGGAGATTCAGGACAGGCAAAAGAAGTGCTGCTTTGTACAGTGCAGAATTAAATACAGTGGTACCTCAGGTTACATACGCTTCAGGTTACAGACTCCACTAACCCAGAAATAGTGCTTCAGGTTAAGAACTTTGCTTCAGGGTGAGAACAGAAATCGTGCTCCGGCGGCGCGGCGGCAGCAGCAGGAGGCCCCATTAGCTAAAGTGGTGCTTCAGGTTAAGAACAGTTTCAGGTTAAGAACAGACCTCCAGAACGAATTAAGTTCTTAACCCGAGGTACCACTGTAATGGGATTTCCTATTCCAAAATGTCATTAGCAGATGGAATGGCAAGGCACTGTTACTCACCTGACCTCCTGCTTATCAGAAGATAGAGGTTGAGGGGTGAGGAAGAAGCAAAATTGATGCTGGTGCTCCTGTTGTGGGAGATAGTGGGTGGCCATGTTTTCCCCTTAATAGACCTATCATTGGTTTTAAGCTATCACATATTCTTGTATCAGCTAATATTAACAACAAAACAACAACAACAACAACAACAATAATAATAATAATAATAAATTTTATTTATATCCCGCCCTCCCCAGCCGAAGCCGGGCTAATCTGTATCATCAGCATTTATGTGAATCTAGAAGGTCAGCATTTATTCAGTGGAAATGGCTGGAATGTTATGTCATTGCCGAAGTATGAGTGGCAGGGACTATTTGTCTGAAAGAGTTTAGGCGGACTGAGGCCCACAGGCTCTGTACACTTACCAAGCATCTTACATGCATGAGATCAGCAGGAAGGCCTATCTCTTTTGACTGGTTGCCACATCTCTCAAGGCAGCCTATGGTCTTGGAAGATCAGAACCATAGGACTGATAAGCTAGTTGCCAAGGTGACTCTGAGCAATTACCCACATCAGCCTCGTCAGTGTAAGGCAACGGTAGAAATAGGAGGGTTGAAGGCACTGTATTTGGGAACCCATCATTTAGAGGAACCTGGGATGGTGCTGTGTGTGATCCAGTGCCAGCTATGAGAGGGTTTGCCCACTGCTGTGCCAGTGGGTTTTCCTGGTAGCTGTTTCACGTATTTATTTTAGTTTGATAGAATCGTAGCATTGGAAGCGACCCTGAGAACCATCTACTCCAGGGTTTCCCAAACTTAGGTCCCCATCTGTTCTTGGATTACGATTCTCATCATCCCTGACCTGCTAGCTAGGAATGATGGGAGCTGTAGTCCAAAAACAGCTGGAGACCCGAGTTTGGGAAACCCTGATCTAGTCCAACCCACTGCAGTGCAGGAATATGCAGCTGTCCCATATGGGGACCAAATCTGCAACCTCAGCACCACGCTTTATCCCACTGAGCTATCTATGCAGTAATATGATTTATGTAGTCTGTTTCTGTGAACTGTATCCAGCTGTTTAGTAATATATCCTATTCAGTCTGCTTAGATGTAAGTGTGCATTATTTTAATTATTCTTGCTATTCTTACAATCCTCAGCCACCTATTGCCTTTGAATCCAAAAGGAGCCACTGCTTTAGGCAAAACAACGACATTTGGCCTTGGCAAAATACTCCGCTGACTGATGTTCACTGGAGCACCAAACAGGGCTGCCCACTGTCCCTGGTGCTCTTTGTGATTTTAACTGAAGTACTAGCCAAACAGGGAGTCAAAGACAAGATCAATTTATCCACAGATAATGTGGTATTAATGCTCAGTGAACCAAACCAGGTGCTGGCTCCGCTGAAAGAAGAGCTGGATTAGTTTAGCAGGACAGCAGGATTTGAGATTAACTGTTCTCAGTTGGCTGTAATGCCAATAAATATGCCTCAAATTGAGTGAGACAAACTCTTCTCCATGCCTTGTTACAGAGTGTTCAGCTGCTTGGGTGTGCTAATCCTGAAAGACCAGAACCAGTTAAGGAAAAGGAACTATATGGTATGTTAAACAGAAGACAAAAGCTGGCAACATTTGCACTTGTCATGGCCATTATTCCCAAGTTTTTGTATCTTCTCTTGATCCTCCCTGTCACATTTCCAAAATTATGGTTGATGAAATGGCAGCCTATTATGAAACAGGTTTCTAATAAAAGGAATGAACGGCAGAGTGGGTAGCTGCATTTTGTACAAATAGTGTGATGTTGTGAGGGCTGGGGGGGGGCTGTTAATGCCAAACCTTAAATACAAAATTGTATTTTGAAGCTTTTGCAGCACATTAAGGTACAAAAAGGGACGCGGGTGGCACTGTGGGTTAAGCCATAGAGCCTAGGACTTGCCGATCAGAAGGTCAGCAGTTCGAATCCCCGTGATGGGGTGAGCTCCCGTTGCTCAGTCCCAGCTCCTGCCAACCTAGCAGTTTGAAAGCATGTCAAAATGCAAGTAGATAAATAGGTACCGCTCCAGCGGGAAGGTAAACAGCGTTTCCGTGCGCTGCTCTGATTTGCCAGAAGCGGCTTAGTCATGCTGGCCACATGACCCGGAAGCTGTATGCCGGCTCCCTTGGCCATAAAGCGAGATGAGCGCCACAACCTCAGAGTCGGCCACGACTGGACCTAATGGTCAGGGGTCCCTTTACCTTTACCTTTAAGGTACTAGAAGGCTCCATACACTTCTCATGGGTACAGCTGTAACTTGCCCAAGTTGCAACTGCTCCTTTTGTTGTCAGTCTCTCGGGTTAAAATAGGCAGCATTCCAAACCTCTTCCTAAAGGCAACATTAATGGTATAGTAATGCTGGAGATTAATCCCCCCTCCATTCATCCATTGTTCTTGATGCAGTTATATTTCCCAAACCTGGAAGTAGCTTCAGATGTGTGTAAGCTAAACCAAGCCCCCCCCCCAACCCCTGTTGCTATGGGTGTTTGTGTAGGGATGATTTTTATCAGTCTTGTGGCTGGAGAGGGAAGGATTGCCCTCCCACCCCCATGTGTGGTGGTCCTGCTGAAAATCTGAGGCTATGATTAAATTGTAAAAATCCCCTCTCATGACTGCGAGCAATGCAAGGAAAGTAACACCTAGTTTCGCCTCCCCGAGTGGCTCTTTCTCACATAACCTCAGTTCAAAATCTGTACATCAAGGATATGATTAGTCATCTATTTCAGCAAGGTATCATGAGGATGATGAGACAAGAATTGCAGCACATGGGACATTTAAAATGTTACATACATTTCTAAATAATCACACATGATGTCACGTAACCCAACACATGTTGAGTGTTAAGTTAGAAAGCACTAACCCTACCTCCTGCCAACAGCAGCCATAGAGCCTAGGACTTGCCAATCAGAAGGTCAGCAGTTCGAATCCCCGTTATGGGGTGAGCTCCCGTTGCTCAGTCCCAGCTCCTGCCAACCTAGCAGTTCGAAAGCATGTCAAAATGCAAGTAGATAAATAGGTACCTGTTATGTACTGAGTCGAATAGGATCCAAACTGCAGCAGTCTGATTGGTCCTAGAACAATAGGATCCAAAAGGCAGCAGTCTGATTGGTCCTAGAACAATAGGATTCAGAATGCAGCAGTCTGATTGGTCCTAGAACAATGCAGCAGTATGATTGGTTGGCAGGAACCACCCAATCATGCTCCAGATTGAAGTGAATCCACAACCTGATTGGTTTACAGTACAATTCCGGAATTAGCCAATCATGTGCAGCCCATTGTGTAAATAATGTATATAAGGCAGATACTTTGAGGGGACATTCATTCATTCCTCCTCACCACTATGAGCTGAATAAAGAGCATGAAATCACTTTGCGACTCCGAGTATATTTCACTGGCGACGAGGATGGGATCCCGCTGAGCTGACTGCCACACACAGCACCGCAGCACCGCCACCTGCCGCACCGCTGCCTCGCACCGTGTATCCAGGCTTCAGCTCCGGGACACAAGGAACTCAGAATGGCAACGGACAGCAACTTCTCGCCGTTCAACCCAGCATCTGGAGACTGGGAAGCGTACGCCTCCCGTTTCACCTTCCTCCTAGAAGCCAAAGGGGTCACCGATGATGAAGACGCCAAGAAGAGGGCAATATTCTTCAGCGTCTGCGGAGAGGAGACATTTGAAATCGCCCGGGCTCTCCTTGCGCCTGAAGACGTTGCTACTGTTCCATACAAAACAATAATGGAACAGCTGAAGGGGCACTTTTCGCCACAGCCCTCAGTGGTGGCTCGTCGAAATGCCTTCTACGCAAAGCGGCAAGCCCCTGGGGAAACCATAACTGGGTTTGTGACCTCTCTCCGCCAAGCCGCCCGGTTCTGCAACTTCTCAGAGCTGGAGAACATGCTTCGTGACCGCCTCGTCGGTGGCCTGAGGGATGAGAAGCTGCAACGACGCCTCTACGCTAAGAAGAACCTAACGTTCCAGGTCGCTCTGGAGGAGGCCCGGGCAACGGAAGCTGCCGAGAGGTCGACACAAGAGGCACGGCCGAGCCAGCCGTCCCAACCGAGGGTCCACCATGAAGACCTCACCGACGACTCAGGATTTGACAGGGAGGAGGTGCACCGAGTACAGCAGCGCACTCAAGCAGCCCACATACCACAGCTGCCTCGACGAGAAGGAGGGAACTGCGCAAGCTGTGGAGAAAGTCATGAGAGGAGGACCTGCCGTTTCCGCAATGCAGAGTGCAGACAGTGCAGAAAATCGGGACACATCGCCCGGGTGTGTCGGGCTCGGCCCACCCGACACCAGGCATCAGACGACCAATCCAAGAACCCCAGGTCCCGGGGCCCAACGCACCAAGGCAACTCGACAGAGCTCACGGACTTCCAGGTATACCAGTTGCCCCACCCCAACATAGAGAAAATTTATGTAGAGGTACAGATAGAGGGGGCCCCATGCCGCATGGAGCTTGACACGGGTTCAACTCTATCCATAATCTCGGCAAGGACCTTAAGGAAACTGTGTCCTACTGGGGGTCCCAAACTCAGGCCGGCCCCATTCACCCTCCGGGACTTCCAGAAACGTAAGGTCCCCACAATGGGGGTGGGGACCTTCAGGGTGCAATACCGAGGGCGGACGCGGCAACTGGACTTGCTTGTGGTCAAGGGCCCCTACATTAGCTTACTGGGATTGGCATGGTTTGGACCACTGGGGCTAGCTGTCACCGGGGTGAACCACACTAGCTTACAAGTGGACGTGGACGCCATATGCAAGGAATTTCCGGGGGTTTTCGATGGGAAATTGGGACAGTATACGGGCCCCCCCATTGCTCTACAGCTTGACCCCGCAGTACGACCAGTCAGGCTCAAGGCCCGCCGGGTCCCGTTCGCTCTGAAACCCCGTATAGACGAGGAATTGGACCGGCTCGTGGAGCAAGGAGTGCTGGAACCGGTACCTAATGCCCCCTGGGAAACCCCAATCGTCACACCTGTCAAGCCTAATGGCTCAGTCCGCATCTGCGCAGACTACAAATGTACCATAAACAAGGCCCTCACGGCCCATGCATACCCAGTGCCAGTGGTCAGCCATGTCCTTGCCACCCTGGCTGGGTCGAAAATTTTTGGCAAGCTGGACTTGGCCCAAGCATATCAACAGCTGCCAGTAGATGAGGCAACAGCAGAGGCACAGACGATTGTGACGCACAGAGGAGCATTCAGGGTAAAGCGGCTGCAATTCAGCGTGGTGTCAGCGTGGCACCAGGCATATTCCAGAATCTAATGGACTCTCTCCTTAAAGGGATTCCTGGCGTCACCCCCTTCTTCGATGATGTGTTGATTGCCGGGCCCACACCAGAGGAGTTTGAGGACCGCCTCCGCACCGTTCTGCACCGTTTCCAGACAGCGGGTCTCAAGGTAAAGCAGGAAAAATGTCTACTAGGAGTGCCCCAGGTGGACTTTCTGGGATTCATGGTGGACGCAGAAGGGGTCCACCCGACTGGGGACAAGGTACGGGCCATTTGTGATGCCCCAGCGCCCAGGAACAAGACTGAACTTCAGGCCTTCTTGGGACTATTGAACTTTTACCATTCCTTCCTTCCCCACAAGGCGGCGGTAGCGGAGCCCCTACACAGACTCCTGGACAAGCGGGCCCCTTGGGTGTGGGGCCATCGCCAGGAGGCCGCATTCCAGGCAGTCAAGGACTTGCTTGTCTCAAACTCGGTCTTGGCACACTTCGACGAGAAGCTGCCGGTGGTGCTAGCATGCGACGCCTCACCCTATGGCATTGGCGCTGTCCTGGGACACCAACTCCCAGATGGAAGAGAGGTACCGGTGGCATACTTTTCCCAGACACTCAACGCAACCGAGCGGAACTACTCACAAATCGACAAGGAGGGCCTGGCAATCGTGAAGGGAGTAAAAAAATTCCATGATTTCTTGTATGGGCGGCCCTTCACCGTGGTGACTGACCACAAACCGTTGCTTGGCTTGTTTGCCCCCGAAAAGCAGACCCCCCAAGTGCTGTCTCCTCGTGTCCTCAGGTGGTCAATTTTCCTTGCCAGCTACCAGTATGCACTGATTCACCGCCCTGGGAAGGCGATGGGCCATGCGGACGCCCTCAGCAGGCTACCACTACCAGAAACAGGCCCCGACCCGGCACCTGCACAAGAGGTTATGAGCCTGGAGCTGCTTCCCGACCGCCCCATTCAGGCACAAGAAGTTGCACACCATTCCAAGAAAGATAGGGTCATCTCCCGGGTCCTGGACTGGGTGTGGAGGGGATGGCCCAGCAGCAGCCCCGGGCCAGAATTCGCCAGCTACACAACCCGCAAACATGAACTGTCGGCCCACAAGGGGTGCCTGTTATGGGGAAGCAGGGTCGTTGTTCCCCAGCCCCTCCGCAAAAGGGTCCTCACAGCCCTACACGAGACACACCCAGGGGTAGTTAGAATGAAGGCCCTTGCCAGGAGTTATGTGTGGTGGCCGGGGATCGACGGAGAGATAGAGGCCTGGGTCAAACACTGCCAGGCCTGCCAAGAATCCCGCCCAGATCCCCCAAGGGCCCCAGTCCAGTCCTGGGAGTCTGCCCGAGCACCATGGTCACGCCTGCATGTGGACTTCGCTGGCCCCTTTCAGGGGAAAACATTCTTCATAGTGGTGGACTCCTACACCAAATGGCTGGAAGTCGCACTGGTACCATCCACTTCTACATCCGCAGCCATCCGGGTACTACGCAGGCTGTTTGCAACGCACGGGCTCCCTGACACTCTCGTCTCAGACAACGGGACTGCATTTACGTCAGGAGAATTCCAAACCTTCACAGCGCAGAACGCCATCCGCCACATCCGTTCGGCGCCATTCCACCCTGCCACCAATGGCCAAGCAGAACGCATGGTGCGGACCACCAAGGACACCCTTTGCCGCATGACGCAAGGGGATTGGGAGTACCGCCTTGCCACATTCCTTCTAGCACAGCACAGCACCCCCAGCTCAACGACTGGCCGGAGCCCCGCTGAACTACTAATGGGTCGGCGCCTTGCAATCAGATTGGACCGCCTTCACCCCGATAGAGCTCAGGATGAGGTAGGGGTGGGGGAAGGCAGGAACCCCCGGACCTTCGAGGCCCAGGACCCAGTGTACGCAAAGAATTTTGGGGCAGGCCCTGCATGGGTACCCGCCACAGTCACCAGGGTCACTGGCCCCGTGTCGTACGAGGTGCTAACGGATGGGGGGCAATGCTGGCGCCGCCACTGTGACCAGATACGGCGACGATTCCCGGGAGAAAACCAGGAGGAGGAGGACAGGTCAGAGGAGTCCCAGGGGAACAGTGGGGCAGTGAGGCCCATAGAGCAGCAGGGGCCAGCAGGAGAGGCAGAACCAGTAAATACAGAGAGGTCCCGGGAGGCCGAAAGGACACCGGAACCAGAACCACGACTGAGCGAGCCGGTTGCGCCAGACCAAACAGCCCCATCACAGCCAGCATCCTTGGAACACGAGCCAGAACCAGAACCCCGGACCAGGGAACACCCCAGGCCGCAACGCACACGTAGGCCGCCAGCGTACCTTGAGGACTATGAATGCGACCTCCCGGGCAGGACTGGAACTTAGAGGGGAGGGGTGTTATGTACTGAGTCGAATAGGATCCAAACTGCAGCAGTCTGATTGGTCCTAGAACAATAGGATCCAAAAGGCAGCAGTCTGATTGGTCCTAGAACAATAGGATTCAGAATGCAGCAGTCTGATTGGTCCTAGAACAATGCAGCAGTATGATTGGTTGGCAGGAACCACCCAATCATGCTCCAGATTGAAGTGAATCCACAACCTGATTGGTTTACAGTACAATTCCGGAATTAGCCAATCATGTGCAGCCCATTGTGTAAATAATGTATATAAGGCAGATACTTTGAGGGGACATTCATTCATTCCTCCTCACCACTATGAGCTGAATAAAGAGCATGAAATCACTTTGCGACTCCGAGTATATTTCAGTACCGCTCCAGCGGGAAGGTAAACGGCGTTCCGTGTGCTGCTCTGGTTCGCCAGAAGCGGCTTAGTCATGCTGGCCACACCCACCCACCCCATACTTAGCTAGATCACCATCTTGGGGGGGGGGGGAGAGGCCTATATGTTTAGTCCCCCCCTCCCACTCCTCCCAAAGTTACTGGTAGCTTATCTATTGAGCCCTCCAGTTTAGCGGAGCTGTTCTTGAATGCCATGTCAGCTGGTAATACGACTATGCTCATCCACAACTTGATCATGGGTGAAATGACTGACCTGGTGCATTTTATCATGACTTGGATGGGTGAACTGGATGGCCCAAATCTAACTCAGCCATGCCCATCTGGGTACGTGGTACAGCACCAGGCTAGACCGGAGGCTCAAGGTGTTGCTATGGTACTTCTGTGGACAATATCATTGAGCCGAAAACCTCTTGATCTTGCGATGGGCTTAGATGCAATGCCTCTGCACTCCTTTGTCATGGTCAGACCATGACCTAGTGAAGTTTGAACTTGGAGTGGCAATGTATGGGTGGTGCGCCGATTTGGAGACTTATGGGATGGGACCTGAGAAGTTCCTGAATGCTCCGGGGAATCATCCAGCAGAAAAAACTTGATCCCGTTGATCCCCTGGTCTCGCTATGGAATAGCAAGATTTAACAGACTGTTAACATGATCATTCCTGAGTGTCCTCTCCATTGTTGCAGGAAGCTATAACTTGTTCAAGTGGTATATAAATTTTGTTATTTCTATAACAAAATTTATTTGCTATTAAATAGATGCTATTTAATAGTACCCAAAATCTGGCAGGGCCAGTCTTATCTGAGGTGGCTTTTTTCTCACAAGACCTGCTCCAAATCACAAGAGACTAGGACCATTTCCAGCTTTTGAGGCTCGTTTTTGCCAGAATAAAATAAAAATAAAAACAACAACATAGACAAGCAACATAAGGCAGCCCCCTCCAAAAAAGAATGGTTTGTTTGTATAACCAGCTGATCTGAGAGGGCGCATCTGTCATGGCCTAATACTCTGCCATTAGAATGTGTACATTTTAATTAACATTAATGAACATTAAAAACTCTTCAATACAGTACAATCGCATCTTATGCAGGTGTTTGGTTCCAAGGGTTCTGTGTATATGCAAAAACATATACAGTGGTACCTCAGGTTACATACGCTTCAGGTTACATATGCTTCAGGTTACAGACTCCGCTAAGCCAGAAATATTACCTCAGGTTAAGTACTTTGCTTCAGGATGAGAACAGAAATTGTGCTCCGGTGGCACGGCAGCAGCAGGAGGCTCCATTAGCTAAAGTGGTGCTTCAGGTTAAGAACAGTTTCAGGTTAAGTATGGACCTCCGGAATGAATTAAGTACTTAACCTGAGGTACCACTGTACTCAAAGCATCCTCTTGGAATTGCCCTCACACAAACATCCCAAACCTTCTGAAGCTGGTGTGCTGAACGGGCCTTGTCCCCACCAAGTAAGGCTCCTCTGCACAGTGGTTTTGTGATGCTCTCATGAGATCTCGCAGGACTGTCCCAAGTTCCCATGAAACCTCGTGTGAGCATCCCTAGCCTTTTGAAGCTGGTGCACTGAGAGAGGCACTTTTTTGTACCAGGTTTTCCCAGTGTGAAAAGAGCTTTCTCTGCCTTGCTTGCGTTTAACTTGCAGAAATTCAACCAGGTGGTCTTCAACCATGTATGGTTGAAATCGCACAAGTTAAAGGTGCGTAAGATACAATTGTACTTTAGGAGAAAATCGGCATCAGTTCCCTCTTCAGAATCCTCAATCTTAGAAGCACAGAAATGAACAGTTGGAAGAGATCCTGAGGATCATCTAGTCCAACCCTCTGCAATCCAGGAATATGCAGCTGTCCCATATGGGCATCAAACCTGCAACCTTGGCGGGTGGTTCTGGTGGCTACTGACAGCAGAGATGCTGCTGGTAGGAGCTTCTGGCTGCCCACTGTTTGGGCAGGTGCATCGGGGTGCTTCTTGCCAGTGGCCCCCCCCAAGGGCAGCCCCCACAGGCCTGGCTGGAGGGACACCTCAGTTCCATTCAGCCTGTTCAGGCATGGCACTTTGCCATGCTTTAAGCAAAGGTCCGTGAGACCCGGAATCCATAAGTTCCTGGGTCAAGCAGAGGAGAGGCACACCCACAGAAATAATAATGGCTGTGTTTTTAATACCACATTATCCAGCTTCCTCTTTATACTTTAGTTGAGATTCCAGCAGCTCAAGGGGTTGGACTGGATGACCCTCGGGATACCTTCCAAATCTACATTTCTATGATGAAATATTCCGTGTAAAAAGGGTTCGATTCTCCAGGGTCTAGATCACACTCCTTTTTTATGCAAGAAGGTGCCTGCTGAGATCGTTTGGTTATACACATTCATAGAAAAGGACCTTCTACCCAGATTAGTTGAGGAGAAGCCAGAATTTGTTCACCTCTCCATGACTCAGGCTGCTTGATTCAGGTGTTGGCTGCTGCACTTGTAAGGCACAGATGGCAGGGGCTGTTGAGAAATAATCTTTCCTCAAAGGCAAACAGTGCAATCCTGTACACGTCAACTTAGTTGTAAGCCCCATTGACTTCAGTGGATCTCTCTCTATGGCGAGTATCAGATTGCATGCAGCTACAGTTACTGAACACTCTTGTTCTTCTCCTGAGTAAATACACCAGAAGCACCAGATGGGTCACATCAAACTCCCTACCAACCTGCACCAGCCTCCCTGCCTCAGTGACCTACCTGTCAAGAAGCTAATGGACTGGCACTTACCCACTCAGCAAACCAGTTCTATAATCCACGCATCCATTATTATTATTTTAATTTATTTTGCATTTAGCAAAACCCCATGGCAATTGCTACTTGGGCAAATGACAGAGACTGGTAGAAGCCGGTCTCTGTGTTCTCAAACATAATCAGTCACAAACAATGTGGAATTCTAAACTTTGCTTAACTCCTAGTGGTTCATTTGTCATGTCAGTGGTCGGTCCCCCCCTGCAGGCACTTAACACTGAACAGATGAAGCTCATGCCATGCTTTCCAGTTCCCTTTTACCAACAGGGATGTATAAAGACAGGAAGGTTTCACCTGAACATTCTCAACAAGGAAACAGAACTTTTGTCTGAGGTGCTGGCTTCTGTTGAACACAACCCACGACCATATAACTGCCCCCCAAGCCCAGTATCTTGAGATCTTTTCTTTTAGTACCGCTGATCTAGAGAAGCAATGTTTCTGTAATGACTCCAGCTATCTTACAGCAGCTGAGAGAGAATTTAAAATCAGCCTGGGTCCTGGAGCACTAGAAAGAGGCTGCATGGGAAGATGAAATGTTCTCGTGCCACTTCTGTGAACAAAAGAATTAGAGGGTGTTTTTATTATTATTTTCCTTTCAAAGAGCTACCTAGAAGTTCCATGGTGTGGCTATAATTTACAAGAGATGTCCTCTGGCTGTTACCTCCTGAGATCTACCTAATTATTCCTGTGGAGATCGGTTAACTCTATCCTTTCAGTTAATCTTGAGGGCTCTGCAGATCAACAAACAGAGGAACATGAAGAGGCGACCATCTCCTTCCCTTGCGGCCATGGTATATTGCATAGGTGCCTGGGAAGGGTTCAAAAGAACATGCAACACCACCCTCATTGCTTAGAGTAGCAATCTGAAAGTTCAGTTAGTCAAGGAGAAGGATTTTTTGAGGCAAGACAAATTTTAGAACTGCTCGACAGTGGATGGATGAAAAGAAATGTCATTTTAAAAAACTGCGGCCAGATCGTTTCTATTCCATTTGCAAAGAACAAGCAGGAAGGCAGGTATAGGAGCCCTGCCAGAGAAAAAAAAAGTTGGCAACTCAAGGAACAAATGTTTCCCAGCAATGCAGACCCTTCCCCATTTTATTGTAAAGCATTTCTGATCAATGCAATGTCTTTTTGGATCATGACCCCACTATGAATGGGGAAGAGCTACCAGAATTTCTTTAATCAGAGAGACTGCATGATGAAGAGCAATCCCCCCAACGCAGTGGTTTTCAACCAGTGTGCCGTGGCACCCTGGGGTGCCTTGAAGGATGGCCAGGGGTGCCGCAGGCAACCCTGGCATCTGTCCTTCTTTCTTGCCCTCCCTCCTCTGATGCCTTCTTGTGTCTCTGCCTCCTAAAGGCTTGCACAGCTGTTTGTTGCAGCAGGCCTGGCTACAAGCTCTGCAGGCAAATGCTGCCTCTGGGGCTGGCCAGGGGGTGCTGGTTGCCAGGAGCTGAAGCAGCCTCAGAGTAAGCAAGCAAGCAGGTGAGGAAGCCCAGCTAGCCAGTTCACCAGCCCTTGCTGTTGGGAAGGGACTGACAAGTCCCTGGCCCAGCAGCGGCTGCTCAGAGGTCTCCGAGGAGAGGAGGCCAAGGGAACACTCCACAAGGGAGGGTGTTTGAAAAAGGGTGAGAGGCTGCCAGCTTTGCCAGCAAGGGGTGACATAACTGGGCTCCTGAGCCCCCAGGGGTGCTGCAGAAAGAATGCAATTGGTCAAGGGAGCTGTGGACTCAAAAAGGTTTTCCCAGTAGTGATGTATGGAAGTGAGAGCTGGACCATAAAGAAGGTTGATCGCCGAAGAATTGATGCTTTTGAATTATGGTGCTGGAGGAGACTCTTGAGAGTCCCATGAACTGCAAGAAGATCAAACCTCTCCATTCTGAAGGAAATCAGCCCTGAGTGCTCACTGGAAGGACAGATTGTGAAGCTGAGACTCCAATACTTTGGCCACCTCATGAGAAGAGAAGACTCCCTGGAAAAGACCCTGATGCTGGGAAAGATGGAGGGCACAAGAAGAAGGGGATGGCAGAGGACGAGATGGTTGGACAGTGTTCTCGAAGCTACCAGCATGAGTTTGATAAACCTGCGGGAGGCAGTGGAAGACAGGAGTGCCTGGCGTTCTCTGGTCCATGGGGTCACAAAGAGTCGGGCACGACTAAACAACTAAACAACAACAAATGCACGGTGAGCTTGGTAGGAACACAGCTTTTGAAAGCAATCACTAGTTGCTGCTCAGACACACCTTAGCAGCGCCACCGTGTGGTGTTCCATGGCTATAGGTGCACCCTTGTCATGCATATTCAGCAGCCAAAATAAAGCATGGGCAGCACATTATGTTTCATGCAATTCCATCATATCTATCACTTATTCTGTGGCTACGGGGTTGGAAGATGGACAGGCTGGGCTCATGCAGTAGCCAGAAGACCAGCAGTCGCTCAGAACTTTTGGGCTTCCTTGTCTTGTCCCCAGTCACCAGCCAGGTAGGATCGCCATGTTTGTGTAGGTAGGAGAAAGCCCCCCCCCCCCGAGGGCTTTAAAAATGCACTAGCGCTTTGACTTGGAGACAGAAAACAGTTAGAACTCAGGGTAGTTCCTTCAGTAGGTATTTTATGTGGCCTCTTTGGCTAACACTGGTCGAGAGCCTAGCTGCTGCATTCTGGAAGAGGTGCGCTTTATCCATAGGCGCCGACTCCATGGGGCCTGAGGGGGCCGAGCCCCCTCAAAAATTCGTTTGGGGGGGCTCTGCCCCCCCAATAATTTAAGAAAATTATTACCGTAAATTTCGCTCTATAACACGCAGATTTTTTCTCCTAAAAAGTAAGGGGAAATGTCTGTGCGTGTTATTGAGCGAATGTGTGGTCCCGCAGATTTTTTCTCCTAAAAAGTAAGGGGAAATGTCTGTGCGTGTTATTGAGCGAATGTGTGGTCCCTGGAGCCGGAGCGCAGGGGTAAAAATCAGGCAAAAATAAGATCGGGCGGTCAGGGAATCCCCTGCCCTCCTGGCAAGCAGAGGGTTAAGGAAAGGATCGAGTCCTTCCTTCTAATTCTTTCCTAGTCACACTGCGTGCAGGCTCCAGCCCACCACCTCCTCCTCTCCGTGCTCTAGGGACTCGCAGGCAGCCGAAAAACATGCAGGTGATAGAGAGAGGGCTGGCTTGGGGGGGGGGTGACTTTTGCCTTCCTTTCCTCCCCCCCACCCCGTTAAACTCCTCCCCTGCATTCTTAGCTAGCTGCTTCTCCGCACACCCCTCTTGTGCTTCTTGTCCCTTCTGTGTTTTTCCTTCCCTCCCCATTTAAAACGTGGTGACAAAGCACGGATCCACATGGATCCTCAGGATTTTTGCATTGGGTCACCCCAAATTCACCATCAGATCACATTACATGTCCATGGCTACAGTCTGTACCAAAAAAATCACGCACCCACTGTTGCCTGGGGCTGCAATGGTGCAAAAACGTGGTTACAAAGCATGGATCCACAGGATCTTTGCACTGGGTCACCCCAAATTCACCATCAGATAACACAGTATGTCCATGGCTACAGCCTGCACCAAAAAAATCACGCACCCACTGTGGCCTGGGGCCACAATGGTGCAAAAACGTGGTTACAAAGCACGGATCCACATGGATCCTCAGGATTTTTGCATTGGGTCACCCCAAATTCACCATCAGATCACATAGCATGTCCATGGCTACATCTTGCACCAAAAAAATCACGCACCCACTGTTGCCTAGGGTCACAGTGGTGCAAAAACGTGGTTACAAAGCATGGATCCACATGGATCCTCAGGATTTTTGCACTGGGCTACTCCAAACTCACTGTCAGATATTAAAAATCTTTATAAAATAGAGAATTAAATACATACAGAATGTTAAATTTTCAGTTTCGAAATATTAGTACTAGTTTAGTACTGTATTTCTATATTACTATAGTACTGTATTAGTTATTTTCAAATACTTAAATATTTTTAGGGTGTAAGACCCAATTAAAGCCCGTTATTTACATACAGTATTATAGTATTTACATACAGTATTAGGCATACTGTATTAACTTTATTAACTGTATTAAAGCATTAACTTTGAGATATTATTTTTATTTAATGAACCCTCAGCCTTATTCAAAGTAAGCTTAAATTAGCTATTTCACTTATTAATCAAAGTGCTATTACTGTGCGACAGCAATATTTTATGTTTTATTCTTTTAATGATAGTTTAGGATTTATTTAAATATCATTTCAGTCTTTTCAGAGCTATATATTCACTGCTCTGTAATAGTCTATAAGCATAATTGTTACTGTAAATTAAATTAGCTTTTTACGAAAATACCGTGCGTGTTTATGTTTTGTTTCTTTTTTCAAAGCCAAAAAGTGTTTCAGGCTTGTCGAGTTTCCCGAAGTGTGGAGTTATAGAGAGTCGAGTTTTCGGGGTTCTAATGTTGATCATATGACTCTAAAATACTTTTAAAAAACTTTAAAACTCACTAATTTTCATCTAAAATTTAGAAAACTTCCCGGGGCAGGACCCCGGTATGGGCCCCCCCAATATTTTTTATAAGTCGGCGCCCCTGGCTTTATCCATACTTTTATCCATACTTTTAAATGGGGCTTCATAAAGCGTGCATGGCATTAATCCCACTCTGAGGACACAAAGGTGTGTATTAGGTGAAACATTGCGAAATCTCTCTCTTTGGATGGCCAGTAAGAAAAGGTTGGGGAGGTTCCTTCTGGGGAATGCCTTAAATGCAGAAATAAAAAGATTTACACTTTTTTTAAAGTGCTCCAAGGTTTAGCTATTTAATCACAACATTTCTATCCCAACATGTTTTGAAACAATACAGCAGGTGGCATACAGTCACGGACTTAAAATGCAGACAAAACCAGCCTATCTTTAAAATGGGCAAGAACAAAAATCAAAACATTGAGAAACTAAGAAATTACACACACACACACACAAGTTCAACAGCATTTGATTTCTAAACACCAAAGAAATAAGAGAAGAGGAGGTCAGCACTAAGATTGGTGTTAAGGTCTGACACTGCCAGGCACCTTCCAAGGCCCACTTCTACCAGCCCCCATAGCTTACCAGTCATGCTGCTACTTCTTCTTGCTGCTGTTCCCCTGGATTGGAATATAGGAGCAATGGCAGGAGTGCTAGAGAAAGAGCAGCCGTCGCCACTTGCTTTGTTGTTGGACACAGGAGAAAAGTCAAACAAATGGGAAGCTGGCACAGTGATGAGGGGGAAGAGAGGTTACTCAAGGAAAGCCCCCCCCCCAATACATCTTCCATCCAAGTGCCTTCCATAATCTGGAGCCAACTCTGGAGGATAAGCAGGGGTTCTCTGAAGAGAGAAAAAGAGAGTGCAAACATAAAATACCTAGAGCCGTGGTTCCCAACATGGGGCACACGCCCCACAGGGGGAAATTTGATTTTTAAGGGGGACAATTCGAGAATGATTTAGACCAAGTTAATGACCTTTTAGCCTTCCTCCACGTGAACAGGAGTTCACTTCTTGAATAATAAGAATTATATGTCACGGGGGGCGGGGATCAGGGTTTTAGAGATGCTTAGGTGGGGCATGACCAAAAAAAGGTTGGGAACCACTGACCTAGAGCAAATATATTCCACATATCCAACAATCCAGATATTCTGGAATTATGTACTAATGGAAATAAATTTTTTTTAATATAGATCTCCCTTTGGAGGTTGGATAGCCATCTATCATAGATGCTTATTTGAGATTCCTGCATTGCAGGGGGTTGGACTAGATGTTCTTTGGAGTCCCTTCCAATTCTACAATTCTATGGTCTCCAAAGAGATCCAATAGTAATACTATTTGGTTACAGGTAGGTAGCCGTGTTGGTCTGCCATAGTCAAAACAAAATTCCTTCCAGTAGCACCTTAAAGACCAACTAAGTTAGTTCTTGGTATGAGCTTTCGTGTGCATGCACACTTCTTCAGATCTGTTTTTTCAGTAGCTCCAGTTGAGAGTGGTAAATGTTTTGTTTTTCCTTTTGGAACTCTTGCCAAGCTTGGTGGTTCCTGATAGAGTTGTCCAATACAAGGAGTTCCTCCTTTATTAGCTTCTGTTTAGAGTAGAGAACGCTGATCAGATGTTTGAGCAGCTTCTTAGAGAAAGTGCTGCATAGTTTTCTTGCATATTCCGTGGGATACGTGGATTGTAGAGGGTTCTTAATTCTAAGACCCTTGGGTATAATGTCCAGGTTCTTGCATTTAGTAAGAAAGAAGATATCAGTCTGTACCTGTGCAAGTTTCTTGGTGAGGTTGATGGACTTCCATTTCATATACCAGAGGAGGATGTAGAAATTACTATTTGGTTATGTGAAGTATAATATACCAGAGGAGGATGTAGAAATTACCAATCATTATCTAATGGCAGCCAGAATGATGTCTGAAATGGAAAACACCATCCTCTCTCCTATAGATTCTTAACTACTCAAAGTTTGGGATATGACATGCATTATGAAGTTAACAAATGTGTTTAAAGTGGAAGAGGGTGGACAGTGAGAATATACTTTTCTAGAGAAATGGAGCTGCAAGGAGTGTTAATAGACCTCTATAATTATTCTAATGTCCATTAAATGTTTTAGATTGCTACAGCCTCATAATCAGTTGTGAGGGCGGGGATGCCAATTAAATCATAATGACCTTTGGGCTTAACAGACTGCATATAAAAGAATTAATCTGCAGTAGTGAAACAGCCCTTTGTAGAATTATGGCTTTTGTGGTATTGTAAAATGTAACACTCTGTGGTGTGTAGTAGTCTGTCTTCATATAAGGTTTTCCCAGGTAACTGAAGGTAGGCTTTACTTTCAGTGGATGGAGCAGTCTTTTCCAAAGAAGGAGAAAAAGGAGGGAGATGTGTGCTTCAGAGGTGGGCAACACGTGTTTCTTGAAAGACAGTCTCAAAAATGTTGTAAAGAAATAAAAATAAGAATTAAGGGGAAAGTGGGGGTGGGGAAATCTGCATATTCCAGAGTCTAAAATCTAAAGAAACTCACAACACTCCTTCAGAAATGGCAGTATTTATTAAATTCCTTCTGCAATGGGAAGCAGTTGAGATACAGGAAAACCGTCCTCCATCAAGCTGCTACCAAGAGAGGGTTTGGACCATAGCTGTCAACTTACAGATTTGAAAATAAGGAACCAGCAGCCTTGAAAATAAGGGATCAGCAGCCAAAATAAGGGACCTGCAGCCTCACCTGTTACAGGCACTCCAGTCTTCCTGTCCTCCTACAGTCTGGTCAAACTCATGCTGGTAGCTTCGAGAACACTGTCCAAACAACTTTGTAACCAGAGGTTCAACTGAATAGAATCTGAATCACATGCACCACAAGGCCTGTTGTTGTTGTTTAGTCATTTAGTCGTGTCCGACTCTTCGTGACCCCATGGACCAGAGCATGCCAGGCACTCCTTTCTTCCACTGCCTCCTGCAGTTTGGTCAGACTCATGTTTGTAGCTTCGAGAACACTGTCCAACCATCTCGTCCTCTGTCGTCCCCTTCTCGTTGTGCCCTCCATCTTTCCCAACATCAGGGTCTTTTCCAGGGAGTCTTCTCTTCTCATGAGGTGGCCAAAGTATTGGAGCTTCAGCTTCACGATCTGTCCTTCCAGTGAGCACCACAAGGCCTATGCAGCCTCAACTTAAGATGGCTCCCTGGCCTGGCTTTGCACTGCAAAGTTTGCAGCAGCACATGCAACAAAATGGCGTCCAGCATTCAAAAACCTCCTCAGCTTGCATTAACTAGCCGCACACACACAGCCTCCCCCCCTCGCCACGAGATCACCAGTCACCCACCATTTTAGTCAACCAGCTCCTTTCTTTCCCCCATAAGTCAATCGAAGGAGCCTCCAAAACAAATTCAAAAGCACCCCCTCCCACAAGATCTCCTTTCCTTTTCCCCCACCATGTGCCCCCGCTCCAGACAGACCTTTTCGCCGGCAAGGGTGAGTGGGCTGTCGATGACGTATCCATCCGATTCTGATCCGAGCACTCAGCACAGGTATGTTCAACTTCTGAGCCCCTCTGAGCCAAAGACAGAAAGCCCAGCCAGCAGCCAAACAAAGCTTCAAGGAAAACCACTGTCACCTCTCCGCTGGGAAGCGCTGAGCAAAGGCGAGTCCCCAGGCCACACAGCCGATTTGATCAGCACAAGGCATGCAAGCTCCACCCCCCAGTCGTTCTTAGACTTCTTATTGGGTGAGCAACACAGCCAAGCAACACAGTTGGAGCCTCCCTCCTCCCTGGCCGGCAGGGAGGGAGGGAGGGAGAGGAGCTGCTTCCTTTGAAATTTAAGGGACATCATTTAAGGGACATTTAAGGGACATCCATCAATAAGGGACAGCAGCGGGACATGGCGCTGGAATAAGGGACTGTCCCTTCAAATAAGGGACGCTTGACAGCTATGGTTTGGACTCCTGATTCTACACTTTACAGTGACAGAACTGATTGTAGAAACTATTGAGGCATCTCTCTGTTAGCTGTGGCCGGCAAAATTCTTGCAAGGATGTTAGCAAACCGTCTCGTAACAATATCAGAGGTGACCCTTCCTGAATCCCAAAATGGTTTTTGGCCTTCTAGGGGGACAGTGGGCATGATTTTCTCCACTCGACAGCTTCAAGAAAAATGCAGAGAGCAAAACCACCCCCTGTATATGGTGTTTATTGACCTGACTAAGGCTTTCGACACTGTAAATCGTAATGCCCTGTGGACTGTCCTTCTGAAAACTGGCTGCCCAGATAAATTTGTAAACATCATTTCGGCTCAACAATCGAACAGTCGAAGATAACAATGGCTCTTAAAGTGAACCATTTACAGTGGGATCAGGTGTTAAACAAGGTTGTGTTATTGCCTCAACTATATTCGTTATTTTCATTGCCATGATCCTACACTTTGTGAAAGGGAAACTCCCCACCACAGTAGAAATCATATATCAAACAGATGGAAAGCTCTTCAATCTGAGCAGGCTGAAAGCAAAGAGTAAGGTTACTGTAACAAATGAAGCACCTAATTCATATCATTCATGATGACATTGAAATACCATGGCTCACTGACACTATTGCTGGGATTTCATGATCAAGGCTGAGGTTGTTCAGGATGACTTTATCCACCTTCTGACATTCTGAGCATCTCTTCCTGAAGCTCACCTTGCTGGTCTAGAATTTCTGGGCTTGAAGATTGGCACCTCCACTGTGCCCTGAAATGATCCATTTTGGACCATTCTAAATTTAGACATCCTGATAAATACAGAGGGGGCTGCTGACTATGCAAGATTTGTTTGACAGAAGGACACCTATACAGGCGGCCAAAGTGGGGCAACTCCTGTCTGGAATGCAATTTACCTGGGTCCAAGTAATTCAAGGGAGAAGATAAGAATGTGAAAACATAAGATGAGCCCATTAGACAACAACAACAACAACAACAACAACAATTTATTTATACCCCACCCATCTGTCTAGGCTTCCCCAGCCACTCTGGGTGGCATCCAACAAAATATTAAAATACAGTGGTCTGTTAAACATTAAAAGCTTCCCTAAACAGGGCTGCCTTCAGATGTCTTCTAAAAGTCTGGTAGTTGTTCTTCTCTTTGACATCAGGTGGGAGGGCGTTCCACAGGGCGGGCGCCACTACCGAGAAGGCCCTCTGCCTAGTTCCTTGTAACTTGGCTTCTCGCAGTGAGGGAACCGCCAGAAGGCCTTTGGAGCTGGACCTCAGTGTCCGGGCAGAACGATGGGGGTGGAGATGCTTCTTCAGATATACTGGACTGAGGCCATTTAGGGCTTTAAAGGTCAGCACCAATGGCCCATCTAGTCCATCGTCCTGTTGTCACAGTGGCCAACCAGATGCCTGTGGGAAGCCTAAAGTGTGGTGGACCTTTGGGTCTCAAATTTCAGCAGTACCCTGTGTGATGCCAAAATTTGGTGCCCCTCCGCCTTTCACACTCTATTTAGATAATAGTTGCGGTATCCCCAGCTGTGTCCCTGATGCTTCGCACCCAGTGCGACCAAATTGGCCACGCTCCTCCTAAGTCCACTTCTGATGTCTGCAATCTGGACATGAGTGCAATAGCCCTCTGCCCGCTTGTAATTCCCAGTGACTGGCATATTCAGAGGCATAACTGACTGCCGAGTCAGAACATAGTCATCATGTGTCAGGGACTGGGCAGAGGAGGAATGGTGGAGACTGCCTCCCCAGACTGATCCTTTCAGAGGAGAAGAAGACAGTTCAGAATTACAACGGAGGTCACAGCTCAGAGGCAGATGAGAGGACAAAGCTGGGCAATAATGGGAGAGAAGGAAGAAGAAGCCCCAGAGGGGGGACAGCTGATAGACACAGTGTCTTTAGAAAGCATTCCAGACTCCTCCCTCTCCCAGAACCCGGCAGGCATTGAAAGTAGGAGAGCAGAGAGCTCAGAGGCAGAGGGCACTTCTCAGCACGAATAGTAATGACACATGAAGGGAAAGAGGGAGGGGGTGGAGACCCACTCGGGGCAACACCATTAGTCCAAGAGGCTGCATTCCCAAGCCTCTCTCTGTAAATATTGAATAAAAAGCAGATGGTAAGGACTTTTCCTTGTCTTGTCCATTCCTGGCAACCTGCCGTGGGGGTTGGTTCCTCTGACGCCTGACATCATGGCTAGCAGCCATTAAAGGCAAAAGTCCTTTGCACACACAATACAAAGGAGGTTTGCCTCAATCTTTGCATTCAAAATTTTAAGTCAACCTTGTCCTAAGTGTCCACTCTATGATGATTAATATCCTGCCTTTCCTCACAGAACGGGACAGAAGGATTCATTCCCAGAGTGATTTAACAGTCAATCCCTCTTCCCAAGGAATTCTGGGAATTGTAGCTCTGTGAAGGGAATAGGAGTCTCCTAACAACTCTTAGCACTCTTGACTAACTAGATTTCCCATAATTCTTTTGGGGAAGCCATCATGGCTGTTTAAAGTGGTATAGTGCTTTAAATGTTTGGGGTGAATGTGGCTTTGAATGGGAGATGACCTTTAATTTCCTTTTCCATTTGGTGGGATATTCCTCCCCACATCTTTCTACATCATTTTCTAAAGAGAAACACATTTATTCTGTGTTTTATGTTTTGCTTATTGAAAATGAGAATAAAAATTATTCCAACAACAACAACTCACAACATCTCATTTACAGATAGGTAGCCGTGTTGGTCTGCCATAGTCAAAACAAAACAAATTCCTTCCAGTAGCACCTTAAAGACCAACTAAGTCAGTTCTTGGTATGAGCTTTCGTGTGCATGCACACTTCTTCAGATACACTGAAACAGAAGTTTCCAGACCCTTCTATATAGTGAGAAGGTGGGGAGGGGTATTACTCAGAAGGGTGGTGGGAATGGGTGATTGGCAGATAGCTGTGATGAGCCTGTTGACGACTCTTAACGACTGCAATAGGTCTTACAGGAAAAAGCAAGGGGTGAAAAGGTGAAAAATGGCTTTGTCATGTATAATGAGATAAGAATCCAAGGTCTTTGTTCAGACCAGGTTTCTCCATGGTTTTAAGTTTGGTGATAAGTTGTAATTCAGCAGCTTCTCTTTCCAGTCTATTTCTGAAATTCCTTTGTAGTAAAACAGCTACTTTGAGATCTTGTATAGAATGTCCTGGGAGATTGAAGTGTTCTCCTACTGGTTTCTCTGTCTTGTGATTCCTGATGTCCGATTTATGTCCGTTTATTCTTTGGCGTAAGGTCTGGCCTGTTTGTCCAATATAGAGAGCTGAAGGACACTGTTGGCATTTTATGGCATACACAATGTTAGACGATGAGCAATTAAATAGTCCCGAGATGGTATGTGTGATGTTGTTGGGGCCAGTAATGGAGTTGTCCGGGTGTATGTGGCAGCAAAGTTGGCATCTGGGTTTATTGCAGGCTCTGGTGCCAGTGTCCGTGTTAGGTCTGGTTGTAGTATTATTGTGGGTTAGGAGTTGTTTAAGACTGGGTGGCTGTCTGTAGGCAATGAAAGGTCTTCCTCCCAGAGCTTGAGAAAGAGAACTGTCATTGTCCAGGAGAGGTTGTAGATCTCTGATGATGCGTTGTACTGTTTTAACTTGGGAGCTGTATGTGATGACTAGAGGTGTTCTGTTATTTTCTTTTTTGGGTCTGTCTTGTAGCAAGTTCTCTCTGGGTATCAGTCTGGCTCTGTTGATCTGTTGTCTAACTTCATCTGTTGGGTATTTTAGTTCTAAAAAGGTTTGCTGTAGATCTCTTAGGTGAGAGTCTCTGTCTGTAGATTTTCTTTTTTGGGTCTGTCTTGTAGCAAGTTCTCTCATTTTCTTTTTTGGGTCTGTCTTGTAGCAAGTTCTCTCGCCGCATCTGTTCCAATTCTACAGACAGAGACTCTCACCTAAGAGATCTACAGCAAACCTTTTTAGAACTAAAATACCCAACAGATGAAGTTAGACAACAGATCAACAGAGCCAGACTGATACCCAGAGAGAACTTGCTACAAGACAGACCCAAAAAAGAAAATAACAGAACACCTCTAGTCATCACATACAGCTCCCAAGTTAAAACAGTACAACACATCATCAGAGATCTACAACCTCTCCTGGACAATGACAGTTCTCTTTCTCAAGCTCTGGGAGGAAGACCTTTCATTGCCTACAGACAGCCACCCAGTCTTAAACAACTCCTAACCCACAATAATACTACAACCAGACCTAACACGGACACTGGCACCAGAGCCTGCAATAAACCCAGATGCCAACTTTGCTGCCACATACACCCGGACAACACCATTACTGGCCCCAACAACATCACACATACCATCTCGGGACTATTTAATTGCTCATAGTCTAACATTGTGTATGCCATAAAATGCCAACAGTGTCCTTCAGCTCTCTATATTGGACAAACAGGCCAGACCTTACGCCAAAGAATAAACGGACATAAATCGGACATCAGGAATCACAAGACAGAGAAACCAGTAGGAGAACACTTCAATCTCCCAGGACATTCTATACAAGATCTCAAAGTAGCTGTTTTACTACAAAGGAATTTCAGAAATAGACTGGAAAGAGAAGCTGCTGAATTACAACTTATCACCAAACTTAAAACCATGGAGAAACCTGGTCTGAACAAAGACCTTGGATTCTTATCTCATTATACATGACAAAGCCATTTTTCACCTTTTCACCCCTTGCTTTTTCCTGTAAGACCTATTGCAGTCGTTAAGAGTCGTCAACAGGCTCATCACAGCTATCTGCCAATCACCCATTCCCACCACCCTTCTGAGTAATACCCCTCCCCACCTTCTCACTATATAGAAGGGTCTGGAAACTTCTGTTTCAGTGTATCTGAAGAAGTGTGCATGCACACGAAAGCTCATACCAAGAACTGACTTAGTTGGTCTTTAAGGTGCTACTGGAAGGAATTTGTTTTGTTTTAACATCTCATTGTTATGTTTGTCATGGTCTCACCATTTAGAATTCTTAGGGTTCAGAGTTAGGAGTGCCACTTGATTTACTGACCTTGATCTATAAAAGAACTTGAGAAGAGAGAGAGAAAAAAAATAGTTCTATTGTTGTAGTTCCATCGTAACACAGCAGGTGTCAGCAATACATGTGCACAAACCGGGACCACTGTGGCTTCAGCCCGCAATAAGCTCCCTGTTACTGAAAGTCTCGTTTTCAGGTCTACCAGTGTCACAATTCATTTTCTTGCCGATCAAAATCTTTAGAAAAAGTAATAAAATAATAAAATAAAATAAATGCAAGCTATTTGCTGCAATCTAATTGTGACTGAGTCAAATTCTCGTACCTAATCAAATGAAACAAAATGTTATTCACTAGATTGCAATTAGCATTCACCAACAAATTTAATTGTAGAGATCTATCCCCACACATGGTTAATGGGAAAGCATTTAGATAATTACAAGTGTCTAGTGCCTTTCCACTGCTAATTGCTTTTACTGAATGATTCATTTCAAGGCCTGCAAGTGAAACTTTTATTAGGGATGTGATGGAGAGACAGCCGTATGGCGAACACATGGAAGACGTGCATTTGCATTCCTGGCCTCTCTCAAAGTCATCCTCGATGGCTTTGGGTACTGTGGACTGACCCCCTGATACTCCTCCTTCACAAATTGATAGACCACCCTTGAAACTCACAGTTTTTGCCATGTGTGGTGCTCCGTATCATGTGACACAGGAACGGGGGACCTTTCTCAGCCCAAAGGATGCATATCTTACCCTTCCTTCCAAAGGAGCCCGGGGCAGCAACAACAAGTAATAAAACAACAAAAACGTCTTTAAACCAATTCCAATGCAGACACAGACTGCCTAAGACCTCAGATTAAAAGGCTTGTTGAAAGAGAAAGGACAACAGAGATGATGCCTGTCTAATATTCAAAGGGAGGAATGTAGGGGGCACATTACTAAGGGCCCAGATCCCAGCCTGTGTGGAATGGACCTCCTGATAAGGAGGCACCAAGTGTCCCTATTTTCCAGGGACAGTGCCGGATTTACAGAAGCCATCCTGGTTTCTGATTTGATCCTGGAATGTCTCACTTTTCCTTAGAACGTCCCTATTTTCATCGGAGAAATGTTGGAGGGTATAGAGCTATGCAGCTCCTGAGCCAAGGAGATAAGTAACTATACAACTTTTAGAAAATATCTGAAGGCAGCCCTGTATAGGGAAGTTTTTTAAATGTTTAATGTTTTATTATGTTTTTATATATGTTGTAAGATGCCCAGAGTGCCTGGGGCCACCAAGTCAGATGTGTGGGGTATTATTATTATTATTATTATTATTATTATATTGTTGAATTATTATTGTTGAATAGGACATTTCATCGGTGAAATGTTGGAGGGCATGCATCTGTAGGAGGCTGTCCCCTGCAAATCACAGTGATCAATGGGATATATAAGGGGTGAGATGAACTTTCAGTAAAACAAGTGGGGTGGGATTCAATGTCATGCCATGACAAATGTTCTGTCTGTTGTTTTTGTTTTAATTGTTTACTTGTATTTTTATCTTGTTTTTTATTCTGTGAGCCACCCTGAGACCTTGTGATGAAGGGTGGTATATAAATTTAAACAACCACCACCGCAACAATTTTGTCCCATGAATGTGTATACACCTGCAGGCTTAATAACTGGTTCATCTTTCTGGCACCTCTTATCCTTAACACACCAGTTCATGAATCCACCCTAAGCATGCTTGCTCGGAGCTCTGCTTCATTGAAATCATGCAGTCTTACTTCCAAGCAAACATTTTGGGTGGCGAAATCACATGGCATTTAGCTATGATGTCACCAACTCCCAAAGATAGTGCTGCAGAGTAGATGGCAAAAGCTGCTCCGAATAATTAATCCCTCCGAACCTAAGCCATCCATTTCAATATCTGCTTTCCACTTCTCTGTTCCTGGAAGACTGTAGTCTTAGGGCACGGCTGGGAGAGAGAGAGGGGATGACACACACATTGCCAGGCATAGATTGGGGGCTCCAGTAGCTCTGCCTCTGCCAATGGCAGCCTGCCTGTGCTGCAGTTGCTGTTTCTTCATCAGCTCAAGCTGTATGGCTGTGATCTGCACATTGGTTGGCCTTGAATCTCGTCAGGGAAAAAGGCAGGGTAAATGTATAATAATAATGTTTTGTATCACAGGCAACATACCCACCCTTTATAGGTGTAATGTCTTGTCCAATGTATTCTGTCGCCACAAATGTTCCAATAAACTATCTGACTGCTGTGTTAACATGGGTAAAGGTTTTTAGTTTCTCCACAGCGATCTGACTCTTTTCTGCTTCTGCAGTTGCTTTCAGAGGACATGATCACTGAGCGTTCATCCTGATTTGTTTGTCGAAAGTTCAAAGGGAGGTTAGGCCAAGCCTGCTCTTTACTTGAGCGTCCATTCTGATTTCCTTCCTTGTTATACAATGCTGCATCAAACAATTGTTATTCTACACATTCCAGTGTGTTTCCTTGTCACTTTCCTTACTGCAAAATGTCCAGTTTGGGATGGAACTGGGTTTATTGGCCCACAGCTTTAATTGTGCAACCTGAATCTGCTGGGATGTGATTGAATCTCTCCCCCCCCCCCCAAAAAAATAGCAGCAGGCTAGAAGTGCCTTGTGTCAGAAGTGGCAAGATTTCGAACACTGCTGGGGAGCCATCCACCCACAGGCTGCAAAGTCTTTCGAACCAGCTTCCATCATAGGTCCCATCCTTCTTTCTAGCCTTGCCCCTGCCCCACAATGGCCACTCCCCTTCTTGCCAGGACTTACAATATGCAAAGCTATTTGGTGATCTAAAGGCAATGCCAAAAGTGTGCACCTCTCCATGATCTCTAATTTTTTATATTCAGGCCCTTGGGAAATTCAGGCACAGGGAAAGAGATCAGAGCCCAGCTCCCAGCAACATTGCCAGCTCACCTTAAATTCATTCCCACAAAATTAGGGGAGGGAAGAACTCACGAATAAGTTCTGGGTCCTCTGCTCTTAGGAGAGAAATCCGTAGTTCATACAAGAACATTTCCTTGTTTTCTGAATTTGCAGACATGGGTGCCTCCAGGGAGACTTTTTCTTTATCTCATTGTGTCTCCTGCATTGTTGCCAAATGGGGAAATGTTCATCACACACATTTGACATCTAGTACCAAAGAAATCTCGTACACAAAATACATAGCAAGAGCTTACTCTTTGAATTGATTTTCTCCTGCTAGAAAACCAAAGGTTCATTCTTGCCACAGCCTGTTGCTCGCCTTTCATCATGCATTATGATGATAAGTACATTGCATTAGTGGTTTACTACATGAACTTGTGAGAGTCAGGAGCACATTGTTTTCAGAGTTCCCTGTCAATAGCTTAGCATCCTTCTGGGTGCGATAAAAGTGGCAGTGATCAAAGGAACAAAAGCGTTAATTACAAAGGCGTTTGGATTTGGGGGTTGCTCATAATTAGCCATATTGACCCAAGTGTCTCTGTGTTACTGACACAGAAAGATTTTTGCCCATCTGCTGTTTGCAGAACTATGATTTCAGATGAGAGAGAGAGAGAGAGAGAGAGAGAGAGAGAGAGAGTGAGAGAGTAAGGGCACCGCAAATAGTGCTTGTCTTCCAGCAGCAGTGGATAATCTCCAGAGTCCTAGCACCTATCATTCATCAGGTGGTCTCAACCCACAATTTGAAAACCTACGAGTTAAAAGACTCATAGTAGGGATGGGAAACCTGTGTCTCTCCAGATGTTGGACTGCAACTCCCATCAGCCACAGCCAGCATGACCAGTGGCCAAGGATGCTGGGAACTGGAGTACAACAAAAAGTACTTCTCCATGCATTGCATAGTTAAACTATGGAACTCACTCAACAGCAATGGCCAACAACTTGGATGGCTTTAAAACGGGACTAGACATGTTCATGGAGGAGAAATATATCAATGGCTGCTAATCATGATGGCTGTGCTCTTTCTCCATTGTCAGAGGCAGTTGACCTCTGAATGTTAGTTTCTGGGCATTCCAGGTGGGGAGAGCCCTGCTGTGCTTAGGTCCTGCTTGCAAGTTTTTAAAGGCATCTGGGTGGCCACAGTGAGAACAGGATGCTGGACTAGATGGGACATTGGCCTGATCCAGAAGGCCTTCCTTATGCTCTTGTGTTATATTCTTAAAAACATTTATTGGGTCAGAGATTTCCCCATCCTTGTTCTGGAAACAACATGCTCAGTGAGAGAGTACAAACATTCCAGTGTAGGATAACCAGCTTCCTGTAACCAAAATCTTAAGTCTGATTAATGCATAAAGGGGTTAATGCCACAGAGTAAGCTGTCCTGCCAGACTTAGCTAAGTCACTCCTCCTCACCTTGAGAGGGTGGAAGTCAAGTCTATTGTTTGTCTCCATCTACCATGTGACCTCTGACATATAAAGAAGTCTGAGCTGGTTACTCCAGCTTTTTACAAAGCCCTCCTTAAGTTCCTGTAACAATAATTTAGGAACTTTCACCGCTTTGGACCAACCAAACTTTTGCTGCCTATGTTTTCTGAATGCTGTATAGAAAAGAACATGAATCTGACATTTGAAGAGTTTGTAAGTAAACCATTTTTAACTCACCAAACATATGGTCTTGTTCTTTGCTGGGGAAGTAGAAAATGTTGGAAGGAACTTAGAAGGGCGTATTTTAAAGGTCTAACAGCCCATATTCCCATGCTTTACTTTGCTGCATGTTTTGTGATTTTAAATCTCTGCTGGAGTTCTCTCACCAAAGAGCACTTGCCCCAAACCTGGATTTTGGCATACCTTTTTGTTTGCTTTCCCAACCAACACCAAATTCATTCTGTCACCTCAGTTATAGAGGATCAGCTAGCAGGAGATATGAGAGAGGCCTGCTGGAGACTCTGGAGAGCTGCTAATAGCCAGAGTAACCAATACTGGGATAAATAGATAAGTAGTTTGACTATCTCCTACATATCTAGGGCCTAAAGACACATGGGGGAAAAAAGACCTGTAAAGATTACTGAGGCTGCAGTCCTATACCCACTTGGCCTAAGAGTATGCCTCATTGCAATCGCTGGGTCTTATGTATGGTAGGTATGCATAGGATTGTATAGGACACAGGTGATGGCTTGCAAGTTCCAAAGTAAGCATTAAGATTTCCTTTTTAAAATATAATGTAATGGACAACACATCATAACTTATTAAGCAAAATGTAGGAGTGAGGTGGAGTAATAATGTAGGTATATTTATTCAGTTTCCTTTCATCTGGCATTGTAATCAAGCTGGCCAAATGAGAAATGTTTTAGCAGCTTCTTGAAAAAAAGATCTCAGCTGACACATTTTATCATCAGCTTCAGAGGGTTAGTCCAGGCAAAAGCCAATTGTTATCAGGTGTGAATTAGCATACATTGGGTTCACTGAAAGTTGGGGAAGGTGATAAAAGTAAGGCATATTGGAAACACTCATCAAAAGACATGATTGCCATTAGGAACAGTAGGTGGATAACCACTATTGATTCCAAATGTTTAATTTGATTTGATGGATTTTACTGTAATTAACACTGGGTTTTATAAGAGCATGGTTCTTAACATTATTAAGGAGGAAGACAAATTGTGAAATTAAATCTACATTTGATTTGTAATGTTAATTTTGTTAATGTTTTATAATGTTAACAGGTTGTGCTAATGATACCTGGTTCTCATCTTAGTTTCATTCTACTCCATTGACTGGATTGATTTTTCTTTCTTTCTGCATTCAGAAAGTACAATGATATTTAGGTGTTATATATATAGATACAGATATATACATACATGCGAATGAAGCACATATTGTGAGATTAAACTTCAACAGCATTTTGGAAACATGTTTGATTGACTACAACTCCTCTTACATATTGTATGTAAATGTTACATTCAAGATCTAACAGGTGTCACGTGGGGATAAACTAACATCTAGTTTGCATTGTACACTGTAAACACCAAGAAGTGCTGATACTTTTACAGTGTAATTCTATGTGTGTTTACTCAGAAGTGACTCCAGCCAGGGGAGCAAAAGAGTGGGAAAGTTGCTGGTGGGCTCTAGAATGGCGTGAGGCTGATGAAGTTGGAGCAGAAACAGCCTGTCGACTTGGGACTGTTGGAGGAGGATGACGAGTTCGAGGAGTTCCCAGCTGAAGACTGGGCTGGTTTAGATGAAGATGCATGTGTGTGGGAAGACAATTGGAATGGTGACCATGTGGAAGATGATTTCTCCAATCAGCTAAGAGCTGAATTAGAAAAACACGGCTACAAGGTGGAAAGCTCATAGCTTTCAGCAATGCTGCAGCCTGGGACATAGCTGTCAACTTTTCCCTTTTCTTGCGAGGAATCCTATTCGGAGTAAGGGAATTTCCCTTTAAAAAAGGGAAACATTGACAGCTATGGCCTGGGATGGGATTATATATTGAACAGAGAAATGTTACAGAATGCTGGCTGGAAGCAGACATACTAGACTGCCCATTATTATACCCCCCCAAATGTGTTTGTTTTGTATAAATAAAAAATTGAATATAAGAAGAAGAGGGGGGAAAGAGAGACTTCAGTTGAGTTCAGTGGAACCTACTCCCAGGCAAGTGGTTGTAGCCTGGCAGCTACCATATTTTCAACCGTTAAATTCCAATATTCACACACATGAGACCACATCTGCACATCTTTTGGTGGATCCCCCCCCCATTGGGGTTGCTACCTTTTTTCCTGACACAGATTCTATGTCCTTAAGAGATTTACAACAAGCAGAAAATCAGCAGCTGATGCTTCCCAGTCACTGTTTCTCAATGGTGGAGCAAAAAAATGAAGTCCATCAGGCAACCTGGGCGCACAGTCTTTGTTGTGTTTGGGTTTTTTAAAATATGTTTGTGGGGTTTTTATGTCAGTGTCAATTGAGTAGGTTCTTTTTCTGTATATTTATTGGTTTACATTGACGATGAGAGAAGACTGGGGGGCAAGGCATGTTTATTTGCCTTTTCCAGTTCTATTGAACTGTAGTGAGATTTGTTTGCGGTTGTGGAAGGGGGGGGGGGATGAAATATGAGGCCAAGTTAGCCATATTGATCAGTAGGCTGTTGGTAGATCCCTGCTACCACTGTTGTCAGTGTGCACAGTCTTTGTTGAGGGTAGTGGGTGGTGGATTAACAAATCCGCTACAATGTTGGCAGTGTGGTCATTTTATACCTTCAGTTTTAATCCAATGTTGGTGGCTGAACCAGTTCACAGCCCAACCCTTACTGTGTAAACAACACCTAGAGATCACCTGTGTTCCCAGCCACACATGGTCCAGTGGGGAAGCAGGCTGTTGGCATCTACATACATGAATAATGTGCAGATCTCGTAGAGCATGTGAGGAGTGGCATGTTTTTATTTATTTATTTATGTATTGGCATGGATTTATATCTCACCTTTCTTCCAAGGTGGTTCCTAGGCCGTCTCCCATCCTGGCACTGACCAGACCCAGAGCTGCTTAGTTTCATCTTCATGTGTTATATGTAGGGCTGCCTCTGAAGACGGTTCAGAAACTTCAGCTGGTGCAGAATTCTGCAGCCAGGATGCTTGCCGGGGCAAGTCCATTTAAGCTGATCCTGGCCCAACTATACTGGTTGCCAATTAGGTTTTGGGCCCAATTCTCAAAATTTATGTTGTGACATCTGTGGATGAAGGGCGGTATACAAATTTATGATAATGATAATATTTTTTATTTGCCCATTTATTTGTTTAAATGTGCCTTCAGACCATACCCTGGGACCTTTTGCAGTGGGTCTGCTGCAGGAAAGGATGAATAATGTCTCTCATTTGTCCATTTCTTAGCCCTAGTTATTTAGATTCCAAGCAATGCAGGGTGCAAATGACTGCTCTGCATGCTATCGTGTTATTAATTTAGGCTGCAATCCAATACTTACTCACCTGGGACCAAACCCAATTGAACTCAACAGGATTTACTTCTGAGTAGTTTAGGATTGTGCTGTAAGTGCCTTACAGAGATTAACCAATTTATCCTTGCGGCACCCTGTGGCATAAGGGCAGAAGGAATGAAAGCATATGGAGGCTAACAGATCCGTACAAGAACACAATAGAAGCAAAGGCAGGGCTGGAAACAAAGGGGATTTCTGCAACACAGATATCTTGATTTCCTTAGTAAATAGGGTCTGCAGATGGTCCCAGAGAGAAGGCTCATGCTCAGCTACCTTGAGGAAGCACAGCAGGTCTAAGGTTTTCTAATGTTAGCAACATCTGTTAACTTCCTCAACACTAATGGGCCTGGTCAGTCTCTGACCAACTTGCATGCCAGCTTGAGTTCTACAATGGAAGAAAGGTGGGATATTAATGGACTAAATAAATCTGCATATATTAGGGCTGGTGTGTGTGTGTACACACACACACACACACACACACACACACACATAATTATTTTATTTCAAAGGGACGTGGGTGGCACTGTGGGTTAAACCACAGAGCCTAGGACTTGCTGATCAGAAGGTCGGTGGTTCGAATCCCCGTGACAGGGTGAGCTCCCGTTGCTCGGTCCCTGCTCCTGCCAACCTAGCAGTTTGAAAGCACGTCAAAGTGCAAGTAGGTAAAGAGGTACCACTCCGGCAGGAAGGTAAACGGCGTTTCCGTGCGCTGCTCTGGTTTGCCAGAAGCGGCTTAGTCATGCTGGCCACATGACCTGGAAGCTGTACGCCGGCTCCTTCGGCCAATAAAGCGAGATGAGCACCGGAACCCCAGAGTCAGCCACGACTGGACCTAATGGTCAGGGGTCCCTTTACCTTTACCTTTTATATTTTTTTTATTAAAAATGCCTCTTTGTTTCTAGACCCAACTGAAGTTGCTCACATTAATGTCTGAAGCCCTAAATGGCCCCTACTAATCTTGTGTGCTAAGACTGGCAGAGCTGGCAGCTCTCTTGGTAATTCCTACACGCTTGAAAGTGCAGGGAATTGTGGCCCTGGGAGAGGGCTTCCTCTGTGGCAGCCCCTAAATGCATCAAGCATTTTCGCTGTACAGATTTCATGGTATGCTGAAGATGTGTCCCTCTTTACCCTGACCTTTTGGCAGTATTTTGTTTTGTGGGACCCACCTCTCCTGTTGAGTATTTAATACCACTCTGCTCCATTTGGAATGCTTTTATCTGTTTTTAGAATGGCATATTATATTGTTGTAGCCAGCTCTGGGACTTTATGGTGAAGAGAGAGTAAGTAATCTTACAAAGAAATGAAGACTGCATACACACCGCAGCAACAAAGCAGCATTCATGTTCCCAATGGAATGCACAATGTGGGGATATATATGTGCCTGATTCGCTCCATCGTCGGATAAAAGGTTAAAGGAAGATGGGCAACTGAGATACCACTTTACATAAGTGGACCATACGTTACATCATACACGTGGCTGCATGTGTGTCTGTACAGGTCTGTTGCCCCACTACAGGAACAATCAGCTTCTGGTGGTCCTTTGAAAAACTCTCCTGAAATAATGGCACATCAAGCACTACCACTCCAAGTGAATGAAGATGCTGCAGTAGCAGCCCTTGGTGAGTTGACCCCTCTGTGTGACACTGCCTTGCTGTAGCTTAATGAGGCGGCTATGGCTCAGTAATAGAGGGTGCACTTTGTATGGTTCCCAAGGCTCCTCTTCTGGCATCACCCTAGATTTTAAATCAAGAGCTTTTCAGGTTTCACAACTGTTGAATCATAGAATTGTTGAGTTGAAAGGGATCCTGAGAATCATCTAGTCCAACCCTCTGCAATGCAGGAATATGTAGCTGTGCAAGGATTGAACCTGCAGCCTCGGCATTATCAGCACCATGCTCTAACAGTGTAGGAACACACAGCCTTTTTCTGAGTCAGACCATTAGTCCATGTAGCTGAATCTTGTATAAACTGCCTGGCAGTGTCTATCCAGGGATTGACTCTGGGGCCATAGAAAGCAGATGCTCCAATCCTGAACCCTTGGGTCTGCTGGGATAGCTCAGTCGGTAGAGCATGAGACTCTTAATTTCGGGGGGGGGGGTTGAGCCCCAGGTTGGGCAAAAGATCCCTGCATTGTAGGGGGTTGGACTAGATTCCCCCTGTGGTCCCTCCCAATTCTACAATTCTATAATTCACTACAAGTCTCCTAATGAACCTCAAGCATCTATCTATCATCTATCTATCTATCTATCTATCTATCTATCTATCTATCTATCTCTATCTATCTAAAGGCAGCCCTGTATAGGGAAGCTTTTTAAGGTTTTATTATGTTATTGTATATTATTATTATTGTTATTGTTGTTGTTGTTGTTGTTGTTGTTGTTATTACCTGTATTATATTACCGAAGCTGCATGCCATTAATTCGGTCCTGTTTTCAAACAGATCAGCAAAGCCAAATAAACTGCTTCCCGGGCTTAGCCTCCCGCTTCACCCCAATGTGAGGTTTCTTCATTTCGGTTCAACGCTAATTCCTGAGACCTGCCAGAGTCTGACCTTGCCCCGGTAAAGCCCTCATTGGGAAACTAATTAACGGAATAATGCTAAAGAAGCAGCAGAAGCAGGATCCGCTCTTGTTTCTCCCCATCAGGATGTTAAAAAAGCAGAGTACTTCTAATTAGCAATAATTAAAAATTAATTAAGAAGCTCTCTGCAATCCCCTTTCCCCCCGCCCGCCTGGCAGCGCGGGGTTGCGGGAGCTGTTCACGTCCCTGTGGTGCTGAATCACGGCTTAATCACAAAGCCTTAGATCACGGCTAATCCAAGAAGGCAACCGTGTATACGCGGCGCGCTAATCATCTCAGCCCTCTGATGGAGACAAGCATCTACCCGGGCCATTAGGAAGCCGGGCCAATTAGTACGTTTAAAGCACATAAAACGTATAGATTGCAATCCCTCCTTACTGATTGGCTGATTACAGATGTAATTGCTTTATTGTTTATCCTGGCAATGGCTTCCGTCATACTGAGGGATAACAGCATTAGGAGGTTTCAAAAAGAATACTAATTACTTAAGACCAAATTGTCAAGTTTCAGGTCTTAAAGGCAAACAGGGGGTTTAGGGTTACTTCGTATGTTATTTGCCCCACTCACTCCCAATCTTCTTGTAGGAAAACGCGACTGTCCTATTGGAGGGATAGGCACGCTGTATTTTCATCTCTCTGCTGCAACAAGTTTTGGCTTCCAAGCTGTGTATTCACGAAGGGGAAAAAATAACCACATAGCACTTCAAAGGGAAAAAAGTGACAGAAGATTACTGAATGTCAAATAATCAGTATATGCAAGGAAAGACCTCGCTGACCAGCACCTTTTAAAAAACACTAACAATAAAAAAGAAATTTCCTGAAACAAAAAGGATGTATCAGACACATTTTTTTTAAAAAAAAAAATCACAATACCTTGTTAAATCTAAGAACGAACTCCCAATATTTCATAATGAAAAGCATATTCTTCAACATATTTCTTTGAAGTTTATGGTTCATAGTTCACCTCCTATGGAGCGGACCCTCCAAAATCACTCATCATTTTCATATCAGATTTAAACAATACTAAAACTGAAAAATGGCAACAATCGTTGGTTTTTCTTTTTGCTAAGAAAAATAATGACATTTGCTAAAAATACAGGTATGGCTTTTTTATATATAAAAAACCTCACACAAAAACCTTTAAGTGTCCCAGAAGTATACATTTCCCTGAAGCCAGGTGATTGTTAAAGGGAGGTCCCCATTATCTTAATTATGTTTCTGGACCAAACATTATTCCAGTATGATAAAAGATGACATGACACTAAAGGTAAAGGCAGAGCAGATGTTACATGAGTAACAAGCCAATATCCCCACATTCTGGTAATTTCTCCCCCACTAGACATGTTCTCATTAATCTCTGATTAATAGGATTTGAGTATAGTAAATGATGATCATCTATTGTCTGTCTTCGTGCAACACCATGGAGAGAGCAATTTGTCAGCTCGGCTTTTGTGTGACTATTTAATAGAAAAGGAGGGGCTGGAGAAGAAAGATGCTAATCTTCTAATTGGCATCTATAGAGAAAGGTCTAAGAACATTGCCTGCCTGGAAATAGCTTGTGTGCAATTCCTTTGCCCGTGTGACTGGGACAGAGACAAACGCAGATCTCGCTGTATCTTTTTCATAATCACACTCTCTCTATATATAAAAAATAAGAGCATGGAAGCCAAAGAAAGGAAGGCTATAGAAGGGAGCGCAATTGCATAAGTCTGTTGTGTTTCAGCCCCTTACGTGTCAAAGAAGCACATTGACTGGTGTGACTTTCACAAAGGCAGAAAGGTGCCTCTTGTGCAGAGATGAGAAAAGAAAAAGGGGGAAATCACATATGATTAAAATAAATAGCTGGGCAATGTGAAATAGAACAGAGAGCATTAGCAAGAGCCACAGATAACACCGTGTGACATTTGCCTTATTTCTTATTTAATCACACTATTTGGGCATTAAGGGCAAAATCCAGCTAAAGTTAAGCATTTTAAAGTCCCATTGGCTTCAATGGGAGAGCTGTGCCGTGCAGTCTTGAACATGTCTACTCAGAAGCAAGTCGTAGACTCATAGAATTGCAGATTTGGAAGGGACCATGAGGGTCATCTAGCCCAACACCCTGCAATGCAGGAATTCTTTGCTCAATGTGGGGCTCAAACCCACAGCCCTGAGATTAAGAGTCTACTGACTTAGCTACCCCAGTTAAGTCCTATTAAATTCAATGGGACTTATTCCCAAGTAGGTGTGCATGAGGCTGTAGCCAGAAGCATTTGCTTAATTCTTCAGTTTGAAGCCAATGGGACTTCAGACTGCTAAACTTGAACTGGGTCTTGTCCTAAGTTTCCAATGTTCCCTGGTTCTAAGAAAATATAATGTGATATCATGCAAATGAATGAAGTTACTTATTATAAGGCCCATAAAAGTTTGCCACAAAGCCATGGTGGGGTGGGGGGGAGAGTAATATTACAAATTTGTCCACTACAGAGGAGTTCAGCCTAGAGACTGACCCTTGATGTAATCTGCCCTACACCTTAACATGGAGACTTTTATTTAGGCCCTTGTGTTTTCTTCTTCTTCACAAAGTTTCAATGAGAAAAATGTTGCAAATCACAATTTGTAATGCTGGATAGTTTTGAGCTGCATTGAGAGGAACTGGTTGAATGCTACAGATTAGATTTGCAATATTGATCTGAGAAAGCCAATACTATAGACAAACAGATTAAAACACACTGTGGAGTCTAGTGTAAAACCAGAAAAAGGGTGAAGGATCGAATATGCAGTAAATCCAAATATGTGGCAAATCAACACTATGTGCAGTTACGATTCGATCCCTCCAACTGATGTACTGTTTTAAAAAAGCACAAGAACAGAATAAACATAAATTTGCTGAACAAAATGAAAGATATGATACAGAGAAGTGGGAATGGCATAACAGGACAGTGGCTTTTGTTTGTTTAAAGAAACCTTAATTGGTGCGGGAATGCCTCAAAACATAAATATTGTTACTTTTTTTTTACTGTAATATCACAGATGCACCAAACCATGTGCAAAAGTTTTGGAATCTTTTGTTTGGGGCTGTAATCTTGAGCACAATTAGAAGCATCTTAGTCCCAATCAATGGGACTTTCCCCCAAGTAAAGGAGGTTATAGACTGAGATATAGGTGTTAAATCTGATAGCTAGAGCATTTTGTATGTGCAACAGACAGAATGAACTGTGAACATGTGGTTAGTTGTGCAAATATATATTTGTGTTCATATGGAAGTTGATTTCAGGCCTCTTTCAACATTTCCTTAAGAAGAAACACTCTATTTCTAACTGCTATGATATTCAGGTTTTATTATATATTTCTCTTTTAACCACAAGCCTTTTTTAACCCACTATATTGTGACTGATGATGCCAAACACAGGTATTTCACAATTTTAAAAAAATGTAATGAAGACTAATATTTCAGTGATATGAAGTAGCCTGAGCCACCAAGAAAAGGGCAAAACATTGGAGAGGAGTTCGAATTCCTGCTGAGTCATGACCTTTTATCCTCAGCATTTCCATCTATAAAATGGGAATATCTCAGGGGAATAATAGGTATTTATTATAGACAAACCCCTTCCAACTCCACAGTTCTATAATTGTATGATTCTAAGACACAGGTGTCCACTGTTGCTCGCTTATGCAAGGACACTAAACAGACTATTAAAAAAAAGCTCATCAAAGTAGGACACACTCACTGTTGCTTCTGTGGTTACTATGAGGAAATCTGGCCTTCAAGGAAACAGCTCTGAGCATGCTCAGAACAGATGTATCATTCTGATGGGCTGTGACATGGTGCAGGGCTGTTCTTCAAGCAATCCTCCCTAATTTGATATAGTGGCTGCTGAATAGCTCTCATAACAACAGAGGGGGGCTGTCAAGTGGAGGCTGAAAAGCAGGCACCTGCTTTTTGCCCAGATATTTTTGCCATAGGTATACCTTTGGATTAGGATTTCCTGAAATATGCTGATTGCTAATTGGCCTTGGAACAGATTAACAGAAATGCCTCCACAAGCATTCATGGAAGTATAAAATGCATGTGGGACAGGAAAGAGTGTGCGGCTTTAAGATTTTTGGGGGGGACGGCTCAGGATTTATTTATTTTTTAAAAATTGCTTGACATTTCCATTGGGGCAGCTGCAGTTCAGTATCCTTAGTGGAAGAGCCTTCGTTGGTTACAATACCTGACTATTGTTTTATGAAGTTGAGTTAATTCATTCTGATAAAACTGAGGCTTTCACAAATTGGGAGCTGAGCTAAAATTTGAGCTGTAATTGAACAAATTGAACAAATGCCACACATTTAAAGATGATTTTCAGATTTATCCCATGATAAAATATGCAAAAATTATCCATGTGGGATTATTACCCCCTGTTTATAATAGTTTTAATGTATTTTTCATCTTCGTTGGAAGCTGCCCAGAGTGGCTGGGGAAGCCCAGCCAGATGGGCGGGGTACAAATAATAAATTATTATTACTAAGTACATGTGAGTGATCTTGATTTTCTGATAATGAAATATACATTAAAAGAATAGCTGAATGTATGAAATTCATGCTATAACAATTATTTTAAACTACACTCTCTGTTGGCAGTGGTTATTCCTGCCGCCCCCTGATCTTGTTGGGAGGCTGGTTGCACCACCCTCATTACAGTGCTGGATCTGTCTGTCTGTCTGTCTGTCTGTTGAGCTTAATATCTAACCCTATCTAAACACCAGATACCTTCATATGTCTATAATTAAATATGAATTGAGTATTGTAAAAGAATTAAACAATGTTCACCCAAAGAATAGTATATGGCACTCCCACAGGTTATAATGGGAGCTGCCAGATGGTGTGCATGATGGGAATCTGTCTCCAAAGCTTGCTTTTGTGGCCTGGAATTCACTGAGCCGCTTCCCTCGGCCTCCACACATGAATACACCGCATCTGTCCATCACTGATGTTAAGTTGTCACATATTTTCCAGCTGATTACTTCCCATCTAGCGCATTGCCAGTGCTATATGTTGTTTGCTTTTTCGTGCTCTCTCGATGTTTCCAAGCTGCTTCCATTCCGGAGTGATATTTTGCTTAAAGCAGATATTAATAACGCTCATCTACTGGCAACAGCAATGCTAAACCAATAGGGGCTATTTAAAACCTCAGCTTACCTTGTCCTTCCCCCCTTAATATTACAGTGGTACCTCGGGTTAAGAACTGAATTCGTTCTAGAGGTCTGTTCTTAACCTGAAACTGTTCTTAACCTGAAGCACCACTTTAGCTAATGGGGCCTCCTGCTGCTGCTGCGCTGCCGCTGCACGATTTCCTGAGGTAAAGTTCTTAACCCGAGGTACTATTTCTGGGTTAGCGGAGTCTGTAACCTGAAGCGTCTGTAACCTGAAGCATCTGTAACCCAAGGTACCACTGTACCTGATTTAGCAGCATAAACAGACGGCAGCTAAAACAGTTGCCTCCAGTGGCAGGCAGCAAAATGTTTGTGATATTAAAGAAGTTGCCAGATGTAAATCTATGGAAGAGTGTTAGGCTGTGCATGAGCATAGCCGGTGGGAGGGGGCAGAGGGGCAGCTGCCCCCCTCTAGAGAAAGTAAATCAATAAAAATACTTAACTAACTGAGGTTCTGCCCCCTCCCACAACATGAAGCCTGGCTACGCCCATGAGGCTGTGTGCACATTGTATTTTTAAAGCACATTCTTTCCTTCAAAGAATTCTGGGCAACGTGGTTTGTTAAGGGTTGCTGGGAATTGAAACTCTGTGAGGGGTAAATTACAGTGCCCAGAATCCTTTGAGGGAAAGAATGTGTTTTGAATAAGCTTTAAAGATATAGCATGTACATAGCTTTAGTCTCATTTGGAGCATGAAAACAGAGACATATTTATTTACAGAGTGAGACAGGTGCATTAAATCTAAACCTAAAGATTGTTTTGTCCATTAATGAAGGCTTCTCCTGCTTTATTTTAATTATTGAGGTGATTATTAAGATTGGATGGTCCAGAAATCTGGATAGCCAAAATGTGTAGCACAACGGAGAATACATACTGAAATCGGGAACAAAACTAAAACTTTGAAAGCCTTTCATCATCTTTCTCTGGAAATTAGATTGTAGCATTCTGGTAGTTCTGTCAAAGTCAAATACAGAAGCAATTGTTAAGTGTTGATAAGCAACGGTTAGGAGGTGTAATCTACTGGGAAGGTTTTTGATCCAAAATGAAACAGCTTTCTACCCCCGCTAGTCAGGCAGAAATCTAATTACTCTCTTTTGATCTACTATGGAGAGTTAAACCAAAGAGATGAAGGTTATGGACAGTTTCATTGATTTTTATGTCAGAAATCAACAAGTGCAGGTTTTACACTTTGCACATACTTGCTTAACTGGTGTCAGGAATCAAATACTTCAAACTGGCTTTCCCTGCTATCAAGTCAATAAGCATTTTTGGTTGTTTTGTTCAAGTTGTGTTGTTAGTTTCATCACTGCGGAACCTTTTCACCTCAGAACGGGTGCAGGAGGGAACAGTCGAGCTCTAGCAGAATAAGGTATTTGGGTTTGGTTTGTTAGAGGAATATCTAATATCTAAGGGAAATAGTATGTTAAAGATTAGCATGCATACTTGAGAGACAATTTTAGGACACTATTATTGTATCAGCATGGCAGAAGGAAGGCAAATGAGTTTTTGAGCTGCTTTGAACTAAGAAAAGGCAGGATATATTTTTTAAAATTGAGGGTAGGAGAGAGAGAAATAAAGAGGATGCCATGAACAGACACTTGATTCAATCCCTAAAGCTTTATCTCCATACAAATCTAACTTCTTCTTTAGCAATCACTTGTAGCTGAGTAAGATTGTCTTCCATGAACATGGTATTAACAGTGAGTCTGTAAGTGATTGTGGAGGCTAATTCTGGATCCACACGTCCTTCCATAGTGGGGACATAGGTTTCTGGGTGGGAGTAGATCAATGTGAGGGTTTGCCAAACCCTTTTAGCTTGTTTCTCCTTTTCACCCTGAATCTGTGCTTCTTCAAAGTCCATGACACCTTTGGTAAAAGCTATTCTCTAATTGGAGCGCTCGCAAGACAGTGTTTCCCAGTTATCAATGCTTATGTTACTTTTTTTTTATATAGATTTGCCTTGAGAGCACCTTTAAACCTCTTTTTTTGTAGTTGCTTTGGAAGATAGTAATCAGGCATCCAGACAACATGACAAGTCCAACGAAGTTGATGTTGAAGAATCATTGCTTTCAACAGGGCATTTTCCCCAAAATCTATTTTTTTTTCTATGTGCAGGGACTGCTTATTACACAGAGGAGGATTCTGTCTTGTGATGCACCCTTGCTGTCTAATGTCATGTAATTTTACTACCTCATCCTCTCTGTGTGAACTAAGCCTGTGATTTTTAGATATTTATTCTGGAGAAGACAATTTGTCCCAACAAGCAGTGTGCTATAGTGGCTAGTATTCTGGTCCAGAACCAGAGAGGGAGACCTCTTCAAATTCCTGCTTAGCCACAAAACTCTCTGGGTGGCCTTGGGTCAACCAGTGGCAGACCTACATCTTGGGGGCCTTTATGCTTGAACTGTCATGGGGGCACCATCACAGCCAGCAATGAGGTCTGGGTAACCACTGTTATCTTCTTCAACGGGGTTGTTCCATGACAGATTACCACACCTTTACAACAGCTGTGCTACTGACTGTCAAACGTTGGGATTTTTGAAATATCTACAACAAAAAAAAAATCAAATTGGGTCTAGAAGACCCCAAATTTTTAAGCAATGTGGACTAAAGCCACTTCTGGGACCCCTCAAAGATTAAGGGCCCTGTATCTTAAGCTTCCTTAGTTTCATAGCAGATCTGACCCTGGGGTCAACCAGACACTTTCTTAGTTCCACCTATTTCACAGGGTTGTTGAGCAGGTAAAAACAAGTAGAAAAGAACAATGTGTGCTACTCAAGTTCCTTAGTTGATGGGTGTGATATATAATACATAAATTGATCATGTCATAACTATGAAATTGTAAGTGGTTGCTGGTTACAGCTTCTTGCCTGAAAAGCCCACAGGCTCCTGCACACAGACTGATTGCCTGTTGAAGAGGGGAAATACGCTCAGACCCACCCCACCAAGTGTCCCTATTTTCCAGGGACAGTGCCAGATTTTCGGAAGCCACCCTGGTTTCTGATTTGATCCCGGAATGTCCCGCTTTTCCTTAGGACATCCTATTTTCATCGGAGAAACGTTGGAAGGTATGTAAGCGTAGTTTCAACTGTGTGGGTTATCCAACATATAGCAATATTTTACTTAGAGTAGACCCATTAAAATTAAGTGGGACTAGTATTGGCTACAGCTCTGTGTGTGAGGCCCCCGTCCAAACTGAGTTACTGGTTTTACCCATTTCCATGAAGAGAATTTTGTGTACATAATTTTCTCACTGGACTGGGCCATTGTTGCTGGGTTCTTTCTTTCTTTCTTTCTTTCTTTCTTTCTTTCTTTCTTTCTTTCTTTCTTTCTTTCTTTCAACAGTTCACTGGTGTAATAAAATCCTGTTATTTACCATTGCGCATTAGCCTTTCTGATGAATTGCACGTTTTTGTGCCATTTAAACTGTGCCCAAGAATATACCGAGCCTTGTGCTTGTTTGTTTATGATTCACACCCGATGAAAAGCCCAGTTTGTCATATCTGTAGCTCAGCTGCCAGGCCTGCAGACAGAGACATACAAGCTAGAAGGAGTGCAGGCTTGAGATTATTTTGATAGCTTTTCTTCCTTGTGTCCTGGGAGATAAGGCCATTTCTCCAGCAGCCGCATTTTTCCTGAGTGACTGACAGCCCCTTCAGAGTAGATCGGCCCCCTTTTTGTGCCCTTTCAGTCACTCTGAGGTTATCAACTAAAACTGCACTCAGCGTTCAATCACATCTTTCCCCTGTGGCAGTAACTCCTGTTAACACAATTAACCTTCTGATGGGATTTAGAACATAAAATGAATCGGGGTGGGGCGGGAGAGCGAAGGAGAAGAGGCAGAAATAAGCAGAAACACATTCCCACGTTATAGAATAAGGGACAGATTTCTGATAACTGTGGCTTTTTTTCCTTCCCCTCCCTCTCACCAGAAGAATGCATACAAAGCATTTTTAACCGGATGCTGGTGACTCACTATGTTTTAAAATTAACAAAGACTCCCCAAAACTTCATTGCCTTTGGACAGCTTTTGTATGAACTACAGGGTTGTTTGATTGTAGCAGAGCTGGAACACTGATAATCAATGTTGTCTGAGGAACCTTGAGCAACATGTCTACACATAAGTAAGTCTAGCTGAATTCAATGAGACTTATTCCAAAAGAAGCATCCATAGGACTGTAGCAATGCAGCTTTATTTTGGCAGAGTTAGGCCCATTGATTGTGACTCTGGATAGGATGAGGCTGAGATGTGATACAACTCAACGTGCTGAACTGGAAGCAATGATGCTTAATTAATATGAATTATAATTAATGATTACTTTAGCATGGCACCCTGTCTCAAGCCATGTAAGATGCTTCAGAATAAATGCAGAGGGCAACTGAGGACTTACCATGTTGATGTTTTTCCTGCCCATTCTCCATATATCCTGTGGCTTTCCTATAGAGTTGTCTATGATTGTTTAACAAAACCACTTCAATCAACACATTCTCTGAGCTCCTTTTCAGACATATGGGTTCATTTCTGTTCCACCATGAAGCGTAGCCACAGTCTGTAAAGGTAAAGGTAAAGGACCCTTGACAGTTAAGTCCAGTCACAAACGACTCTGGGGTTGTGGCAGTCATCTCGCTTTACTGGCCAAGGGAGCCAGTGTTTGTCCGCAGACAGTTTTTCCAGGTCATGTGGCCAGCATGACTAAGCCACTTCTGGCGAAACCAGAGCAGCGCATGGAAACGCCATTTACCTTCCCACCAGAGCGGTATCTATTTATCTACTTGCACTTTCATGTGCTTTAGAACTGCTAGGTGGGCAGGAGCTGGAACTGAGCAAAGTGGTTTAGACCACAGCACCACCCGCGTCCTTAGCCACAGTCTGTAACCTGCCACAATTAGATGGGCCTACACTGAAAACAGGCAGCGAGAAGCAAATTTTCACCCTGCTCCTGTGTCCATTTTGAGCTTTATACTTCTTCTTTTTTCTTCCTTTTATCACATTGTTTTGAATATTTAAGGCTGTGAACCTAAACAAATAAGGGCGCAAGGCTATTGAACAAAGTATAATTTTCTTCTAAGTAAGCATGCATATAGTTATGCTGTCAGTGCTGCTGACGTTTGTTGCATTTTCAGGTGGTACCTTCTACCAAACTTTGGGTGATGGTTCCCTTGAGGACTTTCCTTGGTGGTCCTGAAGACTTTGAGCCCCCTCACTCCCCCTTTGATCATGAGATGGTGAGGGGCTACCCTTTTCTCTTTTGAAAACTACATGGAGCTGAAGGAGGAAGCTGGAAGAGCAAAGCTCCTTTCCACTTCCTCTTTCAGCTCTATCTACTTTTCAAGGCTCATATTGGCACCGGAGCGGCAGAGTCTTGAAAAGTTTGGAGGTGAAAGAGGAAGTGGGGAAGAATGACACTCTCTATTACTTGCTCTTTCACCTCTACTTCTCGAGGCTCAGATCAGCACCCAAGTAGCTGAACAGAAAGATGAGTGACTGAAATAGTAGGAAGCAAAGGGAAGCTATCTAGGAGACAACTGAGGGAGAAAAATGGAGTGGTAGGGAAGACTGGGGATTACACAGAGGTCAGGTTTGTGTGGGAGATAGAAAAGAACACTAGGGAAGGGGGCACGTGACATGAAGGGCCACCTCAGAGCCACTTTTAAATCACAGTTCACTTACATCAGGGGTGTCCAGCTTCCAAGAAACTGTGATCTACTCCCACTATAAATAAACTGGCAGTGATCTACCCATTGGATTCACCAGAGTTGTTGAGCTTTATTTTTATTTTTTTATTTTTGGGGGGTGCGTGATCACTCAAGATCACACGATCAACCAGGATTGACCAGGGACAGCCTGCGATCAACCGGTAGATCGTGATCGACAGGTTGGACAGGCCTGACCTACATCTTTTGCGGTCTGTTGATGGTTATGATGCCATTTTGTGCATGGGGATGGATGCCTATGTCCCTTTGGTCAGTGTTTTCCTGGTGCTGGCAAGCACCAGATCTGTGATATTTACTGGACAATTTATCAGTGTAAGTTTTAATTTGATGCAGTTTTTAAAAGAGAGCCAATGTCAATGAAAGGATCCTTGAATCATAGAACTGTAGAGTTGGAAGGGATCCAAGGCGCCATCTATTCCAATCCCTTGCAACACCAGAATCACAGCAATATGGAGACATTTGGGCTGAAGAAAAACACGTAAAGGACTATAGTTTATAACTGATTTCCCCCAGACATGTCCCTTTACAAATCTTGTCATTATGGCTTGAAGAACTTTAAGATAATCACTAGACTTAGAAAAACAAAGGGGAAATGTAACATGAGAGCATGAATACTATATTCAAAATACAAATGTGAATTATATTATAGCAAGGTGGTAAATAATTGTAGCACACAAACAAACAGTCTTGGTTACTCAGTCAATATAATCTGTGTTCTGTTCTCTCAAAGGAAACAAATATATTTGATGGGGTTGGTGGCTTAAACAAGGAACAGTTTGGTGCTCTCAGGCCTTGTCAATAGCTATTGAAGAAATGTTCTAACACTTTTATTCTTTATCCATGCTTGAACAATGGTAAAATGTGACAGAACTCAACTAATTCCACCGTTGTTTGAAATAGGTAATATTGAGGTGCCCCAGAGTCCAGAATTTCTCTGTCTGGAAACTAGCTAGAAAGGAGGGGACGAGTGAATAAACATATTCTGTAGTCTTGAAAATGTTTTTTTTAATTGAGGGGCAGCATGCACTTTCTGAAATTAATTAGATTCCCCACCTCACCCCATGCAATTTATAAAAGGTGTTTTTAAATTCCTGAAAATTTTGAATGGGATACAAGTGGCTCTTGTCACCACCAAAGCTACACACATTAAATTGCAACACAAATCCTAGGAGAACACAATTCTCAGCTCATCCTATTGTTGAAAGATTACCTCCTGAAAGCTCAGGGCATTGGGGGATTATGGATCAGCGGCCAGAGGGGGATGCACCCTGGTGTGATTTATGGTGTTTAAGGTCTTTGTGCCAGATAATAGTGCAATTCACACAGCACTTAGTGCTAGTAAGACTTCCTTTACATCAGTTTGAGTGATAATGCACTCTTTAACTCTTTAAGGCTTTATTAACTCTTGAGAGGTGGGGAAAATTATTTTCTTGCTCCATTTCTGGAGTTGAGGCACCTGCAATTATGTCATATTTAAGGAAAACAAAAACAAAATTTACGTGATTAGGGAAGGTGATCACTCAGTGAGTTCAAAATAGCATCCTAGCACTGAAGAATTGATGCTTTTGAATTATGGTGCTGGAGGAGACTCTTGAGAGTCCCATGGACTGCAAGAAGATCAAACCTATCCATTCTGAAGGAAATCAGCCCTGAGTGCTCACTGGAAGGACAGATCGTGAAGCTGAGGCTCCAATACTTTGGCCACCTCATGAGAAGAGAAGACTCCCTGGAAAAGACCCTGATGTTGGGAAAGATAGAGGGCACAAGGAGAAGGGGATGATAGAGGACAAGATGGTTGGACAGTGTTCTCGAAGCTACAAACATGAGTTTGACCAAACTGTGGGAGGCAGTGGAAGACAGGAGTGCCTGGCATGCTCTGGTCCATGGGGCCACAAAGAGTTGGACATGACTAAACAACTAAACAACAACAAATCCGTAAAGTCACCATTACTTTACTTCAGATCCTCATCCCTTAAATCTGAATATAATAATATATCTGTGGTGATGAAGAATGAGATGGTAAAGTGTGTTGCATGCAAACATAACTATATAGTTATGAGTAGCAGCAAGAGGTATCTTATCACTTTATCTCCAGTGAGCACTTGTGTTAATGGAAAGTCTTTAGGTTGTTGCTTGGAAAATGTATGGGATGACATGTTATTTATTTAGAAGATATATATCCTAGGGCTTTTTTGTTTCGTTTTTTGTTACAAAATAAATGATTCACAGAGGTGAATCATCCCTTGTCTTGCCCACTTCATGCCTATCCAAAATTGTGCCATATAACATCTTTGTGAGATGCTAGGCAACATCTAGCAAGGAAGATGCCTGGCTGCTTCAGATCATGTCCTTATATTGCACTTTATCCGAAGCACTAAGCAACTTCACAACAAGCAGGATTGTTTCCTTTTTCCCAGTACAGTGGCACCTCGGGTTACAGACGCTTCAGGTTACAGACACTTCAGGTTACAGACTCCACTAACCCAGAAATAGTACCTCGGGTTAAGAACTTTACCTCAGGATGAGAACAGAAATCGAGTGGCAGCACTGGGAGGCCCCATTAGCTAAAGTGGTACCTCAGGTTAAGAACAGTTTCAGGTTAAGAACAGACCTCCAGAACAAATTAAGTTCTTAACCCGAGGTACCACTGTATTATATGTTGATTTGGATGGTTGTGAACAGTTCTGAGTGAGGCAAACTCGCTGGAGGGGTCAAATATAAATACAGTCCAGTGGTACCTCAGGTTACATACACTTCAGGTTACACACTCCGCTAACCCAGAAATAGTTCTTCAGGTTAAGAACTTTGCTTCAGAAATCGTGCTCCGGCGGCGCCGCGGCAGCAGGAGGCCCCATTAGCTAAAGTGGTGCTTCAGGTTAAGAACAGTTTCAGGTTAAGTACACACCTCCACTGTACTTCTAATAAACAAGCAAACAGACATACAACCAACGGTTCAACAAAAAATGTTCCCCAGGGGCAAGGGGAGAGGGAAGGAGGGAGAGAGAGAAAAAAATTAGGGGAAGGAAGAGGGGAATAGTGGTTGAGAGAAAATGGGTGGCCCACTGCCAGGTCCGGCCCTACCCACATTTGTCTTTCTTTGAGCGAATGCAACACTCCATCTACATACAAATGTTTCCCACCCCAAGTTTACAGTAATGACTTTGTGGCTCTTGAACTACTGGCTATAGAAGGCTTTCTCATATAGAGCATGCACTGTTCTGCTCTAACAGAATCTGTTCCAGGTTTGCTTGTTTTTAATCATCTTATCCATGGGTAGGCAAACTAAGGCCCGGGGGCTGGATCTGGCCCAATCACCTTCTCAATCCGGCCCGCGGACGGTCCGGGAATCAGCATGTTTTTACATGAGTAGAATGTGTCCTTTTATTCAAAATGCCTCTCGGGTTATTTGTGGGGCATAGGAATTCGTTCATTCTCCCCCCCCCAAAAAAATATACTCCGGCCCCCCACAAGGTCTGAGGGACAGTGGACCGGCCCCCTGCTGAAAAAGTTTGCTGACCCCTGAATTGTATATTTTGTATTCTCTGGCAGCAACGTAGTAAGAAGAATTGTCACACAGACAACAGTGTTTTAAGCATAGGCCTCATTATTTTTTTAAAAAAGTAATATCACAGTGGCACAGTAAATGTTACAAGGCAAAACCTTCCAGTTTTCTAGGGCTCAAAAAGAGAGCCAAATTCACATGGACTCTTGCAATAAATGGATCTCTAGCTAACAGAAATAAACTTGATTCCCCTGGAATTACAGTGGTACCTTGGTTTGCAACCGCTTTGGATTACAACCATTTTGGATTACAACCACGTCAAACGTGGAAGTGCGTTTCCCTTTTTTTGGATTACAACCTATTTTGGGGGGGAGGCCCCATTGGTGAAAGCGCACCCTGGGTTACAACCTGTTTTGGTTTACAACCGGACCTCCAGAACGGATTATGGTTGTGAACCAAGGTACCACTATATAACATACTGTTATGAGGTTGTGTGGGGCAGTTGGCTGCATGCCTTCTAATTCCTATATCCAGAAAGTGTTAAAATCTAAGCAAGGCTTCAAAATTCTTGGGATAGCCAAGAGTTGAGAGTTGAGTTATGTAAGCTGGAAGCAAGGCAGCAGGCTGGGAAGGAAGAGAGAGAGCCATGCCTGGTTTTTGATGGAATCCAAGGCTGTGGCTATGGAAGAAGCAGGACCCTCTTGGGGTGTTAATGCTGTGAAGCTCTTCATCGTAGGCTCAGGTTGTAAATATGTGTAAATAAACCATATATATTATGTATCCCACCTGTTCCTCATTCCAAAAGAAACATGAAACCCAGGTGAGCGCATGGAACCCCTAGAATTTTGCACCTCTCATTGTTTGGGGTAGTGTGCTGTGGAACAATATAAATATATCTATGGGCAGGATAGTCTAAAATCATTGTGTCCTGCCTGGTTCTTTGGAAAACAACTACAGTAATGGAAAGGCATAATAGGCCACACTTTCAAAAGTCTCTTTTATTTGTAATGCCTACATCTTTATGTTCTGTGGCCACAAATAAAATGTGAAACATGTCCCACTAAAACTTAAAGCTCCATAGTATTTGGTGTGCTCAGTCAAAAGTATTGCGCTTAAATTTCTGCTTCAGGTTTTTTGTTTTAACAACTGCAATTATTATATTTTCCCCACTGACGTTACTCATTTCCACTTACGAAAGGAAAACCTTCCTGCCCTTTTACAGTAGTAGTAAAAACCATTAATGCTTCTTCTAACTACTTCCTTTTAAGTACTGTGCTATCTTTGAATCACTAATTATACTTGTCTTTTGACCTTCCCCTCCTGTAAACCACTTTGTTATATTTCCACCTTCTATCTATCTATCTCTCAAAAACGCTTCCCTTTTTCCACCCTGAATTGCTTACTCCACCCTCTAGTCATCCATCCAAACCTTTGTCCTTTTCCTATTTGCAGATGTAGGGCCTTTTCAAAAAAAAATCAATGACCTTTCTAAAAATTTCTGTATGGTGCACATAGTTCCCATCATCCTATATTTATAATAATGACAAATTATAATCGCAACTTTCTCATTTGTAAGGTAGATTACTGTAGAGGTGGCATAGGGGGTTCTGGAATTACTGAGGGAGGATTCTTAAAAAACACAACACAACTCCTTTAGAGAAAATTATGTCTATATTCATTGCCTGGTTCCTTTGTTAACGGAGAAATCTGAGGGCTCCCTTGGACAAAAAACAAGGACACCAGCCAGGAACACCAGAGCAAAACAGAAGCCAGTAGGCTTGGTCTTTACTGAAGACTGTCGCGACAGGACTCCCACCTGCCACCAGGTGAAACAAGATGGAAGCCCTGAACAACTTTTATTAGCTACTAATCCCCCAAGCTACACCCCTAGAACTACATCACAACTCCATCATGACTACATCATTGATACATCACAAAAAGGAGGGGTTGCGGGAGGTAACCTGAGTATCTTGTCACCTGGCTGGTCCCTCCTCTCCCCCTGCCCATGAGTATTTTCCAGAGGACAAAGGGGAGCTAGCAGTTTCCTGCCTTTGTTCCAGTCTGTGTTGAATCCACTCCCATATGCAAGTTCTTTGTGTCCTTGATGGTCTTCTGTCTAGGACCATCAAGGTTGGCATGCCAACTGGGTACGTGTTGGTACACTCAAGGGATTATGGCCATCCTGTATCAAACCATCCCCTTTTGATAGTCCTTCCTTCATGGAGCAAAATAAAAGTGGAACGGTGTAGATCCGATGTACAGTTGATTTTCTATGAATTTATAACAGAAACATCACGTATGTCGTGTGTGAGTGTGTCTCATGTTTGTACAAACTAAATGATTGGGGGGCGGGCGGGTTTCCTGCAACACCTTCACCTGGAATGGTTAATGTTCCTGTGACTTACAAACACAAAGGAGTAGACTGACTGCCCTAAGGCTTACTTTATACAAGAACATCTTTGCTTTGATCGTACCACATGTAAAATGTGTTGGCTAGATGCATATCCATAAAGATGGAATGTATACTCATAATTATGAGCTGCCATGGTCAATTCAGGCTCTCTCTAAGTATCCTTGAATTCAGGGATGTGCTACTGGCTTTGACACTTCATGTTGTCACGATTTGACACTGGTGTAACACTGATGTAAACAGCATGGCTGCTGCATCAAGTGTGACACAGTTTTAACTTCCTCCACATTTCAGGTTAGTTTCCCACAGTTATCCAATAGGAACAGCCAAAGTAGTCATCCTTATCTGTCCTTATCCTTATCCTCTATCTGTTTCCTATACCTCTATCAGTTAGAATATCATAGTTTATGGGGAGAATGAACAGTGTCTAACAAGCACCTACATTTGTTTGCTTTACCATAATAGTCTCAGGTGGGTTTTGCTGACAGCTGGCAAGGGGCCAAGACTGGGGAGCAAGATCTCCTGAAAGCTCTCTCAAACCTCTTTTGTAAGCCTTCTAAGACCTGTGTAATTTGGCATGAAATGAACTGAGGGTTTAGGGAAAGGTTTCCCAAACTTGGGTTTCCAGATGTTTTTGGACATCATCCCTGACCACTGGTCTTCTTAGCTAGGGATGATGGGAGTTGTAGGCCAAAAGCAGCTGGAGACCCAAGTTTGGGAAACCCTGGTTTAGGGCAAGGGTGATGGTGCTGAAGGAACAGATGGATGGGACTGTAGCCATCCTGATGTTGTTGGACTACAGTTCCCACAATCCCTGGTTAGTAATGGTTAGGGATGATGGGAGCTTTCTTCCAGTAACACCTGGAGGTTCCCCAACCCCTGGCTAATTTTTTTGAGTTTTATTTTAATAAGATAAATCTTTCATTTGACACAATCTCTTTGACAGGGTAGTCTTGAAATGTAAATGCAGAATGAACCTTCCCCCCCACCTATGTGGGAACATATCTCATAGCTAGTCCATGATCCCTCAGGAAGATAGTGAAGACCTTTTTATTCCAGTAGGCCTTACAATAAAATATTTTGATGGGCCTGATGCTTTCAGGTAGAATGGTGTTTGTTTTTTTTAAAAAAGGTAAAGGACCCCTGACAGTTAAAACCACTCGCGAATGACTTGTGGGTTGCGGCACTCATCTCGCTTTACTGGCCGAGGGAGCCGACGTTTGTCCACAGACAGTTTTTCTGGGTCATGTGGCCAGCATGACTAAGCCACTTCTGGCAAAACCAGAGCAGAGCACGGAAATGCTGTTTACCTTCCCGTTGGAGTGGTACCTATTTATCTACTTGCACTTTGATGTGTTTTCGAACTGCTAGGTTGGCAGGAGCAGGGACCAAGCAATGGGAGCTCACTCCATCGTGGGGATTTGAACCACCGACCTTCTGATCAGCAAGCCCTAGGCTCAGTGGTTTAGACCACAGCGCCACCCACGTCCTGGTAGATTATGTCTATAATTATGTTGATGATGGGAGTGTAACGCTTTCAGTGGCAGCCATACAGTTCCCATAATATCTTGTACTGGCATCTCAGGGAGAGGCATAAAGCTCAGCTGAAACAGATAAAGATAAATCATCATCATCCAGGAATGCCCAAAATGTTGAAAGAACTAACAGCTCCAATATCTTATGTAAAAAAGCAGTGCTTTTCTTCTAGAAAAAAAGTGCTGGTACTGCATACCCTTGAGTACCCCCAGAAAAAAGCACTGAAAAAAGGGAAGTTATAGACTGGTCAAAAATTTCCCACATCTCCACAAGCCTAGTTACAGTAAATGGTTGTTTCCCCTCAACAGAGATCTATTAACCACCTTTTTTTTTTTTAAGAAGGGAATGAAGTGGACATCATCATGACTAGTGCCAGAGGTTGGCTCATTTGGACAAATGCCAGGACCCGGAGACCTGTAAGAGCCCAATTAAGCTGACCTCACTGCCTTTCCCCTTGCACCACATAAGGCTCTCGGGAAAATTAGAGACACCACAAGTCTGTTCCATGCTTCCTGGCTGTCCAGCATAAAGTGAGAGAACCTATACTTTCCCAAGTCCCCTGAGCAGAACAGAGAACATGAAAGAAGGAGGCACTGTCAGTTTACTCACTTCTCCTAGGTAGTTTACAGTGTCTGTGTGTGTGTGTGCGTGTGTGTGTGTGTGTGTGTGTGTGAGAGAGAGAGAGAGAGAGAGAGAGAGATTAGTATAGTGGGGTGTGACAGGGTAGGGAGGTAGCTAGAGGGTACTCACTCAACTTTACCTTTCGTGATGGCCTTCTTAACTATAAATTTTAGAAGGCTAAAGGGAAGCCCATCATTTGCTGACAACTGAAGAAAATTGGTGTGTGGATCTTGCAGATTTAATCTTGCAGGTTAAAATTGGTGTGTGGATCTTTCAGAGTCCACCCACTTACATCTCTCCCCCCCCCCCAATATTTGCACAGGTGAGAGATCTCTTTGCCCATTTGATTTGCTCCCTTTACCTCTTGCCACTTTGAAGAGGGTCATTGGTGGTTCTCCCAAATCCAGTGATGAGTCTTTCTTAGATGGCTTTAGAAGAGGATTAGACAAATTCACAGAGGATAACTCTATCAGTGCCTACTAACTCTGAGGGCTATTAGTCTCCCTCCACTATTGGAGGCCATATGCTTTGAATACTAGTTACTGGAAAGTGCAGGTGGGGAGAGTAATGTTGTTCTCTGGTCCTCCTTGTGGGCTTCCCATGGCATAGGCATTTGCTTGGCCCCTGTGAGAATAGGATGCTGGACCAAACGAGCCACTGGCAGATTCAACAGGCTCTTCTTGTGTTCTTTATCCTGCAAAAGGCCCTACAGCCAGTTTTTAGGGGGCAAAAGTGACATGGAGGGAAAACACCAGAGGATTGGATATGAATCTGTTAGAGGAATTAATCGCTAAAATGATTCAACCTACAATCCCGTTTATTTCTAAGAGTCACATGAAAGGGAAGGATTTCAAAATGTTCGTGCTAGAAACAACATCAATAACAAAGCCTGCTGATTTAATTTTTCAGTACCTCGGGCTTCAAAAGAAGTTGTCATTTGTCCATGTTTGCCATGTTTCAATGAAAGTGAAAACTGTTATACATTACAAATTACCAATTGTTTGGCTTGCCTAATTCTCTTTTCTTTTTAAAAACTGCAGTTTTATGACAATGCATGAGTTTTATTTCTAAAAATGTAAGAAATCTAAAAAATGCTTTTTATCCAGGTACATTACTGAATATAGCAACTCATAATGCTACAAGCTGACCTTCTGATTTGAGGCTTAACCTTCCACATGCAGAGGCATTCTCATCTCAAACATCAGCTTTTCAGACTAATGCTTTGACACAAAATATCAACCTACTAGCTATTCACTAGGCATAACCTTAAAAACTCACATTTTTAAAGAGCATTTAGTGAAGCAGTGCATAGACTGTTGTTATATGTTTCCTTAAATGCATTCATTTTACAGGCTTGGCTGTTTGCTAAGTTACAAGAACATTTATCACAATGACTCAGAATACACTGCCTGCATTATTACTCTTCCTGCATTGTTTACATTTTTATAGAGAAGTTTGTTGCCCCTTAATGGAAATAGCATTGAACTTTACCAAACTACACACATGTGCACGCACTCACACACACATTATATTTGTGCGTATAACAGGTGTGCAATTGAGAGTATGATAAAAGTAAGAAGAAACGGGAAGGGAAGAAGAAAAATGGGAGATACATTAAGCAGAAAATAAATTACACAGGACAATGTTATTATCCTAAGAGCTTGCAGCACATCCAGATATGGGCCTTTTTACAGAGGCTCAATGTAAAGGCTGGCCCAATACACTTTGGAAATGCACATGGCCTCTCCTGGTATGCCCCACAGAGGAACTTACGATCTTCAAATAAAAACACCTTGAAGGTCCCAAGCCACAGAGAGGTTAGGCTGGCCTCAACTAGAGCCAGGGCTTTTTCGGCTGCGGCTCCAACCTGGTGGAACGCTCTGTCACAAGAGACAAGGGCCCTGCAGGACTTGACATCTTTCCGCAGGGCCTGCAAGACAGAGCTGTTCCACCTGGCCTTTGGTCAGGGCGCAGCCTGACTCCCTCCTTTGGCAATCTTTACAAAACTTTAGTTTATGGTTGCCATCAATTTTGATTGTAATTCATTTTATAATGTTTTATAATGTTGTACTGTTTTAGTGTTGTTAGCCGCCCTAAGCCCGGCTTCGGCTGGGGAGGGCGGGATATAAATAAAATTTATTATTATTATTATTATTATTATTATTATTATTATTATTATTATCCCCTCCGTTGGTTAACATGGGGCACATATAGCAGGAAATTCTCATGTGCAAGCTTCATTGACATGTATTAATCTTGGTATATAATAAAATGGTAGGGATGTTGTCATTCTGCAGTTTGTGTAGCCACCAATAGGCAACCCTGTGAACTGTTGCTTGATGACAGAACAGCAGGTGGACAATCCAGGCCGGTGGACAACTGACCCAAATGAACCTCAGAGGAACAGGCAGGGCAGGGCAGCTCCCTAACAACTGTCCTCTTCTGTTACTGCTGCCCACCTCACATCTTTCTCCTCTTTGCTCCCCTCTTCACCATCACAATTCAAAGTGTGGGTGCTGACCTTTAAAGCCCTAAATGGCCTCAGTCCAGTATATCTGAAGGAGCGTCTCCACCCCCATCGTTCTGCCCGGACACTGAGGTCCAGCACCGAGGGTCTTCTGGTGGTTCCCTCACTGCGAGAAGCCAAGTTACGGGGAACCAGGCAGAGGGCCTTCTCAGTAGTGGCGCCCTCCCTGTGGAACGCCTTCCCATCAGATCTCAAAGAGAAGAACAACTACCAGACTTTTAGAAGATATCTGAAGGCAGCCCTGTTTAGGGAAGCTTTTAATGTTTGATGTATTACAGTATTTTAACTTTTTTTTGGAAGCCGCCCAGAGTGGCTGGGGAAGCCCAGCCAGATGGGCGGGGTATAAATAATAAATTATTATTATTATTATTATTATTATTATTATTATTATTATTAGCAGTGGCACGAGGTGGTAAGGGGAAGGTCTAGATCACCCCAAGCTCCCTCTGTTACTGCCCCCACTGGTGCTGGTGTTGGTGTTTTGCCCTCCACCCCCATTTTTAAATGTAGGGCTTCTTTTCTTGGCAGTAGGGACAGGGGGAATGAAGGGGAGAAGCTCCACTGGCTTCTTCTTTGCTTCCACATTCAATCCAAAGTATGATTCCAGCCCAGCAACTATTGATGCCCTAAAGCAGGCATGGCTAACTTGTGGCACTCCAGATGTTACTGGACTAAAAGTCCCACCATCCCTGACCATTGATGGAAGTTGGGGTCCAATAACTTCTAGAAGGCCACGAGTTAGCAGTCCCTGTTTTAGGGGCTGCTTGCATCCATAAAGGCCTGACTGGGAGTTAAGAGCAACTTCACAAGCTTTGCTCTGGGTACTGTATTGGGACGTTCCTCAGATGAAGACAAGAGAGGGAGCAGCCCTGCAGCCTTGGAACACTTTGCCATTCAAAATCCACCAAGCTCTCTCTTTCTGTCTTTTCCATTGGCAACTGAACATGTCCCTGTTTGAACAGGCTTCTAACATGCAACCCCCTAGTTTCATTGCTGCTAATGTGACATCTTTAATTTCCTCTTACATTTTTAGTTTGGGTTGCATTATATTTTTTCTATATTTTTAAGAGAAGCGTTTGTTAGTTGGAATTTGATGATTATATTGTATAATGTTATGGCTATGCTATAAAGCCACTCAGGGTAAATTACGTAAAAGAGTGGGATATAAATAAATAACTCAACAAAATTTAAAAACTTTTTCTCTGATACCAAGCCATCTACTACTCTTTTTCTAATGTCCATTTCCACTGTAGGTGACAACTCCACATAAATGAATCCAGAAACAAGTGAGCAACCCACAATCATTAAGAACTTTTATTCCCAGGATATGTCTGAAGGCACATGAGGCCACCATCTTGCTGAAGCTAAGTAAGGGTCTTGTGAAAGAATAATGTTAAACAAAAACTGATGGGCTCCTTTTACCGGTCCACAATAGAAAGTGTCCTTTCATATTGTATCACAGTGTGGTATACTGGTCCGACAGCCACGGACAGAAAGTCTCTACAGAGGGTGGTGAACACAGCACATGATATCATGGGCTGTCCCTTGAGTCTGCTAGATTACATTGCAAGGGATCATTGCCTTAGGAGAGTGACAAAAATTCTCAGGGATGACTCACACCCTGGCCAGCACCTCTTTAATCGTGTACCCTTGGACAGGAGATATAGAAGCATAATCAGCCGTACCAACAGGCTAAAAAATAGCTTCTATCTGTGGGCTGTTAGGCTGCTGAATGAAAAATAACATAGCGAAATTGACTTGCGAGGTGGTGTGTTGTTTGATAAGAGATTGAGTGTTGGGGGGGAGGCTCATTTAATTTCATTGTACACAGGTCATACAATGACAATAAAGGTATTATTATTATTATTATTATTATTATTATTATTATTATTATTATGCCTGGTGTGGCCAGTTTCTGGATGGAAGACTACCTCCATGATGGAAAAAATATGGGACAGATATGTATGTAAATGAAACTAATTGTTTTAAGAAATGAGTACTACACACAAGAATAGTTCCCAATTATCTTGTTTTGTAAGATCTCTTTTATGTAGCAAAAATACCAGAGGGGTGTGTTCCTCGGGCATGCTAAATAAACTCATATTCAAGTAAATGTTTAAAACATTTAAGAGGTGAATGTTTTGCAGTTTCCCTGAAAATAGACCTTATGTGAAATAGTCTTAAGCTGGAAGTAGCTGCCTTTCCTGGTACAGCTCTAAGATGCTCATTCTATGTATTAACACATCTATCTCCACCCCCCCCAATGCATTTTGGTGGCTATGATGTGTCATGTTTTAGAACACACTGTGCTTCTGTTTAACCATCTATTTATAGTCATAAGAGGCATAAACATAAAATAAATGCATTTTGATGCATAGCTGTGCAAGAGTACAGATGTTTTATTAATGAAAATGAATCCAGCTTTTTGTAAGTCATGGCAGCAATATAACATATCATTGTTTAGTTCTTTGCTAGGCAGTCCCTGCTGTTTTTACATAGAAATTCCTGTAATACTTAATGGGCATCTGGAAGAATTCAGCCAATTAATCGAATTCACACAGGAGCTAAGCTAATGGCTGTCTGAAAGGCAGTTTACATTAAATCAAACTTGCAATATGAATGAAAGTACTTAATCATACATGCAACATTCATTAGATGCAGCACAGCAAGTGTTTTGATTACTTTAATGAAAGATCAGGTAAAGTGCATCAACTGAACAGATTGAAGAGACAGCCTGCTTACAAATGTTTGATTATGCTGACTATCAACAGAAACAGTTCCAGTAATTTACAGCAAAACATATTTGTAGGTGGTGGATAGGGCCAGTGAAGTTAGTTGCAATATATGAAATTTGGGCCTTGCCTCCAAATACTTTAATAAACTGAGAACATCTCTAAAATGCTTGAAATGCAACATCAAAGAAAAAGCAAACTAAAAGATGCTTGAGTAGGATCTGCCATAAATCCGTCATTAATAGCAAGATTGGGATATTACTAGGACAATAATGTCAACCATTTTGTCTGTATTACAGACAATTTACTGCTTTCCTGCTCCATCCATTTCGGAGGCTGACTTCAGGCAATCCTCCTGGACCTGAAACGCTTCATGCTCCAGGTTCTTGGGCTAACTACTGAAATTCATAAACCCAAAGTATTCTGTTCATGTGCTGAGATCTGATAACCAAGGACATAAGGAGAGCCTACTGGATTAGGCCAAAGGCCCATCTAACCCAGCAGTTTCAGAGTGAGACTTGCACTACTTGTTCTCTAGTCTTTGTGCAATTTGCTTTAGGATCAGCAGCTTCCCAGAGCAACCAAGAGCTAATTGAGTTTTGCAGTGATTGAAAGGGTGCTTGGAGGCCATTGCATCAACCACTCATATCATCTTGCAATTCCACAGCCTCAATACCTGAGAACTATTGGTCTAAATTTTATCTGCATACGAGTCACTGCATTGTTCTCTACCAACTGAATGTTTTCCCCAAACTCAGTATAATCACAGTTTCCCCCAAACTTAGTATAATCACATGCCCCTTCCTTATTTTATTTTGAATTGTTTTTGCAGGTAAACAACAATAACAACCCTTTGATAAAGTTTTTTTTTAATATATACCATATTTTTCGCTCTATAAGATGCACCAGACCACAAGACGCACCTAGTTTTTGGAGGAGGAAAACAAGAAAAAAAATATTCTGAATCTCAGAAGCCAGAACAGCAAGAGGGATTGCTGCGCAGTGAAAGCAGTGATCCCTCTTGCTGTTCTGGCTTCTGTGATAGCTGCGCAGCCTGCATTCGCTCCATAAGACACAGACACATTTCCCCTTACTTTTTAGGAAGGAAAAAGTGAGTCTTATAGAGCAAAAAATACGGTAATTCTGCCATGTACCCTTTGAAAGCCTTTTGTGTACTCCTGGGGGCACACATACCACACCTTGGAAATTACCGGTCCAGAATATCCTCACTTTAAATTCTGGCCTCAAGAACTCTTCATTTCATCATATCCTAAAATCCACATACCGTTTCAATCCACTTTGGTTATGCCAAGAGATGCTTATTAAAACCAATTCTACAACATAAACTCCAGGTTCATCAGCTATCTGTAGGAAAATGAAAACTGTTGGATCCTTCCAAAACTGATATATTTGGTGATTGTTGGGCTTATGCATTGTATTTGTGCTCTGGTACTCAGAATATATATATATTTATTTCCATTATCTTTACTTCCTGATAATTTAGTTTATGCTCTACTGTCAATATCTAACCTGTAGATATGATTGCTGACCTGCAGTTCATTCTGTGCATATGGTGAAATGACTGCATGCCTGTATAAAGCCCATGTCAGATGAATTGCAGTGCCATCCTCTGCATATTTAGAATTCAAGTCCCATTCAGTTTAATAAGGCTTGCCCCCAGGCAAGTGGTTTATTTATTTATTGAAATAATGCACATTTCATTTTAAGAGGAATACCCAGGCAATTCACAAGGCAACAGGAGTGCAGCAGTCCTAGCTGATGTACAAAGGCACCACTGAAGTTATTCTTTCTTTTGTGTATTCAAGCCTCTTCATGCTAGATTTTCATTAGTAGTGCATCCTGCAATTCATCATCTATATCCCAGGTATTTTCTGAAATATCAAAAATGTGTTGTTTTCTTTCCTCCTTCAAGCAGCTTCCAGTCTCCATACTGAGTTTTTGTCAAAAAGCTCTAATATGTTATATCATTCTGTTCGCTTCCTATTCTATTTTCTTCTCTCTCTTTTATTCTTCATTCCCAATATTTTCCTTGACGTACAGCTGTGTTTGCCCTTCAGAGATAGAAACAGTACAAATGAAGCACAATACCTTTATTAGGACCAACTAAAAGTTTATGAAGTGGTGAGGTAGCTTTCAAGTTTCACATAACTCTTTTTAGGGCGAATGTTAAAGCAACCCCACCCCCCAAAAAAAAACCAGAGTGGAAGAGAAACAGTTGCTGCAGGAAAAGGACATAATGGAAGCCCTATGACATTGTTAAGGTGTTGATTCAGAGGGCAATTTGTGAACCTATCAGATTGAAGTTAAATTGTGTCCAATGCAGAACATTGGTTCACAATGGGACAAAAGAAAAAAGAAAAGAAGAAAGAATGACAAACTCCCTCCAAAAATGCACGTGCTAGCAGTTGCTTAAATTTGTCTCTAGCACTAATTGGATCACATAGGACCCTTGTAAGCCAGAGAGCAGAAATGAGAAAAAACATGGCAGTCCTTATAATAGCAAAGCTGGAGATTAATTTGATTTGATGCAGTAGGTATAAAGTTAATAGAAACAACAATGGGAAGTATCACTTGGTGGTTGCTGATTCCTACTTTCCTAGAGCTGGAGGAAGATGATTTTCTAGTACCTAATTTAGTGATTTGTAGGTCAATAAGGACGTAGTCACAGGTGAAATAGAAGAGAGGTAATGGAGAGCAGGTATTATTCTGTGTGCTCTCTCTCCAGATTTAAATAAGTGTTGTGGAGAAAATCAGCCCTAACTAGTTTTGATGCTTTTTAAACTACCCTGTCCTCCAGAGCTTCCGTCCAGTGACAAGCAAAAGAGACATAATTGTAGCGCTGGGAAAACAAAGCTGCTAGTACTGAAATGCTTCTTTTAAAAAATAAAATAAAAACCAAGGAGAGTCAGCTGGGGCATGTTCCCAGAATGCAGAGAATAACTGCTAATGAGTCAATTCAGATTATGGGGAGGAGGAGAAACCTGATAATAAAGAACAGAATAAAGTACATATCGATTGCACAGAGTGTGAATGTGCAGCACGTGCAGTTTATTTTGCTTCAGGGGAGAAAAGACCACTCTGTAAGCCCCTCAGTGGGAGTATCTTGGAGATAAAAGTTTTTGGAAATTTTCCTTCATGGTTTTCACCAGCTGAGGTGAGGTAGCTAAAGTGTTGGACACTAGGCCTTAGGAGGCCAGGGTTCAAATCCCCACTCAGCCATGAAACTCACTGGGTGACCTTAAGTAAGTCACTGTCCCTCAGTCCAACCTGCCACACAAAGCTTGTTGTGAGGATAAAAGGAGACATGGGAGAAGTGAGTACGCCATCTTGAGCATTTTGGAAGCAAGGGGGAATAAAAATATAGTAAACAGGTAAACAAACAGGCATAACCAGTGCTATTTTTCTAGAAAAAGAGCTACCAGAACTCACCATGAACACCTCCCTTGTTCTCTTATAATGGCAATAGTGCCCACCTGAGAGGTGTTGAAACTGAGTTCTGTTGAGTTCTGGCTGAAAAGAAAGCCCTGGGCATAACCATTTTCAAGTCATAGCATTAACTACCAGAATGCTCCCAGTTATTCTCATATTACCATAAAACAAAAGATAGAACACCCCTTAAGAATCATGGAATTGTAAGAAACCAGAAGCCTTTCTCCTGGGCATAGTTGGCCAATTGGTGCCAAAGAAGGATAGAACTTTCTTTATGTATGCTACAGCAGCAGCAAGAATACTCATCGCAAAGCATTGGAAGACACAAGACCTACCCACTCTGGAAGAATGGCAGATGCAAGTAATGGACTACATGGAAATGGCAGAAATGACTGGCAGAATCCGAGACCAGGCAGAAGAGTTGGTGGAAGAAGATTGGAAGAAATTTAAAATCTACTTACAGAAATATTGCAAAATTTTTGAAGGTTGATGACATTGAAATGAAATGAACGGGTTCTAGTAATAAGGCAAAATGTAAGATTGGAGTGATAATAGATGAAAATTTGAAGCTATAATATGTGAGGAAAAATAATTAAGGATAAACTAACAGGATATGAATTTGCTGAACCAATTTTTAATTGGAATACAAAAAAGGGAGGCGTGAGGAAGTCAGGAAAATAAGTTAACTAAAGAGGAGAAATCAAAAAGAGGGATTTTTGTTTTTTGTTTTTTGTTTTTTGTTTTTTTCCTATGTTAAATGTTTGTATTTTTGTATTTTTGTATTTTTGTATTTATGTATTTTTCTTGTGTCTTTTTTATTTGTTGTTTTATAACCTTGTTATTGTTAAAACTTAATAAAATATTATAAATCTAGAAAAAAAAAGAACCATGGAATTGTAGAGTTGGTAGAATTATAGTCTGAGCTCCTGCAATGTAGGAATCTTAACTAAAGCATCCATGACAGATGGCCATCCAACCTGTGCTTAAAAACCTCCAAGGAAGGAGAGTCCACAACCTCCCGAGGGAGACTGTTCCACTGTCAATCAGCTTTTACTGCCAGAAAGTTCTTCCTGATGTTGAGTTGGAATCTCCTGCTAAACAGCAGTATTCAGCTCTATTATGCCAGTTATAGGTGCCCTTGCCTACTCTTGTCAAGGCTGATTGTGTGTTGAAGGCTGACTATTTCCTTACCAGGAGCACAAGGATAAGCAAGAAGTGGGTGATCACTTCAAGCTTAACTCTAAGAGAGTCCAAAGGAAACACTGCACTGATCTGGAAATAGGTTCTTTTGAAGCTATGCCATCTTGTAGGCCCCTAATTAAAACGCACATTACACATTACACCTTGAAAAGAGCTTTGATATACAGTAAATCTCCTGCCTCTACTAGAGTCTTCTGTTAAGACTTCTGAGTCACCCCTCCTAAAATGACTTATTCCTGGAGCTCATAAAAATGCCTTTAAATGACAAACAGTTTGAACTGCAACAAGTGTGAAATACTTTCAAGGCATCTGGGGCATTTCAAAGAGAAAAATATTCCATACTTCTCAAGAGTTGATGATTGAGTTGGCCTATTGATGGAGACATTATAGATTTCTGGGAGGGGGAAAAAATGCCACTATATAGATTTCCAGCAAATGCACTTAGTATATATACTTGCCAAATGATGTTAGCTCTTTCCTTGAATATTTATGGGGGAAGTATTTTGTTGTTATTTCAGTGACAAATAGTCCTTATCCTCTTTGCTGTACCCCAAGATGCAAGTAAATTCAGAAAGGGTTTATCACTCACATATAACAGTCTCTGTGAAAATGCTCTGTGCTCCATAATCTCTTGCTTAACTGGAGCGCTGCTTTAAGCAAAGCTGTGTGGTGTAAATCACTCATTTTAATCCCTGAGAACCTCTCTCCCTCTAGTGTCTCAGGAGTCTGCAGTAGATCTCTCACGGGAGTTATGATTCTGATCCCAGCTGTTCTGAATGGCAAGCAAGCTTCTCCCAGGCTTTTACTAGCCCTGACACAACTCTCTAGAGAATTACAGTAGTGCCTGCTCTAAACCAGGAGCTCTGCAATGTCCCTTCACATGTGCACTCAACCCCGTGAGAGGCGGTGATTCAGTTTGGTCAAATCTCTCACAGCGCAGGGGCACACATGTGAAAAGCAGAGCCGAATGTGTGCAGCCTTTCACACAAATCTTTCCCACCAGGTCAGCACTCTTACTTCTAGTGGTATCTGATGGTGTAAGAAGAATTAGAAGAAAGCTTTGATTGTTGTTTTCAGAGAGTGAGTGTTCCAGAGTGCCTACCTTTCCCTATTTATTAACCCCACAACACTTTTTGCAAAAAAACAAAAATGTGCTTTATTAAGGATGGGGAAGAATAATTGGTTGGGGATGAAAGAAATTGGAACAAGTTGCACCGGAAAACAACATGTGGTCCGCTGTTGATTCCTAGTCAAAATATGCTGCTGTTCTTCAAGCATGGAAGCCTCTTTCGGGCTGGATTCCTCTTTCGCAACATTAAGGTCTTTTGAGAAGCATCAGTAGCTCCACATGAGCAGTGTTCCTGCTTTTATCCCACTGATTCCCATAACTGGTCAGTTGACTTCTTTGTATTTTGTGTACACAGAGAGGTGGTGTTTCATACTGGTGACTGAGCTACAAATCAGCAATTCCCTGATTCCAGTCTTACCTCTTTAATGATCTCATTAGGTGGTCTTAGACAAGCCGCTCTCTTTCAGTCTCCTTTCCCCCATCTGCCATATTGATGATAATATTGACTTACCTTACAGGGTTGTTGTAAGGAGTACAACACGAGAATGCACGTGAATACTTGAATACTTGGTAAAGGTAAAGGTAAAGGTAAAGGGACCCCTAACCATTAGGTCCAGTTGCGACCGACTCTGGGGTTGTGGTGCTCATCTTGCTTTATTGGCCTAGGGAGCCGGCGTACAGCTTCCAGGTCATGTGGCCAGCATGACAAAGCTGCTTCTGACATGGAAACACCGTTTACCTTCCCGCTGGAGTGGTACCTATTTATCTACTTGCACTTTGACGTGCTTTTGAACTGCTAGGTTGGCAGGAGCAGGGACCAAGCGACGGGACCTCACCCCGTCACGGGGATTTGAACTGCTGACCTTCTGATCGGCAAGTCCTAGGCTCTGTGGTTTAACCCACAGTGCCACCCTACTTGGTAGTGCTGTACAAATGTTAAATATTATTTATTACCTTTATTGTTATAAACTGGCTAGATGCAGAGGAGTGGTGGGAGGCAACAGCTATGGAACCCCCAAAGGAACCCCCAGGAAAAGAAGGCGCAGAGCCAGGGGACTGATTGTGAGACAATGATGAGTGGTCAGAGAGAGAAGACTGGGAGGAGGAGGTGTCAGAAGCTGAAGAGGCAACAGGGTTTAGTGAGCAGGAAGAAACTGAGGCAGAGAGCAGTCCTGATTCAGAGATTAGAAAGAAGGGCCAAGAGATAGAGATGAGACTGGCTACTGAAGCATCCAGGAAGTCTCCCCCTCCTGCTGTGGTCAGCTCCTCTCCTGGTCTCCCAGAACACACAGAGAAATGAAAAGAGCAGAGGAGAGATTGGTTGCACATAGATGCAGTCTCTGATTGCTTGGGAAAAAGCTTAGGCAGCTGGGGGAAGACGGAGACCTTCACTCCTTTCAACTGCCTCATACTGGGAAGAGTTGCAGGAATCACTAGGCCTGTGCTGTTTTGGTTTGTTTGAATAAATAGTTAACACTGACACCAGCATTTTTTAAATCACTGATCTACACCTGACTCTGGCTCCTGACATTTATTGAAAAAAATCCGCTATAGATCAGTGCTGTTACTATAGTGCTCAAGTCTAGCTCTGAACTTATAGGCATGTGGCTGGCCACTGTGGGAACAAAAGGCAGGCTAGCTAGGCCTTGGGTTTTATCTCCCCCCCCCCCCTTATTACTGACGCACATCTCAATCTGCAACTTTTCCCTTTTCATATGCCTGGTTGATAAAAGGAAGCAATGTGATTATCTTGTCACTGATGACTTGGGATAAATTATGTTGTAGCTCTTGCATATGTACACCTGAGGACCTTCCAATGTAGGAATGAAGACTTTATTCCACTCACTGGATGTGAAAGAGGATGGAATAAATATTTGAGGAAGGTCACCCTATTATCTAACAACTGAGGGAGGTGAATAATTTTCACAGCAAAGTTTTGGATAAAGTTGAAAGCGAAGTTCTGACAAGAGAAGGTTCAAGATGCAGTAGTCAAGCTGTGAGAGAATCAGAGCAAACTAAATTCTTAAAATGACATTCTGCAGCTGAAGTTACTTGCATAGCAATTTGCATTTCTAGATAACCAAACAGTTAGTGGTGCTAGTGGTCACTTCGTGGAGAAGGAAAGAGACTGTCTACATTCCCCGAGGTCCTGCATTTGTCAAGGCTGAAACCTGGAACTGGAAACAGATTCTGAAACCCAGCTAAGTCCTGCTGGCTTTCGGAGGGGATGACAACTCAACAGTGGCGTAGCGTGGGTTGTCAGCACCCGGGGCAAGGCAAGTAATTTGCGCCCCCTAACCCGTGGATTTGCGCCCCCTAACCCTAACCCCCAGATGTTGCGCCCGGTGCGGCCGCCCCCCCTGCACCCCCCACGCTACGCCACTGCAACTCAAGGCCATGTTGGAAGCAGTCCTTCTACACACACCCTCCCCAAAAGAAAGAAAAAAAGAAAGAAAGAAAGAAAAGATCCGCAGCCTTCTGTTTCTCCAGCAGCAAGCAGGGTTGCCAGAAGCATGACTGCAGCTGCATGGAAATAAATTGGGGGGGCGGGGCGGGGAGCCGCTGAAGAAAGATGTCGTCCCCGTTTCTTCCCTGGGCTCCAGATCCGAAAAAGAAACCTACGGCTGCTGCTGGACAGCTCCCCGGCTGCTCCACTTAGAAGACTCCGATTAAGTTGTCCTAGGAAGATACCCTGAACTTATTGGCAAAGCACCTCCTAGCAGAGTCGCGGCTGTTTCAGAGCTGGAGAAGCGACTTCCTCAGAGTTAAAACAAAACAAATTCCTTCCAGTAGCACCTTAAAGACCAACTAAGTCAGTTCTTGGTATGAGCTTTCGTGTGCATGCACGGCTGGAGAAACGGGATACCCAAAGAAGGGCAGCGGGTCTGTCGAGGAACTGGCAAGATACTTTCAGGGGCTTCTTTTCAATAAAGCAAATCAAGAGAAGGATCGTTGTTATCACTAATTTGGATTGCGAAAGGGTTGCCTTGTTGTCTGTTGGAGTCCCCCCCCCCGCACCTCCCCCCCATAGGAGCCAACTCCCTCTGGCCACCCCCCAATAAAATATTTGAGGGAGCCGCCTCCCCAAAGTTGAGGGGCATTGCCATTCAGTAGTGGGTGGGTGTGTTCCGTCATGGGATCGATTATGCGCCCCCCCCCAATATTTGATTCAAGTTGCCACCCCTGCTCCCACCCAGGAAAAGATGGAGATTCGGTTGTTTGCTTTACGGGGGGGGGGGGCTGCACCTCAAGCCCACCCGCTGGCGAAGGGAAGAGGCTGAGCTCCAGGCGCCTCCCAGCTTCCACGCGCGGGGAGCTGGGATCCCCTGGACTAGCGCTTGCTGAGGAGACTTTTCCCCGCGCGTTGGCCGTCTGAGGCAAGTTCCGAAGAAGGAGGCTCTGCTCGCCCGGGAAGGTGAGGCAAAAAGGGAGGGCGCCGGGCCGAGAGGGCAGTTCGGCGCGGCCAGGCACCGGGGGGGGGGGGCCGCTGGGCGCGAAACTCGCGGGGCGCGCGCTGAGGTAAACGGCCCCACCCCCACCTCCTGGCGCAGGCTGGGAAAGTGGCCTCCCCTCCCCCCGCTCCGATTCTCCCGCCTTTTCCAGTCCTCTCCCTCACCCCCCCCTCCCCGCCCTCTCCTCTCCCCTCGCCCTCCCAACTCCTCATTGGCAGCCCTGGGCCGGAGAGAGGATGACGCGCGGGCTCCCCAGAGGTGCCTGAGGTATAAACTCCCGTCGGGCACGCGGAGCCGGCGGTGGAAAGGGAGCGCTGCCGTGGGGCGTCGCGGAAGATGCCGCGGGGGTTCCTCGTCAAGCGGAGCAGGAGACCGGGGGGCTCTTACCGGGTGCGCCCCCCTCCGGGACTGCCCCCCGCGCCCTGCCCCGCGGAGGAGACGCCCCGCGTCCCGGCGCCTTCGCCCGAGCCTCCTCCGCAGCAACAGCTGCTGCCTCAGCCCAACGCCCCGCTGGCGGCCGTGTGGGGCGCAGGCACCTCGGACAGCGCCGCCGCCGCCGGGGAGCCTCAGCGCGGCGCGCGCTCTCCCGCCTCGGCGGAGTCCTTCCCTGCGGGGCCCGCCTTGGCCGCGGCGGAGAAGCTGCCTCTGCTTCCTCGCACGCCGCTGCCGCTGCCCGTGCCGCTCTCTCTGCCGGCCACGTCGGCGCCGCCGCCGCCGCCGCCGCTTTACCCGGCGCTCAAGCGGGCGCCCCGCGCCAAGGCGCCTCCGGCCAAGAAGCCCAAGGCCGTGCGCAAGCTGAGCTTCGCCGACGAGGTGACCACGTCGCCCGTGCTGGGCTTGCGGATCAAGGCGGCGTCGGAGGGGACGTCGGAGGGGCCCCGCGGGGCAGGCCCGCCGCTGCTGGGCGAGTTCGTGTGCCAGCTGTGCAAGGAGCCCTACGCCGACCCTCTGGCGCTGGCGCAGCACCGCTGCTCGCGGATCGTGCGCGTCGAGTACCGCTGCCCCGAGTGCCACAAGATCTTCAGCTGCCCGGCCAACCTGGCCTCGCACCGCCGCTGGCACAAGCCGCGCCCGCCCTCGGCGCCCGGCCCCGCCCAGGACAAAGAGAACAGCCGCGGCCAGGCCGGACCAGATCAGCACCACGGCGCCGCGGACAGCTCCTGCTGCCGGGACCCGCCGCCGCCGCCGCCGCCGCCCCCGTCCCGAGCCGCCCAGCAGCAGCAGCAGCAGCACTGCGAAGCGGGCGCCGCCGACGGCTCCAGCCTGGGCGCGTCCGGCGGCGAGCTCTTCCTGTGCCCCTACTGCCACAAGACCTTTCGGCGCCAGGCGTACCTGCGGAAGCACCTGGGCACCCACCAGGCCCCCGGGGCGCTGGGCTACGGCGGGAGCCCGCCGCCTGCGCAGCAGATCACGTTCCCGTGCCATTTGTGCGGGGCGCACTTCCCTTCGGCGGACATCCGGGACAAGCACCGACTGTGGCACGCCGTGCGGGAGGAGCTGCTGCTGCCCCTGGGGCAGCCCGAGGGCAGCGTGGCGCACTGCGAGCAGCAGATCTTCTCCTGCAAACATTGCCCCTCGACTTTCTTCAGCTCGCCCGGCCTCACCCGGCACATCAATAAGTGCCACCCGTCGGAGAACAGGCAGGTGCTCCTGTTGCAGATGCCTGTCAGGCCGGGCTGCTAGATGGGGGGTGGGTGCGCAAGTGGGGGGTATGTGCCACCCACTCGAACCGCTTCTTTACCAGACTTGAACTATGAAATTGCCAGATGCTCAGACTGACCGATTCTCCAGTTAGCGGGAACCGATTTATACGATAGAATTCTTTCACCCCCTAAGCCTTGATCCTCAATCCCTGATGGTGGAGACCCGAACGAATCCTATCCGAACTGTAATTCCTATGGAAAATCGCAGTGCATAGCCCAAGGAAATCACCAGACTTTAGAAGTACGTCATGCCAAACGTTTTTAATGTATGAACACAAATTAGCCTTACTGCCTTATGAAAGGGTAGAGTGCACTGTATATTCTGTGAATCCAGTTTCCACGTACAGTACTTAAAATTTGTCACTTCAACAAAGCGAAAGGGAAAGCGAGCCAACCGTCTATTTGAGGCGGAGTAAGAATCACCCCTTCCACTACAGGACTGAAAAATGTGACATTGCTTTAAGTGTGAGTGTGGGGTGGAGAGACATTTTTCTGTGTACTCGAAATACTATAGCCAAACCTAGAGCCATCTGTGTGCCTGCCTGCGAGTAAAAGCTGTCTAGGGAAAATGGGGGCCTGAACGATTTCATTCCGGTCACTCCTGTCCCTAGGATCAAAGTACATTCCGACATTGTATTTAACAAAAAAATATTAATTCTCCAGGAGAACTAGTTAGCCCTCATACTTAATTAGTGGAATCTGCCTCTCCAGCCTCTGAGGGTTTAAAGAGTTTAATTTGCTGTGAAGTGTTTTATTCGTTGTATCTTGTATTACAACACTGTCTGATATTTGTAGAAAGTCAGCGTGCAGTCCTATTATATATACATATAAGTACATATATAAATATATACATACATACAATGTGCAAAGTTCCCTTTGTCTGCTCTTGCTCATTGCTGGCTATTAAATTCTGGATTGATGATTTTTTTGGTAGTTTATTCTGCCTATTTTCTGAGCATCTTGTTCTACTCTTTTAAGTTTTAAAAAATATGATATGCAAAAGGGAGTGCATACAAAAAGAGAAAGCAGGAAGCTACTTTGAAGTCCAAAATGTTCAGCCAGAATGAATCTTGAAATTCATGAAAATTGTTCAATTAGTCAAACAAAGCATTAGTCTTTCTTTTTAACAGCCACCCCCATCCTACATGGCAAACCAAAGAGCTTCAAAAACAGCTTGCACTAACGCATAAGGATCAGTTGTTAAATGTACAAGTCTAATAGTGTACTGCATTACTTGAGCAGACATCTTTTTGGACCCCAGCCTTCAAATCTAGTAACCATTTTAGAAATTCTGGTGGTCAATTTCCTCTCCAACTTCTTCACTGATACATTTGCTGGAAGTCCACTTTTGCAAACCTGTCTGTAGATAGGGGGCAATTTTTATTGATTAAATTTGCATAGTCCTTTGTAAATTGATACTTATAGCTGGATTTAACTGTTGTGCAGAAGTATTGATCGATGGAAGATGAGATACGGAAAGGCAACTTCATTTTAACTAGGGTAACATTAGTGAAATTATTTTGAAACTTGAAAAATACAGCATGCTATGTGACCAAGTATGTAGAAGTTAAGTATTTCTACATACTTAACTTTTAGGAACTAAGTTATATAATGATTTTACCTTAATGGAAAAAAAATTAAAAGCCATTCTTCAAGAGAGTTTCCAAAGAGACATTTTACTGTCAAGGAATTGTCAACTGCTTCAATTTTAAGCTGCTATTATAATGTAGCTATTTGAACTTGTTCTACTTTGGAACCCAAACAGGCATTCATTATTATTATTTTTGCAAGGATGTTTTCAGCAATATTAATTCAACATTGAATTATTCACTTTGTACAGCATTATCAATCCGCTTAAGCAAAATTTATTGAGCCAGAAAGGAAGGATTTAGGCAAGCATTATCTTGGAACTATGAAGTGGGACTAAGGTGGCAATCCTATACACTTGGAAGTATCACAGAACTTAATATTTATGTGCAGAATTGCCCCAAAAAGGGACTGTGAATTACCGTAAACTGTCAATTAAGAAGCTTGCTGTAAAAGCTTTGCAATCTTACAACCACGAGCCATTCCATGCCTGCTCTCCACTCTCCTCATGAAGCTAATAATACTGTGATTGATTTAAGCAATCTTTCCAATATTTGCAGTGGAATACAGAGCATACACAGGTGGTAAGAATAATTTTATTGTATTATTAAATAGCATGTCTTTTTTCAACCATTACAAATTTGTATATACTACACGGTGAACAAATACATCAATATATATTTCTATAGTTGCCCAGGTGAAGGACAGATATTTACACATGCAGTTAGTACTGGTGCCATGCTACATTTTGTTATAGCAGAATATGGCGAACAACATAGTTGTTTTTTCGGTATGAAAATACGTCTGGGGGTAGTGGGAATTTGGAGTGGAATGTGTTTGTGCATACATCTGCCGCTGCAAGGGCACAGTCCCTTTTTCTTCCCAGTAATGGTAGAGAGCTCAGAGCAAATGACTGACATGGCAAAGGGCTTGAAAGTATGCATATCTTACAGATAGACCAAGGGACAGTTTTCGGAAGAGGAAGGCTGACAGTGGCCATAACTCACATCTGGAAAGCAAATACTAGCAGGAGAGTAGAAAGCTGTTAGCATTTCAGCACTGGGATCTTGCTGTGGTGCCTGTCCAGCAGCGAATGACAGTAAGAGAGATGGTGATGGGCCTCTGTTTACTTGAAGGGCTTTAATTCTTATCACATATATTCTCTGTACATAATTCTGTGTCTCCTAGTGACCTTTGCAGAGGACTCCAGAGGTGCATCTTCATTTGAATAGTACATTCATTTGCAAATGGTACTTTTTTATTTAGAGGGTTGTACAACAAAACAGAGAAACATGCCTGCAGTCTCCAGCCCCAGGTGTGGCTAGCAACAGACCCAGAGGTTAAAACAGGGTCTCACAAGGAAAGGTAAAACGGGTGCAGAAATGACCCTACACTGACAAGTTATGGAAGCAGGGAGTTAGATAAAAATATTCTAAGGAAAGCCAAGGTATTTTCAGTTTGAAATAAAATTCCAATATGGTTCTCTAAAATAAACAAACAAGTGGACAAATGTGGGACAAGTATACCATACAGAGGGGAGACAAACATCTCAGGAAAAGGGGCTGCAGGCTTCACCCATTCTTAGGTCTTGTTGGCTGAGCCAGAGGAGCGCCGTAGTTTCATGGACATGCGGCTCTTGCTAGTCCGGGGAGAAATGGGGAAGGCTAGATCGGGCCCGTCCATCTGCGCTGCTGTTGGAGCTTCGGACGCCTGAGTCTCTGGGTAGGAGCCTATGGGAAACAAGAAGACCCCCATATGTGAGAACAATCTGCTGGTGGTTAGGAAAGAGCAAGTCCCCAACAAATACCTGCCCCTTCTTTAGACACAGAAGAAACCATACTAGCTCATCTGCTACAATCATTAACAAACCCATTCCACTCTATATGAGTGGAAGGCTGATGGCAAATCTAACTAAGCTCTGAAGGAAGGTCAGGACACAGCAAGAGGCTGGGGAGATACTATACAGGACTGAGGTTGGCACCCATTTTCTACTTAACACCCTCATCACATGAGTTGCTACAGGATTCAACAGGGCAGAAGCGTGAATAGATCATGCTAGCTGGATGCACTACATGGTTTGGTATCTTTGTAAAAGGAACAAGATGAATCTGAGACAAACCCTTCCCACATATAGGCCCCCCAAAATAAGGTGCAGGAACAGCAGCAAAGGAGTTAGGTTGATAAGATTTATTGCAGTGTCCAGACTTCTATGAGAGATGCAAAACAGGTCAGTGTTTTTCTCCTAAGCATGCTCCGTGTTCAGCCTTCAGCTGCCAGAAAGGAAAGAAAATTCTTTCTTAAATCTACCTAATTAATGAAGCTGTGGAAGATTAATTCTTGTATGCATTTGTAAAGATCTCTCTCTCTCTCTGTGTGTGTGTGTGTGTGAGAGAGAGAGAGATCTGTGATCAGATACTTGTTGCCTATCAAATATACATCGTCAATTCCAGCCCTAAGTTCAGACTCCTTTAGCTATATTTTAGGAGCTACGTACATTCCATTGGTTCCCTATTGTAAATGTAAACAAAAAAGTCCAACCTTATTTTAGTACTATGCATGTATTTGGACATATAGTTTGTGCCCTTGCCCTTAGAGAAAAGCTTTTGTTCTAGCGGATGTCCACTAACGGAAGAGGGGAAGCAATTTTGGCTGATTCCATTTGCATCAGCTCACTCTGCTCTGCAAGCCCCCCCCCCCCAGCTGATTTTCAGGGAGTGCTGAGGGATGCAGCAGGGAGGGGGAATCAGCAGAAATAGCATACCCTCTTCTATTAACATAGGCATCGTTTTTATGCTTCTGTCCTTTTATGTTTGTACATATTTTATGGGCTAATAGCCGTAAATAAAATAAATAAAAATTTAACATAGGCATCTGCTGGAAGTAAAGTGCTTCTATGATCACAACAGCACCAAGTGGATTCCACCAGAAGCCAATTGCTTTTAAGGGACTTTATACACACACAACATCAGATTCATAGCCAATGGCAGTACAGAAGTCCTACTGGGCCAAAGTTTACAACAATTTCAACAGGATTCCCTTGTAATTGAGTTAGTAAATGAGTAATTTATTATAATATTTAAAATTAAATAATTTCCTCTAAGGGCATATCCACGACATCTTCATCAGGAATAGTATTTTTTTTGCTCAAGAACAGTTTATTAAAATTTACACATAGGTCAGAATTCAAAGAACCCCATGTGCAAGTGGAAAGTCACATTCACACGGAAATGGCCAACCATCCCCTTGCAGCCACCTCACGACCTATTGCGCCAAATCTTCCTCTGAGGTGCTTTCTAACCTTCAAGAGGCATATTTTCAGAGTCATGAAGGGCTGCAGTGGGAAGGTCCCCCTCTGAAAAATCCCTGGGTTTTTCCATGTGCGACCCGTTTGGATCCTATAACATTATGAATGCTTCTGAAGCATTTGGATAAAATTACCACTTTAAAAATGACCTGAGTATTTTAGTATTACTACTGCTTTATGAAAAATGCTTTGATACAGAAAACCACTTTTAAGAAAATGTTTTCACTATCTCCAAAGTTAGAACAGCAACATTCATGTCCGAGTTCCTGCTGAAGGCATATAAATCTCAGGACACATTTCTTGCTTTCACTCAGCTAGATTTCCTAAAGAGGTTACTGCAAACCATCATGGTCGGGTCAGAAGTCTAACACTGCTTTTAAAGAACACTGCCATAAGCCTGATCTAATAACTCAAATGCTATTGCGTCTGCTTTGGCCAAACACTTTCTGAAACTGACAAAACCTCTGCTTTTGCTCTCCAAATGTGTGTGTTTCTTTTTATGATCCAGGTATAGCAGCTCCAAACATTCTGCTAATCGTAAGAGTAGAAAATTTATTGCACTTTCCAACCCCCCCCCCCCCAAAACTAAGCAGAAAAGTCCTCTTCCCTACAGGGAAAGGCTGTCTTTTAACACCCCCCCATGTTAATAAATTCTATCTTGTTCTAGTTTTACAAGGAATCAAATGATTTCAAATGATGAGGTAGAGCGTAAAAAATAATTGCTGATGCTCTGCATAGCATACCATTCACAGCTAGCGTGAAAGACCTTCCGTTTCAAGCCTTTGCCCTTTACCTTGAAGTGGCCAATGCTTTCTAGTGGTGGTTTGGGAAGGAGAAGAAATATCACACCATTTCTTTCTTTGTTGAGAATGAAGAAGTGATGAAGGAGAGGTGGACAGAAGTGAGGAAAAGGGGGGAGAAAAGATAAAAAGATAACAGGTGTGAGACATGAGACACGGACAGCAGAGGTTGGAGGGCATTTACAGATGAGTACAGAAAGGAGAAAGTTAGAATTTGTTATGTCGCTAACGGTGCATGCTAAAGGTTAAAGAGGGATGCATTAGTATGCAAAAAACGAACCTCAACGATCAGGAAGAATACTCACCGGCTACAGGTTACAAAAGAAGAAGAAAAAGAAAAAGAAAAAAAGAAAAGAAAAAAATAGTTCGATAAAAATAAGTTCTGATTCAGCAGGGTCATTGCTATAAATAACACAACCATACTGGCACAAACATTTCTTTCCTGTTTGTGAATCATTTACACATTTCTACCAAAATTATCTGCAATAAAATATGACATGGCAACAGTTGGCTTCTCCTAGCTAGCCGGTTTCCCATGAAAAAGAAATGAAGTTCTTCCTAAAATTCTTCCCGTAGTGCTGAAGCATTTTCCACTGAGCAAACTCCACTGAGAAAAATTCACCAACTTGCAAAAGAAATATAAATGCTAAAGAAATACTTAGTGTGGTTTCTGGACACAGAATAATTTCTTTAACTTGGCAAGTAACTGGAAATTAATGATAATGCATTTAGCTTTAGTGAAAATAGGAGCCAGGTAAGTCTGACATGTACATGCAGCACAATTCTAGGTAAGTGTACCTGGAAGAAATTCCTACAGTGTTCAATGGGATTTACTCCAATGTAAGTGTGCACAGGATTGCAGCCTTACTGTATCTGAGTTTTGTTTGATAGCAATGGGTGAGTAGATTAATACTGGGTTTCTCTTTTCCTTCATATTTTTTGTTTCATGTGTGAGGCATTTTTGGTTTCTTTCATGTAATAAATGTTCACTTTAATCCCAAAGCAGGTGATACTAACGTCAGTATTAATGAGCATAAATACAAAACAAACCTTCAATTGATGAAAATGCAGAACTAGAGCCTAAAAGTGCAGTAGTGATTAATATGGAAGTTGACAAATATATATATTTTAGATCACCTGCTAGCCTTCAGTTTTAAACAAGTGGGGGAGAACTATTATATTTGCATTCCACCCATCTTACAAGGAGGTGATAAAATCCACTATCTGAACACTCCTTAGCTCTAATTATAAAAGGGATAAGAATAGAAAAGAAAGTATGTGAGGTTTCAGTATATAAACATTTAGAATGTTATAAACAATACGGACCAGAGCTAGGAAAGATATAAAAAGGAACTGAAATACAAAGGAGGATAGGTTCTTTTACTTAATAAAGATAGACTTTGGTGCAATTTGTAAATCACTCAAGTGGTGTGGTTGTAGCTCAACCATGCCTGGATTGAACAGTGCTCTTAAAACATCTGAATGATGAAATAAATAGTGCAGACTAGCCAGGATTACATGGGCACCCATGCCATTATGATGCCACTGTCATTATGTCATTCAAATTACTGGAATGGCTCTGGATCCAATCACAGGGAGGCAGAAACCACTCTGCTCAGTTTATGCATGCATTTACACAAGCAGAGCTGTTTAGATAAGAGGAAAGTATGACAGGTAAGTGGTCATGATAAAGATTATAACAAGTATCGTGGAGGGGGATTGCTTAGTAAATGTTACTGAAAATCAGCATCACTGAAAGGAACTTCATGTGTAACTTTTTCCAACATGGTGATTAACTTTTGTATTTGACATGCATTTTCCCACTGGAGTTCATGTAACTGGCTGCAGATGCATGCCACTGGTTCACCATTTCTTGTGGCAGAAAACACCTGTTCCTCCCACCATACACAAATAAAATTTAAGACACAAACTTGAATGTGAGCAGGTTTCAAAACGAGATGTCTCTCAGATTGCATAGATTAAATATTGCTGGGGGATACTGCATAAATGCAGTACTTTCTCTCTCTCTCTCTCTCTCTCTCTCTCTCGAAAAATAGGTGACTGTTCTCATCATGAAGTTGTTACAGTAAGTACCGCACTTTTTAACAACAACAAAAGGAGGTGCCAGTACTGTGTACCCTTGAGCACCCCCTAAAAAAGCACTGCATAAAAGAGGATACACAGAGTATGTCTCTATCAGTGGCCTTGAACCACGATAACCAGAAATATATTCTGTACATCTCCAATGCCATGGACTGGGGGAATCTGTCCTATTTATGAACCTCTGAATGACCAGTTACATGAGAACAGACTGAGCTATATGGACCTCTGCTCTGATAACACTTTTCTTATCACCATGTAATACTAAGTGGTTGCCAATTCCTTACTTAGTTGCCTCTTGCTTTGGACATGCTTGAAAAATCACACTTATTATGAGTGATAGTGATGGGACTTCCTCTTCCTCCTTCCACTGCAGCCCCTCACACCTCCCAACCATCCAGAGCAGATTTTCCGGGGTACGCAGGGGCCTGCAGTCCTACTGTGCAAGTGGAAGTCTGTTCTACTTATGATTAGATACAATTAACTGTCAGCATATTTCAGAAAACATTTAGTATTGTGTTGGATGCCGAACCGCTTTTAGTTTGGTTTCAGCTAGGTGAGAAACCCAAACCCTCAAATACATGATGAAATAGGTAACTTGTTCAGTGTTGTATAAGAAACTAGTTGGGTTGTGGAGGACAGGTCACAAAATACAGTTTTATAATTCACTTTTAAATACTGTTTTACAAACAGTTCCAAATTGCTTGAATTCAATTTATGTGATAGATAAGAAGACCGTATCATCACATACAGAAGTCAACATTTTAATGATGATGATGTACTACTTATACCCCACTCACCCAACTGGGTTCACCAACAGACTGATGACTGGTGTTCAGAATCCTTATTCTTATCCATAGGTTAACATAAAAGTTAAATAAATATAGTGCCAGTAAACACATTGTCTCATCCTCCCTGGTGACAGGAACTCATCAGCAGTTCCTACTCTAACCGTTGTACGGTAAATTGTCAGCAATGTGTGCAGGCTGGTAGTCCACAGTTTATAACCACAGTTAATTACAATTAATTGTACTGAAAGTTGCAGCTCCATCTTAAAAAAACGGCATACAAATGCCTCCTTGGATTTTGTGCATATTTACTAACGAAGGGAAAGTGATGTTTCCCTTGATAAACTCAGCCTGCCCTCCCTCCTATAATTTCATTGGTTGCAGCTCAATCTTTCAGTTTGTTCAATAATTATCTGCATATACAATTTAGAAGAAAGAATTATTATGAAGTGATAATTCCTGAGGTTATTTTTGTTGCTCTTTGAAAATACGTTTACAATTATATTTGCACCTCATTTTCTGGGGAATCTTACCAAATTATCTATGCATGCAAGTAATTTTGCCAGAATGGGAACTCATCACTTAGCATACTTCAAAAATAATTTAGAAGGAATAATGTCTTCTCTGTTTATTGCAACCAACAGATTTAATTAAGCTGCAATCCCATACACACTTACCTAAGAGTAAAACCTATTGAATTCACAGTGAGATTTATCTTTGAACAGGACTGCGTTGTTAAATATTTTAGGGTTGCATTTTTAACCTTTTATTTTCTGAGGGGAATAGTGCTGGCCATCCATCTTTTTTTTTAAAAAAGTATTTTATATGATAAAATCTGTCCCAGCAGCTGATTAATAATCTGTCCAAGATGTTTAACCATGAATCTATCATTAAACCAATTTCAACCTCTTATGATTTCTGAGTCACCACATTTACTAGTGTCTTCCCAATGCCGATAGCTCAATATTTGACCAGGGTAGTTCTTAAATATTTGTCTTCCTTTTTTTCTGTAATTTATTTCTCTAATTTACACCTTTCATTTACCATATCTGAAATTGTTACACGGTCATATCAGGCTGTAATACATCTGACTTGCACAGGTTTCCCACCCCAATCGACATTTGTATTTCTAATATGATGAGACAAACTTTGGGCACCTATATGTCTGGGGGAAGAAGTGTTTGGAGATCCCTCCAGTGGGAGACTGGCATATTTCATATTAGGTCTCATTTATATGGACTCCAAAATAATTGGGCATATTACATAAAGGCAGGCAGATGGAAAGATGATGAAAAATATTTAAAAAATAAGAACCTAAATTTTTTTAGAGCTATGATCTACATTACATTCTTTCCCAACTTCCCTGTTCATGGAGAACTGTACTGACAGAATATTTCTCATACATATAAAAACATACTACCTCCAGAAGAATGTTAGCCTTATTACCCTGACATGTCAACACAAAAGAATGAAGCTGAATCCACAAATTCTTTGCATCTAGAAGGCTCTGCATGCAATTCTTGGCATTTCTGGTTAATGGATATTAGGTAACAAGAATGGAGAGACTACTTGAGGCCTTTACAGTTGCCTCCAAATAATACTGGACATGATGGTCACTGAGCTGACTCAGTGTAAGTACTCCATTCTCTTTGAATACCAATATTCAGCTACAGATGGCAGCTTCCAGGTATTTCTTCCATATAAAAAAACAACCAAACAAGCAAAAGCCATTGTAACATTAAGATTTAAAAAACAGGATGGCAATGTCATTTTAATGCACTTTTAACAACAGGCATCATTATTACTTATCAGACAGCTGTTAAAATGTTTTTAAAAAGTAGTTTTTAAAAGTACCTCTTGAATTCAGAAGAGGAGATAGAGAGAGGATCACTCATTCATCTCTCCAACTCAGCACTTTACAACTGATCTTACTGAGAAGCTATTTCAATCCATCTCAGAAAATATGCACCTGAGCATAAATTGTGAGGTACTCTATTCACTAATGGAGGAAGGCAAAAGCTTATGAAAACATATTTCTGTCCCTTATACACAAAGAAGCAGGTACCATAAAATTAGCTCTGCTACATATCACTTGGTCAGAAGCCTTTACAATCACTAAAACACAGATATGTAATTTTGCCTGTTTAAAATCAAATGGTGGACTTAATTAAGACAAAATAAGATATTAAAAATCACCATTAGGACCTTTTTGTGTGACTTTAGTATTTTTAACTACTGCCTTAATTTTATTTTTATTCATGAATGCTGTTGTTGCTTTTCACTCAGGCATTCATTTTATTGTGCACCTCTGCTTCTATTTCCTGTTCACATTCAGATAAAAATGATCAGCACTGGAAGGAAATGAAAACATATGGCTTTGGGGCCCAAACATTTTTTTTATTTATTTCCTCTAAATCATATGTGCAAATCCAAATACAGCTGCATCTATCGTCTTCTGTTGGTGTCACTAGATTTCCATCTATTGTTTTCCGAAGAAGAAAACTGCTCTGAGTTTTTTTGTCTCTATTGCAAGTAGGTGAGTAATATCAGTGGTAATATTCTAATTTCTGCTTCAAGACAGCGTAACAGTTTGTCAGCAACAAACAAGTTGTTTCTCCCTTTCCTTTCTCTGTTATATCGAATTCTAAAAGTATGTGCTAACATCAAAGAAAAGCAGTACAGGGTACAAGGCACACCACTGTCACCCAGTACTATTTGTTCATGCTGAGAAACAAAAGGTCAGACACAATCGAGTGTTACTAGCTCAACAGATGTCTCTCCCATTAGTTCCCTTAATCCCAGAACCACAGTGTTAGTGTTTCATGCAGACCTGGGGTTAGTAAAGACTAAAACTTGAAAAAAATGTAGTGGGAATTTCTCAATCAGTGTGAATTTCTCTTTCTTTTAATGGGAGAAAATAAGGGCGATCAGGAAAGTTTGCATACAACGTGGTTACAAGCTTAGAGCTTTAGTAAAAGATTAATAAGAACAGAGGGGGTTTTTTTTGGACACTTTGTCTTACCTTCTGATAAAGAACTGATATTTAATGATCTAAAGAGGGGAAATAAAATAAATGATATAATCATCAGGAGTTCAAGAAATTATTTGTACAGGTAGGCCTTGAGTTATTCTAGATACCTTCAGTGATTATTCTAGATTCTTAGGGGGCAATCCTATGGCAAGAGTCATTGGGATGAGCAGATTCATGTACGGCAGATCTCTGGCTCAGCCGGCTGCTTCCCAGTTCAGACAGGCTCAGCTGGCAGTAAGCCCCCAACCATGGCTCAGCAGAAGATATGCTGTCGTAACTTGCTCATCCTGGCTCAGTTGGGGCTCAAACAGCTGAGATGACTTTGGCTGAGCCGAGGCTGGTATACGTCCCCCCAAAGGGGCTGGGACCAGAGAGCTCCAAATCCTTAGTCTGTTCAGCTCTGTCATGTGACTTTGCAACCTGGCATAAAACACAATGGTTTTCCTACTGTCTTCTGTTGAGTGGCATTTGGATCTGCTGTAACTTTACGTCGGCCTAACTTACACCGACTTGCTATTATGCTATCTTCTTGTGCATAGGATTGCTCCCTGTGTGATTGTTTTATTAGTAACTGAAAATGCAGCATTGTATATAGAGGATTAAAAAAAATATATAGGGGAAAATGACTATGTAACCATTCATAGATTAAAATTAGAAAGTGGATGAGAACAGCAAAGCTTTCATGGTTCCCAAATGAAGACTAAAATCAACCTTTCTTGAAGATAAAGTGCATCAACTGGGCTTACAGATCAGTCTTTAGATTGAGGAATCAAAGGTATCTAGGAACATTCATAAATAAAATGATGGTTTATTACAGATCAACAACTGAGTAGTTGTATGTGAGTGCTCAAATTTGATAGACGAAGGATACAATTGTATTTGCCCAACATGCAGCTTCCTAAGCATGGAAATCTAAATAATATATTTTTTTTTAATATCGGTAGTTTGACTAGAAATACTGCATTTTAAGTGTCATCAAACAGAAATCTAGGCATTTATTGCATTCTTACCGGTTTCAGAGGGCAAATGGTGGCAAGGTGCTGGACAGAAAACCTGAGCTGCATAGTCCTCAAAAGTTGAAGGATCAAGATGGTGCTGGACAATGGTTTGCAGATATCGAGCTCTTTCCTCATAGCTAATTTTATCCAAAAGTTAAGGATCAATTTAAAGTTCAGAATAAAGCAGCCAGCATGACATTCTGATCAATGACAGAACCACGTTGTTTCCTTTTAACCAATCTATTTATGCATATATTAATTTTATGATTCTAATTCAGAGCTTTATTCCTACCAATTCTGAAGGCTGATATAGAAGAGAGACCCCCTGTAATTATACAATATTTTAAATGAATATGTTCAAAGGATCCCAATGCCCCACCCTATGTTCTTGCCTCTCACTTGAATGTGCAGTATCACACCATCTTTCTGTACTGATCTACCCATCCTCTTGAACCTAGAATACATTAGCTAAAACTCTTTATTGAGCTTGAAAGAGTTCAAGGTTCCCCAGAAGTTCTTCCTATATGACTAATAACCTAATATATCACCCTTCTGGAGCTGCCCCAAAGGCAGTGAACTCTTATATAGGCTCTGGAAGGGCTTAGCCACACCCACTGTCCAATGGAGATCAGAGTCACAGCAGAAACTAGAACAGCATTTTCAGCTTATGCAGAAGTCTTTAACAGGTATTATTCAACTTCCCATTGCTCATACAACAGCAGCTGAATACAAATGCTGACGAGGCATATCTCCAATCCCAATGGTGGTCATGGTTCTTGCTGGAAGCAACTTCCACTATCAAAGATAACACTTCGATAGTAATTACACAGAAATGAAATGTGAAAAACCTTCTGAATGCACCTCTGGTCAAAGGAAGCAAAGTAATTAAAACAAGTGACCATGCTTCTCATACTTCCTCAAATGGGTTGCATGTTATCACATAAACAAGGGTTGTTGGTTTTTTTATTAAGGGTTTTGTAAACCCTTGCTTATAAGATAACATGTAATGATTTGAGGAAGTATGAGAGAAGCAAGGTTTCAGTAAATACATGTTACAAAATAAAAACCCCAGAACAGCACCCAACAGGGTCTTTAAAAAATATCAGTGCTCTCAATGTTAGATTTTAATATCTAAAACTTACTACTAAAAAAACCAGATTCAGAACGAAAAGTCCATATTGATTTTCACTTAAAAACAGCCTTCCCCATAATTCTGAAAGAAATTAAACTGTTCAGATAAATACCTAGCTAAATCTGTGTATTAGGAAAAATAACTGGTCAATTATGCTATTGAAACAAGTAGGTATATTTGCAAAATGGCCATAGCATCCCTGTACCAGCGAAGAAAGTGTCTGCGGGACATCGACAGCAAAGTATTGTACTTCTTCCTTTTCCCCTACATCCTCTTTTGCTGATAATATTGACAAGAGACCAGTATCTTGAAGTGTTGTTGCTTTTGAAGAACCCTCTCCAGGCTTCTTGTTCCAGAGGGCCTGATTTTACCGTTAGCACAGAGAGAGTGAGAAAGGGAGAGAATATTTCTGCTGTTCATGAAAGCAACTATGGAAATGGTTGTCAAAATGTAGAACAGCAGGCAGCAACATACAATTATCAAGAAAAAAATACCATGCTGACTTTGTGTCATAGGCTGATTTAGTGGGATTCGAAATCAGTTACTTTCCTCGTACAATTTGTAGAAGTTGTCTTGCTGTACTCATTGGATTATTAATCTTTCTAAAAACAGGATTTATTTATTTTTTGCATGCAGCTCTTTTGGCTATTTCTACTGAAGCAATGTCTTCTAATGTCATTTAAATGTATTTCTTTCAGAAGACGAGAAACACTTGGCAGGAGTTCCATTTACTTATTTTTTTACAAATGAGACCTATGAAATCTCAACAAAGAATATTCCCCTCTTTAGAGGAGATGGGGCTGAGCTCCCCTTGCTGGAAACTATCAGGTGTGTGTACGCACATGTGTTCAAGAACCATGGAACACAATTTCTGTTCGCCTTGGGGGAGAAGACAGCAATCCACTTTCACTCCATAAGGATGTCTGGCATCAGTGGCAGCAGGAAGGGGAAACTGGACCTTGAGCACATGCACCCAATCCTTTTGGTGACAAAGACCCTTAATAATAATAATAATAATAATAATAATAATAATAATAATAATAATAATTTGGCTGATGGATGGGCAGCATGCTTTGGCAGCAAAGGGGCAACTTCCTTTCATCACTAAAAGGCACTTAAAAGGAAGATGGGAAAATCTGGCTGCAGGAACACGTCTGCTCACCTGCAGAACATAATTCCTCTCCGCTCACAAATCCCAGTGGGTAGGGGATAACATCTGCACTCTACCCCAGCCTTTTCTTTGTTAGGGACATTTCCCAGCGATATGGAGAAAGCATGCAAGAGCAATAAACACCTGTGCTGGCTTTCGGAGAAAGGTCAGAGATGTTTGTGCCCATTTTTCTGCACAGATAGTGTGTCTCTAAGATGGGTAGCTACCCTACCCTACCTTGCTTCTTTCCCTGCCCCCCTAATAGATTTGTGGGTCCATGAATTTTTACAATTTGAGCCCCCTCAGCTTAAAGCAAATCACCCCCAACAATGCAGCGTACTCATTCACTACCTATCAACTATTTCTTAGGCACCATAGCCAAATATTCTTCCTACCCTTAACCTTTCTTGCAACCAAACGAGCAATTCCTCCCTTTTCCACCTTGAAAAATACCCTTCTTTGATTCATAAACCCCCATTTGAAAAGCCTTGACTTATCTTTGGAATGGGGAACTAACAATGGGTTGTAAGGAATGGTATAAACATTTTAGGTGCTTACTGATGTACAAAATATTAAAACTAATAAAGATTCTCTCATAATTATATATTTTTAAAGAAGAAGAAAACATACTAAACCCACACTTTTGTCCACTATATTTCAGTAATTAAGTGGACTGTGCAGTGACAATAATTTTCACACCTAGGACGCAAATGTGCAAAAAAAAAAAAAAAAAAAAAAAGGGAGCTTTGACTTACAATAGGTAGCCAAACCCAAACTACTTCTATTATAGATCTTCATCAGCTTCATTGCTTATGCTCATCTGTCCCCTTAAAATTGCTTTTGAAAACACCATAAATAGCAACATTAGGACACGGAGGAATAGAAAACCCTTTTGTTGTGAAGGTTCTTAGGTTGTGGGACATACACAAGATTGAGCCTTAACACAGGAGAGTAATATAGCACAGTTTTTAAGAGGCTGTATATAAGTGGTAGAGGATGAAACTGATGGTTGAAGTCTAAATAATACTACATATCTCACAACTTGTTGAAAAGCACTTTTTTCCATTGGGGGAGATTCACAGCTGCTGAATTTTCTGCAGTTAATAGAGTCCTTTGATTCACAGCAGTGCCCCTTGCACAAAAAATACTGGCCTTTGTGTATTACCAGAAACTAATTTTCTATTTGGCTGAAAAGGGAAAAATTGGGTTATTGCTTCTCCCTCCTACAGAGCTTTTCATTATGCCTGATGCACTCAACTTCTAAGCTCTTCTGAGAAAAAAAAATAACTGAAGAGGCAAGAGGTAGAAAAATGAGCTTGTTAGCACATTAGAAGTGAAGTATCTTGGTGGGCCCCAGAAATTCCCAGTGGTGTGTTAACTTATCACTCTATGCATGCTGGCACTGATAGTCTCCCAATTGAGCACTCTCTTTTCGCACCAAAGGTGCTGCCAGGAAGCAAAGGCTGAAGGCCCACAGGAGAACAGCCTGCTATCAAAACAAGCTGTTTTTAAAAGTCTGTTTGAATGGGTAAAACGCTTTATGAAAAGCAGGGTGGAGACACCTACCTACTTTTAAAATGCTCCTGTTTCAGAGGTCTCTAAATGAAACCTTTTAAGGTTTAGTATATATATATATATATTTAGTACGTATACACAAATAGGACAGAAGTGAAGTTATTATTAGTATTAATATTATTTATTAAATTTCTATCCTGTCCTTCACTCGGAAGATGATAGGTTTACAACATGAAAATACAAAATGGGAACACAAAATGCATGATAAAACCAAAACAAACTAATAACCTCCCTCCCACAAACATATCTGAAAAGCCAATGCCCTTTCAAAGTTAATGCCTTTGATGTGATTGTGTTTGCACCTTGAGCTCCACAGAAAGGATGTACACAGCATCTTGGGAGTTGCTGACTATCTTCTCTTACAGAGGAAAAATGCTTTGGAAAGCTTATCTAAGAGAAGACAAAATACAATGCTTCCTTGCTAGCGTTCAGGAAAAACGGGCAAGAATTTTGCAAGTTCTCCCTTCATAAGTGTAAGTTTCTGGGCACCCAGTGTTGGTCCAACAAAACCCTTGCATACTGAAAAACCTCCATTTAAGCACCAAAACAGCATGGCCTTGAAGTACATATGAAGGTAGCCAAAGTCAATCTTATCCTTATTCCACACACTTCACATACTACAATCTAAACAACAAAGTGGGTAGCATTACAGATTCTAAAAGCCATCTGTCTTGTGACCTTAAGTTCAGAGCTTGACTTCGTGTTCTGCTTTGGGATGCTCTTTTAGCTTATAGCTGGTGTAGAAAGGCCTGTTTATCACCTGATGGGGAAGAAGCATATTTTTGCTTTATAGTGTAGGGTTGCATATAATTTAAATTACCGCATTGGTTTATCGTCTGCTGCAAGAACAAGATGGGCTGAAAACACCCTCTCAACAATACCACCCATGCTATACATTTTAAAAAGCAGAGGCTGGCATATAAGGATGTCCAGGAGGAAAATAACAGACGAATTTTCAGGAACCACTTCCAACCAGCGACATTTTCTTTCCCAGTTCCTGAGTATCTTCCAGAAGTGGGACGGACCCAAAATATTTTGCTGCCTGATGTGGAGAAACAGTTATTATTCCCCGCTCCTCTGCATCAATGTGCATAATACCCCATCAAATTACTTTGGCCCCTGAGGTAGAAAATCACCGAAGGACTCCGCTCCTTCCATAGCAGTAAAAATACAACAATAAATTAATTAAACTAACAATTTGCTGCCCTCTCATGATATCTGAAATCAGGTGAGGTGGTCGCCTCATTCTGCCTAATAGTACGACTGGCTCAGAGTTTGGGTATAATAGCAACTTGTGAAAGGAGTAACTTGTTAAACAATGCTTGTAATAATTCACATCTCTCTTCCTATCCTCTGCTTCCCCTCATCTGCTTCTTTTCCATACAAGTGATATACACCCAATTTCATTTGTTTTAGATATTTCTAAAACTCTCTTCATAAAATTAATTCGAATACAATTTAAAATCCAAAATGCAGTGATAAAATATACAAGAGGAAATATTTTGGATCCAATAACAGGTGACATTTTTGTTTTGTTTTTAATTTAAAACAATAGTAAATTATACATGCACAGGCTGCAATCCTATACATACTCACCTCAGGATAAGTCTAATTAAATTTAATGGGACCTCTTAGTTAGATATATGCATAACTGCACTATTATACTTGAAAGCAGATGCCCTGGCTATTTCATTTTTGCTAAGTGTTTAATTATGCATTTTCAGCTTCAGGAATCTTATTGACTGAATAGATGCTGAAATAATTGCAATACTAAATTTAACAAATCAGGAAGCAAACCTATATCCTATCCTATGTTGTTGTTTTTTAAAAACACAATACTTCTGTGATTGTTTTACAAATGCAAATATTATGCACACTTACCTGGGAAGAAGCTCACTGAACCCAGTGGGCATTATTTTTGACTAAACTTGCATACGAGTGGGCTTTAAGATAGTGCTCCTAAACCAATTTTAATTTTTGCCTCCCAGAGAAATTTGTCAGAAAATGATTCACTGTAGTATTACCAAATACTACTGTTTGTATTACCAAAAACCTAAATTTTGAGATGAATTCTTCTAAGAATAGCCTGACCTCATACAGCAATGACAAGTGTAGTTCTGTTTTGTTTCATCAGGCTAAATAACTAATTCCTTCATTACCATCCATGAAGGAAAGTTGTAACCCAACTGTTTGTAACCAACTCAACTGCTGGGCTGCAATCCATTCCTACAATCGTATTACTAAGTTTATATTGTTTACACTGAGTCTCAAATTGGGAGGGGTGGCTAACACCCCAGAGGACAGGATCACACTTCAAAACGACCTTGACAGATTAGAGAACTGGGCCAAAACAAACAAGATGAATTTTAACAGGGAGAAATGTAAAGTATTGCACTTGGGCAAAAAAAATGAGAGGCACAAATACAAGATGGGTGACACCTGGCTTGAGAGCAGTACATGTGAAAAGGATCTAGGAGTCTTGGTTGACCACAAACTTGACATGAGCCAACAGTGTGATGCGGCAGCTAAAAAAGCCAATGCAATTCTGGGCTGCATCAATAGGAGTATAGCATCTAGATCAAGGGAAGTAATAGTGCCACTGTATTCTGCTCTGGTCAGATCTCACCTGGAGTACTGTGTCCAGTTCTGGGCACCACAGTTCAAGAAGGACACTGACAAACTGGAACGTGTCCAGAGGAGGGCAACCAAAATGGTCAAAGGCCTGGAAACGATGCCTTATGAGGAACGGCTAAGGGAGCTGGGCGTGTTTAGCCTGGAGAAGAGGAGGTTAAGGGGTGATATGATAGCCATGTTCAAATATATAAAAGGATGTCACATAGAGAAAGGAGAAAGGTTGTTTTCTGCTGCTCCAGAGAAGCGGACACGGAGCAATGGATCCAAACTACAAGAAAGAAGATTCCACCTAAACATTAGGAAGAGCTTCCTGACAGTAAGAGCTGTTCGACAGTGGAATTTGCTGCCAAGGAGTGTGGTGGAGTCTCCTTCTTTGGAGGTCTTTAAGCAGAGGCTTGACAACCATATGTCAGGAGTGCTCTGATGGTGTTTCCTGCTTGGCAGGGGGTTGGACTCGATGGCCCTTGTGGTCTCTTCCAACTCTATGATTCTATGATTCTATGAATTAAGATACAAGCCTGACACCTGGTACTTCTTCATTTTAGTCCCACGGGCTGTGAGATAATTCAAAATCCATAACAGGTGCCACGGCAGTACAAATGGAGTCCCAGTAATAGACACTGGTGTCAGATAAAATCCAGAACATATTGAGACGTAGCTACTTGACACATATTTGTGAGGGGGGAGGTGGTAGTAAAAATATTCCAGTATCTTTCACAGCTCCTTTTTAGTATTAACTTCTTTTATTACAATAGGTTTTATAACCACAGAACGTGATCCCATGCCTTACATTGTTATCTCTATGAACCAATTTGGGCTGCAATCTGAAATAACAAATTAGCAAGTAGTTCTATTGATTTAATTAATATGAATCACATGACTATAAGTGATTTTAGGACTGCATCCTAAAAACAAAAACAAAAGATGCACATAAGGTTACATAAACCATTGTAATATACCGTAGATTGTTTTCATTTAATAGATTTATTAGCCACCTTCCAAAACACCGTAAACACTTGCAGCATCCCATAAGTTAAAGGCCATGAGGTGAATGAGATTGCCAATGCTACCAAGTGAGCCTGCTTTGTCAGTAAGGACCAAAGGCAGAAAAAAAAACCTGCGCCACCCAAGCCCAACCTGTCAAGCTAACACAAAAAGATACCATGACCAATGGTACTGAAAGCTGTTGACAGGTCCGGCAGAATCAAGGCTGTTCCTAACCCATAAACAGGTCAGAAACCACACTGAAATGGATCAAAAGAATCTATTTCATGACCGCCTGCAGCTGACTTTGCTTAAGAACGGTACAAAAGAAACTGGACTTTCTTGCAATCCAAGAAAGTCATCCTGTTCATGCAAGGACTTCTACTTACATAACAGAAGTTCCCCTCCCTTTCCTCACCTAGGCACCCCAAACCTGCTACAGAGAGTTGGGGGACCCCTCAGAAGAGATATTGGAGTGGCCATAAAGATACAACAATAAATATCAAGGACCATAGGGCCCAATTTTGATTTCTTCAATATAGGTCCTTTTCAATAAATACCTTTTTCAAGGCAGTAGGAACTACTCCTTCCTTCAAGGAAACAATGATATCTAAGGTCTATAGAACAGGTGTGGGAAACTGGATCCTTACCCCTGCCCCATGGGCTAGGTTTTGCAGTTGGGTGGGGCTGCCTCACCTGTCAGTCACTTAACGTCAACGTGCTGACCCATTCCATATACATCCCTGCATTTTACAAGCCCTGACATGATGCAAAGAGCTGTGCACAAGGCTTTTCAGGTGCTGCTGGTCAGCTGTAAACTTCCTATCATCATCGTCATTAACATCATCATCATCATTTCTACAGCACTTTAAATTTTGAAGGTGGAAAAAACTCAAAGCAGTTTACTACCTACATTAAACTATTAAACAAAACAACCCCGGATGAAACATTACTGAAGAAAGTCAAATATAAAGTTTTGGCCCAGCTGCACCTTTATACGTTGAGCAGGTGGGTGTGGCTCACCTAAAACAGCCTCATGGGCCAAACTAGAAGATCTGGTGTGCCGAATTAAGCTTGGGGCTAGAGCAGGCATGGCCAGACATGGCCCTCCAGATGTTTTGGGACTACAACTCCCATCATCCCTAGCTAACAGGACCAGTGGTCAGGGATGATGGGAACTGTAGTCCCAAAACATCTGGAGGGCCGAGTTTGGCCATGCCTGGGCTAGAGGTTCCTAACTGCTGCCATAGAAGAAGCTCAGTGACTCTTTCTTTCTCAACTTCCCATCTGGGTGAGCTTGGCTGATTTCCCCCACAAGAGCCTAGGTAGAGCTGAAGGCTGCTCTGTGAAGAGGAAACTTCTCCCATGGCTCAGACATTGGCAGGTCTTCACGTAAGGCAGAAGTGTGTGTTTGTGTGAGTGAGAGAGTGGGTGAGTGAGAGAAGGGGAAATGTGGCTTGAAGAGTATAAAGTAGGTAAAAAATGAGGATTAAAAAGAAGACGACTTGAAAAGATTTTGCTTCAACCAATCTAAGCCACACAAGTATTCTATTTTATTGAATATGCACACTGACAGAAGACCTTATTTGTGTGGGGGGGGGGGGAGAAGAGGGATCAGAAATTTTACAGTGGGCAATTACTTAAGAGCTATCTGTATCTAAATGTGCAATAATTTGATTACATTTCTATTTAATATTGTAATGATCAAGAATACAAAATAGTGATTTTATTAGGAGAGAAAGCAGTAACAATGCACAGCAAACCATCATTTAAGACTGTGTCACAGTATCTATGATAAGCTGCATATTGGTTTAAACTAATGCACTATATGCCTCCAGGGAACGGCAGGTTCAGAGACTGGATTTTAACATCAGAATCTATCCATTAATCTTGACTTAAATATAATCTACACTGCTGTATAAGGAAGAATGGACATTCAATGAATTACCATTATGAAATACAGCATTAATATATTTTCTCAGTAATTGGAGCAGAAACTGTACTTTGACCACTGCTTACTCTTTCTAACCCTCTAAAATATGTTTGACTAACCTGTGGATGTTGTTGGACTAGAGTTCCCATCACCACTGGCCATGCTAATGGGCCATGAGGCTAATGGAAACTGGAGTTTAACAATATCTAGCAGGTTCCAGGTTAGCCACCCCAGCTTAAACCAAACAGATGGAGTGGATGTGAAACATGTGAATATTAGCACAGACTATCCAAGCTCTACCACTTAGAACCTAAGCATAAAATTATATGAATTACAGCTACACAAGTAAATCTATGTAGGCTTGATCAGATGATAACTTTGAACATCTGTGCTTCTCCCAAAATAAGATCTTGTGTGAGCCAACTCCAGAGGACCATTCCCTCTACCACAAATATTTTATTGTTTTCACTTATTTATGCAAGAAGCAACAATCAGTATTCAACATTTTAACATGAAACTGAAGGGAGATAAAAGACCAACGTAAGAACATAATGAATATTGAAGATCCAGAACTTCGCAGCAGTATTTGTGTTTAACAGGTAGCACTCTATGGATCCTACTGTAGGTGATACAACGGCAAAACCATTAAAGGTTAATCTACATTAAATTATAAGTCTATTAATGTAACTTTGCTCCACGTACAAAATCCTTATGCTGTGTCCTTTTATGATTATTGTAATTGGTTATTATAGTTTATTTGTGTGTATGTGTATGTATAAAATGATTAATATAAAAGCCTTATTGGGCAGTTGTTCAAGAATGGTGCTTTTGTGTTTATTATTAAAACTGGTAGCCTATATGGAAGAACAGTGTAAATATATCAACTCGAGATCATTCCCCATCTTTCCTTGGAGCACCAATTAGCAAAGCGACCCCCTTTCCCCCTCCTCCCTAAAGCTGTCAAGCTGTTCAGAATAGTTTGTAACATGACAATAGTACTATTGTGAACAGGGTCTGGGCTTCCTTCCCACAGAGAGTTAAAATGGGCAGTTCCTGTTGCCCATGATTGGTGTCCAGTGAAACAATACACAACCAGGTTTTATCAGCTCCACGCCAAAAAAGTGAAGCCAGGGAACCCAAGCCTTCATATCATGCTGAAACATATGCCAACCCGGCTGGCCCCAAAGGTTTATCGCTGAGAATCAGGATCCATCATGTCCCCTGTGAAATTTCACCTCACATACCTTCTGTGAAATGCATGGCTTTGCTGAAAATTGAACCTTTTCACAATTAGCAAGAACAGATGGATGGATGGAAACTGTGGTTTGGCAACCAGAATTAAAAGATTTCAAAAGCCCGTACTGGTAATAAGTAGAAGTGCTTCAAGCAAAAGGGGTGAATCAGTGACCTTTGTCCTTATTTTTTAATATAATGATGTTAAAAGAAATACATTAAAAACAACATCATTAAGTTCTAACAGCAATATTAAAAGGCAATAACAGTATTAAAACTTCCTATATTTTGCTGAAGTTTTCATGTGAAAAATAAAATGAGCACAAATGCACATTTTAGATTATTCAAATGCTCTTAAAATGGCGCACTAAAATGTAGCACATTCATAATACATTCTTTAGAAAATGTTCTATTCTGTTTTCTCTAAGCAACACTGGGGCAAAGCAGGTGTAATGATTTCTCATGCAGTCAGTATTTTCCAAATATTGTGCAATTCTTCCCTCAAAAAGATTTTAAACTAATCTAGTACAACATTCAATCTTGCGCATTTCACTTTAGAAAAACCCTTGGTAATTGTAGGGATATTTGGATGTGGTGTTTAAGAAGAATAAACATTACAAAAACATGTTGAAACAAGGTTTTTGTGGGGGTTTTTTACACACACACACACACACACACACACACACTGCTTAGCAATGGAGCAAAGATTGCAGACTACCTCTCTACTTTGTGAATGGCAAATTAGATGAGTACAACAAATCAATGTTACTTCATTTTTTTTATTCTTTAAAATCTTTTGCTTTCTCAGTAGAAAAAAACCCCACAGATTTTCTGCTTGTACAGCGGGGAGCACTCTGTGATTACTTTATTTATTTCTACCTATCTAAAATGTTTCATTCTGAGCACGAGCCATGGGAGACCGGGGGGCGGGGGGCAGAAGAGGGGAGGGAACACAAAGCATAAAACATTTACGTGGCCCTTACCCAACAGTGCAGCAAGCACACATATACGGATAATCAATGTAGAAATCCCTAAATAATTGTAATAAGGCATAGGTGGACAATCTATATGGCAAGCATTAATACAAGAGTTTAAAACCAATCACAAATGTCTACTCAATCAGTAGTCTAGTGCTTAAAATCAAAGGCATTTAAAGTGATGCTTTGGAATTAGTCATTATTAAAAAAAAACAAAAAAAAACCCTGCTCTTTCAACAGGTAACTAATAAATGGCTGAGAACAAGCCTACACTACACCTAAGGTCCAATTGTTAGGCAGAACACTGCCTACCCATGCTCCCTAGTGCTGTATTTTACCTCTAATTGCATGATCAAGCCAATAAATTGGTCTCGAGGGACAAAAAAAAGGACTATAAAGTACCTACCATGACAAAACTGGAGGCTGCAAGAAAATGCACTTCAGAAACAAGTAAGGCATGACAAGACAAATGAAGAAGAGGTTTCAAAGCCTGAAAGACAGTCATCAATACTGACAGATTACTGTAATTCTGGCTGTCAGGGCGATCGATTTAGGCAGCATATGCCAATCAATATACTCTTGTAATTTACTGAGCAGCATTAGGTACATAGTTAGCCAAGATGTGCCCAAGATAAGTCTCAGACTACTTTTAATGAGCACAAATCACACAATTTATGCTTTGGAATCTCAGAACTATTTAGTGGGTATAAAATAGCTGACACATCTATATAATTATTGGCACAAAGTAAGTCTAAATCTTTTTAGAATTTTCATTATTCTGAGGCTTACAATGCATCACCTGTGATTATATTTTTCCAAATTATCTCTGTTTCTAGGTAACTGTGAAAAAGATATTGGTTATCAGTGTTTAAAATATATAAGTTTACAGCTACTTCATCTGCCCACAGTATTAAAAACCCACAGTGTTTCAGTATCTGTTTTATAATCATAATCAGATGTAGAAATTAAAGCAAAAGAAAAGCTGCAAGTAAAAACTCAACAAAAGGATGCAAGTAAAAACTCTTGCATGTGAAAATCTGTTATCAGGATGGTCACATATTAAGTATCATATTATGTTTAGAGCACTGAAATTTTATTATTCAGTTAACATACCAATTCAGGAGCCCCTAAAGTTAGTACTGCATGAATATTAGGAAAAACTGCAAATGCTTGACACACACCTCTTACTAACCACAAAACTTCCAAGCCTCAAAGTGATGTTACTGCTAACAATCTTTCACCAGTCTTAGACAGGAAAAAAATGGGAAAGGGGCAAATTAGCTTGCAGTGCTTGGCAGATCAACAGATAGCATATGCAATTGCTATCTCTCAAATGTGATTTTAGGGACGCGGGTGGTGCTGTGGGTTAAACCACAGAGCCTAGGCTTTCACCTTTGGTGGACGTGCCCAAGGATCAAGGCTTTCTGGGAAATGATCTATAATGAAATGAAAAAGGTATTTAAATATACCTTCCTGAAGAAACCAGAGGCCTTTCTCCTGGGCATGGTCGGCCAATTGGTGCCAAAGAAGGACAGAACTTTTTTTATGTATGCCACAACAGCAGCAAGAATACTTATTGCAAAATACTGGAAGACACAAGATCTACCCACTCTGGAAGAATGGCAGATGAAGGTGATGGACTATATGGGACTGGCAGAAATGACTGGCAGAATCCGAGACCAGGGAAAAGAGTCGGCGGAAGAAGACTGGAAGAAATTTAAAGACTATACTATTTACAGAAATATTGTAAAATTAATGAATGTTAGAATGATGTTGGACAGAAATTAAGTGGTTCCCAGCTGTAATGCTTAAGAGAATATGAAAAAAAGGTTTAGAAATAAGTAAAAACTAATGGTGAGGATTTGCTGAACTAACAATTTGAATTGGAATACAAAAAAGGGAGGTATGAGGAGGTCTGGAAAATAAGTTAAAAGAAAATAAGTAATGGAAATTTTATGTGTTTTTAATTGTTTTTATTTTTGTATTTTTTGCCATTTTTTCTTTTTTTTACATTGTATTATTTTTGAAAACTTTAATAAATATTCTATAAAATAAACCACAGAGCCTAGGGCTTGCCGATCAGAAGGTTGGCGGTTCGATTCCCCGCAACGGGGTGAGTTCCCGTTGCTCAGTCCCTGCTCCTGCTAACCTAGTAGTTCGTAAGCACATCAAAGTGCAAGTAGATAAATAGGTACTACTCCGGCGGGAAGGTAAACGGAGTTTCCATGCGCTGCTCTGGTTTGCCAGAAGTGGCTTAGTCATGCTGGCCACATGACCCGGAAGCTGTACGCTGGCTCCCTCGGCCAATAAACCCCAGAGTTGGTCACGACTGGACCTAATGGTCAGGGGTCCCTTTACCTTTACCTTTAAATGTGATTTTATTTGGGTATGGGATCAAGACTCAAAGGGTCTCTTTGGCTGAATAAGACTATTATCAATAAGAAAATGAGAGGTCTGGAGGGTGGCAACATAAGAAGGGGCCTTTTCTGCAGTGGCTCCCTGTTGTGGAATGCTTTTTGTTTTATTATGCATTTTGTGTTCTCATTTTGTATTTTTATGTTGTGAGCCACCCTGTAATCTTCGGATGAAGGGCGGTATACAGATTTAATAAATACAATAAATAAAACAGGGGGTAGGTGGGGGGAATTAGATTATTAGCAGCATTTCTTGAATTTTAATAAGATAAATGAAGTTGCGCAGATCTACCAAACTATTTTATGTCGCATTGCTAAGGCATAGACAGGTTCCTCTAAGAAGGTAGATAGAAGGACAAACACAGCCCCACAGATAAGCAGATACATGTAGATGTATTTTATAATGTATGTTGGTTATTTCTAAGCAATTTTCTCTTATGTTTCTCCTCAGCAAGAAGAAGAAGCACATCCTGGTCTCCCTTTACCCATCTCATTCATCAACAACATGGCAGATAATGTCCTCCCATACCCATTTCCCTGGAGTCACCAAGTGAAATCCAACAGCGTTTGTGTGTGCGCCGATAAGCTACGGCTGCTGCACTAGGAATTCTTCTTCCTCTCCTGCCCAGTGCAGTCTTTTGAATGCACCTGAAAACTGCTCTGAAGGTCAGGAGCTGGATGCAGATTTGGGGGAGGGGATGTTGTGGGGTCTGTGCGTGTGTAGATTTTTGTTTGGGGGCGAGAAGGATGATGAAGTCCCATTGTGAGAGTGGAAGTCTGCTCACTTGACACCAGATTTCTCCCATTAATGTGAATGCCGTCTGACTGCTGTACATAGGATGCAAGACATCTGCCTATTTTAATCAACATTTCCTTTACAAAGTATACGGCATTGGTTTTAAATGAACTGACTTACCTCATGTTTTCATTTCAACGTATGCTGATTTGCTATTGAACACTTCCTGAACAAAACAGTACCACTGTTTCCAGACTTCTCTACAAAAATATGCAGTCATGTTGGTGTTATAACAGCTTAACATCCCATGTGTGTCACACAATCATGCACACACCTCTCCTCGGTCAACAAAAGTACAGTTTAGGATTATGAGAAAGAGTGTAGTCTTCCCTAGGGAGCCTTGTTACTCTGGCATGGGTGTGAGGGGTTTAGTGGTACATCTAAACCAGTTCACTCTTTCTCTGGTGGGTGGGAAAAAGCTGCAATTCCTTTTGCAACAGGGAATTAAAATGGCACAGTCTTTTCCACCAATGACAATATGCCTAACGAAAGGAGAAGGCTATTATTATAAAATTAGTATTGCAGGAAAAAAAATATGTCAACAGTACTTCTACTACAAACATATCTTTAAGTACTGTTAATGCATTAATCCAGTTGAGCTTTATATTTTATTTCTATTGAATATTTTGTTACCCTTGTGCTTGTGCTTTTTGTTTTTTTCACAAAACCCCTGCTCTTATTGAACTCTTCAATATCAATCATGGGGTGAAGAATAATCCTTGATGGATTTATTGAAAATAAGTCCCACTGTGTTCATGGGGTCTACTTTCGGGTAGATGTGCACAGGATTGTAGTCTTACTTAAAAGGATACAAGTTTTGGTATAATGGAATGAGTGACTTCAGTGCTCTGCTTGCGTTTATAGCTGTTGCACGAACCATAATAGGAAGAATTTTTCCATTCACAATAGCACCATCAAACAATGGACCAAAGAATGGGACCTGAATCAGGAAATTGAGAAAGCCGGCCATTAAATCATTCTTTTCTATAACAATTAGCAATCAGCATTAACAAAGGATTGCTCAGCTAGATCATTCTTCTCACCTTCAGTTAATCATAGTAGTTATTCAAAATACTCTAGGAGATGCTGCACCTTATAAAAGTATACCGATATGATCACTTGATATTATCAGCGAAAAATAATCCTTCTCCTTATTTTGCTTTAATAACCATTTGAATAATTTACCTCATTCAGGCTTAGTTTAATGCCAAAACCAAATAATGATCACGAATGCCATGTTCTTGAAGGTCAAAGTCTGAGTGAGACTGGAGAAGGGGAACATTTGCTGAAGGGATATGATTACTTTGAAAGAAAATTGCTAATATAAGTTTACGGCCCGGTGTTCATTAGAGCAATCTTAACATACAACTAATGAGCAAGCAATCACAATCACCTGTTGGGATATAGCTGCATGATTAAAAAAAAAAAAGAGTCCTGATTTAGCATGGAATGGCACACATTTATGCTGTATGCATCTGCTAAGTATACAGACTCTGACTCGGGAATATACCCAACCAGCACTGGATTGGATCTATCCGGTCACCCAAATGATGGTTGGTACTATCATGCTACAACCCAAACAATTTGTTGAATACTGTGCCAAGAATCCTTCTTGTCTTTAACATTCCTGCACAAATCTCTGACATCTGTGCACACAAGACTGGTATAGACATACATTTCTCAGCTTGCTAAACAATAGTGTAGCAGCAAGGAGTGAGCATGGGACATCATGCTCTCCTTTCATTTCTTCCCTTGCCTCCTCCTTTCATCGGTGCACAGGTCCTGGTTAGTTTAAACTAAAGTCTCCCATGATGTCTGAAATGAGAAACTCTGATTGGAAATTCACTAATCAGGACCTTAAAGCACTATTTGAATGCGATTCCCCTTTCTACGTCTTGCACAGCCCTAACACACTGCTATAAACTAAACGGTGTAGTACATAATTCTAGCAGCTACTATCCCCTTGGGTTATAGCCATTTGGCTCTGCTGAGACACCAGCTCTGTTTGGCTTCTCCTCTCCATGAAATGCTTCCATCTAAGTTGATAATTTTCTAACATTAACAACTAGGGCTTGAATTTCTTTACTTTCCTTTTCTCTCCCCATCCCCTTTTCCTCTTTTGCCATTTTTAAAAAGATTGTAAAAGTCTAGGCACTGCCTTGTTTGTTTTTGCTCTTATATAAGCCACTCAAGAGATTCTTTTCCCTGAAGAGAAGGATAAAACTGCATTGAATAATAATAATAAAAAGCTTACTTCTGGTTTTTTCATAATCTGGATACTGAACATATAATTCTTCATTGGATATATAACAATGAGCACATCTCCGAACTCGGTAGGAATTATTCCTCTTCTGTAGTCTCGCGTATGTTCTGACCAGACAATGTGAACTTCATCATTTCCTAAATGTCTTAGCTGAAACAAGAAAAGTAATAAATATGCAAAAGTTTGTAAGATAGTGCGGAATCTGAAAAATCACTAAGCTAAGAGTATGGAACCCATTTTAGATTGAATGGGTCTCATTTTAAGATTGGAACAAAAAACTATTTCAAGATGAGGAGAGAACTTTAAAAAATCAGACGTGTCAGTTTTAAACAAACAAGTTGCCCACAAGTTCTTCAGCTAAGTATCTTATTGATTCAGCTTTGGCTCTTCACTTTAATTTGTCAGCTTTCACTGTTTACATATCATGAACTAATGGAGAACATACTTCTCATAGACAAAACCTTTGAATATTAACTCTAGCAGTGAAATCCTACACATATTTACTAATAATTTACTAATAAGCAAACCACACTCTCATCAATGGGATATTCTCCAAAGTAAGGATTCCAAATATTGTATTTTAGAATGTTGCCATTTACTTGATTTCACACACACAAGATTCATAATTGATTGTTACCTATTCTAAGAAAGTCTCCAGCGCATACAGTTGATTTCCTAAGGTCCTCTAATGACTGACATAAGACAATTTCTTGCCTTAACAATTACAAAACTTTGCAAGAGTTATTAGGTTTGTTATGAGCATTCTTATCCAAAATATGGAAGTGAAACAATTTTGAATGACAATGATTAGTGAGTTGAACTTTGCTTCTAAGAATCAAAATTTTACTAGTCTCTCTCTCTCCCCCCCACCTCACATAAGAACATGTGTGTGTCATCCCATGAAACCAAATGTTGGAACATTCAGGCTACACAAAAGAAAGTACTTTTTCACAAACAGTATAGTTGGAATTGATGCTTGCCAGCTGCATTTAACATAGAATTTGCATGTTTATATAATGGGGCATGGGTAGGCAAACTAAGGCCCGGGGGCCGGATGCGGCCCAATCGCCTTCTAAATCCAGCCCACGGACAGTCCGGGAATCAGCATGTTTTTACATGAGTAGAAAGTGTGCTTTTATTTAAAATGCATCTCTGGGTTATTTGTCGGGCATAGGAATTTGTTCCGCAAAATATAGTCCGGCCCACCACAAGGTCTGAGGGACAGTGGACCAGCCCCCTGCTGAAAAAGTTTGCTGACCCCTGTAACAGGGGATGAGCCCCATTTGTACCGCTCAGCAACCCTGCCTACCCGCCAACCCCTCCCTTTACACCTTGCCCAATCCTTTCTCCTGTTATAGCTTAACTTTCTCTCCTTCATTCCCCTCCACAACTAGTGGTGAGGATGACAGTGCTGGTAGTGTGGGGAGGATGTGGATGAAAGGAAGACACGTGGAGGCAGCAATAGGGAGAGAGCATGGTTGGTGCTCTGGGAACGATACAAAGAAAAGCTGCATTCTAAAAAGCAACCTCTCTGTCTCATATCAGCAGCCAACTCCTTCACCCTCTGCCCTGAGGGTAGCGCTGGTGCTGGCAGGGGGACCAGGATGTTTGCTGGGGAACTGCCCTGGACTGTCTTGGCTGTTCCACTGGGATCCTGGTGCTGGGGGTAGGGAGATTTAACCCTTTGACCTTCCTGTGCTCCTGATCTCAGTCGAGCCCCCTTTACCTGCTATTTGCATTAGAGAAAATAGCCTTCCACTGGAATTTTCCCATGCAAATAGCAGGCACAGGTTCCCTATATGGACTGGGACTGCAGCGAGGGTAAAAGCCCCCTTACCCTGGGGCCCAAGGTAAGATGTAAGGTAGCAAATGGAACTTTATCAGCCCAGGCCCAAGGGTACCTCCAGAAACTTAAGAGGAAGAGAAGGAAACAGTTGTGGGACTTTCTGCTCCAGGAGGTTTACCAGTTGCGCTACTTACTAGTTTTCAGAAAGCAGGTTTTATTTCAGTTTGTTTTTATAGGATGCTGATGGATGTTTTGATCTGCAGCTATTTAGTCTAAATCTGACTTGTATGATATACAAGTTTTTGTGTAGCTGTTGTCACACTAGGTTTTTGTTTTTATTCTGTGGCAATTTTATTGATTCTGTAAACCACTGAATACAACATCACTTAACAGCAACATCAGCAACAAGAAACACAAACACAAACATCTCACAAGATGTTCAAATGTTGAAATACTCAGCGTTTAGGGGAAGACTGTTGTATTTGTCTTCTGGACTGTGCCTGGGTACTAGATAATTGTGATTGTAGCCAATGCCTCTTTGCCCTGACCAAGTACAAGACAAAACTTCTCAGAAAAAAAGGGCTGCTTCTGCCGCCACCACTGCTTTTCTTTTATAACTTCTCTTTTCACCACTGATAGTTCTTTCTGCAGGAAGGGTTGCTACCATAATGTCCAGTGTCTGTGACTACTGTAGGTAGAATGGTAATCTACAACAATGAAGATTAGTTTAACTATTTCTTCTGCTACAGCACAGGGTTACAATTTCTACTCCATCACTGAACAAACCAACAAATTGGAAAAGCAGAGATATCTGAAATTTCATTTTAAAAAATCGAAATACTTTAAAACATTCTTACTTTATAGCCATCACCATGTGTCAGCTTTCCTAATAAGTTTATGTTAACTGAATACAAAAGAAATGTGAAATAAATATAACCAGAAGGGACGATCAAATCTAATTTGATACATTAATGTCATATGCTGTACATGTTACAATACCAGCCAGAGTTAATACTAAGCTGCAGGCTATACTGAGATTTCCAAATGGCAGATTGTTCTAAGTGATACGAAGTATAATTGAAGTAATAAACGATAGTAAAAGCAAAGAACACTGGCAGGAAGAATTCAAGTATTTACTTAAAAAAATTAAATAAGTTAGTTTTGGAAAGAGAAGACAACTGAAATAATGCAGGGCTCAATTTACAGAAAGTTCCTTTTATTTATCTATTGCATTAACCCTTGAACTCTTGCCAGAATTACCAGTAATGTGTAGAACCTACTGATCTAAAGAACGGATGAGAAAAGACATTACAACTTCCTGAAGGCCATGAACTAGCTAAGGGTTTTGCTTTTGTAATTCCAGTTCTGACTTCAGGAAGCCTTTCCCATGCTAAATTGCCAAACTGCTTTTAATACCAGGGATAGGTGGTTGAAAAGTGCTCTGGTGATTTGTTAGGGGAGAGAAAAAGGAGTCTGGAAGAAAAAAGAGGAAAACAAAGTTTTCTGAAAGCACATGTGTTCCTAAGAACTGGGACTGTATCTATGATAAATCTTCAAATGCAGAAAAATAAAATCATACACATGCACACACATAATAGTAGGAATCCAAGGAACCCAACACATCAAATCAGGCATACAGAAGGGGGATTCATGCTTAAATGTCTCAAATGGCAACTGTCCATGAGGCATAGCAAATGGCTTTTGAAATTAAGGGTCACTTCCAAAAAACAGCTAGTTATATAAAATGGGAGTGTATTGCTCAAAGTAATAAAAAGAGAAGGCCCAAGCCCTTTAGCATTCCTACCTCAGATATGTATGGCATGTAGTTCACTTCTAAAGATAAAATTGCTTATACTCAAGGGTGGTATTCATTTAAGTTTTACTCGTAAGAGGTCCATTAAAATCAATGAACATGACTAAGATTCATTGATTTCACTGGGTCTACTCTTAAAAAAACTTAGTTGAGTACCACCCCAAGTGTGCATGATTTGAACCAGAGGTCCTGATTCTCCGCTCCAGATGTGTACAGACTGATTGTGAATATTCAGCAACTAGGGAAGCATTTTTTTTACATGAATGATTCTTTCTTCACTTGTACCCTGTTATTCAAATCTGATAACTAGGCTGTCTAGAATTCCCTCTTTCACCCCCATCGAGTCTCTAAAACCTGAAATGTACCTTCAATCACAGAGTCCTCTTAAAGAGTCAGTATTTGACTGTACCTGAGTAAGTTTTATCCATGCAGCTTGGAAACAAGATATTGCTTATGCAGCTTCGCTAGCTCCTTGTCTTTAGCTGTGTGAGCAGTAAAAAAGGCTCCAGCTTCAGAAATGAAGCTATGCTTTCATAACCTTGTATAAGGAATTTGGAGTGGATGACGCGGTGTATATAAAAGACTACGGGCTTGGATGGCTAGGCAGCAAACACACCCATGCTCCTAAATTAGAGCTGATACGAGTGAGATGGATAGACCTATGGTTTTTGGCTGCCTCGTGTGGTGAGCCACTAAACCACAGGCTGGAGCGTCTACATGGGCAGTGAACTACAGAACTAGTTTGCCCACCCAGTATGGCCACTGGATCCTCATGGACAAGAAAGCAGGAAAGATAAGTTTCCTGCTCCAGTTAAACCTTGCATAAATAACAATGTATTTGATGGGTTTCTGTATTCTTTGGTTGTTTTCTGATCCTGTCTTGTTCTTCAAGTCTTATCTTCTGGCTTCAGCATTTAACTATGAATTCCTTTCTCCTGGTTCATGGCTCATCTCAGACCACTACTTAGGGCTCAGCCTTGACACAATAATTTTCACGGGAGAGTATCATGTACGAGATGATATACGAAAACCCAGCCTGTGCTTTTAGATCTGTGATGGCTGTTCCACAGAATGAAAGAAAAATGGAGGGAAGGGGAGAAAGACAACTCTATCCTTATTCAAAGATGAAGCTCACTAGATACTACTTTATTATTATTATTTTAAGGAAAAGTTTGATTGAAAATGTTTCAAAAGAACAAATATGGAAGCAAGAATGCTTCTATATCTATGTTATTTATTAAAAATATGCACTGATTTTGCAGGCAGAAAAAGAAATCTAAGAGCACAACCTACAGTGCACTGAAATCAATGTTATACTGAAATTAATAGAACATATGCCTTTGATTAAGTCCCATTTATTTCATTAAGAATTAAGTTTCCCCCAGTTCAGAATTGCTAGCTACAAGTAGAAGCTGTGACCTACACACCGTCATAGGCCACTGTCTACAACTTAGCTCCAAAATGTGGAAAATAACCTACATGAACATCTAGTACATGGGAAAAAGGGTCCCAAACTAAAAGCTTGCTTTCATTTATGGTAGCCCATTCACGAAGTGTTGCACAACAGAAGATGCACAGGACTGGTTTGGATTATAAAAAAAGAGCCACAGTGAGCCTCAGGCTTGTATGCTTCCCCCTTCTCTGGCACAACTGTTTGAAAGGGTTTGTAAGTTTTCTCTTCAATGTTAGACTGACCCTTGACAAACTGTGGTTAAACTTAACTATGATTAGTTGAAACAAGCCAATTTCAAGCCATTGTTCCAACTAACCATAGTGAAGGTTAACCACAGCTTACGGTTTGGATGACATGTTGAACAGAGGTCATTTTGAAACCCAGAAATGTAAAATCATCTAATGGCTATGCCAGAGGAAGATGGTGCAAACATACAGCACACTGAGGCTTGTTCTTGTAAGGTTAAACCATGGTTTAGTGTTTCATATCTTAATGCCAACCAAGGCCTGAATGCACTTTATGAAGTGCTGCCTAGCTTGGAGAAGGTCATCTTGAACAGTTAAAAAAAATATTTAGCAGTGTGGCACAAGTTTTCAGGATACGAAAGAAAATTTTTAAAGAACGAAGTCTATTAAAAAATAATACAGAAAATTATTTACAGGATGAACATAAAATGAAGAGTCATCAATAATTGAAGCTAGCCAGAGGCATAGCTATTTCTCTACACTAACTGTTGACGATCTAATTCAATTACAAGTATTAAACTCCACGCTGAGGTCAACTGGCCTCACTTCCTCCAATATTACACTTCAACCAGCGCTCATTAATGTGTCTGCTGAATGGATTAGCACATCTGAAGATATATGTACAGAATAGAGGGGGCACAGTCTAATGATAGCCAATTGTTCATTTGTAATGGGGCAAATGTTCAAGGTCTCAACTTATTACCACTAATGTGGAATTTATTAAATTTGAACAAGGGAAAAAAATACCAATGGTGCAGAGCAGTTTATTCTTAGGGAGGTTTGAAAATAGCTGGTACTTGCTGATCATAGAGGTTGGCTGTAAACACATTAAATTATTGCATACCTATATATTTAAACGTTTCACGTTACATATTAGATGTTAAGGATGAAGGGTGCATCCTCTAGCAACTCTGTGGGATATCAATTTCTAAATACCCTGGATTTTCCAGTTTTATGATACATTGAAGGTAGATAAAGAAATGGGTGGATAGTCTGGAAACAGTTCTCTTTCATACCTTTAAACATATGTTGCTTCAAGCAGGTTATACTGACCAACTTAGCATATGACTCCCTCAGCTGAAAGGTATAAGTAACTTGCTGAATCCTATCCATGATCGATATAGGGGATTGCAATTATTCCTCATGAAAATTCAATTCAGAATGGGGGGAGGTTAATATTTCTGTTTGTTATTATGCTATGTATCTCTGTGTTTTTATACTGCAAAGTGCCCCATGATCCTCGGATGAAGGGAGGTCTAGTACATTTTTATACCATCCTTCATCTGAGGATCACATGGTGGTTTACAGAATAAAAATTGTGTGTATGATAAAGTCTGAGTTGATTAAGACCCAACCTTGTCCTTTTGTACATATTCCCTATCACTACAACAAATAGCTGAGCGAGATCTTTACACGGGCCCCAGAAGATCACTGAGATGGTTGAACTTAACTGTAGCCCTATCCTAGAATCTCATGAATTGAGGAGTGGGGCTGTGCTTGCAGGACACTCCCACTCCTTCGCATTGCCATCATTCAGCACTGCCACCCTCCATATACTGGGGCTGGGATCTGAAGCAGGAAGCCTGTTCTGCAGATGTGTAGACTCCCCCATGTGATTCAGAACTCTGTAAGTCATTGTGCTGGCAAATAGGGCAGGCAACAATATTCATACCTCCTTTTTTCGTCTTCCAATATATGTGGAAGTGTGTACACTGCTGAGTGCTACAATGCACTACAGGGCCCTCTCTTATTGAAAGGATTAGCTGAAACATGTTGGATCTTTGTACCAAAGCTCCTTTATGATAGGAAGCATCCTTTAAATTTATATCAGACTAGTATACTTCTTATCTAGAAGCACCACGATACTGTATTGACTGTGATGAAACGTGGCAGAGTTGATTTGTCAACAGGTATGAACAGCCAAAAGCCACAATAAGATCTCAAACCCTTGAATAAATTATTTGTTCTTTATTCCCTGGTCTTATTATCAACCTAAAGGATAAGGTAATTTCAAAACACCTACCTTTTTTGTTAAGGAGTCATCTGAATCAGAAGGCATTCTAGTTGATACATGAAACATTACTTCCACAGTAGAGGTAGCAAAATATGGAGTGGTCAGTCCAGTGCTTTTGTTTTTTTGCAACCCTCCCATAAAACCACAATGGTTTGTGAGGTTCACCTAAAAAGCACAGAAATCATCACCACATTAGAAAACGCTTAATATCAAGTCCCACACATGCCTCTCAGAAAAGCATATAAAGCACTCAGATGTGAACTGATCCATTGTTACCACTTTACTGCGTTGAAGTACCAAAGGATCCTAATTACCGTATTTTTCGCTCTATAACACGTACCTGACCATAACACGCACGTAGTTTTTAGAGGAGGAAAACAAGAAAAAATATTCTAAACGAAACAGTGGATGTATGATTTTTGTGGTTCATGCTATGGCCACAGACATGTGATCTGATGGTGAGTTTGGGGTAGCCCAATGCAAAAATCCTGAGGATTCATGTGGATCTGTGCTAAAGTCGCCCTAAAGTTGCAGGGGCGCTGGGGGAGTGAACGGGAAGCAAGAGAAGGAGAACGAAGCCTCACATACACACACAGACACACAGAGTATCAATCCTAAAGTCACAGGGGCGCTGGAAGTCGCAGGGGTGCTGGGGGAGTGAACGGGAAGCAAGAGAAGGAGAACAATCCCTACACACACACAGACACACACAGACACACAGAGTATCAATCCTAAAGTCGCAGGGGTGCTGGAAGTCACAGGGGCGCTGGGGGAGTGAATGGGAAGCAAGAGAAGGAGAACGATGCCCCCCCCCACAGAGTATCAATCCTAAAGTCGCAGGGGCGCTGGAAGTCGCAGGGGTGCTGGGGGAGTGAACAGGAAGCAAGAGAAGGAGAACGACACCCCCCCCCACAGAGTATCAATCCTAAAGTCGCAGGGGCGCTGGGAGAGCGCAGGGGCGCTGGGAGAGTGAATGGGAAGCAGGAGGAGGAGAACGATAGCTCAAGCACACACACACACAGCCCCTACAGTGGCTAATCCAAAATCGGACAGCAAAAAACTGCAGGCAGGGACAGAGAGCACGTGGTTGTTTTAAAGCAGCCAACCCCGCTCTGCTTCTCTCCCTCCTCCCCGGCTCGGCTGGCTGAAAAGCTTTGCTGCTACTTAGCGAGCTCAGTGGGGAGGAGAGAGGGACATAGAGCACGGGGTTGTTTTAAAGCAGCCAACCAGACAGAGTGTAAGCGGCTCCTCTCCTCTCTCCGCTCTGCTTCTCTCCCTCCTCCCTAGCTAGGCTCGCTGACAGGAGCCGCTTACACCCGCTTTGCTGTTTCAAAGCGAGCCACGGACTGCTCACGACTGCAGCAGATTCCCCCGTCATCCGTAGGCATTCGCTCCATAACACGCACAGACATTTCTCCTTACTTTCTAGGAGGAAAAAACTGCATGTTATGGAGTGAAAATTATGGTAACCAGAAATAAATAGAAAGCCAACCAACTCTATACAAGCACGAGAGCACCCCAACATACTTGACATATTAGTACTTTCAGTTTCAGAGCCTAGAGGAAAGAGGTTTTAGGAAGGAGGATGGCAAAATTGTGGAAACACTATCAGAATCATTTCTATGGCATGTTTTAAATGTGAATTCTATGGTGCCAAATGATTATTCCTATTTGCACCATTAACACATGTATGGAGACAGAAAATAGATGGCATGAGGCCTGCCTGATGGTTTAATACATCCCACTTGCCGAGAAGACAAGACCTAAGAGACCAATGAAAGGGTCACCTCCATGTGCCCACAACAGGGCATGCCGTCAGCTCATTCCAAAGGAAAAAGAATTTATTTTCTTTTAATACTGAACATATGCATGGAAAAAGAAGAGATGGGAAGAAGAAATCCTTGGGAGCCATTGACTAGTATTGAACCCAATATTTGTTCAGCAGGTATGCTACTAGTTGAAGACTTGCCATGTAATTTTTATGGTTCTGTTGGTGGACTCTTTGCAAGGCACCAAATGCAAATTGCATGCCTGGGTAAGGGGCCTTGATTTTCCCCAGCATGCGCTGACACAGCACTCTTGGTCAGGCCCAAACACTTATATGTAGATTACTATATGGTGCAGATACACATTGTGTTTCAACCTGTGTAGATGGGATCTGTGTGGGATGTGGATGTGATTTGCCACAAAGAGCAGGGGACACTTCTTGGACACCCAGGCAGCTCTTGCGTGGCCACTGCACTGGGTTTTTGCCTCATTGATTTGTTCACTCTTTTTCTCTATCCTAAGGCATGTTCCTAGCCATGCTCTTGATTACAGAGTCTGTATAATTCTGGCAAACCTTCAAATACACCATCATCCTGTATCTAGTGCTTCCAGGATTCATTTGGCCAGTAAATAAGGTTTCAGTTTAACTATCTGAGAACTTGGATGATTAAAACTATTAAGCTTTGAGGAACTTGATGGAAACATCAGGTAGGGGGTGGGGTGGAGACACTGTAACCCTAGAGTACTGAAGAGGACTTTGCTCTGGTCTAATCTCCTCTGCAGTTATTTCCATCGCCACATCAACATACACACAATTAGGTTCTAATGGCTGCTTTCAACTCTCTGGCTGTTGCCCTGCTGGTACTTTCATTCATGGCATGCAGTGTGCCACCTCAGGTTGCACTAGCACTTCTAGGCGCCAGAGATCCCAGCTGGAGGATAGCTACACTTCAGCTATCCTCTTGTTACCCTATCTAGGGATAATGGTAAGATATATGCATTTGTGCAGTAAGATGGAGCCGATTTTCTCCTATAATTATATGTTATTTTGGTCCTAGATTCTGAACAATCAGGACCAGTAAGCCAATCAGATACTATCTTCCTACTACTGGACATGAACTGGCAGATTTCACAGACATAATTGCTGGAAGGTACAGCATATTTCTGAGAAATTGTTAGAATGTTTGTGAAACCAACTTCCTCCTATCCCCAATTTCTCATATCCCACCACCCAAACAAGAATTTTAAGGGAAAAGTGACCTAGGGAAGACTATGAATTCTTCCTTTTATATCACTTTGAGAGTCCTGATGGAGAGGGGGTGGAAATCCCACTTCAGGCAGCTGGCTGGTATCCTCGACTTTCCATTCTCCTGAAAGCTCTATAAACAACTTGTGAACCAGGCAGAATATCAACTCCTGGACAAATGTTCTAGCCTGCAGGACACAAGAGTTCTTTCTCACCAGTCTTTGGATGAATTCCTCAGTAGCTACTATTATAATGGTAACATACAGTCAACCTGAATTACTACAAAGAACAATAAAAAAGGTACCTCCCAACCAAGGCCTGCTACAAAATCCTCATAGGCTTGGCTTCCTCCAGTATTAGTAAGGATGGAGTGTTTGTCCTCTTGTCCCTCAGCAACATAAAATACTGCGATTTTGTGAGTCTCTCGGCTGTAAGACATAGGACTGCAATTACATAAGAATGTACTCTGAAGTCACTAAAGAATGAGATATGCAAAAGAAAAGGGGCGATAACTGCGAAAAAAGCAGTGCTAGTATGTCTTAAATGCTTTTTCTTCTAACATTTTTACACTTATCACTTCCTTTTTTCATTGAAGGTATGCTTATTAGATTGGTTTCCTTTAAATGCTTGCCTATACACAGCAAGCCTGTAACTTATGACGTGGTTACATTCCAGGGATTGCACCTAATGCCAAAATTGTGTATAGTCAAAACACACTGGATTCAATGGTGGGTGGGACTACTAAAGTCTTTTCCCCTGGATGCATGCCCCCTTTCAATTTTTTTGCCAAGTTCATAAAGCTGAACACTCATGTTAAATGTACCGTATTTTTCCATGTAGAAGAAGATGCTTTTTGCAAAAAAAAAAAAAAAAAGGCAAAAATTGGGTGTCGTCTTATTCATGGATAGTGAATGCAGAGGGGGCAGCAGCAAGCAAGAGATCAGAAGTGGTGATTGGTGGCTGCGGCAAGGCCTGCTGATGATTGGCTGGGGCAAATGGGCAGGTGATTGGCAGCTGTGGTGAGGCGGGCAGGTGACTGGCGGCTGTGGCAAGTGGGCTGTTGGTGGCGGCGATTGCGCAGACAATTGGCGGCTGCAGTGAGGTGTGCAATCAGCAGTGGCAAGCGATTGGCAGTAGCAGGCAGGCAGGCGGGTGAGCGATTGGCGGAAGTGACCTCTCCCACCCCCCAAAAAAGCTAAACAACTTAATTTCGGGTTTAAAAAATAGGGGGCGTCTTATACATGGGGGCATTTTATACATGGAAAAATAAGGACTTAAGTTCATGGCTCAGAATAATGGTTCGTATGCAGTTGCAATGGACAAATTAGGGGGTAACAGAGGTGTAAGGAAAACACTGAGAAAGTTAAGAACTCTTGAACTTACTCTTACCCAGGCTTCCTCAAACTCGGCCCTCCAGATGTTTCTGGCCTACTACTCCCACAATCCCTAGCTAGCAGGACCAGTGGTCAGGAATGATGGGAATTGTAGTCTCAAAACATCTGGAGGGCCATGAATATAGTCGGCAGATATGAACACACAGATTTCAGTAGCAATTCCCCATGCATAGTAATTATCATTGAAGATATGAGCAGGCAATATGCTGAAATGCTACCTGTTTTGTTTATTGGTAAATTGTTCAATAAAAGTAGATGCTTAAAATAAAATAAAAACCTTCAGTACTCCTTAATTTGAGCAACTGCCCTCCAAAGGAATTATTCAGTCTTGAGGGAAATAGTTCTTCCCTCGCTTCTTGGAATACTTCACCTGCAGTCAGCTCCATTCCCTTTAAAGCAATGATGGCTTAAGCAATGACTTTATTCCACAGCTAAGAAATTAACTACTTTTAACTCTTTTTACAGCTTTATGGCTTAGATCACCAATAAACTGAACTGAATTAAAATTAACTACAGTGTAGGAATTGACACTTCAATCCTAAAGACAATTATTTAACAGTAAATCCTGGAAATTGATAGAATTCGCACCCTGATCACAAACACCATTTCTTGAAACACATGCTGAAGTAGAAACCATTAGCTACAAAAGCATTTTCAACAATGAGATGATTTAACACAGATTAAAAAGGGTTCATAGCGGGTAACTTGCCATTGTCTTGAATCCAAATTTCTAAGTTCTCGAAGCAGCTTTTCATTTTTTTTCAGAAGATGAAAGCTCCTCCTAGATAAGGAAATATAACAAATGTTTTCATTGCCTGTGCAATGACAGATATAGGACAGCACAAGGCATTTTCAATTCCATTCATGCAATCTCCTACGGTTTTCTTGCCTTTTGTAAGACATTTTCCATATCAAAGATGAATAGATCTTTTAAAAATAATATATACATATAGTTATTTTTTTATCCCAGGTGGTCTTCTGCATCCTTGTTAGTGACTTGAACATAATCCCCACTTCATTCCCCTTCTTCCCATTTAATCTGGAGGGCTGAACAGGACTCCCTTTGGTGCACATAAAACCTGCTCTTTAGTAGGCCAGGCGATAACTGCTTAGTGATAAAAAGGTACTTCCATGCCAGCCAAAAAACACAACAAAAAACACTGAACTGTAGGCTGCAATATAACAGAGTAAGCAAAGCCGAGAGGTTCCCCCAGATTAGCTATAGAATTTTAAAAGCCTAATGATGTTACTGTAAAATAGCTATCTTCCACTTACTATTTGTACTTCTGGCACTGCTCATAAAACCTTTGAGCAGAGGACTCCTAAGAACAGTGCCAACAAAAGAGAATAGTCTGCTTTGACAAAAATAACATGTCAAGGAAAAGGAAAAGAAAGAAGTGGATCTGCTGTAGAAATGTTTAGCTCACTCTCTCTCATAAAAAACAGTATGTTTTTAAATTGAGATTTCTAGATTTTTGTTCATATACTGATGCTTTCCCCAGGGAAATACTGTCCATAATAGATGGGTTAATTAAGTATCTGCTAACTGTATTAAAACCCTTTCATTCTGGAACCTATGCAGAAGTAAATAATTGTAAATGGAAAAAATGCTTTAAAACGTTTGATTTATTAGCTCTTGATTCACAGTCAAGATTACTATAAATCAAACAGAAGAAATGGCTGTTTTTTGTTTGTCTGCTGTGTGATATCTGCATAATATTTCAAGGAACAGTCTGCTAAATTTTCTTAAGCCATCATTTTACATATTCTCCTAGAAGCTTACACATAACCCCTCCTTAAAAATAATGTCCATAAAAACAAACTGCTGACCCAAACTTTGAAATATGATCAGTCTTGACTAAGAATAAAAGGTGTTAAAGGTGCCATATAGGAGTTCAGACTAAGAACAAAGAAGGGCAGTCCTCTATATAAATCCTAACCAAACTCTGTGAGGGGGGAATCAGTGCAACACAAAAAGCAAAATGACCTTCCTTCCTCTGCTGTCTATAGGGAGGGATGAAAATGATTTTCTGCCAGTCTGTTGCAAGTTTATCAGAACACTTAACTAAATTAAGCATTGTCAGAACATTTAATAACACTAAAAGCAATTATAAGCTGCCCTTTAACAAGACAAAACACAGTTAAATTTTAATGCGACAACTGTAGTGATGGTCACAACTTAAGATACCTTTAAAAGGAGATTAAATAAATTAATGGAGGATAATGCTATCAGTGGCTACTAGGCATGATGGCTATTATGCTCCGTCCGGAATCAGAGACAGCAGTTGCTGGAGAACAACAGCAGAAGGTCCTCATGCCCAGATCGGTTGACCACTGTGTGAAACAAGATGCCAGAATAGATAGGACTTTGGTCTCATCCTGCAACGCATTCCTGTTTTTTTCTTAAGACATTAAGGGAGATATGAGGCTACTTCAAAAAACAGCACTCCTGTATCTCCTTCTCTGCCCAGCAGCCCCTGCCCCAAGGTAACCTCTGATAATACAAAGCATGTCATGTCTTAGATTTAGGCTACCCTTGCTCATTTGCATGGGAAAAGTTGGTGGGTCAGGGAAGTATTAGTTGAGGAGGACAAATGTGCTGCTGCTCTTTTCAGCAGCCACCACGTTTCTCTTATAACGTCAACTTCAGTTCTGAACAGTACAAACGAAAGAGTAGCTAGTCTTTAACAGTGAATAATGTTATCTTTTTACCTTTTATCCCAAGAATTCATTCCCAGAATACTAAGAAGCAATCTGCAATAGTAAAATGACGAAGAGGGCTTCTGCGGAGTTGGCTCATCCTGCTCCATAGCCTTCATATTTAAGTCATTGAAGTGCTTTTCGACAAAATCTCTCTCTTCCGTATGTTGCTTAAGGATTGCATTAATTACATCGTGTTCCTGCTTCTCTGAAACACACAGAGGTTGAAGAGCAGGAACATTGAGCGATACACCTGTCCTCTGCAAGCACTCTGGGCTAGCAATTCCTATATACTGCAAGAGCTCATCAAGGACATCCTCTTCGTCCCTAATTGTGTCCCATGTTGGTACAGTCTCTCTACATCTTTTTTTAACCTGGAGTGCAATTCCATCCTTTACGCATACTTCTTCTACATACACAGTAGGTTCTGACACATCTTCTGGCTTCTCTTGATGGGGTAGTGAGAGGACAAAAGAAGTTGGTTCGGACAAACCACAAATAGGTGGAGGTCCATACAGAATGGCAGAATCCCAGGAATATTTGCCAGAGAGATCACGCACTATAATTCTAACATTTGAATTAGCTGATGCAAGCCCAGCAGACAAACCGCCTCCAGGCATGTTTTCTTCCGCTCGGATTTGTATACAGGAAACTAAAGTTGTTCTGTTTAACACGAAGAACTGCAGATTGGGATTCTCAAAGAGCTCAGGAGAAAGTTCAAGGCTTTCACTGTAAGGATTGTCGTTGTTTTCACACACTTGACTCGTGAGCATAGCAGGTCCCCCACTCATGGGATAATGGCCTAAATGGTTTACCAAATGAGTGATCACAGTGCGAGCTGCCACAGAGATCAGTCCTTGTTGCATGTGAGATTTTACTGCAAAACAAAGGGCAATAGATTAAGTTATATAGATAAAAAAAAAATTAAAATGCTGGTTAGGCACAAAAGGAAACATTTAAGTCTGAGGAGTTCTGAGGTGATCTGCGTGAAACCAGAGAACAGTCACAGTGAAAAACACATTCCCCTAGGGATCATGTGCACTCTCAAGCAACAGGAACAAAGAAGAAAAAAAGCACTTCGATGATCCAGTCCTAGGATTTCTGTGCCAAACAATAAACGCAAAACAGGCAGTGTTATGTCAATGATGCTGTTATTATTTATCATTTCAGAAGTGCCTAAACTTTACTAAATACCATACTCAGTCCCTGCTCAAGGATTACAAGTGAAAATGCACAACACAAAAAGAGAATGGAATGGAGAGAAAGAGAAAATTCATGCTCCACTTCTTAAAGTTACATAGCTGTTCTTATAATGGTTGCTTGGAATAGAAACAGTTCAAGGAAATTAAGCGCCAAATGGCAGCTGGTCTCTCACCCGAGCCAATTTCAATTGCCAGGATGTTTGTGTTATGAAAACACAACTTTGTGAATGGTCACGGTTAATAGCGTAAATATCACCGTCTGTTCTCTCTACATTTCCTTTCCTTCTGGCTCAGGAATGGGTGGTGTGGTAAGGCAGGAGCCTCCTGGAAGCACCACCACTGCCACATACCGGGACAGTGAGGGGTGGGGCAGAGTGGCAGGGAAGTTGGGGCAGTGCAGGTGCACCTGACAGGCTTGATTGGCATGCCTGCCTTGCACCAGTAAGTGCAGGCCCTGCAGTGCTGCCCTGATGCCTGCTTTTGCTTTACTGTGCCCAGACTTGCACCCCCAGCAACTCAGGATAACATTTCCAGCATCTGATGAAGTGGACTCTTTCCCATGAAGTCTTATGCCATAATAAATTGAGCGATCTTTAAGGTGCCACAAGACATATTTTCCTGCAACGCTCTAACACAGAGCTACCCCTCTAGAATTCAGAGTATCACTCTGCTGGTACAATCCACTTGCAGAAGACCCCTACTTTTAATGGTAGCAGACCATTTCGCAAAGGTTCCATACAAAGCCTATTTAGAGCACCATAAGAAATGCATATAAATGACTATTAAACTGCTTATGTGATGAAAACAATATTATTTATATAGTGACCAAATTCTATTATTTTATTGTTTAATGACTTTATATGTTGCCCTTCAGGGCAAAGCCCTCCCAAACATATAGAGAAAAGAGAATTAGTTTCCTATACATAGCAGGATAATTCACTTTATACACAAAAGCAGGAACATTATGCTTCCATATAATTTACAGAACAACCCACCAGGCAATGCTTCTAGTAAAGACCCCCAGTGATCATCCTTTTACCCATCTACCTGCGAACCATTCTGCCATGCCTACATACCAATATTGTTTTTGGCGCCCAGGTCACCCCACCCTGGCTCCATCTCCCTCCTGGAATGTTCTGATTTCTCAGTCTATGTAACATTATTCTAATGGATGGAAAGATTTTGGAATTTCAACAGCACTTTCTTAGCCACTGTTTAGACTAACTGACTTTCTGTTATCCAGAGCCCTTCTCTTCTACAGGACACACAGTAATCCAAGAGGCCACGGAGAATTATCTAAGAACAACAGAGGGGCTGCTTCTTCCTTTCCCTCTGATGGCCTCAGTAATGATAGCTGTTAGCTAGAGGGAAGGAGGCTCTCAGCTGGAGCTGTACCAAAGAATGATGCTTCTTTTCCTTACGGTAGCCCCCAGCATGCCTGCAAATCGCTTCCAGAGAGTTGGGGAATCCTCCCGAAAATATTCTGCACACAAATAAAACAGCTGAGGCTTTGTGCAGAGAGTTCTGGAGGAGGAGTGGGATCTGGATTCAGCTCTTGTCCCTGACAAACAGCTGATTCACAGGATTTTAATATTGCTAAAAGGGAACTGCATACCTATCTTCAGCTGCTCAGCATGTGCTCCTATGGATTCAGATAAGGTTATGCCAAGCAACTCCCACTTTTTGGAAATTTTAATTTAGAATTTTGTCAAACATTTAAGCAGGGGTAGCCAATCTGATGCTCTCCAGAATCTATGGACTACAACTCCCACCATTCCTGGCTGAGGTTGATAGTCAAAAACAGCTGGAGCACCCCATGTTGCCTACCCTGATGTAAGTTATTTGAATTTAATAATTACCTGTAACACAGAGATTATACTAATGGTACATTTCTAGGTTTCACAAACAGCTTTTTGAACCCTTGAATCCAAATGCATGGTGCCTTGAAAAGCGCTGCCCATACTTTCATTTTTATGTAAATTCTAATAGCAGACCTCCTGTTGATTTTCTCCAATGATAATTTCCAAAAACTATCAGTAGCAAATTGCAACAGGGTTTCTTGCTTAATTTGTGTAGTTTGTGCATATTGTCAATGCATGACAGCTTCATGAGTCCATCTGACTTTTACTTTTCAATTGAGTATACAAGGTTATTCAGAATTTGATTAAGTGGTTGTCTTCATAAAAACAACAACCAAGCAATTCCTTCCTTAGGAGACTCCTCTTTGTCCATATATATCCTGAGGTCAACCTATCATGAGGTGGTAAGACCAAAACCTCCCTTGGATTATAGAAAGGCACAACTGTCAAGCCAATTCTATGATTCTTTTCTTTTCCATTTTCAACACTGGTTTCAATCAATGGAAACTATGTACTTGGGGTGGTTCCTGAAAATCTCTGTTCTTCAGATGTCACCCACTGATTATAATAAAAGGATGCAGCTCAGAGAGAGACAACACTGTTAAGAGCTAAATGTTAAAAACCAGGGAGTAACTATCTCCGAGACTCTGGTTGACTCTGAGAGATAGCTCTGTCACCCAACCCTCTTTTCCCCACAGTACTTCATTGCTTACTTAGTCTTCTCATCACATCTGCACTGGCTTAGTGCTATTCATACCATTTACTCCTATGTATGACTGGCATCAGTTATAATAAATTTCTATAACTTCTGGATTTTAATAGTGCTTAAAACCCATTAATATATGATGAAAATAAAGGTGCCAGGAGTCTTTCTCAGTGCTGGCTATTTAAGTTTTATAATTTAAAGTTACAAAATATTACATTTTATGTAGCATTAAAAATAACATCACACTCAAAAAAGACAATCACAGCATACATAGCAGAAACACGACGACAATTCCAGAAAGAAATACTGAAAGGCACCCAGTAAAAGAAAACAGGAGGGTAAAAACAGCATAACCCTACACTTAGAATTCAGCTCTATACCCATTTACTTGGGGATAAGGCCCATCCAGTTTAGAGACTTAATGCAGCAGCTCCCTGCATCTATTTGTGCTGTCCAGAAAGCATGACAGCAGCACAATGAGCAGAGGATCCGGTGCTGCAGCCTCACCCCGCCAAAGTGGCTTCTGCTTGCTGTTTATTCGGGTGCACTGGAGCACTCTGTACAGGTGGGGTTTCCTCAATAGTAGTGAAGTCCCCCGCACCCTCCAACGGAGGCTGGCAGATCTGGACAGGGTTGAGTGGACTGATACCTCCACCTTATCTAACCCACACCAATTTTGTGAATCAGGGGTATGGATTGCTGTGCCCCTTCTGAGTAGACATCTGTTACATTTTTGCCATTAACCACCAGCCGACTCAAACTGCTTAATGAATCTTCTGCCATACATGTATCATGAGTAGTATGATTTGATTTACTATCAGGTAGAATGACAGGCAGATGCAAAGCACGTATGTTCTTACTCATGTAGTTAAAAGGTAGCAAGGGCTCAAAAGCAGATGTGCACAAACCTTTCTGTTAAAGAAGGCTTGTGCATCTCTGAAGCTGGAGGACAATTCAAATGAAATGTATTTGCCAGTTTAGTAGCTGACAATCTGCTATCCTTTCAAGTGTGGCTGAAATTTACTGCTTGAGGCAGCACGTTTCATGGTGGGACCAGCTCTGCTGCTGCTGTTCCATCCTTTTCGCTGATATTAACTCCTAGAGTTTCACATGTCTATCGCACCATGGGATTCAATATACTTGTTACGGGGTTTCAATGAGTTCTTAACAGTTATTCTTGGGTTTCAAGGCATACTCATCTGGAAGAAGCAACAGTATGCTTCACTTAGTACACCTACTAAAGCTCTTCCTTCTATTTGTCACCATGTCCACTTGCCTGTTTTGTAGAAAAACAGGGTAGCTGAAATTTCAGAGTAGTGCCTCTCAAAGCACCCTGCATTACAAGAGCTTTTATCCTGAAACACTTCTGCATAAGATAAAACAGATACAAGCATCCAAGCATCAAGGAAAGTAGACAGACACAGGGAGGTGATGACAAATCCAAACTAGGGTGCCCACTGTCCTGGATTCTTCAGCTTTAGTATCCTATAATGCACCTCAGTTTATTGGAAATGCACCAAACTATCTTTCCATATGCCTGAAATCCCTACCAAAGCTCAGTCTCTTACAGGCAAGGATGTGCTATATTGAAAACAGAAATGAGACTGGATCTCTCTCTTTCATGAAGTATTCTTCATATTACTGAATGTTGGAAAACCCAGTGGGCTTGCATCAACTGGATGTCTTGGGACTGGGCTATCATAGAGTCAACAAGACATATATTGGACATCTGGGGTGCTTAACTGGTTCAAAGCCCTGCATCTTGCCACTATTGCCACATATCCAGGATGTGTTTTAGGATCATACATTTCTGTTGTCCAGCAATTGCAACAATTGATGCCCTGATGGACCCAGTAAAACGGTCAGTCACACCAGGCAGCTAAAAATAAGGGTGGGGGGAGAAGGGCTGACCAGAAAGAGGGGAAAACAAAGAGCCAGGGCTCCATTGTGAACCTCCCAACATCTAGGGCTGGGTCTTGCTTTCTGACATGATTTTACCCCTGAGTACTTTAAAAAAAAGCTTTCTTTTCTCAATCGCTCTTAAGAGTTCCAGGAACTACAGATTGCTGGGGAATAGTGAAAAATACTTAGGTGATACCTGATATCAGACATACTCAGATGAGACCTACTGAAATCAACGGATGTGTAAGAAGTCCATTGATTTCATTGGGTACACTCTGAGCATGAGTTATGTTGGATACCATCCTTAATATTTAATACTGCTAAACCAGCACTAAATTCCATGGAACAGTAGCTCATTAATCTGACCCAACTTCCTTGGAAATTATTTTAAATGGAAAAAGTTAGGTTACTAACTTATATAAAACAACACCACATACATAAATTTAGGGCTTTAACAAGAAACCAGAAGCATTAGTCCTGTGGGGAAATGTACAAATGAAGGATAGCAATGCTAAGGTTTTGTGCATGAGACATTCATTTAAAGAGTGGGAGGGGGGAGCTATTCAAGGTTGTCTTTTCAAATTGCCAGATTAAACAAATCACACAGCATTTGCTGCAAACCCATAATTACACATTATTATAGTATACAAAAGCAGAAAGGCACAAAAAGCTACTGCAATTCTCTACACTTGCAATGGAACATGTAGGGGAAGTTAATTTTGGTAAATACTTTAAATATTAGCTTTGCATAATATGTATAGGTGAAACTGTAATTAGGGCAGAATGAATCCTTCGATGTTTCTTTCATTCTGACCCTGCAGATGATTACTCTTTGCTAATAAGACCACAGCCATTTGACAAAAAGCCAACTACAGTACCTTGCTTCATTCTTCAGTAAATTTAATAATTACCGCTCCTCCTGCCAATAGTTCTCAAATCAGATTTGTTCAATCCAATACTGAGCTTATTAGAGGACAGCTCTGTGTTCAGAATTCTTTGGCCAAAAAAGTACTTGAAGATGATGAAGCATGCCTTAGACAAGGGCACAATGATTAGCCATTTTCTCCACATAAAAAAAACAGCACGGAGTCACTACAGACCACAAAATCACCTGCTGTTAGCACACAGCTGCTACAAAAAGGTTCTGCATTTATCTAGTCCTTAATGCCACTAAGGAAGCCTAAAGGGAACAGCTTAATACAGGAGGAGAATGACACTACACAGAATATTTGGTATCAGTATTAAAGCCTAACTTTTCCAAATTTCCGTCCACCAGGACCATTTGATATTTGCTAAAAGAAAAAAATTCAGCTTAAAACTTCTTGCAACCTTTATTTCAAGGTGGTGTATTTACTGAGAAAAAAATAAAATACTCCCAACATGGAAAGCTCTTCAGGAAACAATGAAGCTTCACAAAAACATTTCTTTACGAATATAAAACAAAATGTCAACTTTATATTAAATTGCTTTTATCGGAACTCAACTATTCTGTATCTGATTGTTTGGAAAAGATTAAGATAATTCCTCTAAAACCAAAAAATTATACATAATGCTAGTTGTTTGCAATGTTGCACAGAGGGCAAAAGGACCCATATTAAATGGATTTTTATGTACGTATTTTAGTAAACAGAGTTGCAATTGCTCAAAATTACACTGATTTATTCCACATTGATTTAGCACTATCTAGAGATCATAATGGCATTAGATGTAATATAAAATCCACACTTTAGACACTTCAGTATTGGAAATCTACATTATTTGGTCAAAGTTATTATTTGGGAGGTGTTCATCAAGGCAAACAGACCTTCTGTGACTGGCTGGAGTTTTGACGACCGTTCTGAATCTGGAGAATGTAATGGCTCTGGCTCCTTCAAACTTTCCAAATGCATAAAAGGATCATAATCAGAAGATGCCAAATCAGATAGGCTCACAGGAAAATATTTGGGGTTGCTAAAGCACTGAGATCCATAAACACACCCATGAAGGACCTAAGAATAAAAATGAAGTTTAACATAATAAAAGTATCAAGAAAGGAAACAAACAAAAGAAATAAAAATAAACAGACTGGACACAGTAGTTAGTGTGTGATGCTTTGCTGGAAGTACAAAAGCAAACATAAAAATCTGTCATCAGTTTTATCTGCATGGGAGGAAAGGCCATAATAAACCTATAATATTCTTAGGAAGACAAATTAAATACCCTGATGGGACCATGGAGGTTTTTTTAAATGCTCCAAATTTCTGTTTTTACTATGATGTTTCACAGGTATGCCATGAGATGTAATTTAGACAGACATTTCACTATTGTGATATGTACTGTAGCTACTGACAGTTATTCTACCCCAATTGCATGTGCTTAGATTTTCAAAACGCTCTTCATAAACAGAGATATGAACCCCACATGCAGCCACTTCTCTCCTTCTCTTTGTGCAAGTAAGTGAACAAGCCAGGAAGTTAACTACCATCTCCCATTAAGTCCAAAGTGGGATACTATATTCAACAGCTTCTAAACAAACAAGGATATGAAGACAACGATAAACCATGGTTTGTTAGGGAGCCATTAACCATAGTTTCCCAGTTCAGATTTTTTCCTGGCTCGTATGAAGAGAGTAACAAGGCTGCAGCATGCAGTTACATAAGGCATGGCCATCTGATTATGACCACTGAGGGAATTTTTACTGGTTATCTGAAGTGCTATTTGTCATATTCAATGCCCTTCACGGCTTAGGAGCTTGGTACTTGGAAGGATTGTCTTTTTATGTTACGGCCTTCTGAAGTTGCATATCTGTTTTGTATTGTTTATCTGTTTTGCTTGTTTCTTCCAACCCTTTTATTCTTCTCACCTTGTTAGTAAAAACTTTAAAGATTAAATAAAATGTAACACACCCGCACCATAAATCAAAGCAGGGGAAGGGGGAGGGGGAGCAGCAGCAGGTACCTTATATATGCAATTGAGAACAGATTTTTCCATTTTATCATTTTCAGATCCTGAAGTGTGAACAGGTTGCAACAGTGTCTTTAAAGGCAATGCCATTATCCAGTCCAACAGACAGAGAAGTAGAGAGACCACCAGCTGCAACAGAAGGATTTCTAAATTACAGCTAACCATAAAGAGGAATCTGCTTACTCTCTGTTTTTGTCCTTTCTTAATTTAGCCTCAGCATTAATCTAGCTCAATGGTAGCACAGTAGTTTGTATATTATGTCCAACTGTTTTTTGGGGGGCCAAATGTACATGGCATGAACGCACTAAAAAGTCATCTATTTGAGTGTCGTTAGGAGAGTTCAGCACAACACTTTTAACTTTGAATGGAATACACCTATTGCTAACAGGAGCAGAGTGATTAAAGGCTACCTAATACAGAAAGAAGAAAAACAGATACATTATGTGGCAGCCTGTATATGTTTTGAATGCTCAAAAAAAGGTTATAGTTTCTTGCAGGAACCAGTCACTTCAATGAGTCTTTCTAACTATTGGATGGTATCCACACTATACATGAGCAGAAAACTCCAGCAATAGGCCATCCCACTCCATTCTCTCACCTGCAGCCCTGAAAACCCTGGATATAATCCACTTTCTATTGCAAAGAAAACAAATGGCTGGGACCAGAGTATACTTAAGAAAGATGACATAATTCATACCCTCTTGTCCTGTTCGTAAGAAGAAGCTTCTGTACTGGGCAAGAGATGAGTGATGGTTGCTATCAGGATCTATGGGAAATAAATTTTTGCTGTTACAGTTCTACCATTTTTATATTTTAAATAAACTGTTTAATCCATTGGCAGACATACTTTGAAAAACAGTTTTTGGTAGTTTTTGTTTAGCCTTTGTATTTTAAAACTTTTTCTTAGGTTTTCAAGAATACATACATAAGCAGAGGAAGTTATGTCCTGAATAAAATAAGCTGATACAATTGCATCACACTGTTAAACTTCCCTCTGCAAACATACCCAAAACCACTATAATAAACAGACAAACAAACTAACTGAAGCAGAACTAACCCCCTCCCTGTCCCCTGCAACCAGCACACACTTTGGTTCCAAGTGTCATGAGAATGTCCCATTACTCTTCAGCAGGTAAGTGTAGCAAAGAAATAACAATTTACATGCAATGCATAATACATACCAAAACATATTAAATCTATCAAAATAACCATTTACTTCAAGATGTTTAAACCCTCCTATGAAGTCATTTGCCTTTTGATCACTATATTGGGTCACTATATTTAAATACATTTCCACATTAAAACATAAGAATGTGTGAACCCTGATGGTTCAAACTAAAAGCCTACTGATACAGTCCAGTTATCTGTTTCCTACATTGGCCAACCAGCTGGTCTGCAGAAACATATAGCCTTGACCAAAGTGGAGGTAGAAAACACCTGCCATGACTAGTAACCACTGATAAGTCTTAGCATCCCTGAATTTGTCTAACAGTTGGTGGCCATCAATACATCTTGTGGATGTGACTTCCACTATGCACGGTGTACTTCCTTTGGCTATCCTGAATCCCCCAGGTGACCCTGGAATCCAGTATCATGATGAGAGAGAGAAAGTTTCACCTTCATTATACTACCTATAATTTTATACATTGGTCTATTCCCACTTTTCATTTTAGTTTACTGGGGTATAGAAAATGTCTATTGTGTAGGGATATATGATGGCTGTCAATGCAATCAGTTGTTTTGGATAATCCTTGCAGGTAAATTAATCAATGCAAATGGTTATTTTTCAGCTGTTATAATTTCTTATTATTACTACAGACAAGGCAGCAGTGTTTGTTCCAATTCAGAGTGTTCCCACTCCACCATCACTTAGCAAGTCATTTGTTAAGCTCTTTGAAGTCTTAGGCTGCAGTTGTGAAGCTGCTTAAGAGCCTGAGTAATTCCAGAATCGAAGCCTTTAATAGTTGCTGCTATCAGTACTGGCAGAATTGATCTTTAACCACATTTGCTCAGAAGTCAGTTCCCTTGATTTCAGCATGCACTTAGAATTGGTGTTTGCTTTATTTTATTGCCTTCAACTGCTTGTAGCAAAATCCGTTGCACTTCAATGAAATATACTGAAATATTTCTTTCTCATGCACATTGTTGTGCCCAAACATATTTATCTGTTTTTATTTTTTTTAAAAAAATATGCATTCTGTTATGGTACCTGCTTCATATTTCTCTTTTGGGTGAGATTAAAAATGTGAGGGCCATTAGAGTAGGTGACTGTTACAGTGTGTTTCATTTTATTTATTTATAAAATTTATACACCACTTGATTGTAAAAAACAAACAAACCTCAAAGCACATTACAAAAAGATAAAACAATAAAATCAAACAGCTGCCCCCCCAATCAAGTAAGAAAATAAAAATGCTTAAATAAAAGTAGAAATTGTAGAAAGATTTTGGCAGATTTTTTCTGCGCATTTGGGGGCAAAAGAGAGTAATTTAAAACTGTTGCTGAGACATTTCATTCCAAATCTGCTGGACTAGAGCCAGACAGAGGATGATGACAGGTGGGCGTCCTGCCTACTCCCAACGTAAATCCTGGCTACACCCCCACTGGCAGGCTGCATAGTAGCTGAACCTGTTATTCTCAGGGTGTACCAACAGTTATGTTAACACAAACTATTCCGTACCCCATCAAATTGATCAGGGTTTAAATATGATAATGTTAAGTAGGGCACAGACATTGGATTGAGGCCATATTGCTTAGCATCTATTTAGGTTTTCCTGGAAGGAGCTCTGTGTTATTAGTATTCAAAGTGGCTATGAGGATACAGGAAGTGTTGATGAATATACAGAAAGAGTGATTTAAGGAAACCAAAGAGCCAAACAAAACTGCTTATGAAAAGGAAAAATGAACACAAATATACTGTTTAGGTGTTCGCATGTTCATTCCCAAAGCTTCAGTGCTGATTGGAACAACATTTACAAGTTGATAACATAGAGTGTGCTTATTAGAAAGCTTGCACAATAGTGACAATCAGTGGGGTATGTTCATCCCTGGATAAAGAATCTAAGTAAAGGCCAGGAGGGATGCATTGTAAGATTTACTCTACATGCTAAAGAGGGCACAAACTTCAGAGTGACTGTGGGCAGAAATAGGAGGTCTAAAACGCAATTTAGTGCTGTGGATGCCCTGTCCACCAACTAAACACTGAGGATGATATTGAGAAAGAAATCAGGAAGACAGCCAAAAAAGAAGATGTAAATCAGGGGCAATTCAAACTACCTCTAGCTACTTGAATGGAGGAACTAAAGAGCTTACCAGCATGTAGGGATTCAGAGTGCTTTTGATCCTGGCCACTGTTAGGACACCTTCCCCCCTCTTTTTAATCCCCTATTGCAATAACCAATCAGAATGAAAGCATCTAAAGTAAATAGATGTACCCTTGCATCTCAATGATTTAAATTGGCCCACACAAATGAATGAAGTAGAAGGTTGTGCAATTATAATGCTATAATATATGCTTCTCTTTTATATTACAACAACATAAATGACGTAGCAAAGCCATTTAAAGAAACTTCACTAAACTTAAAGGTAAAGGTAAAGGGACCCCTGACCGTTAGGTCCAGTCATGGACGAATCTGGGGTTGCGGCTCTCATCTCGCTTTATTGGTCGAGGGAGCCAGTGTACAGCTTCCGGGTCATGTGGCCAGCATGACTAAGCCGCTTCTGGCGAACCAGAGCAGCGCACGGAAACACCATATACCTTCCCACCGGAGCGGTACCTATTTATCTACTTGCACTTTGACGTGCTTTCGAACTGCTAGGTTGGCAGGAGCAGGGAACAAGCAACGGGAGCTCACCCCGTTGCGGAGATTCGAACCACCGACTTTCTGATCAGCAAGCGCTAGGCTCGGTGGTTTAGACTATAGTGCCACCCGTGTCACTAAACTTAAAACATGGTATATAAGCTGCAACCCTAACCCCATTTACCTGGGAGTAAGCCCCACTGAATTTAATAGAACTTACTCCTGAGTAGACATGTGCTGTAAGGCACTGAGCTACTCAAATTACAGTTGTGGGGAGGGGGAAGTCTGAGGAGACACAGGACCTCCTTCAAAGACTTTGTCTGTAGACAAAGGCAGATCTGTGCACTGGGTTGTTGTTGTTTTTGCAAAATTTCATGTACTTTTTGTTACACTTGGTGTCCAAACTTTTTTCAAAGAGGGCTAGATTTGATGAAGGGCAGATTTGAGGGCAGACCAAAGGGTCAACCAAACTTGTTTAGGGTTGAAGTGCAATGCGCTCTATGTAGGACTACCTTTGAAGGTGACCCGGAAACTACAGCTAATCCAGAATGCAGTAGCCAGACTGGTGACTGGGGGCGGCCGCCGAGACCACATAACACCGGTCTTGAAAGACCTACATTGGCTCCCAGTACGTTTCCAAGCACAATTCAAAGTGTTGGTGTTGACCTTTAAAGCCCTAAGCGGCCTTGGCCCAGTATACCTGAAGGAGCATCTCCACCCCCATCATTCTGCCCGGATACTGAGGTCCAGCGCCGAGGGCCTTCTGGCGGTTCCCTCATTGCAAGAAGCAAAGCTACAGGGAATCAGACAGAGGGCCTTCTCGGTAGTGGCGCCCACCCTGTGGAACGCCCTCCCATCAGATGTCAAAGCGATAAACAACTACCTGACATTCAGAAGACATCTTAAGGCAGCCCTGTTCAGGGAAGTTTTTAATGTGTGACATTTTAATGTATTTTTGGTCTCTGTGGAAGCTGCCCAGAGTGGCTGGGGTACAAATAATAATTTATTATTGTTGTTGTTGTCGTCGTCGAGGTGTTTTTTTTTTTTTTTTAAGGATTTTACCCCAGGAAATAAGCTGCCACAGGAGCCAGACTGAACCGACCAGGAAGCCGGATTAGGCCCCCGAAACGGACTTTGGACATGCCTGCTATAGGAGATCTGGATAGAAAGGATCTGCTGCTTCTTGTCTAATACTTCAAGATTATGGAATTGTCTTTAGAAAGAGGACACAATGTGCTACTGGTTATCCTGAAGCAACATTGCACCCTAGGACAGAATTACATGTTGCATATAGTTCTGTGCCCTCTCTTCTCAGGTGGTTTCCACCAACTGGTATTCTGAAGCACACTGGCACCGTCTGTGGAGGTAGATTACATTTCAATAATATATATAATAAAGTTAAGTATTTTTACATTTCCTTCCTTTAGCTTTTTTTCCACATTTACCAACACCTACACTCCAAATGAAGAATTATAAACAAAACACCCCTCATTTGGGTGTTTTCGGACAACTGAAAATCTGTATGGCAAAAAAACTCTGACTTTGTCCATTTGAAAATATTTTGCTTCATATTTCTAAAGCGAGGATTATAAAGCTAAAGTTCCATTTTTTCCTCATGTTTATACTTACCTGAATAATTTTTAATGGTGAATCTGCTTGGTACATTTGTAGCCTCTGTACATAATGAATCAACATATTAAGCATATTGCAAGCAACATGCGCAACCGTTTTATTTGGAAACTGTAGAAAAACAGAAAAAGTTATAAATGCATGGATTTCAGTATTAGCGCACACCATGTGATGGACTAGCATCTCATGACTGTTACACATTTGGAGGAGAATTACACACACTCAAAGCAAATTTTAAAAAACCCAGTCTTTTGTCAAGGAAGCAGCACAGCTTTAAATCAGAAACAGACTACTTTATTTGGATCTAAAACCTAAATAAAGAAACATCCAAATACAGTCAACAATTGTGGATTGCAAGCAACCAGCAAAAGGTCTGAGGTTTGTGCTGAAAAACAACAGATTTATTTGGATGAACATTTTGTATTTGCATGCGTTGTGCCAAGATTAGTATTTCCTTAAAAAAAAACCCCACCATGTTATGTGGCCAAATTTGATGCAAATCAGACTCTAAAAATCTGCAAAATGTAAAATATGATATAAAATAAAAAATTAACAAGTGTTGTCACAATATTTTGTTCTTTTAATTGTGTAAATATGCAATATAATGGAAAACACAGGAGCTCTAGGGCATGGTACGCAAAGTGCATTGTGAATGCATATGACCACAGGACCACTTTTTCATGTCTTTGCCTTCAAGCCCCATGTTTGGTGAAAGATTCCTGCATTGCAGGGAGTTAGACTAGATGATTCTTGTTGTCCCTTCCAGTTCTATGGTTCTATGTCTTGTGTAGTCATTAATGGCCTCACTCACATGTCATATGAAACCAGAGTTTGTGCACTGCCTCCTTCTTTTTCCTACTCCTGCACAGCAGGGAGCAGTTCAGAAGCTGTTGCTTCTGCTTAACCATAATTTGTCCTATCAACTAGACTGAAAAAGTATGGTTAACATAAACTATGGCTAGCTGAAACAATCATAGTTAATGTTAATCATGGTTCTGGGCCTAGATGAGATGACTAGCTATGATTAACCAAACTAAACCCCTTCCAGCTGTGTGAAAGAAGGGGAAGCTCACTACAGATAGTTCCTGCTCACTTATGTTGCACTAAACTATGGTCACATGTGGTGTGAAAACACTGCCATGGAATGAAATGGCCTTAAGTTTTCCTCCCATGATTCTGCTGAATTTGTGAAATAGCTAAGGCAGAGGTACACTCAGGATTTTTTAAATTATCTATAGCTTTTGTATTGTGAGCATTTCATGTTGGAGATGGCAGCAGAGGGTGATGATTAAATACTGTGGAAACTTGCTGTAAAAAAAAACCATGCAACTTCCACCCCTTTCTGAGTTGTAAGACCATAACTGGCATTGTAAGTGCCATGCTGAAGCACTTGCCTTAACGACAAAGCCTCTTATGATCTGCCAGGGGATGCTGAGGAAGTGGTAAAGCAGAATGCAGCAGGCAGAATACACATTGTCTGCTGCCTGCCTGAGGGCTTGGGTGGCTTCCAACTTATTATGATGAACATCAAAGAAAAATTCAGACGCTCCAACAAATCAAATGCAGATAGCTGGAGGTGTTCTTTGAAAACAGGCTTTACAAAAAAGCCAGACCCTGTACATGATAGACAATAGGTGAAGTAGTCGGAGATGTTCTATTGTCGGATTTATACGTAAGTACCACAAATATGGACCTTGGAAGCAGCCTTACATACTCAAATTGTCAGCAATTACATGCCACCAATTTGTGGGAAGGTTTTTCATTCTGTGGGAAGCTCAAACTGCATGCAAGAGGCAAATGTGTTTTCCGGTAACAAACAGCAGCAACGTTTACTATGTTACTTATATGCTCTGAATTTAATAGCTACTCCTTTGCACAAAAATAGTCAGGAAGTATTCAAGGCAAATATTATCAGGTTAAGCAGTAATTTTATTTTATGAAAATGATTCTTATTCAGAAAAAAATAGGGGGCAGATCTGAAGTACCCAAGAACTGCCTAAAACAGGGTTTCTCAAGCTTTCTAACCCTAAGTCCAATTGAGATGGTGGCAGATGCAAGTAGTATGGCATAATTAGCTGGCAATTACTGATGTGACTTTCTACTGATACTTAATCCATTTTTGGTAATTGCTAAATTATTTGCCACAAGTGTTTTCCCTGTGGCAAGGAGTTCCATAGCTTAGCATTCCTCGAGCCAAGTACTGTACAGACCTTTGCTCTGGAGGTATTGTGACTCAGCCTCCCAGTTTTAGACAGAAGCTGCTGATCCAGAGGATTTAAATGGGGAAGGCTTTTCCCTTCAAATGCCTCTTGAAGTATTTTTACCCATCTCCTGTAATTTCTCCCTATTCTCTTCTCACTGTACCTTATTTCCCCACACCATGTGAGTTTCTTTCATCCCTCTTCCCTGGCCCTTTTACATTCACTTATTCCTCCTATAACAGCCTCCCTCTTTTCTTTACTTTCCTTCTATTTCCAGTTAAATGTTTTATTAACTATTAACCTTTTATCTCACTTTCTAATTTCCCTCCACACTTCCTTTGACTTTCTTCCCTTCTCCCCACTAAATATCTCTTCTCTCCTGGCCATCTTTACTCAGCAGGAAAGAGCTGCTGGGGCTGCCGTTGGTACCGTCGAAGGCAATGACATGTCTAAGGGACAGGCAGGCAAGTGAGGAGGCACTGGGCAAGCTGTGGCATTAAGGCCCAGGACTCTCTGGTGGATCCTGGATCACTGTCTGAGAAAAAGTGGTCTAAAAGAGTAAGAAGCAGTGTGAACAAGTAAGTAAGACCGGGGGGGGGGGGCTTACTGCATATTTAGTTCTTATATGCGTTCGCCCACAAAAAATAATTTTCTAAATTATAGCCACAACTGAGGAATCATAATCTTCAAATCAGGCTGCTCATAAAAGCTTGGTTTGCAGCACCGTGATGGGACTTGAAGAGTTAAGCAAAACATTTGAAGAGCCAAAGTTTTGCCACTCCTGCCTCGGACAACATATAGGGCTGTGCTAAGTTCTTGCTCTTGGAATACATTGCACTTGCACCGAAGCTGTGCATTTTTAATTTGCTGCAGGTGTGATGTCAAGTCGTCAAATATCTGGGGAGTTTTATTCAGGGAGGGGACATGCTTTGACCCTAATCTTAATTTACTGCAAATCTCCATGATGGAAGGTTTCTGAAAGTTCTGAATAACCTGCCTTTAACATCTAAATCAGAGAATCTTTTAGCTAAAAAGGTTCAGCCCCCTGCTCAATGAAGGAAATTTAGCTAGAGCATCAAGCTATAGAACTGGAGCATCCCCAGCAGACGGCAATCCAACCATTGCTCGAAGACTCCCTAGGTAATTAGTCCCTATGTCTAACTGCTCTTTCTGTTAAAAGCTTCTCCTGATATCCAACTAAAATCTAGCTTTTGCGCCTATATTTGTGACTCTTTGTATTATGAACCTATTCAGTGGGTTCAGCAGAGAGAAGTTAAAGAACTTACTTTCTTGATAATGGTGACTTTTTGTCAACGGTCCCTTTAAAAAAGCCTGATGTTAAAATACTATGCTCTGTTCTGTTATAAAGGAGTTCTTTTATTAGACACCAATTCAAGCTCCATGTTGGTCCACTGGAGTCAATCCATAGAGCCAGTATGCCTTTCTCTAGCCTAAACTTTCAACAGTGGTTCAGCTTCACCCGTTGCTTAAAAAAATGGTTTGAGCAATAGAGTTTTTTCTGTAGCATGGATGAGGTTTTGTAGTCACTTAGAACCCGAGCTATTTTGGAGCGGCACATAACACAGTCTCTAACTGCAGGGGTTGAGAAGAGCAATTAGGATCTTTGTACTAAGGCTTTCAAGGTGGTTGAGAGACAAAAGTTGTGACTTCACACTGTCTAGAGGAAATAAACACTGCCTATACTTTGATAGAGCAGCTTGGTTGGAGTTCAGAAAGTGTTGCTGCATCTGTGTTATAAGCCTGCAATTTGCTTTTGTCCAGTTCAATAGTGTGCGTACTACACTTGTCAATACAACTGACAAGAAACATAGTATCTGGTATCTATACTCAATTCATGTCTCTCTGCAAGAAAAATAGCCAACTCCAAGAGTCTTTGAATAATGTGTGATCTAGTTTCCAAATAAGAGCCTCAATGTGTGATTCTTCTGGGCACAAAACTGTATTTGTGAACTTTAAATCTCTGTTAAAAAGAAGAAGGAAAAATGACACCAATTATTTCCCCTTACTCTGAAGCACCTAAAAGAAGTGTGCTGTATTAAGGTACGAAACTTTATATTTTAAGCATTCATATTTAAAATTACTTTAAATTAAACCATTGCTTTGTAACAGCTATGAGACCTGGAAAATTTGAATAAAAATTGGCACAGTTTTAGGTACGCCCCCACCAAGCATATAAAAGTAATTGGGATGCTTTGGTTGAATACTATTGTTGGAAAGGGAATTGAAGAGGCTGATGTGGAATCTTACTTATATTCTAATCTTTGGCTGTAATTTTATGCACACTCACCTGAAAGTAAGCCCCACAGAACATGTTGGGAATTACTTCTGAGTAAACAAATGTTACAACGTATGTAACCTGCATATGAATGTGATGTTAATATGCTTTAACGCACTTTCACATGGTTCAGCAGGGCTTACTGTCAAGTGAGCGTACACAGGACTGTAACCTTAGTAGTTATGAACAGAAACCAGCCAGCGTTTATCTATGTGAGCCCTAGTGCTGCCTAGAGATCCTTCTAGGAAAATGAGAAAAGAAGGCCAGAAAAGCCACAGGGTGCACATGAAACACTGCACAGGGCCCTTTTAATCCTAATGGTTACATGCTTACTTTTAATGATGCACAGATCACATTCAGAGCTTCCTTGATCTGAGGATGATGGGATTCATGCACCAGTTCCTCACATATCCATATGCCAAGGCTACAAAGAGCAACACATCTGCAAAACAATGTTAGATAGCAATGTAAGCACTGACTTCAGCCAAGCTAAAACTAATGTCAAGGGAGTAGAAAACTTGTGGTATATTAAGAGTTTGTTGAGGTAGGACAACAGTGCAACCCTATGGTCATCTAATTAGATGTAAGCTCCACTGAGTTCAATTGAGTAAGGTAAGCCCGTTTAGGATTGCAGCCTTAGAGAAGCCATCTCTTAATGTCTAAACTAATATATATGGTGCATGCCACTACTTTTTCATTGGTTTGTTTCATTAACCATAATCTACTACTACTTCCTTTTAAAATGAATTTAAAAGGATTTTAAGAATGCTTATCTATCTCCTTCTCAGATATATTCTCTGGATAACTCATAATGCAGTTGAGCAAAGGCAAATTTAAAAGAAAACCATGATTCAAATTAACACCAAAAGTCAACCGATATTGTGCTATTTAAATAATTTAGCTGAACACACAAATTGACCTATTTGCTCGAGGATCTGCGGTGATCCTTCTTTATTCATACCTTGCCGGTCCAGATGGCTCCTCTCTGGCAGAACTTAATACCGTTTTGATGATCAGTTCCTAAAGTAAGAATGTTCAAAGTCAGTCATCCAAAAACCCCTTAAATTTAAAATAAAGCTTTATTATGTGATAGGAAAAGTTCACAGAAATGAGAGAGTTACAAAACACTCTGCATTTGTTCATACTATCATACTATTTGTTCATACTATTTCCTTAGAGACAGTATCCAATGGAACAAGGAATCCAAAGTTGTTTCAGCCATACATCCCTGCTGATTCTCTTGAATCTTCCAGCTTTGCGTACCATACCATGCACAAACATCCACTCCCTTACAGTGAGGAGCTGCTACTAGCCGCCACTTTCTCAAAAAAACAAACAAACCACCCCAAACACATTGCCACCCAAGTGCTCTGGTTAAGCAAATAGCAATGATGAATGATTTGAACACAAAAATATCTCCTAACAAGAAAGAAGAAAAATGACTGAAGCTGCTATCCTATACACACTTACTTGTTCCACTGACCACAACAGCTGCATTTAGACATAATAATAAACAATATTTATCAATACATGAATTGACATTGGGTATGTGCACTTCCCCCTCTTCTCCAAAACAACAGAAAGGAGATCAGAATCCTTTGCCGTTGTTTTTAGCTAACCACAGAGCAAATTGTGTTTAGTCTTAAGCAATTAACTGAAAGCAGCTCTGTCCTGCCCTTGGAAGACCAGTTTCAAAAATGGTGCGGAAGGTCCTCTCCTCACACTGCCTTCCCAAAGCCAACTGAGTGAGGCCCTGGGCTTTGGGAAGGAGGCACAAGGCTATGGCAGGGTCCTAGTGCCTCACTTACCCAGTTTTGGAAAGGCAGCATGAGGGCTTGAGTTGGACTACTCTGCTCTACAGAGAGAATCTGCTCCCAGTATTTGGAACTCCTTATCAAGGGACATCTACCTAGTCCCATATTTGATAACCTTTTCCAGGCAAAAATATTGTTTATTTAGATATGTCTTTTAGCCCATTAGCTAACATATATGTTGAAACTGGTTCTTTTTGTTGCTTTTACTAATGTATTTTACCTGCCTTGTTCTTATGTGGTTTTTTTTTAATCAGGCACTATTTTCACTGCATCTGTATTATTATTAGCTGCCTTAACTATAGAAAGGTAGGATGCAAATTCAACAAGCAAACCGATCAATAATAATAATAATAAATAGGCATGCATAGGATTGTGCCAGGAGCTGCTCCTCAGCTGAAAACAGCTAAACAAGGGGAAATATATGCAGAGTACACAGCATTTCAAAACTTACCTTAACATCTGTAAACGGAGACACAACAATGTCAGGAGTGCTTGGGTGTAGAGCTGGGAGTTCACAATATAAATTGGGAAAGCAAACCAGAGAGCCTAAGAGAACTTGTGCTTCTACTCTTGGTGCCTGAGAAAAAGAGAAAGATACAAACAGATGATAAAGTTTAGCCTTCATCTTGAAATGAAATGTTTTAAGCATAGGTCTCTTTGGGGTATTGAAGTCATGAAGGGGCAACATGAGTGGGAAAAAGGCCACGTAGCCCTGGCAGGATTTTAAATTACACAAGGAGTCCCTACAACTAGAAGAGGCTTCCTGCTGCAGAACGTACACTGGGGTTGAGAAAGCTGGCCAGAGCTATGAGCCATGAGCCATTGGGATGGGGTAAAGCCCTGTTCTACTTTATTGCCCCTTCAATCACCCAAGGACCAGAATGATGATGAGCTGCTTACAGTGCTTCATTGGCTCATATGCTGGTGATATGTTTGACCTGCTAGGGACGCTTCAGAGTTATTTTTTTGAGAATGCAATTGCACTGGGGCTGCCTTCAGCTATTACAGCTTATTGTTATTTGTTAGCTATTCAGTTTGATAGTTACCTTATGCATAGCAGTTTCTAGGTAACTTAGAACCAAGTTAAAAGCATGCACAACATAATAGCACCATTTTCTTTCATTCGTTCTTTATGCTTGCCTTTCACAGACCTTCCCTCTTTATTATTATTATTTATTCAATTTATACATCGTCCTATACCTGGAGGTCTCAGGGCGGTTTTTGCTGTTTGATACCCTTACCTCCCCCTTTCCTATCTTCATGTAATATTTAAATTTAGATTGCAAGCTCCCCAAGGCAAAGGAGCACAGTGTAAGGCAGGCAAATTTGCAAGCAACTGGATGTATAAAACACCGTGGCAAGAATGTAAACAACCTGTACATTATCTAATATACAGCTTTATAATAATACACTTTTGTAGTAAATAAATATAATATGCTAAGTTGCTTTTAAGGCGACAAAGTCCCTACTTAGAAAGACTTTAATTGGTAAACTTTGTACACAACATCCTAGTAACACACACACATACACACACACACACACACACACACACACACACACACAGTGTGTGTGTGTGCGTTATATAACTCATAGCTATATATAAAAATAAGCTGTATATAAATGGACTGCTGGACTCACCCAAATGGTGCTTTTAGCCAGTGACCATCCATTAGGTAGGATCTAGCACCACCTCATGGCTAAAGGTGAGTGGGATAGCAAGTGTGGAAAAAAGACTCACAGACCCCAGGAAGTGAAGTGGCGGGTGGGGAGACAGCAAGAAAATAAATAGACCTCCATCCCTCTTTTTAATTATAGAAAAGGAAGGCTAAATACAGACATCCCCCCACATGTGTTCTACTCATGTGCAACTACGTATATGCATAGTGCCGGGAAATAAATTTAAAACAGAATGCCAGGAAATGGCGGGAGAGAGCCCAAAGAGGAGGTCAATGAGGAAGGAGGAAGTCCCAAAGAGATTGAAGGCAGAGTGGGGATTTGTTTAGGCTGTCAGGCCTCCCCACCTAACAGCTGACACGTAAGGTAGCACAGCAGCCCCCACAGCTGCTTTTCTGCATGGCCTCCAGCTGGCCCCAGAACTTCAACTCTAGTTGAAAAGAGAGTTGTGTGGAGAGACAGAAGGGGGGGAAAATAGGTATTTGGAGGCTTTTTAGAGGATGTTCCCTACTTTAGGCAGTTTCACTTATGTGCATGGGGCCCCAGAATGTAACCCCCACATAAATGGTGGGGACGCCCGTCCTGGAGAACAAAAGGAAAAACACTCATATTGAACACAAGAAAAAAATCCAAAAGGAGAGCTAAGACCACCAATCCATCTCAGGCAAAGGCAGGAAATGGACAGGAGTCAGAACTGGAAGGGATTGGATATGCCTTGACTCTTAGTTGCATATCCTGTTTCTGGATACCAGGTGGTGCTAGATCCTACTTGACGGATGGACACCCACAGAAAATCTAATAGCAATTGCTGAATATAATTAACCTGGGCAACAGCTTAGGACCAGGCTATCTGAGAAAGCACTTCCTTCTGTACAAACCAGCCCAGTCATACAACAAAAGGAGGGCCTTCTCTGTGGTGGCCCTCCCACTGTGGAATGACCTCCGAGAGATATGTCAGGCACCTGTGGTGCAGGAGTTACATTGGTGGCAAAAACTTAGTTATTCACACCAGCATTTCAAGGAACCAATCCTCAGTACCGACTTTAGTGAACTCTGGTATATATTTAATTGTTACTTTGTTGTACTGGTTTTATTTTGCAAACTGCCTTGCTATTTTCCACAACGAAATGTGGTCTGTAAATAATTTTAAACAGCAGCAATAATTTTTGTTAATGGAAACTCACATTGAGAAAAGAGGATGCCGCCACTCTACCAGCTGCGACAATGAAGTCCATGATCAGCATGGTAGCACCAGGTAAACCAAGTGAAAAAAACTGAGGAGAACAGTGCTTGATGATTGTATTGACGATATCCTTGGAAGAAAAGAGGCACAGAACTGTTTAACAGACAGATCGCTTGCAACTTCCATAATAGACACTCTGTTAAATAAAAAGACTAACGAAAGGACAAAATAAATAGTATGAAACCCTGTTTTGAGAATGTCAATGGCAGCATTTAGAGATTGTGATAATCTATGTTTTATTCTGATGGGAATAAGTCACAGCAAATATTGGGTTTCCGCGCCCCCCCCCTTTCCCCTTTGGTTCAGTTGCAAGGAGATTAGAAGCTGTTAGCTTCTGTTTTGAATTAATCACAGTTTAGTGTGTTGTCTCCATTCCAAACTGTTTACACGGTGTAGGTATGAAGGAGTTTATTTGAAACAAACCAGTGTTAAGATTTAGTCACAGGTTGCTGGGTTTGGATGAAACAACAAGCTGTGTTCAAAAAAAGGAAGCAAAAGCTTCCTTCAGGAGTAGGAAGGGTTTGTGTGCTACACAAGCCCAAGGCTTGTGTATCGTTCATATCCTTAACAATAAACCATGAGGAAATCATCATGATGTCCAAGTGTAGCTAGGGAGTCAAACTGAACTTGAATGAAAAATAATTCCCCAGTGAACTAGAATAAAACTATTATCCAAATCTAGCCACATTTCTTCATAGGATTTGCAGTTATACTGGAACTTATCAAGATGTGAACATTCTCTCAAAATAATTTATTCACAAATTTGTTCAAGAAAAGTTGAATTACTGCTCTTGGTATCATTTTTTATTAAGCTGTACTGATCTCTTCAGTGCCAGGTGAAGTCCATTTTATTTCTCCAGGCTTTTCAAGTCTTAAAATTTCAATCTTAAATGTTTACTGCACTTGAGAACTTCTGTACTGCTGTCGTTCCCAGTGTTAGAAACTGAGATATGAAAGCTAGGAGCTAAACAGCACCTTAAACCTATGTTATGGGCACTTTTTTAATAACTAGAATACAAAGCAGGAAATGAATGAACTGCAGCTAAAATATTATGTTCATTTTTCACATGGTTGAGTCTTTCCCCAGCCCACTTCCATCATATTCTTAAGAGGGTCTCTTCTCCAGTCTTCAGAGAGTAGCTGGAAGTGGGGAGGCAGAAAAAGATCCTCCTTTTCCTTCCACTCTGCAGTTTTAATCTGAAATCTTACATGTAGAGCTCAGAAACTGCTCACGTTGATGAAATTCCCTGTCACAAAATGTGCCTAGGACATTGGGAGTTGTTGGCTTTAAATCAGTATTTATTCTGCTACTATTTTTATTGTGCTTGTTTAGTGTTAATTGCCCAGAGAACGTTTGTATTAGGTGGCTTTCACAAATGTGAAAATGGGAATAAAACCTAAATTTGTCTTGAGGGTGCAAAATGATTAGTCAGAAATGCCTCCAAATTAGAACTGACCATCAGAGAAAGAAGAAAATGAAAGACAGTAAAAAGCAGAACAAAATATTTAACAAATGGGAGTAGAGTTTCCTTCTAAAGTATCTGCTAACTCTAAGAGAAGATGAGTAAGATTACTGGAACCAATGTCTCCTTATTTGCCAACGACCCTTAGATTTCTGGGAAGGTATCTTATTCAGCAGTATGACAGATTCTTGGCAATTATACCCAAAAGGCATAGCTTTACCAGAACTATTATAAATTGGTAATTAGATTGTTTTGCAAGGAGTTGAAACTGTGAGTATGAGACAAAATCTTGCAGTGTATTGCATGAATTGTCACTTAAGTTACGGTAAGACAGCCTATATTCAGACTTGAAGAACAAAGACTCTGGGCTAGTTCTCATGAACAGCATATGAGGTGGCAATCCTGTGTATAGGCTCTACTACTTTAGACTGTAGGTGTGACTCTTATGATTGGTTTTTAATTATTTCTGGAGGAGCATTCAATCACAAAGAAAATGAGATGTCAATTAAAAAAGAAATTCTCCCTGATAGCTCGTTGGCTTGTTTGTTTTTTGAGTGAGGGGTATGGACCCATCTACAATCCAAAAGAGTGCAGCTCAAACACAGATCTACCATGTCATCTTTTGTTTGCAAGAGCTAAGCCTCTGTCTCTAAGAAGCAATCGTTTTTAAAAATATTATTCAAAAAATCCTATGCTTTTCTTGGAAGCTTATCAATGAAGAGATCAGAAGTGGCAGGCAAGGGTCCTGAAACGCAGCTTGTTCAATACTACATGTTTCTTTCCCTGAATTAGGGAAGAATTAGTTGGGTGCATTCTACAAGAATTAGTTGGGTGCATTCTAAGTTTACTCAAGAAAGGCCCAGCCAGTAGCCTGATACTATGTACCCTATAACACTCCCCAGCTTCTTGTACAACATACAGAGTTTTCTTGCCAGTGGCAAGCAGCATGTAGAAATGGTTCCCCAATATCAGAAAGTTTGAAAACCACTTCTTTAAAACATAATTTACAATGAATAAAAACTCCAAGTGAGGATTATGTTTGCAAATTCTCAAAGGCATACTCTGCAACACGTTTTTAATTTTCTGGGTTCACGATTGCTCAGAAATGTGCTTCAGAATAAAGTTTAAATTATTGAGGCTCCTTACCTGATCAACGTGAAGTAGTCCACAGTGCATTATATTGTAGAAATGAGTTAAAAAGTCCCTGTTTGGAGAAACGTCTTGTCTCCGCTTCATTGTATTACATATGAGTTTATAAGCATGTAACTTGCCTTGTTTGTACTTATCACTCAACATGGTTGCCTAATATTAAAGAATGAAGCCACAATGTTAACACTTTGATACGTTACCCCATTTTAATTTTCATATTCACAGAATGGGCTACACTTTTCTTTACCTTGAATAGCCACGGAGTCAGAATTCGCAACGGAGGAATTAGAACTGGTGGAGAAGGTGATGTCATGTTATCAGCTGAAATGCCAAGATTGTCTCTAATCTGAAATTATTTAGAAATACAATGCAAACTTGTGTGAAAATGAATTTGCTGCTTCAATTCTACCTTAAAATACTTTTTTTAGGCTGAGCGGCTAAAAATATTCAGTTCTCCAAATACCTTAGCAAGATTTTGCCAGAGTTCACAAAGGTAATCAAAAACTTGAGCATGTATTTCGGGGTCCATAATGGAATTGACATCTCCTAAAATTCCTAGCATTCGTCTCCACATTACGGTAGCGACATCTGCATGCCATCCAGTGACTGTTCCTCCTGCCATCACACTGCAGCATTCAGATGGAAAATCACTAGTTTCTGTAACAGAAGGAAAAACAAACAAAACTTCAGGCCAGCTATTATTTGGAGGTGGATTAAGAAGTTAAGGGGGGAGATGATACAAGGTCTGCAAGAACGTCCGTTTGTGCAGTGGGGCTTTCCTCCTTCCTCATGACCCCCTGGCTCTAAGGGGGTCAGGAAAACCCCCAGAGAACCACATGTGGGGAAGAAGGAGGGATCATTCCATCTGACAAGCTGAAATGCTTGTGTTGACAGAATGACCACAACAGCAAGATGTTGAATTCCTCCCAAGAAAAACCCATTAATATGTTGCATCAAAATATATGCTAGCCAGGTGGAACAGAGCAGATATGGTCCCTCAATCCCCCGCTGTGCCACATTTACCCAGTTTATTTAATGTATAAATAGTCCATGCTCCTGCTTTAATCAAGCAGATGACATTTTTACTTTCTCCCAGGTGTTAAAAACATAATTAGTAAGACAAATTTAATGAACGGCAAACAGAAAACACAAGCACTGTTCTCTGAGACTACCCAATTCTTAAAATAGTGAGCACTGTATAGGAAATGAAATAAAAGCTATTCTTTAAGTTTTCTATCTAAGATATTGCCTAGGTCATCTGGTGTCTGTAAAACAGAGTGGTGGAGCTTCTCATCCAGCTGTAGATCTTTCTGTTCGTTGTGATCTGCACTCAGAGTGGCAGGTGATGGTGTCTGCGATCGTGATCCAAGAGCAGACTGGATTGGTGATGCGCTTTCAGAACCTACAAATGACATTTTAGCTATCAGAATAAAAAATGCATTTACTCAGCCTTCATTCTGATTTGCAAGTAGCATACAAAGCTCAACAGAGGAACAACAAGCACACATCTAAAAATATGTTATTAGTAGCACTTTGGACACCTATACAGTCAAATTTAAGTTGCTGGTACTGGTAAATTCGTAATTTTATTTGTTATAGGAATGATTTCCAAATATCTTATGTATCAAAAGTGGGGGCAGCAACAAAATATCTAGCCCCTGGATGCTTACTATATGCTGTTGAGGTCTTCAGCAGGCTGATTTCCTGCTCAACTTTGGGGAAATTTAAAAGCTGCTTGATGGTTTATAGGGGTGACAGATGAAGAGGGAAAAAAGGTTAGTATGGATGTAGTTTTGCCATGTGCAGACCTCTGGATCATGGCTACAAACTCTACTTGATATGAAGAGGTCTATTATTCCAGAAAACAATACTCTGGTGTTTTTGTTTTTGTTTTAAATCAATTTAACTGGCAAAATATACCCCACAAATTATATTATTCAGATCAACTTTATAGGCTATACTTTTCACCATTTCTAAGAGGAAGGCTGTAAAAATGAATGCGTTAGTCTTTAAGTTGTTGGTACCCCAACTCGTCTTGTTGCTGCCACAGAATAAAATGGCTAATCCTCTAGAAATGAGTTAAATATTCATAAATTTCACTCCACTGCTTTGCAACAGAGGAATAACCCAGTCAGATGGACAGGATACAAATAATACATTATTATTATTATTATTATTATTATTATTATTATTACCTGTAATAGTTGCTGCTTCAGCAGATAGTGGTTGTTGATTGAGACTGCTGGTCTCAGAATCAATATGGAGTGTAGTTAGACTAGCAACTTCCTGTTCTTCAGCACTTTGCTGAGGTCCTGAACCTGCATCAGACTCTGCAGAAGTTGCTGTGCCACCTTCAGGGCCAAAGCTGAAATCTACAGAGAGAAATAGATACATATCTCAATGGCCTAACTAAAAGTATAGACCTGATCAATTTCAAAAACATAGGACTTTCCTACAAAGGGCATTCTTGCTACCTTTCATCTTGTGTTTAATGCAAGTGAGTTGTGCAATCATGTGCAGATTCCAACAAATCTAAGCAACATGATCCAGTGTTTTGGGATCTTATGACTAAACAAGGAGGCAGAAATTCTGGAGAAAAAGTTTCTCCTTCCTAGAAAATAATAATCTTCTACTTTGCAAAGGCTTTGGCAGCATGTATCACATACCCTCCTGAGAGGCTTGTATCTGTGTGCGCAAAAACAATATGATCAGGGTTTAGCCACCAACTGAGGGTGAACTGTTGTTGAAAAGGAATAAGCAGCTACTGGACAGGAATCTCAACCAGTGAATCATTTGATGCAAGCTATTACGGCCCTTTGTAGCTTTACTAGGTATATAGTCTAAAGTGCTAAATAGCTCTTGTTCTGCCTGTCCTAAAACAGGGAGATCTTCCCCACAACCACATCAAAGATCAAGTATGAAAGTCTGAAACTAAACTACACACAATGAGCTCTTGTTGATGATGCACCCAAGTTGTTGTAGTGTGCGGGACATATTCATGACCCTGAGGAAACCATCACAGTGGAAAAGAAGGATTGCAAAGTTGAGAAGTTCCTTCCCCACCAGCGTGCATATAGGGCCAGGGTTCCTAGAAGGTTGTACTGTTGTCTGTTGTTTCTTTCACAGATCTAGGTCTACAAAAATAACTTCTCCCAAAGTTGTGTGCTCTTATAAAATGGATGATAAGCCAAACACATTCCTTGTGGACTTTGCTCCAGATCATTTACAGAACCTGTGCACATTCACTCTTCTAAATTTCTCTGCATAAAGCTGTCTATTGCAAAAAAAAAATAAAAAAAATGTAGAGGAAGTATTATGATTTTAGAGGAAACTGGATGCGGGAATACTTGCTTTCAAATTTTTGGCCGTCATACTGGAAGGCGCTGAAGGAGTCCGAATGGCTGTCGGAACTGACAAGGTCACTGCTGCCTGCACTCGCAGGAGACGTCCACTCAGAAGGCACTCCTGGGTCATCTGCAGGGCGCATTTGGCTCTGCTTGTTCAGTATATCGGGAAGGTCTTTTGGAACTTCTAAGCTTCCTGGACTGCTCCCTCTTCTGGTCACATTCTAATTGAAGAAATATTACAATTGAAGAAATAGTTTGAGAAAACACTTTTGCAGCCAGAAAAGATTTTCATGTTTGCTATTTCAGAGACAAGGGCTGTACAAAGCTAAATGATTCAGCTACTACCGATTTTTAAGTCCAGCTCCGTTTCCATCAAATAACATTTACTGCAGCCATTTTCATTTGAGGTCATCAAACTAACAAACATCACTAGTTATTAACATTTTTACAGTCATAATTAACTGGTGATCTTGTAAACTGCTTAGCATTACAATTGTATATTTCAGGACAAAAGAAAATTGCGAAAGCTTACCAGAGCACTACCACTGCGCAGTCTTTCAGCTATAAACTCATCCATGAGGTCAGGAATATTTGCATTACTACTGCCATTATCACTACCAAGAGGGTTCTGCTTTGGGCTCATATCCTCTCTATTGGCTAAAAGCAAATGAATGACTGTATATAGTAAAGAACAGTTTCAATAACAAAATATTTTTTTAAAGCACAGAAATAAACCGGTAAATACAAAAGAATGTCATGCAGTTAAAAATACCTTCTCCCATAAAATAAATTTAGTTTTAGGAATTAGTAAGTCTACCCTCACCCTTCAACGCCCCCCACCCCTACCCATCACCACTGAGCAGGTGTTAGTCAATTTCCAGTGTGACCTTTAAAAGAGCAAGAAAGCTTACAGATAAGCACTACTTAAAGTTGTTAATGCTTGCTTTAAGCACACATTCTTCATTCCTCCATATCACCAGATGCATAATTCCCCCCCCAACTCTGCGGGTGTATGCTAATGAGAAACATATAAGTAGAATGTACCAATGAATTGTGTTTCAATGCAGTACTGTAGACACAGAGTACACTTAAATAAATTAATGAACAATGAAAGATGACATGATTCAAAAATTAACAGAAGACTTAAAATGGTCAGTGGTTTATGATCAATATTGCACAGAATTACACTGTTTTTAATTCTGTTACACTATTGTGTTATTTTACCTTGAAGGTTTTATTTTTCTTGTTTATCTTTTTTTTTTTTTTGAGAAAGTGTTATCCCCTCAAAAGACTACAAAGCAACCATACTCTTAATCTGAGGTATAACATGGTCTTGATATTAAAATCGTGAAGTATTAAATTTCAAAATTTCGTTCTATATACTCCTAGAATCCAGACTGCACATTGCTTTTAAAGAGAAACTTTTACTAAATAGCATATTGAACAAATTAGCCGGAAAGAATCTACATTACTACCCAGTCTACTGTGATATGCTTACAAAGACTGCCCTCAGATGGCATTAACATCTCAATGCAGGATGCATTACAGAGCATTCTGTTAATCATGCCAGCATACAATGTAAAAAAAAAAAAAAGCGCAAAATAAACCTACCTCACTGCTGAAAGTTAATTTACTGTTCTTTTAAAAGTTACTGAACACATGAACTAAGATGGTGATATTAGAATGACAGCCAGCCTTGCCCATTTTGGTTAACACATAGAGGCTCACAGTTAGCTCAAGGAGAACTATCATGGTACCTTTATGCACTTCCATGACCCCAGGGGGGAGGGAAAGCAGTGATAGATGTCGCTTAGGAAGTCAGTGCATCCATTCCAATGAATGCACACAGAAAGCACTGAAGCATATTTTGAAATAGCTCAAATAAAAATGACAAAAATCCATACCAGATTGTTTTAAGAAGATAGTCCAAACAGGAAATTTTGAAACCTACTTCAAAATTTTCTTGTCTCATTTTCAGGAGGAGGAGGAGGAAGAAAAATTAACTGAACCTACAATTGGCTGAACTGCAATAACTGATCACTAGGAAGATAAATAGGAGATATCTAAACCATTTTTCCCCCTATTGGACAGCATACGAATGCCAAATATATATTGAAGACTGGCTTTCAAGGCTTGCCAGGAGAAGTATATGATAAAGACAGGATCCATTGGTAGGTCATTTACTATCTCTTCCTCTTCCCTACTCTTACAGTGTTCAGCAGCAAAGTGGTTCACTATTATTTTTTAAAAAGGATCATTAGTAATTTAACGTTTATCAAAGTAACTTATGCTGGAGGGGGGAAATTCAGCTGGCCATATGCGCATGCAAAACCAAACAGGAAAAGCACTGATCATCCCAAAGCCTTTTGATTTGCTTTATAAGAGCTTGCTTCAGGTGCATCAAGCCAAACTGGTGCTGCCTTTCTCCTATTGTGCTCCGCACACTGTTAGTGCTCACCTGCAGCTTTCTTTCCAAAATAGCCCATTACATGACTGTACAGATCCCTCAGTGGAGCCTCTGCTGGCACTCTGCTCTGCCTCTGTGGGGAAACATTTGCCTTCGGCTTCGAAAGAGCATGTACAACAGATTTATAAACACCACCCAGGGAGCCCTGCTGTTGTCCCGACTCCTGACTCGATGGCTTAGGTGGGCTACGGTTTGACATTTGATTTATTCCAATACTTTCCTTCTGCAACACGAATGCTGGAACATCTCCTGATTCTTTAATTTGCCTACTACAAGCAGAAGTTGTACTGGCTGGATCTAGAGGCCTATATATTCCGGGTTTGACCAGCACAGCCATTGTGGATGAGCTGGTGCTTGTGTTGCTGCTGCTGCTGCTGCTGCTGCTGCTGTTGCTACTGCTCCCGCTACTGAAACCACTGAGTTTACGAAGTCTTGCTTTCCAGGGGGCCTCTTTGTTTTCTAGAGGATTATAAAACTGAACTGATTCAGTAGATGGCCTAAAAGTAACATGGACACTGTTTCGCTTTTTAGCTGCTATTTTCATTATTTTAGCCTTATGGGTTACCGTTTCAGATATGCTTCTCTTAGTTGGTGACAGTTTGCTCATGCCAGTAATGTGAAGCATTTCAGGGTTAACTAAGGCTTTATGTGGCATTTTCTTTGCATGCATAACACTTGTGTTGGTTATTTTTTCATTAAAGAGGGCACTTTTATGCTTTTCAGCTAGCACTGCTTCCACAGATACATCTACATCAGTGGCAATTTGTCTGAACAAATACCTCTTCGTTTCCTTTTCTCTAGGGCTACTTGACCTGGGATCAGGCAGATTTTGGATGGGCCTATCAATGTTTAAATGTTTAGCTTTATCAGCTTGGCTTCCTGTAGAACTGTCTACTTGTGTAGGTGCAATATTACTTATAAAGCCACTTTGGTTTTGCTCCAATTGCAGTTCTGCATCATCGGCACTTTCTGCAACAGTGGTACTACTTGCACATGTAACAGTCTGGTCTGTATGCTCTACTCCATCCAATGGCAATTTATCATTCCTACTTATTGCTGCATCAACTTCATGAGAAGGCGGCTCATGCTTATCTATCTCAATGCTACTGCAAAGTTCTTCGTTTTCCTTAAGATATTCTCTCAGAGAGGAAAGAAGATCATCTTCACCTTCAAGGTCAACATACTGGTTTTGTTCAAAGGCTGTATCTGCAAGTTCTACCGGGCCTACCAAATGACAGAGATGGTCATAAATACTATCCCCAACTTCCAGAGAGGACTCTCGGCTATTTGTATCAGTAACATGACTTTCAGTGGATCTACATATTGAAGAGGCCTCTGTGGAACTCTGTAAGCTTGGCGCATGATGGGATGAATCGTCAATGACAGGAACTGCACCTTTGACTCGCTCAACTGTGAATGGTTCCAGGATGTCAGATGTGCTGCTACTTCGTGGAAGTGTCTGCTCCTCGTTCAACGCATCAAAAACTTCACTGGGCGTTTCCTCACTCTGTGAAAAATGTCTGACGCGAGGTGGACGTGGGAGGATTTGAGCATCATCCATGTCTGTAGAAAAAGTATGTATTTAGGAAATCAAGTACATAAATCTAATATATACACTATTGTTTTGTTTGTTCACTACTGCAAGGTAGTGACACACTTTAAAAAGAAGTCCTTAAGAACCATAAAATATTCTCCACCAAAAACTAAAATGTTGTTAAACACATATACATACACACACATGTGCACATACGTGCACACATATGCTATCTAGTACAGTGTGAGATATGAGTTAGACCATCAGAACAGTCTTAAAATATTAACATGCATGGAAACAGAGCAAGATCATGGGAAATATGGAAATGCTGTTAAAGCTAGGGCTGTGCCAATAAATTATGAAATACTAATTCATGGAATCAGAAATAATGACTTATAATATAGCCTGTTTAGGAAAATATGTAACCCAAGAACTGACAATATTTCTAGCCACAAGTTGACTCAATATGTTGAGGAAGCTGTATCATCTTTAATTATTAAGTAAATCTCTCTCTCTCTCTCTCTCTCTCTCTCACACACACACATACAAAACACCTATGTAGGTATGTCCATAATTCAAGTGAAAGAAAGCAGATGGTTCCCTAACTCTGAAAGGCTAGCTACAAACGAATGAACACATCTTTCAGTCTCCAGTTGGGATCTTCTGAAGCACCTCTAAAAAACTGGATACTAGTTTCTTATAAGAACCAGAAAAAGCTAATACAATGATCCAGAGGAAGTCTGACAATTACTGAACCTACAGCTGATTTATCTTTATTCTTAATGATCAAAGTGGCCAAAAATGAATCCTAACGAAGGATCCATTGTTCCCTCAGGATGAGATGAACTAGCACTAAGAATGAGGGGGGAAAATAATACTTACAGGTAAGAGCCCACTTCACCTTTTCCCTTGCTGTTTTAGAATTCTGCTGAAAGCAGTATACCCTCTTAGGAGGTGAGGTGAGAGAAGAGAACAAAAGCTAGCTGTCTTAAAATTTACACACCTACAAAACACTTAAAACCCAAAGGAAATCTCTTTCATAATTTCCTGCAGAAGCCCCACTGATATAAGGTCTAGACTCTAATGCACAACAAAGAAGTTCCTGGAAGCTCTTATAGCAACCCTTCAGATTTCCTTTTGAGTGGATCTGGGCTACAGCTCCAGGGGGACACACTGCAAAATGAGTTCTAAATAGTCACAGAAGCACCTCTGCACCCTTTCAAACACTGAAGATGCAAACACTGAAGATGACATTCAATTTAAATATGAAGCTTGTGATGCTCTTATTAACCTATTTTATTTCAGCAATTCTTCGTAGAATACCATTCTCTTCTAATACATTTTTAAACATTGTGTGTTGTTTTATTTCTATGTTTTGGTTGTTTTACTTTGGTTGTAAGGTTGACTGTTTCACGGAAAGGTAGAGAAAAGATACCAAACACACACACACACACACACACACACACACACACACACCTAAAATAATCCTGTCTCACATATTTTTGCTGCAGAATCTAAGTGTAGAATTGTTCTACCACTATGCAATGTACACAGTTTAGTTGGGATGGGAAGGCTGCTCCCCGGAGAAAACAAGATTGCACCCAGAAATGTTAAACTCCATGTTGTTTCCTGTGCAGCCATTTGTTACTGTTCTGGGTACCCAAAAACATGAAGTGCCACCAGCACAGTCTTCTTAGGAATGTCAGAAGCTGCATTATTCTGTTAGGCCACTGACCCATCTCAACGCCTACCCAAAATTTACAAGCACAAGACTTCCACAATCCTGTTTAGGATTACTAAGGTCTAACTATGATTATATGCAAGGATCCCAATGTTTTCTACACTTCTCCATTTCCAATTTGTCAAAAAATCCTAAATAGCCAGCTCTATTTTTCTGCTTCGGGCTGACAAGTCATATTAACAGATTCTTAAGACAAAATAATAGTTTTGCCTCGAAAAACAGTAATCATAATACACAAAGCTGAGCTGATAACTTTTTAGAGACATTAGCTGTACTGATAAGTTTATACAGAAAATGACTTCCTAAGTAACAGATAACATAATCTTGTCATTGTCAACATATCCTGATATAAAACACAGATTGTTCCATTTTTTTGAAACCTACAAAAATAGCCTGTGGAATGAGGTGAGCAGGTCTTAAAATGTGGGATGAACTTGGTGGAGAAATCTAAGCATGACATTGTAAAATCATTAGTTTTACCAGCGTCCATGGCAACTACAATTATTTGATAGCAATAGTCCAACTGATAAATGATTAGGACTAGATTATTAATTGATGAAGTTTAAACACAGTTATATAGCATCAATGAAGGTGCCACTTTGAGGAACCTAAAGAAGAAACACACAGATTTTCTGAACTGTTTAATAATTTACAACACAATATTTTCTTTTAGCTTGAACTGGGAATGTTCCATATTATACAGTGGTACCTCGGGTTAAGTACTTAATTAGTTCCAGAGGTCCATTCTTAACCTGAAGCTGTTCTTAACCTGAAGCACCACTTTAGCTAATGGGGCCTCCTGCTGCTGCCATGCCGCCGGAGCACAATTTCTGTTCTCATCCTGAAGCAAAGTTCTTAACCCAAGGTACTATTTCTGGGTTAGCGGAGTTTGTAACCTGAAGCATATGTAACCTGAAGCGTATGTAACCCGAGGTACCACTGTAATAGCAGATCATGAGAACTTTTTTTTAAAAAAAAACAACCAACAACAAGCTGTGTCAAGACTGTCTGAAAAATATACTCTCCTCATTTCAAATTAACATGGTTTTTTTTTTCCTTTAGTTGATGGCCATACTTAAAAGGAAGGCATTTGTAGTGTTGCTTTGAAAGGTGAACACAGACAGTCCGTCCCTTCAAAGGTCCTGTGCCTGTCTGGACATGTTGCTGGGGGTAGGGGAAGAAAGGGATGGGAGTCTAGGAAAAAAATAAACAGAACTACAAGACAAAACTTTTTTAAAAAATTATTTCCTCTAGCCGTTGTGGAGCCTCACTGATCCTAAGCTGCAGGTCTAAGGGAGAATGACTGGAGTGTGCTTGAAGACAGCAAAGTTGCCTGGCTGGCCCCCTCAACAGGAGCACTTCACACAGCAACACTTTGCTGTCCATCTCACTTCTGTTTCCCACCCACCCTGTAAAATTTTATTAAGGTTTTTAAATAATACCATACAATTAAAAACAAACTAATCTAAATAAAAGCAGAAACAAAAAGAAAAGGTGGAGTCCTCTCTCACGGTTGGCTCTTAACCCTTGTCTCACAAAGGAAGTTTTAGACCAGGGGTCAGCAAACTTTTTCAGTCCACTGTCCTTCAGACCTTGTGGGGGGCCAGACTATATTTTGAAAAGAAGAAGAATGAATTCCTATTCCTCACAAATAACTCACAGAGATGCATTTTAAATAAAAGCACTCATTCTACTCATGTGAAAACACGCTGATTCCTGGACCGTCCGTGGGCCAGATTTAGAAGGCGATTGGGCCAGATCCGGCCCCCGGGCCTTAGTTTGCCTACCCATATTTTAGACCCTCCCAGCTCTTACCTGGGAGCATCCCTTTCTTCTCCCAGCCTCTCACCCTGGGATCTCTTTCCTTCCCTGCCTCTCACCCAGGGCCCTTCATCAACCATCCATCACCTTCATGTGTGCATAATCCCCAAAAAGACCCAGAGCCAAGGACACCAAGGAAAACAAAAGAAAGAATGAATAAGGCAGGAAAATGGAAGAGAGGAACAGACGAGAAAAAGCAGGAAAGAAAACGCACACCCCGCTTCTGAAATAGCTACTACAAATATCATCTCTGAACAAGCCTTTGAAACTGACTGGCATTATGAAACAACGAATCACAGTATACATGATTCAGCATATTTGAAATGTGAACAAAAACACAATACATTTATAGCTTGGGATTCAATGGCACAGGAGATAAAATGTGGTTGCTTCAACAGAAAACCCACCATAGCTGTGAAGCATTTTTTGAAGCTGTCTAGCACTGACACAGTACCTATGAACGGAGCTTAAAAATCATTATTATAATATGGTTCATTGGGGGGCTTAAAAAATGTTGTTTTTCTAGAGATGGGTCAAGGGTTTTGTTAACAAAAGAACAGCTAGTTGTGTCTTTTAAAAGAAACATACACAGCAGTTAGCACTTAAGTGTTTATAATACAGTGGTACCTCGGGTTAAGTACTTAATTCGTTCCAGAGGTCTGTTCTTAAGCTGAAGCTGTTCTTAACCTGAAGCACCACTTTAGCTAATGGGGCCTCCTGCTGCTGCTGCGCCGCCGGACCATGATTTCTGTTCTCATCCTGAAGCAAAGTTCTTAACCTGAAGCACTATTTCTGGGTTAGCGGAGTCTGTAACCTGAAGCGTATGTAAGCCGAGGTACCACTGTACTGTTATAAGTAATAACAAACTTTTTTGGGTCTACTGATGAGTTTTTAATGTGGTAATTACTAATGTAAACCCCTCTCTAGTAATTCTTATGCATTTACTGACATAGTCAGCAAGACATTGATTATAATAAACAATCAAAAGGAGAAGGCTATGATGCCGGTAAATTAAAATACAATGACCAAACAGCGATGATAGAAAATATCCTCAACCTCTCCAGGCTGAAGACTTTCAAAGAGAAATCTTTTCTTCTTCCTTCTGCCCCGGCATTTGATGTAGAAAACCTAGTTCAACAATATATCTCAGATATTTGTGTCAAATCAACTTTTTAAAAATTCAGCTGCAAAGCAGAACATTGAATTACTTCTATAGGAATTGGCACAGCGCTAGCTTCTCACAGTTCCAGAATGAGCTGTAAATATAGCATACCACAAAACTCAAAATATCCACTCTCATCTCTCCCCCATTTCCTCCCCACCCCTAAACATTTTACTTTGAAAAATGTAGTGATTATGCAGTCTTTGAAAGCAGAAGGGTTAAAAAAGTGAAAAGGGGGTGCAGAAATTAGCAGAGGTGGCACTACCTGAAAGCTCATCAGAAAGGGGAGTGAGAACAATATCAGGCAAGAAGGGTTTGGAAGTATGGATCAGAACAGGAGCACTTTTAGCACTGCGTATATAGGCCGATGGCAGAGCACATTCACCAATGGATCGGCTTCTCATGGCTTTAAAAAAGGAAAAGAAAGAAGTGGGGAAGGAAAAAAAAGAAGAGTGACTATAATGAAAGGCTGTGTCACAGAAAAAGCAGCAACAGAGAAAACAAAGATAAAAAGGAAGAAAATTTAAATTAAAACATTTCAGCACGGCAGATATTGGCAGAGCTGTAAGGAAAAATAATAATCAGTGGGCACATAAAACAATTTGAGTTGATTTTTAAAAAATGCTAGACAGCAATAATGCCTATATTTTGACAACTACAATTACTGTGTATTCAAAGTAAAACACTAACAGGTGTGTATTCTCAGAAGCACCACTGAGCTCAACAGAATTTCTTCCCAAGTTGAAAAATGTCAACAAGCTGAAGGCCATGGCATGAACATTAAAGAGTGTATACAATTGTGCACTGATAAAGCACATGTCTTGCACTTGCTCTGATCTAACTTTTCCTTTTTTTAAGTGAGCATCTTTTAGTCTGAAGAGCTTCCAATAATGAAAACAAACTAGGTTCCTTTCTGGTCATAGAAGCTTCATGAACAGGTCCAGACATTTAAAAATATGTCCTCACTTGCACTCCATCCCTGTCAAAGGTATCTGTAAAGGGAATGTAGCATGTGACTGATATACTTTGGATTCAGACTCACAGTACAATACTATACACATCTACTCAGAAGCAAGTCCCATGAGTTCAATGGGGCTTACACTCAGGTGAGCAGGTGTAGAATTGCAGCCTAAGTTACTTTAACAGGTTCCATTGGGTCGAGTTACTCATGACTTAAGTTTCATTTATTTCAATGGGAACTAAGTGCAACTAGCTCAAAGCAGCACATTTTTCAGCCAGTATATTTATGGGATCACTTCCCAATAGCTGCAACTGTCAGCTTGAGTTACATATTATTTTCTCCATGTAAATAAATCATTGACTTGAATAGCTTGTGTATGTATATATCCTCAAACAATGAGTTCTACTGATTTCCTAATAGCATTATTTTAAGTAATTGCAGGAATTGCTTTAGAAATTAAATTTAGAACATTAAACAATTCAGTTTTTTTAAGCAAACAAAGAGCAAAGATGTCTTAAATTGTAAAAGTCTGAGGAAGCATAACATTTAACTAAAATATACCAATACAGCAAAAAAGGATGCAAAACATGCCATCTAAATGGAAACATTAAAACATGGAGGCAGAAAAACAAAGCAAGTGTTTTTAAACACAAGGTGAGAATCCAAATTTCCTGCCTAACCTATGCCCTCCTTGGATCTAAGTTACTACACTGGTATTATCCCCTGGTATCTATTCTAAGCAATGGCTTTGTAGTTCAATGCCTTACAAGATTATAAATTGCAGCATAGACCACTGCTCCTAATTGCATCACAATCTTTTAAAAAATGGTTTTTATTAAAGATTTGCTGGGGTTACGGAAGTGCAAACATCGTCTCTATTTTCAGATCATAAAGTTCTGCATCAGAATCTTAAAATGCAAAAGCAGACTGCATTGTTAACTTCAGGGTTTTAACACATTCAACTTAGTACAATCCAGACTCCAGCATCCCCAATAACTTTATGAGTTTCGCACTGCTCATTCCGTTTGAATCTGAAAGAAATTCTCAGCCCAAATTCTTCCTCAATTTAAAGCACTGAAGGACCTTTTTACAAATGGACTTTTTATAAATGGACTGATTACATAGCTGAAGTGAGTGAATGACTTTCATGTGCCCAATGCATCTGAAGAGCCTACTAACTATATTCATGTTATATGAGTTCTATCCACAATATTCGCTTTATGTAGCCAAGTTAACGCTCAATAGTTTTTGGTGATAATCAGACTTACTGTGCAATCCCAAACCCAGACTCATCAGGCTGGAGTGAGTTAGGATATGGCAGAGCCATCCAAACCAGTGCTGGCAGACCTTTCCCCTGCTCATGAGTAGCCCAGTGGGCAGAACTATTATTATTTATTAAATTTGTCTACCGCCCTTCATTCACAGATCTTGGGGCAGTTCACAACATAAAATTACAACACCAATAACCCTCCCTCCCCAAACACGTTTAAAAGGAGTATAAGATGTTAATCAGCGAAAGGTGTAGTTGAAGAGGAACTAAATCGTACCACATTATTATTATTATTATTATTATTATTATTATTATTATTATTATTATTATTATTATTATTTCTACCACTGACCCACCTGGCAGAATGCCCCCAAATGGAAGATGCTGAGGGCAAGAAAGAGGTTTGCTGGGGGTGAGGGTGCCTGGCTGTCACATTCACTCCCCTCAGGCCATGACTGTGGCCCTGCAAACAGATGGAATATCCACTAATCAAACGGCTGGCCCAAGACAGACCTGTCACATAGAAAACAATGGGGCAGGACCAATCTGGGAAAATTGGGCTGCTTCCCCTTGCCAGCTACACCCATGGCAGCATGGGAGAGCTCCAGGTGCTGAGGAGGCCTGTAGCAAATCAACGCACAGCACCAGCAGGATATAAACTCAGCATGCGTCAAACGCAAACAGCACGACACCTTGCATGGCGCAGGGATATGCCTCACACACTCCTCATGCAGGGAATTTGGGTTCTAGAGACGGGCTCTGGAGAATGGGCACCAAGGAGGAAGGACACTCTGCACCCCCAGGAACACTGAGCACAGACTACTTTACAAAGACAGAAACAAGAGAACTTTTAGCTGCACTTTCAGCAAAGCCCACCTCCCCAGCATAGGGGAGGGAATGCAGCTATTGCTCACATCTCTCTCCTGAGCTTCATGCTCAAACAGGCACTTGGAACCAGCCCTCCAGCGAGCAAGGACCCTCACACAGAAAAGCCTTCATGGAGCCCACCTACCCCCAAGATCAGTCTGGGAAATGGGAGAGCCGTCTGGGAACCAACCATGTCACCCTGCAAACTCTCACACAAGAGGGCAGAAAACAGTTCACACCCCTGCCACCCTCCAACAAGTAACTGCAGAGTTTGGCCAGCAGAAAGCCTCACCTTTAACCCTTGGCCCATGGTGCATGTGCAAACATACTGCAGCTCCAAGAAACAAATGCTTGTACCTTACAAGGCCGTGTGTGGCATGGGAGTGGAGTCCCTCACAGCTGGGCCTCTTGGACTGCACCAGGGGCCTGGATGGGGGAGATCCTATGTTTATACTGACCATGCCTGCTCTTACTTTTGTGCAGGTCTGGTCCGATCCTCCTACTCCTGCAGAGGATGTAGATGACAGCCAAGAAGCACTGGTGGCCCACCTATGCCCATGAGCAGGTTGAAACTCGACTGTGGCAACAAGTTCAGTACAGATTTGAGCAATTTTGCCCTCAAAGTGTAAGCTATTTGTATACAAACCTCAGAAAAAAAAATGATTACATTTCCCCTGACTCCTTTTGTTCACTTTTCTTTTTTCTCTCATTAGGCTTCATATATATTATATATCTCTATCTATTGCGACCTCACCCATGGATAAATATTCTTATTATTTTTATGCTCATTATTTTTGTTTACTCTGCATATTACTGGGTCTCAGGGTTCTCTGAACAATGATGGTGCCAAGTTTAAAGGAACGCAATACCTAAGAAAATGCCACCCATTTGCTTCATGTATGGTCTACTCCTTTTGCTCTAGTTTAGAACTTACCTAACGCTTCCATGTTCTTTTGGAATGCATCTGGGGAACACCCATAAGCAAAGGACAAAGGTAGGGATACATAATGTATGTGCAGAACTTATGTTTTTACTCCAGAGGTGGGTCAACCAACTATAGGGCCAACACCAATGCAACCTGACAACCACTAGGTTGACTGCCACCTGCATCTCTATTGCCAAGTGAGGGCATTGGTCTCATAATCCGAGGAGGAATTAAGAAAAGTTCCCAAAAACTCAGAAAGATGGGCCATGTGGAGGAAATTCCAAGAGTACCTGAATGAGACTGTGATGGCTGAAACAGCTATAGTGATAAAGTTTTGTTCATAGCCTACACAAAAGTGACCAAGAATAAAGAATGAGTTGTCATCTCTAGTCCTTTGAAGGAGCCCATACTGTGGTGATGGCAACCAAAGGATATGGGATGCAGAAAGAAATCAGAATTTAAACTGGATCTGCCTCTGGTTGCCAATGTACCCCAGATTTCAAACACAGTCTCTGCTTTCTGCACAAATATGAGTGAAAAGGGGAAGAACCATTTCATGGTGCCAGATTTCCCCAAAGTTCAATGAAATAAACTGTTATGCCGGGAAAGCAGATTGTGTTGGTACAACACCTGCCAGCAAATCATTCATGAATTTTGTCTCCACTGAGTTCACCCCTGTGTTTAAGCAATCGTTGTGGACTTGCAGTTTTCAGTGGCTTTGATGCAACATACTGTGGTTAACGTGGGTGGCGCTGTGGGTTAAACCAGAGAGCCTAGGACTTGCCGATGAGAAGGTCGGCGGTTCGAATCCCCGTGACGGGGTGAGCTCCCGTTGCTCGGTCCCTGCTCCTGCCAACCTAGCAGTTCGAAAGCACGTCAAAGTGCAAGTAGATAAATAGGTACCGCTACGGCAGGAAGGTAAGCGGTGTTTCCGTGTGCTGCTCTGGTTTGCCAGAAGCGGCTTTGTCATGCTGGCCACATGACTCGGAAGCTGTACGCCGGCTCCCTCGGCCAATAAAGCAAGGTGAGCACCGCAACCCCAGAGTCGGCCACGACTGGACCTAATGGTCAAGGGTCCCTTTACCTTTTTAATAAGGAATAACAGCAGCCTCAAACATGATACATAGTCTCTGTGGCTGTACAATGGCCACTATGCTAACTGCTATGCTAACATTTGGTACACAATCAGAGTTAATGGATGCACACTGGGACATAAAATCCTATGAGCTTCAGGTTAAGCACAAGTAAGTCCGTAACAGTGTTTCAGGTCTCACATCTGGGTTTCCCTTTAGTGAAACACTCTGTATCAAATGTGGGGAACTTTTTCGGTTCCATGGGCCAGATCCTTATCAAGATTGGCCTCATGGATAGGTGTGAGGGGCCTGCCCACCTGTCAATAACATTGTAACATTATGTTATCACACGTCTGACATATGGGCAGTCCCTGCACACCTCTAGCAGTTGGGCACTGAGGAACCTGCGAAGTGTTTTAAGACAGTCACCACACTCCAGCCTGAACCACTCGGGACAGGAGCATGTGGACTGCCTAAAAGCACTTGGCAAAAGCACCTCTGAAGCAGCTCTGCATTTTTCCTTTAAGTGGGTGGCAGGGAGAGGAGACAGAGGCCAGTATTGTCCAGGCTCCTTTGTCCTCTCACTAGTTTAAAGGATGGGGTCCTGCTCATGAGCTACAGACACCAGTGACATCAGCTGATGAGTGGGTGTGCATGACTTGGGGGGAAAGAGGGGAAAACACTTTGAAAATGGGAATGAAAAAAGGAAACCCATGCATTTATCATGAAAAACTTAGAGACAGAACAAGAAAGGAATTTGCACTAAGTGGTACAACTGAAGACATGCGAAACGGAAGACATCAAATTAAATAGAGGGATTCCATTTGGAGAATGAATTTGAGGTTTTGAAATGGACGTAGGCACAGAGGTGGGTGATATAGTGGCTGTTGTTGTTCAGTTTAACAATAGTGTCCTACACTTGGGACAGGGCAGCAAAAGAGGTAAGGACTAAGGGACAGTTCATTAAGAAAAGGACACAACATTCTTGGTAGGAAATTCTTCATGGTTGAACCCAACTAATACCTGGATATTAAGTCTTGCACTTCACCCAATTGCTGCAACTGTGGGGGTCCAGATTGTTTGGTATTAATGCAATTATAGTATATGTGCATGCTATGAAGGCACTGAGTCAACTAAGGAAAGAAATTACCGCATTTGAGAGCTCAATAAGGCTGGGGGGGGGGGAGTGCTTTGGTAATTAATACAAAACTCTGTAACAAGTGGCAGCAAGCAATAAAGGGGAGGGGCTTGTTAGAGATTCAGATATGCCTAATTATTAATAATCAATTTGCTCTCATATCAAATGCTTTCTTGGTTTTAGTGCCAAGAGTCGTATGTCTGGGGGAAAGTAGCTAATAGTTTCATGTGAATAAGAAAATGAGAAGTATGCAGAGGCACAGCTTTCTGTTTTAGACTGGAACATTCCAAGATCAATAGTGAAAAGTCAGATATTTATAAGTCTCAGCTAGTACTGGAAATGTGAGAACAGGTTACATGTTTGTGCCAGGATGGCTAAGCTGCTGGTTGGCTGATTGTAGCATTATATTATTTTATACTGCCATATATAGTGTGAGTGACAGCTTTGAAAAGTTTGGGGAAGTGAAATGAAATGAAATAAAATATGTATGACGGAGATGGTCTCAGGTTGTCTGGGATCCTTCCAAGGTTGGTTGCCACCTCAGAGATAGTGTACAAGCTGTGTCCAATTAACATCTTAGCTATAGCTCTTTCTTTTTTTTGTAACAGGTGTGCTAGAACACAAAGCCAGCTAATTCTGGTTTGAAACACACAGAAATACTTGCTACTAGAAAAGATCTTGCCAGTTTTCCTTACATCCTAGGATGCTGTGCTCTAGCCTAGCTCATAAATTTGTCCATAACAGATGTCTTTTGAAACAGAGGTATCTATGCAGCATGCCATCAGAAGTAGGGATAGCTGCACATGTAGTAGCAACTGTAGATGCTGTGCTTGCAATGGGTCTATGATGAAATCTACACAAGATTGCAGTTGTATAAGACAAATCCTTATGTGGGACATATATAATGGATCACAGGATCAGTGCATAGTGACCACGTGTTTGGGTATATCTGTAAAAATAATTTGCATCTAACAGTCAAAGGGCAATTACTTCTTCCATCTCACACCACACAAGACTGTCTAGACTTGCATACAAAAATGTATTACTAGTTGTGACACACCCAAAGCATATGTAGAAAGTTATTTACATGCATTCGGTCTATTAATTTCCCTTCTGACTTTGTTTGTGTAACATCTATGTTCTCTATTACATACCAACTGTTTTTTGTCGCACAATACTTCTGGCCTTTTCTGTTCCTGGAGATCCAGTAGTTGTTGCGCTGCGCTGTCTCATTGGGGCTTGTCCAGGCTGATCACGGCTCCAGCCTCTTGAAAACGACTTATCAACCGATGCCTTTTGAAACTCATGCCCAACTCCTGAAAGGTAGAGGGGAGACAGAACATATCAATGATTACATATCTGTCCATCCCACAGAAACCTAGCCAGATGGGAAGGGTATAAATGAAATGAAATAATAATAATTACCAATGGTGATCATTATGTCTTCTACCCAGCTTTAAATTAAGTAACTCAATACATTTTACTACCAAAACAGTATTTAAATAATAATTGTATTTTTGGTCTCAACTCAATTCTATATTGAAAGATCTATAACATAAGCAAGCTGTAGATAACTATCAAAAACATAAAAAAGGAATGTTAATCACAATTTATTCTGAGTATCATTCGGGTAAATAAGCAAAGGCTTCCCCATGGAGAAATATATGTGTGTGTGTGTGTGTGTGTTCCATCTTCTTTAATTTAAATCTCACTACTAAAGCCACACCCAATTATACCAACCAGTTATTTAATCTATTGGCAGGAATTTGATGTTGTGTTAAGGCAATCTTTCCATCAGGGCAAGTATTTTGGCTTCCCAGATGGAATGATCTCCCCTCGTGTGTTCTGGGGGTGTTCCCAACACTCCAAGCCAATTTCAGGAGTGTAGCTAGAGGAGGGAGGAAAGTCCCATCACATAAGTGGAAGTCCTTGTGCAGGGACTCATTAATTGAAATGCTCTTCCCTTTCTGTTACAAGCCACCATTACTACTGTTGTGCTGAACATTTAGGCTTATAAACCTTCCCTATAATTTGACAGAACTATGCCTGCTATGAGTCAACACAAATTGTTACTTTATTTACTACTATTAATCATAGTAAGTATTCACTTGTGGGCTTCTTGGCACCATCTAAGTTTGGTTCAAATTAAAAAAAAAACTTAGTATGCCACCTGTGCTTTCAAAGAGCAAAATACAGTAAACATTCCCATTCTGGCATATGCAGTAGCAACAGCAACATCATGTTAAGAAATAAAATTTAAAAAATATAAAAATTCCTTCCAGTAGCACCTTAGAGACCAACTAAGTTAGTTATTGGTATGAACTTTTGTGTGCATGCACACTTCTTCAGATCTAGTTGGTCTCTAAGGTGCTACTGGAAGGAATTTTTAAATTTAATTTAATTTGTTTTGTTTTGTTTCAACTATGGCAGACCAACACGACTACCACATGTAACTAGAATCATGTTAAGAGTCCTCATTCATGAGTAGGTCTGCAGGTGGCAAGGGTTCCAGCCTCACACTCAAAACAGAACACTTTCCTGGCGCCAGGTCTATTTTAATCATTTACTAAGAGCAGATTTGCTGCCCAAGGAGGACTCCACATCAAGTGGTAAACTGCAGTCCTGTCTTGTAGACTATTTATTTCATGAGTATATGAGCCTGCTGCTTCGCCCAAGAAGTCAAAGTATACCGTATTTTTCGCTCTATAGGACGCACAAGACGCACCTAGTTTTTGGAGGAGGAAAACAAGAAAAAAATATTCTGAATCTCAGATTCAGAAGTGAAAAGCAGCAATCCCTCTTGCTGTTCTGGCTTCTGGGATAGCTGGCAGCCGGCATTCACTCCATAAGACGCACACACATTTCCCCTTACTTTTTAGGAGGGAAAAAGTGAGTCTTATAGAGCAAAAAATACGGTATTTTCAGAAACAGACCCAATACTCCTCAGAATTTCAGACATTGAGACATTATGGGCAACTTCCACTTTAATGAGGGATTTATTTGCCTGTAGAAACCAGAAACTGAAGCCATAATCAGCAACTGCACTGGATGTGGGGCAAATGTGCACTAACTCTTCAAAAGGATGATTCATCCGGATTTTTAAAAATGAACTGAAGGGTCATAAAACTGGCCTTCAAGCATGATTACTATACCATATCCTAATGTAGTTTGTACTTAAATGTAAGCATTGTTAAGGATATTTCAGTATCTCTCCCACACATATTTTTAAAGGATGCGTGCAGTTTCCACCTCACCTCTTATGCAATGATCATTTGTATATACTTCCTTTCATACATTAACAGACATTTTTAAATTAGTTTCTGAAGCCTGTCTGCCTTACCTTTGCCTTTATGTTTCTTTTGTTTCTGTTCACTTAGTTTATCCAGCGGCAGGTCACTGAGATCCAAGCTGTATAAGTTTCTAGCTAATACTTTTGTTAGAGTTTCCATAGTCAGTGACCACTCTGTGGCCAGCTCTTCCCAATAAGTCAATGATGACAATACTGACAAAAGGTCATCCCAAAGTTCTCGGGAGATGTACACATTTAGATTTGCCTTGATCCAAGCTACTATGAGAGTCTACAAACAAACACGCAGATAGTGAATATAGTAATATTTATCACATGGCAACATAAGAGAGTTAGGGAACTCAAATCATTCAAAGACACGGTAAAAATATAAGAGAGCAGCATAGCTACGTTAACTGTGGAGAATACATTTTAACTAAAGTGTTTATTTTCACTCCTTTCTTTGTTAACAACTGATAAACTTGGATGGGCTTTGGGGGATTTAAACTAAGTTGTAAGAAACAGCCTCAATCAATTAGAACAAAGGAACAGATATAGGACCAGATGTTTCAGTCAGCCTTATGTTGTGCTGGCCTTAAATTCTAAATGGAACATTCACCCATAAGCAACTTCATTCAATAAAAATGTCCCCATCTGCCACAGTACATCTCACATTAATTTTTACATGTATTTTCTTAATATATATATATATTTATTGCTTTGTCCACCCCCGAAAAGAAATATAACAAAAGAAAACAAAGAATAGAAAATGTAAACCACAAAGCATCAGAGCCTGGTAGGACAAAAGCACAAAAATAAATTCAAAGAAATGATTAAGTATAAACTCAAATAATGGTTCCCCTACCATTAATAGAGATATATAAAAATAAAGGATTCTCCACCTGCAAGTTCTGTCATTATTGGGATTAAAGGTTGCACACTGCCTTAAATGAGCCCCTGTGTATTTTCATGTAGAAATATTTACTCCAAGTTCATCACATTCCTGCCCCTAGTCACCAAAGCACATTAACAAAGTGATCTGATTGAGAATCCACTTCATATGCAAGACTGATCCATTTTCATTGTATTATTTATTAGCAGAGTTTGCTAATGTTATCCAAACAGGATTTTAAGAAGCTTCACAACTTATCACCACCATAGGTGACCTAACCTCATATATTAGAAGCACTTCATCACCTAATTTAGAGAGACAACCATTTTACAAACATGTGTGTAAAAAAAATCTAATGGCTACTTCTATTAGGTTTAAACTGCGTTGGGAGTGGAGAAATGGTGATGAGGAAGAATTGCTTATCCCTTTCTCTACCCTTGAGTTTCTGCCGTATCTGATTTCAGAAATGTATTTACTTTTTAAGACAAGTGTCCTAATCCTTGTGGGAGAAAACAGCCAGGAAGAAAGAGCTACAGCAGAAAAATAATAGAAGAGATAAGCACCCTTATCCCTCCCATGTCTCTGCTCTAAATCATCTCTTCCCAAATCTAAATTTCCCTTTCTAAAGTAGCCATAAAGCTTCTGTTACACACACACGTGTGTGCAACTTACTGTTCTGCCATAACACCACATATTCTCTCCCTCCCTATTTCTATTTGGATGTTACCAATTCCTCATCTTTCTAGAACAGCTTTAAATGTCAGACTCAGGATGTAAGATGTGTTTACCTTGCACATCCATCTCCTTCACTTACACTGATAGTGACTCTCAAGAATCACATTAGTAGTCCAAATCTCCACAGATCATATAATATATTTTGCAAAAATAATAAGCTAAGGATACATACAGGGAGAAATGCAGCCTTAGCTGCATGAAATCCTCAAGTTATTACTAGTACAAAATCAATGCAATATTCTAAGTGGGGTGTCTATATATTTAGTAGTGATTCTTACGTGCAACTGAACTTCACATGCATAATGATTTATTCTCTGGTTTGTAATTTATGGCATTTTTTAAAAAGTAAATTATATGCATCTTGAAAGAGCTTGCACTGTAAGGTGGCTTATGAAAATGTAAGTAGGTAAACAGGTATCTCATCTGAATGCAGTGCTGAGTGAAAGTCACCTTAGGTGAGCTGAACGCAACCTGATAAGACTCAGAACAATAATAAAATTAATATTTATTCATTTGCCTGGAAAAGAGGTCCAGCAAGCCTTCCTGCTAATGTTGAATTCTTTCTTCCTTGATACTGTAGAAAAATTTGAGATGGTATTTTCAGTACCGATTCTGTGACCCTGAGAAGCACAAGCAGCATCTGTTCCCTGAAAAGCAACGTAAGACTCTGTATAATATGTGGACTCATATACATTTTACTTAAGCATCTCAAGCACCTTTTAGCATTATTCATGAGAAGCACTTCGGTGGCAAAGCCAGTTTTTTAACTGATCCCTCTGACGTTATGGCCTTTACCATTCGTTGCTACTTTCCTCCTGACATCTTACTCAAACCAGATCCAGTGAAACGGAAGTTGAAGAGGATTCTGGAAATGTATTTCACCCTCAGTCTCCTGGCATCCACAGAAAGACAGTGAAGGAACTTGACACATGCCACTATGCAGCTGCATTGACTATATAGAGGTTATTAATTCACGATCATTATGAACTAAATTTCCAGCTTCTTTCATTTTCTATGCAGGGTGGGGGGACTTAACTCAAACAATGCTGACTTTGCACACTTAGGAGGTATTACTTAATAGTTACATTATGTATTCATCCTATTTGCATCTCAATGCCCTTCCTCCAAACCAACTCATAATGACATACATGACACACATTTTGGCCTTACAAGGAAGAATACCGCAGATAAATTAGGTTGAGAACAAGTAATTTGCTGAAGACCATCAAATAAGCTTCCTGGCCATGGAGAGATAACCCATATATATTACTTGAAGGAATAATAATAAACCAGTGTAACCCCATCATAAAAAACAAACACTTTACCAAGTCTTCTTGTCCATGGTTACTTGCACTACCATGTAACGGTAGATATTAAGAATGCGTTTACACATATCCGTATGTTCATCCAGCAGTGTTTTAATCTCATTTGCTGGCTCAAGAAGAAATATATTTGAGGAATTTGTTATGAAAACCTGTGATTAAAGGGAAATAAGAACCATTATTTTGAGAATTCAGCTAAACTTGGCTGCACTGATTAATCATATTACTACTGCAGAAGCACTGGGATGTCATCAGGGTTAGTTGAATAAAGTCTAATTTGGCATACTTTAATGAGTGGAAAAACACTTCAAACACAAGTACAAATCACAGGGTTGTGGTTTTGTTTTTTTACATTTTAGAAGCTCAGAATGGGGCCCTGAAAGATACTCAAATGTCTCTGCATATATTCCATAAAGTGATACTTAACATAAATGCAAACATTAGATTTAATTTAAAATTGTCTGAAACTTGCCGAGAAAAATGTGAGTGGTTTCGACACCTGCTTGCTATCACAGTTGGAATAAAATGCACTGAAGAACATTTAGACTTACTAGGCACTCAAAGTTAGAGCCAACAGAATACAATGGAACATGCCCAAGTGATCCTAAATTTATACTCTGCCCAAGTGATCCCAAAATTATACTCTCCTCCAGAACCAGAGGTTATAACTTCATTTGGACAGATTTTTCTAACAAATGACTACTGCAAACTGTAAACAGAGCTGAACAGAAATGCAATAAATCAGTCATACATAATAAAACATGACATGAACTAAAGCGAAATCTTTGGGTTTATGAAACACTGCACTAAATTGGCATTGGGTAGACACAATCTACTAACCTAATCTAGTCATCTAAATTGTTAGTAAGCGGCAACAATTATTTAAATGTGTCATAAAGTCAAAGATTTTACATCAGTTCTAGTTGTGGTTTATTTTCTGTGACATCTGAGTAATTGCATTTATATATTATGCTATTACGAGAGTTGCCAGACTTTGGAACTGCCTTGATATGGACTGTGGCCCATTCAACTTATTTATTAGTTGCAGTTTTCCATCTCCCTCCTCCTAATCTAATTACCATCCTGTCCTTTTATGGACAAAAACATAAATCCTCTGTGAATCTAGAGGATTTTGTCAGTTTTCCTTTCATGACAGGCAGGGGGCTTTTTTGGGTGGTGGTGGGGAGTGTTTTTTTGTGGGATGTGCAGAATGTTGCTGCCATAAGAGGAAGATGCACAGTTCAAGTGAACAACATATACATTCCCTCTGAAATCTAGTCAATAGCATTAGATTTTCATGTATGGCTTAATATAGACTGGTTTGGATTCACCAGCAACATCCTAGAAACCGCAATGCATTTTGATACATGTGTGAAAACTTATGGATATGAGAACTTCAGTGGAACAAAAAATCAAGTGGAAAACAGTGTTTTATTAACTCAATAAACCAACTTTGCTAAAAATGGAAATAATGTATAGGATTATACTGTTAGCACTGCAACGTACGTTCCTGTATATTTATATTCAGAAGAAAATATTACGCAAAGGTTACAGGGCATGCAACAGTATATATATTTGGAAAATGTTCATTGTGAGATGGAAAAATGAAATGAGAATATATCCCTTACCTGCAGTACTGCTTGGACCCCGGCTCGTATGCCTTGTTCTATGACATCCAAGTCAGCTATTTTATGGGGAATCTCCTGATAACAACCATTTTTTGTCCAGCTTGGATTTCGAACAGGACCAGAATTACCCATGATTTCCTAAAACATATAGGAGGGAATTTTTTCTTTCCAACTTCCCATAGATACGTTTTCAGTCTCACACGTTAACCCAGCTTGATGAGGCATGGCATACAGAAAGGGTGCTGCACATGTGGTTCTCCTTCCCAATAATAAAGCTGAAGGGCAGCTTGTGCAGCTCTTGAAAAAGCCTAAGGACCAGCTATTCGGAGGGGCAGCAGGAAGCTGAATTACCGTATTTTTCACTCTATAGGACGCACTTTTCCCCCTCCAAAAATTAAGGGGAAGGGGCCACCAGGTGGCGCGTTGGAAGATGGCCGACAATAACATCTCTCTGACCCATATGAGGTAATTAAGGGGCTGCTATGGGAAGTATGCAGTCTTCCTACCCCCCCCAGGAGACTGGGGGGCTGCCTTGCCAGCGGTGTTCACAATGCACCCCCTGATCTGAGAGATAGGGGTGCCGAACACTTGGCACGAGCCCTTGGTGAAGTCAGATCTTCCTGACGCTGATTCCAATTAGCGCGTGCTGGTTAGCTTCAGCTCCGAATTATAATTGGAAACATACGATTGGAATAAAGCTGAAGCACATACATCAAGTAATGTTCGAGAGATAAGACTGCTGATTAATGGATCTCTGTGACCGGGAGTGACGGACGGATAAGTAAATCTTCTGATGAATCACCACTAGGAGACTGTATGTTTGGAATGAAGGGGGGTGGAGGAATTTTTTTTTTCTTTGCACGATGTGATATTAATAACCCTTCACCCCAGATAGAAATAAGATCGTTGCATTTTTACTAATCACAAGCAGGAATTCAAGAACTGTGTGGGATGGATTATAACAGGAGAGAGGATTGGTGAACGGTGAGAAAGAGGAAAATTTTTATGATGCAGTTAAAAAATGGCGTCTCGCCAAGACAGGCTTGCCGGAGAAAGAAGGACAGGGGGAGGAGAATCAGGACCATTGGAAAGAGAAGGAATGTTGGAACGCAATCTTGACCTGACTGAGCCTCCTGATTCATTTGATTTATTTGGCAAGCCTGAGAAAAGTAAAGGACAGACCGAAGTTTTTTTTTTTTTTTATGGAAGCGTTGAACAGAGGCTGTCCCTGAGCGATATGATCTTTGGAGAGTACAAAACCCACACAGAGGATGCCTGTTTTCAATCTGCTTGTGAAAATTATCAGAGATCGCAAAGAAAGGAATATACGATAACAACAAGAAGAGAAAGAAAGTAATAAAAGACTATCTGGATTGAACTGGATAGAACTGTCTAATTAAAGTAGTAATATAAGTGATGTTTGGACTTGTTCAGAGTTTTGGACTCATGCGGAGCTTGATGTATGGGTACCCCCAACAAAATTTAAAATTTGGCTGTATAATTTGGAACTAATGTGATTTGGATAATGTGATGTGATTGGCCTGTTAATAAAAAATATTTTTTAAAAAACACAAAAATTAAGGAGAAATGTGTGTGCGTCCTATGGAGCGAATGCAGGCTCCTTGGCTTCAGCGATAGCAACACGAAGCCTCCGAAGCGCAGAGGGAGCGCTCCCTCCACGCTCCGGAGGCCTCATGTTGCTTTCACTGAAGCCACCTGAAGCCCCCGGAGTGCAGCGGGAATTCCCGCTGCGCTCCGGGGGCTTCGGGCGGCTATCCGCAAGCCTTCAGAGCGCAGCGGGAGTTCCTGCCGCACTCCGAAGGCTTGCGGATAGCCGCTTGAAGCCTGGAGAGCAAGAGGGGTCGGTGCACACCGATCCCTCTTGCTCTCCAGGCTTCGCTTCGCTGGAGAGGCACTGCACAATTTCCCCTCTCTGCGCAGCGCCCCTTCAGCGAAGCGGGAGAAAAAATGGAAGGGGCTCTGTTTCTCCTGCCGCTTCGCTGAAGGGGCATTGTGCAGAGAGGGGGAGAATTTTCCCCCCTGTTCTCCCCCTCTAAAACAAGGTGCGTCCTATGGTCCGGTGCGTCCTATAGAGCGAAAAATATGGTATGTTCCGCCTTCCCTTCTGCTCCTCCACCAAGCAATTGGTGGAATGGAACAATGGGTACTTACCATGAATGAACCTTTCCTAGCAGAAATTTAGACACACAATTTTCTGCCTAGAGCAAGTGGGAGGGCCTGCTTAACCCATACTAGGATGGCTCATATTCTGCTTGGAAATTTTCAGCTTTTGCTTTTAAAAAATTCACAGTTCTGCATTCTCTCTGTTCATTTCTCCTCTCTCTATTTTTTTGAAGGCATGACATTCTTCATCCTTTGGAAACAATTTATTTTATTATAAGGTGGAAAAACACTTCCACTAACTCCAGTTGGAGTATCTGCGTTTAATCCAAGTGTCAGCACAGCTACACTACAGATCTCTTCTAGACAAGTGGTGAGCGGCTTATGGGTAGGCTATTTAGATCTGGGTTCTCATTCCTGTTTTAAAGCCTGAACTTCCTTCTCTACTAATCTTTTGACCTAGCAGTTTAGAAGGTTGGTTTCCCCCTTCTGTGGGCTTCAAGCTTTGATTACTTGCCACCTCTTTTTTCTTATGGTTGCAGAAGTCAGTTCCCACTGACGCGTGGGTTGTCTCTTTCCAGGAAGTCTTGTAACCTTTACTACTGCTATTGCTGCAATCCTTAAACTCCCAGCAATCATTTTCCAGATGATGAAGAATGCCATATAAACACCACGAGAGAGAGAAAAGCCAGATTCAAGTAAATCGTTATGGTGCAGCTTGATTCCCAACAAAAGGAAGAAGGTGAAAGTGCACTTAATACTGACAAAGCATTAAAAAGTAACATCTGTTTAGAAAGCCAAAACCAAAAAGTGTTTGATGGAATATCATTTGATATGTCCTAGTATATTTAAGTCAAAGCAAATATGATTGACACTAGACTGTTTTAAGTCTACATCTTATTGTTCGCTAATCTCTTTCCCAAAATCTGTAATGTAAGAAAATGCTGCTGTGTGGAGATATGGGAAGTACATTTGCTACTTTGTAAAAATAGAAACTGAACAACTTGAAGAAATTCTGATATGTTTACCTCCTCCCTTTCTTTTCCCTTTTCTGATGAATTATGTTCTGTAATATTTTCATCACAGTCTATACTTGGTGACACAACTTCTTCTGGTTCTTTCATAAATAAAGGCTTCTCTTCTTGTTGGATCCACTCCTGATATACTTTTACCACCTTCCTCATAGCTGCTGCTTCACATATTGGCAGTAAAAATGCCTAGTAGAGGGGGGAAAGCTCATAGCATTTATCACGGAACATTAGTGCCCCCTACAACAATTCTAGCATTCATGTACTTCATCTTAAAGAATTGATTTAAAAGCTACCCAACTGGTTTTCATGTTAAAGTACTTTTTACTACCTGAATAGATATATGGACAAATATATAAAGAGAAGAAATACAGTGCACAAAAATATAAAAAGAAGAAAATATACTATTTCCATATCCATTTACCAACAGCAATAGATAGAAAATTGTACTATATAAAATGGCTAGGTCCTTTGGAAGACTTAATAGTTCAACAAAACGTCATCAAAATATCAGCTGGTGCTAACATTGCTGGTCTGCATCTATTCCAAAATTGTACAAATGGAATCCAGCTCTTGTGAAAAGTTTCTTTCAAGGCATTTCTCATTTTTTTAAGGAAGTATTATAGACAAATTTGGTTTGAACAAATACAGGACTTTCAAATGAACATCTGGAAGGGCAGCCAAGGGCAAGGAAGGAAAAACACAAAGAACAAAAACATGTGAGTTCAAGTGTATAGAACATAGAGAGTTGTAAACATGGGCTGCTACCCAGCCTGCCAACAGGCCCTTTTTGTATAGGTTGCTAGGAATCGTAAGAGCAATGGAAGTCAGGTGAGTTTAACTGACAATTAGCAAGACCAAACTGCAGATGCTTGACACTCACTTTCACATTAATCTATGCCAAGCTATGTGCAAATATTTATCAGCAATATCTGAAAAACGATGATGGTGCACACATTGATATTACAGGGGAGAGCATTTATTTAAATAAAACCAGAAGCAAACTTGTAAATAGACAAATGCCTAGTGGGTTATGACAACTACTAATTCTCTCTGGATGAGTATGATAGAGAAGTTTATGCATGTTTTTTCAGAAATAGAGGAATTATTTACCTGACGAAAGATTTCTGTAAGAAAATTAACGTTACTTCTCTTTGAAGAAAACACTTTGCGAACTATTTCAATGTCCGTTAGATGTTCTTCATCAATACTGCAAAGACTGGAGGAACTGGGTTCTCTTTCAGTTAGTGTGCTTGTGTTGGAATGAGACTGTTCTGGCTCTGCATTTCTATCAGGTCTGTCAGTACTGTCATTTTTGCTGTCTTCTCTAGATACCAGGCTAGCAGCTGCTCTCTGAAACCAGAAATGAAAATATACTTATGACAGCCTGACCTTCTAGGTTAAATGGTTCTACTGCGAGAAAGCACTGCTGAGAGGTGGTGTGGTGTACTGGCTAAAGTATGAAATAAGAAGTTTAATTTCTCCCCAAACAATAATTGCAATAGAGTATTGCAGTGTGCTCTGTGTGGAGCTGCCCTTGGGCCTGATCTGGAAGTTCCAGGGGCAGCAGAATGCAGTGGCTAGACTGCTGGCGGGGACAGACAGCCGACAGCATTAAAATATCTACACTGGCTGCCCATATGCTATCAAGCCTGTTTCAAGCCTCTTGAGTTGGTATACAAAGTTCTCTACAACTTGAATTCAGGATACCTTAAGGACATCACTGAGATCATCCAGAAGAGCACTGGTGTCAACCAGAAGTTGGACAATGGAACATTGTTCCAGTAGAGATTTGGCATGCATCCAGGATTTGACTTTCAGGGACCTCTTGAAGACTTTTTATACTGATAGGCCTATGAAGCTGTTTACAGTTTTCTTGAGTCGCCAGTCTTCTTAGTGATGGTTCTGTACTGCTTCTAACAGCTTAACAAATATTTTTATATTGCTGTACGCAGCCCTGATGTTTGAGAGTGTTTTATATTATTGTTTGTACAAAGGAATAAATAAATAAACTGTACTGCAATGACTAAAGTGTAGGAGGCATGATTTGAAATCAAGTGTGAATACACGAGGGATGTGTGTGCTTAAATCAAAGCCAGAATCTATTCAGCCACAAAGCTGACCAAATGACCTTAGACTTATCATGGTTGTGAGGAGAACCAAGAGCTCCTTCAAAGGAGAGTGGGATAAATGTGAAATAAGTAAAATAGTAGGATCTGTCTCATCCCTATTCAGTCCCACCCAAATCACCTTTTTGGCTCTACCTGAATATTCTTTGGCACAGTTTCACCCTCCATTCCAGGAATCTGAGGTCCTGCATGAGGTTTTGGCTCAAGCCAGAAAGACACCAACCATCGGATGACAATAACCCGGGCCTTAAGGAAAGGTTCCTTTGTGCAATATATTGCTTCATTGGTTTCAGCATCTTTCTTTATCATTACATAATGTGGCTTTGGTCTCGTCTGTGGTATCTCTATAGAGAAGAAAACAATTTCTAAATAATAAGGGGATAGAAAGCATCCAATCAAAGCCAATATACCCATTTCAGATTTCTGGGTACATAAAAAAAGTGATGATGAAGGAATTTTAATTAAAAAGTAGTTAGCCACTATACAACTAGATAGGAGTTACACCAGGCATTACTAAGATGTAATACATTTTGCAATGAAACCCATCCAAACAAATCAATTCTCTCTCTCTCTATATATATATATATCTATATGAGAGAGAGAAAGATATTACATGGAGTTTGCCTCAAAAGTTTGAAGCAGTACATAAAAGTTACAGAAATTTAATTGTACAAGAGCAAATAATTTCAAATGCCATGCTTCCACACCCCCCCCCTAATATAAAGTATGGCTATAAATGTTTCACATTAATTTCAAACAGTATTATTAAACACTATATTATTAAAGAGTGAGACTTTAAACAGTTAGGAAAATATAGCAAAGCAAACTAAAGCTGAAACTCTTTATGCACACTTACTTAGAAATGATCTGTTGAAATCAAGAGAACTTACTTCCAAGTAAATGTGCTGAGGTTCAGGGCCTAATATAGCAGCCTTAAATTTCCTCAGGATTAAACTCATTTTATTAGAATGTAGTCATATGTATGTGCTAAGATGTTGCTGAATATTGATCAACTTGCCACAAGAGGGCCACCACTTAGGAAAGCAGCTGCGTACATGATTAACAGTCTAGGTACTTCTGGGATCTCTAGCATAGTCCAGTGTAATAAAGCTGGGTAGTGGAGTAGATATGGATTCTATCACTTTCTACCTTGTACAAAGAAAACCACAATTACAAATACTACGCAGACAAAGAAGAGTTTACCCAAAGATAGGCAAAAATGGCTAAGTTTAAGAATTATTGTTCTAAACACGAGAGACAACTTTAGCACCAGCATTACTGAAATCAAGGATTGCACCTGATGAAGTATTCCTGTTTGTGTGAGAACTTCTGCTTTTGTAACGAATTTCCAATCCCTCTCGTCCCCCAGTATACTCCCCAAATGTGTTCTGGTTTCTCTGCAACCCTCAGCAGATGTGCAGGGTAACATGCAGGCACATGAGAAAAGGAAGGGGCAGAAATGGGATAACTTTGCTGGATACAACCCAAAGTTTACTGCAGTCTACAACAAAGTGGGCCAGATTAATATGAATAGTTGTACTAGCAGGAGCCAGAGCAACAAGTCCTATTAGCATAAAGGGGCTTTCGACCTCTCCTTCATCCGCATTCCACCCCCCCCCCAAAAAAAAATTGGCTTTGAGGGTCCAGGACAAAATCCACAACAGCGTACAGGAGGAGGAGAGGGGAGACTGTTCCATCTGGCAAGCAGAGATGCTTGTGCTAATGGAACACAATCATAATATTGCAGCATTGAATTCCTCTCAATGCAAAGAAAGTGACATTTATATTCAAAAGATGCTTAAGAATGGGTCACTAAACCAGCTAAAGTTTTTCCATTCAAATCCTAGTAAGAATACAGATACAGGATGGTAGAGCTGCTAGTTTAGGTATAGGCAAAGCTAGGCATAGGCTTTCTGTAACATTACCATTATGTAAGACCTGATCCTACAGAAGAAGAGCACAGAAGTACTGTGCCCCTGTGTCATACATCATATTACAAATGGTGAAGGCTTCTAAGAGATACTGAAATAATGCTTACCAAGTACAGGGTTATACAAGCTGCTCTCCTTACACATGTTTGGGAAAATATAAGGCAAGTAGTATTTCTTAAAATGTGAAAATAAGAATGAAAATCCCTTTTCTTGGTTTTCTTTGTTCTTCCATTCCAGGCTTTTGACCTACAAAAATGAATTTTAGATTATTTTACAGGTATTCTGGAGGCAAAAAGAGTGTAGCAGTACATCCCAATGTAACAGGTATGTGGAATCAATATTATTTATATTCAACTACCCGTTCTCCATCAGTTTCTCTCTCTGCATGTTAATGTGCTCCTATTTAAAACTGTGCAGAAATAGTGCAGTAATTATAATTTCATTTTTGCCCAGCTTCCAGATCCTTCACTGTACAAGATTTTAGCATGTGTCTCTTGATATGACTGAGTTGCATGCAAGATGGAACAGAGGAATTGATACTCTGCTGCCACTACATTTTTTCTGAAACAGAAGAGAGGGGCCAAGGGAGAAACAGCTAGGAGGAGACAAGGGAAGCAGCTTCTGCACCCTATACACTCACCTTCCTTTTTATTACCTGCTGCAAGGACGAAAACATGAACTGAAAAGACATAGAAAACTGCACTGTACTCTCATATCTACCCTTCAATACTGGAGAGTAAATAAGGAAAAAAGGAGGAGACAGCAAAGCTTGCTTTGTGCCAGATTCACCCATAGAAACTATGAGGAAGACACTGGGAGAGACATTTATGTGCATTAGAATACTCTAACAGGGAAGTAAGGATCATTAGTTCTTGAAGTGTTTTAAGTTAATATAACAATATATCCACTGTAAGTGGTTCTGAGAGATTAAGGTAAACATAATAAGTTGGAACCAAAGTTGCAAAGAACAGAAATGTGCAAAATGGATGCTCACACAGGATGGAAGGAAAAATTTAAATTATTCCCTTTCCCCCCTGTAACTCCCTAAGAACCAACTCCCTAGAACAGTGTGGGATGTGATCTGGGGATGCAGAAGAGATGAGGAATCAGCAAATAAAAATAATACTAATTATAATAATAATAAAATCCTCCCCTGACTTCCACCAGTTGAAAAATCTAGTTTGCAGAACAGGCGCCTCTGGTGGATCCAACCCTTTTGGGGATGGAAAGAGCTCTTCTGCTCTCAGAACAGCAGCTCCAAACTTATACATATTACTAAACTTAAAGCATCCGCGCCCCCCGCGATTAGGCTGTTAAAATGGCATTAAACAGATGACCATTATTCAGCAAGAGAAAGAAATTGGAATGGAGTGGATCTCCTGCAGTCGACAATAATAAAATTACATATTAGTTAGAAAAACAGTTCTTCAAGTAAATGCAGGCAACACAACATACCTGAATTACTATGTATTTCAAAAGTGCTTCTAAAAAATAGCTTGTTAGATCGTCCTGTCCTTTATCTCCTGATTGTGGGGGGACAAGTGGAGTGATTTCTTCTACAGTCACTTGTGCTGCTCAAATAATAAATATTCAGGTTGTTAGGTTGGGTATGTTACAGTGTATACTGTGGATGCCTTAAATTCAAATAAATAAAATGGATACATTATGAAAGCTAATGCATGATTGTTCTCAGTTCATAAGCACATAGCTTCCTTTGTTTAAAGCAGGGAGCATTCTATCAGTGAACACAAAACTACGCATAGAAGAACAATAAAGGAACACCATTTCTGTCTTAAGGAACTATTTTAACACTGTGCTCAACTATGAATCAACCAACCTTCTGGGATAGGAATGAATTGCAACATAACATCCATTATGTAGATATGTGCATGTCACTTCTAGCAATCCCGCCTTCCCCCAAAGCTCCAGGCATTGAGTTACTTCTGATTCAGGTAGAAATAACTTGAAAAACCAGGAGTCTAGCAAGGGCTGGATCATCAAAAAGGATGTGCTCCCTCCTTCTACCCAATGGCTAACACACTGCAGTTTGGGGACACACAAGGCAGCAGGTGGAAAAGAGGATCCACTAAGTTCAATGGTAATTCCTTCCAAGGGTGCAGAATCACAAGTGAAAGATTGCAATATGCTCTCCATCTCAGTCACTAAACTCAATTTCAAACTCAGAAGGCCTTACTTCTGGGTCAATATGCTTAGGACTGCATTACTAATGACAAGGGTAGTGGGGTGTGTGTAAGGAAAGGATAGTAGTTCTGGTGGGGGACACATCATGCTCCTTCTGGGGTATTGTGTACAACTTCGGTCCCCACTCCCCACTCAGCTTTCACCTGTGGCTCCTAGAAGCTGTCAGCATGTGACAGCGGCCACACCCCGGGAACGGCTTTGACTGGCTGGTTAAACCAGGTGAGGGTAGCTGATGGGTCTCAAACCCTCGGTGAGCTAGGGACTTCCCCTGCGTGCAAAGACAGCCTCCGGCGGATTGAACAACGGTCAAGAAGGCAGTTTCTGCACATGCTGTGGAGGGAAGTGAGGGGCAGATGGGGCTCATAGACGTGGGAAGGTAGCCCATCCAGGAGAAGGAAAGCTCTGATCCTAAACCTCCACTGATTGTGCGACACCTTCAGGAGAAGTAAAGGCGAAGGAGCAAACCCTACACAAATCTGGAATGGAGTCCCTAAGATGCTTGGATGGTGCCTTGTACACCTCCTTCTGGCAACTCCTGCAGCCAAGCTGGTGTCAAAGTATTGCTCTGCTTTCCTTTGGGCCACACCAGCGAGGCCAAAGGCTTGTTGTCTGGGCAGCCCAGGACGTCCATACACCCCGGGGGGGGGGGTTACTTCTGTGCTGCTAACACAGTGGTTTGATTTCACCCCAGAGGCATACTCTACTGTCTTTTGAGACAGTCAGGTGCCAACAACTAATCACAAATATACTGTATGCCATTACATGACCATTACATACTTACTTTCTTGAACACTGAGCACAGGATTAATGAGATTATCTAGTGTTCGAGGCCCGTGTTCAGACTGCGGTGATGGAAATCCAGGAATTAAACAAGAAAACATACATAGCTGTTCTTTACTACAATTATTTTGAAGTGCTTGCAACCACAAGAGGAAGAGACGTACACCTTCACGACGAATCTTGAAGAACAAGGTGATAAAAGGTTTTAATTTCACATTTACAGGCTAAATTTACAATTTCAACAGTTACCTGAACTCAGTGCTGATACAACTCTTAGATTAATCCAATTACAATCAATGAGACACCTTTAAATAGCTTTCTAAAGATTTGGCCCAACATTAGAAATACTATTTACCTCCCTCCCCTTCTTCGACGAAGAAAAAACAAGATGGTTATCAGTCATACCTTTAAAGAATTCCCTGTGTGAAGTAATTTCTTTAAAATTAATCCTGAAAAGAAAAACCACACATTCAGTATTTGTTGTTTCATTGCCATTTTAATGTGTGAGAGCCCTCGGTCGGACTTAATAAAGTCTTCATAACAAGTCCTTGGCAAACTCTTGATTATTCTTGGTGAGCCTTCAAGCCCTCTGGCAACAAGCTTAATGCCAGAAGTGAGAAAAGTCCACCTTCTCTATCCATTTAATAAAACTGGACCTATACTTTTCTCCATACAAACAATAAAATAATTCCAATTATCACATTCAGCAAAAGTAATAGCTAGTTTGCCATCAAAAAATTAAAGAAGACACTGCAGCGTTGGATGGATTCTGTGGGAGTACGAAACATGCATAATTCATGTTGTTTATAATTTAAAGTATATGTATGTTAATTATATTTTAATTTCAATTCCAATCATGAATTTCCCATCAATTAATGAATTCATTGTGCCTTTGTAACACGCCATGAAGAGGCATTAAACATGACTAATATATGCAGCATTTGCCAGCAATTTTACATACTAATGTGTGCATGAGTTGGCAAAGTAGCAAATGCATGGAATTTTCCTTAACTTATCTTAATCAGTGACAAAACAAAAGAAACATTTTGAATTGGGTACGCTAAGCCCCAGATGGCCAACTTCTGTATTGTGGCTCTGCTTCTCATGTGGATCAGATGTGCATTTTGCCCCACAAACTAGGCCCTCCCCACCCACCCAAATGTCCACATTTCTGTTGCAGTCATGGAGGATAAGCCCTCAGGCACAGCGCAGCATTAGATATAAAATCCAAAATGAGATGTTTTACATCACTAATTTTACAAGAGATGTAAGATATCTCTAATGCTTGGAACATGCAAATATTTCTTCCCCCTACAACTGAAACACAGTGATCAAACTTTTTAAATCAGACCCTAATTAAAGTTTATCAGAATGCCAGGGGCTGGGTAATTTTACTTTGAGGTCTGGTCTAGCTCCCAGGCCATCAATTCAGCCACTCCTCCTTCAGTCCATGACATTAATATTTTTCTCTCCAAGAGCACTAATTAGACGTGACAGCAGATAACACTGTATAAAGCAATGTTAGCATTTGTTTGATGCTTGAGAATACTGATTACATTAATAAAAATGATAGTGCCATTACCATATTACCAATACATACCAATACTGTGAAACTGCCATCTTTGATGAATTCTTTCTGGAAGAAGTTGTAAAATTTTCTACAAAAGCAGAAGTCAATAAATACGTAGAACAATCATTAGGGCACAATGGCTGCTATCAGGTATCATTTACTTATTTTAAAAAATGCTTATTTAGCTTCATTGAAATAAAATCTCTATGAGGATTACAAAATAAAAACAAAATATTAAAATTATCAATAAAAGACCGTTAGAAACAGGTATTTTAAAAGTTTCAAAGATAATAAACTTCTGAAGACCACCATCACTAGAAGTGAAAACAAAATAATCTACTGTAACAAGAAGGGTTAACATAAAATATAATGATTTTTTAAAATTATTTTTATTAAGTTTTCAATTTTTTCCAATATTACATCATAACAAATAACATACTTCATAATTCCAAAATTTCCCCATTCGCCCTGGACTTCCCTCAGCCCCCTTCTCTGGTTTATTTCAAAATAATATTATTTCCTGCATATTTCCTTTTTGCTCCTTTTTTATATTTTAACTTATAATTTGTGTAAATTTTTGTAATTGTAAATGATTACTCAAAACCTACTAGTGATCATGGTATCTCCCCTGCCAGGTAAGTAAGGGTAAGAATTTGCTGAATCTATTTGAAAGAATTGGAATACAAGAGGGGGAGGGGAGGGGAAGTCCTGGAAAGATGACATTGAAAATAAGGCCTTAAATTTGGATGTTTTTCTTTTCTGTTATATTTGAAAATTTTTAATAAATATTATTAAAAAAAAAAATACTACTAGTGAGTCCAATTCTTTGCAGTGATTCTGTAAATAAGCCAAAAATGGTTCCCAGCCTTCCTTAAAGGATTTTTTTTGTCCTTATTTCAAAGAGTGAACAAAGTGTTTAAAATATAGTGAATTTAAAGCTATTTATTTATCATGTATAATTTATAATTTAAACAAACAAATAAATAACTAACTAGTTTGCATAATCTTATGTTATGTCATTTAACACATTTATGTATTGTCTTAAAGTAACTGAAGGTGGTCCTGGTTTTCATTACAGGACTTTAATTACAGGACCTCAGGGGCTTTCAGATCAGATATTCACAAGTTTTCCAACTACTTTTTCCATTTCAGAATTTTTTTTCCTTGTTGGCATTAGACATTCACTTCAGTTGCTAACAAATTCAAGCAAGAACAATGTTACCATAAAAGAAATGTGCTTTGGAATTACAAAAAAGCTGCACTGTAATTTCTTATCCCCAGCCAACAAGTGTCTGTATGGGATATTCTAACGTCACCTGAGAAGTGGAGACAAATTGGCACTTCAGATTACTATTGACTCAGTTTTCTTTTGTGAAATGATCAAAGCTGACACAGCTTCATTGGTTTAATTTAAAGAATGCCAACAAAAATCCTTAGCTGATGTTTATATCAAACATCAAATTTGGAAGTTCCAGCTATGCAGACCAAGCTGCAAGCAAGGGAGGAAGCTCTACATGCGCCTTTTTCAATTGTTTGAAGTCTGAACAATTGGCAATCATGACTAAAATTCAAAGAACAGAAGAATTTGGGATTCCTCCTCCCAACCCTAGTTTTAAGTACCCATACACTGCATGGCATTTAAGACTCTGAACTAGCAGCTGTTTATAATATGACATAGAATTATATCAAATGTATCACTTCCTTGAAATTAGCCGAAATCAGTTGTCAAGGATTTATTATTGTGTATACCCCAGTCTGGATGAATCGATCTTTGTTTGGGACAGATGAGTTATATAATTCTAAACTGAATTTGGTAGATTTTCTTTAGAAAAGTGGGAGGAAGAGAAATTTTAATTAATGTCAGTTTGGTGTATGTGTTAAGGGGTATGTAACATGAAACCTAATCAAAAGTCCTTCTGGATACTTAACAACAGTTTTCTGGTTTACAGTCAATGAAAACCACCCCCAAAGTCTTCTGCCTTCTGCCATTTGACTGAGTCCTACTTGTAGTTGGGACAGCTCATTCAGTAGAGCATAAAACTCTTAATCTCAGGGTTGTGGGTTTGAGCCCCACGTTGAACAAAAGATTCCTGCATCGCAGGGGGTGGAGTAGATGACCCTTATGATCCCACCTATGGAATTCTATGATTTTACTACTACTAAAAAATAAAAAAAAAACCAACAGGTAATTAAAATCCACAAATGGATTTTATGAAATCGTTAAAGCAGGGATGAAGAGCCCATGTAGTGTTGCTGCACTACAATTCATTATCCCTGACTACTGGCCATATTGACAAGGAGTGCTAAGAGTCCAGCTAACTATCCCTTCATCAGAGACTAATTCTTGACTTTCCAGCTTAACTTTTACACGCTACCACTTGCGTTACAAGAACATGTATAAAAAATGTGATCAGAATAAAAGACCTAGACGACAACAGAATTTCTACATTGGAAGAATCTTACCTCAAAAATAAAAAGTATTGCATCTAGTTCTTCTCTCTGTGACTTGTGACCTAAATTCAAAAACAGGATTGTTTTCAACAACTAAAGATAGTGAAAATAACTACAGTTCTGTAATAATAAACTATTATCGTTTTGAAATTTATGTTATTTTACCCAGCTGCCTAATAGGGAGAAATTTATCATATTTATAACCCGTCCTTCAACCCACAGGCACAGGGTGGGCGGGTACACAAATATGTCATTAAAATTCAACACACATACAAAATCATAAAACAAATTATTTTTACCCTAAAACAGTTACGCAGAAAAAAATATAATTGAAATCAGCCATCTTCAGAGTCTTGAATGCAGAAATACATTTTCATGACATATAAAAATAGATAACATGAGAGATGCCCATATATCCAGTGGAGGGAGTTCCAGAGGGTCATAAGGGAGAAGGCATTCCTCCACAGCATCACACAACAAACTACTGTTGATGGAACTACAAACAGAGCCTGTCCTTCACACCTTAAGGCACAGGTTAGCAGGAGATGTACTCTTTCAAATGCTGGAGTCCCAAGCTGTTAAGGACTTTATAGTACAGACTCAACTCTTTAAATCAGCTAGGCAGTGACACATGGTTTCACTTTGTGGCACCAGTAAGTAACCTGATAACTGCATTCTGCACCAGCTACAGTTTGTGGACTGTCTTCAAGGGCAGTCCCATGAAGAATGCACTGCAGCAGCCTAAACAATGAATCACCGGAACATCTAATAATATAGCTTGGTGTTCTGGGTTTTCCAAAATTTTGAACAGGGGAAATTTCCCAAGGCAAAGTTAGATAATTTGCATTGTAAATATTCCTGATGCCCAAGAGAAGGGGCAGCCAATATGTTGTCCTCTATCCGACCACCATCATTCCTGACCACTGGCCGGGGCTGCAGCATCTAGAAGATATCACATTGGCTACTCCTGCTCTAGAGAGTGATATAGTTTAGCATGTTTATTTTACTTCTTTTTAGTAAACCAAGTTAAAAACTTTGAACTTATCAGACCCAGCACACTGCAGAAGAAAATGTAGCACTGGCTGGTAATGCTAATGACATGTATGCAAAATGTAAAAATTAAAATCAAAGTCAAACATTTTAATAAAAATTCTTACCTTTCTGTTTAAGACTAATTTCAATAGTCACAAAATTTTCAAAAAAGATGTAATATATATGTGAAAAATGTAGGTCGAAAAACTGCTTAAGATCAATAGATTCTGCATTCTCTGCAAAACAAACAAAATATAATTTCATTATTACCCAGCACTACAAAACACTTAACACTCCTGAATGACAATAGAAAAATCAGTTAATAATTACATTACAAAACATGAGTAACCAGTTTTATAACCTTCTATACCCCCTTATATTTTTACAGAGATAGTTTAGGGGTTTTATGTCACAGCTGCAGCTAGGCCAAATTAACTGAGAAAAGGAGACATATTTGGGGAAAATAATTTGTTTTTTAAAACTCACTATATGAACTATTTACCGTAATCACATTTTAATCTCTGCCACGCCCACCAAGTATAAATGCCCCTTGAGTAATTTCTTGATAATCCAAACACAATCTCTTTAATTGATGGTCTATCCCTCACACTCTCAAATTCTATTATTGGTACCTGCAGTGGTACCAATTTCTTAAGGAGGACTCAAAATGTTCATAGCTTAAGGCCACACTCCTACACACTGGTGGAGAACTGGATCCACTCCGTCATGTGGAAGAATACATAGTTTTTCCTTAGAAGTTCTAAGCATGGTCCCAATTTTTCCTTTGGAGTCCACCTTGATTTCAAGCTGGTCATGCAAAGGAAGGCAGGAAGTAAATCACAGTGTCCAGAGTGTCCCAGTAATAACCTTAGCAACAGATACCAGACACTGCGAAAAGTACCATTTTTAAATGCTGCCAAAGGGACCTCCAAAATAAACCCATGCCACACAGAAAGTGGTGATGGAAGGAGAAATTGAAGTAGGAAGTGCCATGGTCAGATGGAAATCTACAAAAATTGTGATTTAAACACAAAGTGGCAGAAGAGATTGATAGGTGGCAGCAGATACCATTACCCAAGTGGATGTGGTCTAAAAAAAATGGCCTTGCAAGTTATTTGGAGAGACTGGAGTGTATAATTAAGCCCGCAGGCCAAAGATTCCCCACTGCTGCTATGTACACTTACCTAAAAGTAACTCCCCATTTAACTCAATTGGACTTACTTCTCAGAAGACAGGCACAGAGTTTAATATGCAATTATTTCCTATATCAATACATAGCAAAACACTTAACTGTCACCTTTAGAGAATTCTCTAATCTGGATTCTCTGTTTACCCATGCTATGTATATTTGCCCAATATAAATGCCATGTAGAAGTTCATCAGTGAAGAAGGGGGTAGCTTTTGCAGTGCAATGCAAGAGCATAATACTAGGAACGATATGTTCACATAATGAAAAGATATACACAAGGAGATCAAATTAAGAGAATGTAACAAACAAAATGTGAATTACTGACGATATTCTAATGATCTTTTAACAAGTCGGAAAAAGCCATTATTAACAACATGTTGTGGTGCACATAACACATCACTGCACAAATGATGTTATAGGTTTCAACAACAAAAAAATCCTCCCTCCAATTCAATGCCTGTTCAAAAGCAGCAAATCTTAAGGGCTATTTCAGTGATTTATTCTTTTTGCAAGTTTGCAGGGAGGGGTTTACTGGGGAGTAGCAGTACTCCTCCTGGTTGCTATCAAGAGGAATTTCACCACCAAAACCGACAGCTACATCAAAACAAAATTCAACAGAAAAAGAAATGCTGCTAAGTGAAACTAGTGAAAAATGTCTCCCTCTTTCCAGTTCTGCACTGAAACTTCTCAGGTCTTATCTTCCTGCTGCAGAACCTTGACTGCTCACCGCAAACCATTCCTATGAGTTGGAGGACCCTCCAGAATAGCATGGGATGTAGCTTCTGGGGGTGCAGATGGGGTGGGAAAAAATCTGCACAAGCAGAAGTGCCTTCAACTCAAACAAGGGCTTAAAGCACTGTCCTGATTTTGTAAACTATGACAGCAATTTCCCAAAGATGACATAGCAACTATGATATATGGAACCCTATGCACATCCATAGGTCCTATTGAAAGTTTGAGAGATCGTAAAAACTATAACCACTTTCAAAAATACACATTCAGAAGGTGACAAACCAGACTGGATCTCCTAAATGCACTTCTTTGTGTAAATGTGGGCACCTGTAACTATCTTCAGTCAGGCATACGGTACTTTCATGAACTGCACACACTTTTTAACTTTAAGCTAGACCTTCTGTTTGAATTCCTCTTCAAATCAATCAGAAAAAGCAAACACTTAGGCAGTAGCCCAGTTTCAGTAATTTGCAGCTAAGGATAAAACTACGTGAAACCATTTATTTACACTAGGGAAGTTATGGGGGAGCTGGATTTCAAAAAACAGGTGAACGGAAGGTTGCTATAGATTCCCCTGCAATTTACCTCCCCACAGTCTGTGCTCCTCCCCCCCCCCACCATACCAATTCCCCACAGTTCATAAAAAGTTTGGAAGCAAATAATACATTTATTCTTGTGCTGTCTTTGGATAATATAAAAAGTTCAATTCTAACAACTCATACAAAGAATATGAAAATTAGCATGTTAAAGCCTTGGTAATATCACAAGGCAGAATTGATTTTTCTAATTTAGTGTTATTGTGCCACAAACTTTCATGGACTAGAACTCACTCATCAGATGAATGAAACATTGCTGTCATTTTGCAAAGATAGATGTAATGTGTGCATGAACACAAGAAGAGAGAAGAAAATGTTAACTTTAGGCCCAAAGGCAATGAGATGCAAGCATGACAGATCTCTGCAAAGCTCAAAAGTATGTAAGGTTAAGTAGTGACTTAACAGCAGCAATCAGCATTGCTATGAATACTGTGTTATGTTAAATTATCTGTATATAGCAAGAGAGAAGTCCCTGGCCTCTAGCATGCAAGGACCAAGAATGGGTGGTAGAATTAGTACATAAATTGGACGTGAGTCATATTTGACAAGATTCTACAGACCTTGACCTGGCATAACTCTAAGGAGACTTTCTGTTAAAATGTTGATCTTTCCTTGGTCACTGCACTTAGGCTATAACGTCATTGCTGTACTCAATAGAGTCTACTCTACTGCAATAGAGCTTTAAGGCAATTCTTGATATATTTCTGTAGCACAGAATAGCAATTACTAACCACTGCCCTCAGGAGGCCTTAGTTCCTTGCAGCCAAAGTTTAAGTGGCCCCTGAAGACTTGTTTATTTGGCCACGTTTGTTGTTACTGTGTTTTGTTGGTCCTCTGCATTTGATTTTATCCAATGTTGTTTTCATGTATTGTTGATCAGCTGCTTTCTTTTGAGCGTTTTTCACAGTGAGCTGCCTTGTGAGGGATCACCCAAAGATAGCATGGCAGAAATTTATTTAAAACAGTTTGGCTAAGAAAAATGGATTGTCAGGAAGTGATTTCAAGCAACCTAAACAATAGAAAGGATAGGCCCAACCTTCAGAGTTGGAGGGTTATTGCATTAGGGAGCTGTTTGCGAGATCAGACACCGTACTTGGCAGGAGCTTTTGTTTATGCTAACATTCGGGCGGCATATGTAGATATTAATAACTGTTCCTTTATTGTTGCCATGCAATGTGAGGCAGACTTCTGCCTAGATTCCAATACAACCTCCAGTTTAGCAGCCTCATACGGACTTGATGATGATGATTAAAACCACTGTGCCAAATGCCTAGTAGCACAATAAAGAAGGAAAAACTTTGGTATTTGATTAAATCAATTTTTAGGGGGTGTGCAGACATTTAGACTTTTTTTTCCCAAAACAAACACCTCAACATTTAATGCCTAGCTCATACATACTTTGTTGTAGTCCTGTCATGTGCATTTGGACTGATCTAGGTTCTCCTATAGCTATGGCTTATCAATAGATTGATAAATACCGTACCTGAAGGACCATCTCTCTCCATATGGACCTGCTCAGACCCTGAGATCATCCTTTGAGGCATGTTTGTGTGTGCCCCTTCCACAAGAGGCTCAGAGAGTGGAAACACAAGAATGGGCCTTTTCTGCAGCGGCTCCAGTTTGTGGAATGCTCTGCCCAGGGAGGTTTGGCTGGCACCTTCATTATACACCTTTAGGTGTCAGGCGAAAATGTGCCTCTTTAACCAGGCCTTGGGCTGAATTACATCTAATGCCCTTTTAAATGTGTTGTGGGAGGGGGGATTATTGGGTTGTCTTAATTTTATTTTTATTGCTTATTTCGTGTTTTTTATACTGTAATTTTATGTTTTGAACCACCCTGAGATCTATGGGTGTATGGGCAGTATACAAATTTAATGAACAACCAACCAACCAACCAACCAACCAACAAACAAACAGCACTCCAGGGTTTCAGACTGGGATATTTTCCAGTCCTACCTGGAGATGGTAGAAGTTGAACCTGGGCCCTCCTGCATACAAAAGATGTGCTATGGCTCTTTCCTGCTCGTTTTTTGTGTGAATATCACTGTGCATTATGGGCCCTCTCCTTCAGCCTATTCTCTTACCCGCTCCTTTTTCTAACACCAATGGCACTTTTTAAAAAAAATGTTGGGGTAAGTGACACAAGATAAGCATGAGTCACACACACACACACACACACACAGAGAGAGAGAGAGAGAGAGAGAGAGAGAGAGAAACCATCCCTAGACATGGCATTTTACATAGCAAAAGACATAGGGTTGTAGCCAACAGCATTATTCAGCTGATGGTAGGCTTCTGTCAGTGTAAAGAAGAGGAAAACAATTTTCAGCTATTCTTCCTCTCCCTGAAGCCCCCCCCCCCGGCAAAAAAAGAAAAGAAAAAAGATCAGCTCTGGATGGTCCCGGGAAGTAAAGGGGAAGGGAGAATCACTAACAGTTTGCAGGGTCAGGGGCTGCAAGGCAGAGTGGGAATATCCAAAAATTGCTTTCATCTCCATTCTGGTGATGGAAGCCTTACCATCAGCTATACTACCCATTTAATACAACCCATTGCTCTCTCCTAGCACCGCACCAAACTGAATACTTGTAAACAGCTTTTCACAACAATGCTATTTTAATCAGTTGGCCGGGTGTGCGTGGGTGGTGGTGGTGGTATTACAGCATTTAAACATCTGGACAAACCTAAAGCACTCATTTAGATAAATGCTAAAAATCTAATTTGTGCATAAAAAAGGTAAAGGTAAAGGACCCCTGACAGTCGCGAACGGCTCTGCGGTTGCGGCGCTCATTTCACTTTACTGGCTGAGGGAGCCAGCCTTTGTCCGCAGACAGTTTTTCCGGGTCATGTGGCCAGCATGACTAAGCATGCTCCTGGCAAAACCAGAGCAGGGCATGGAAATGCCATTTACCTTCCCGCCGAAGCGGTACCTATTTATCTACTTGCACTGGTGGGCTTTTGAACTGCTAGGTTAGCAGGAGCTGGGACAGAGCAATGGGAGCTTACCCTGTTGCGGGGATTCGAACTGCCGACCTTCTGATCGGCAAGCCCTAGGCTCAGTGGTTTAGACCTCAGTGCTACCCGCATCCCAATTTGTGCATAGAATGATTATTATTAATTTATACAGCACCATGAATATGCATGGCACCTTACAGAGTAACACCACGAAGACAGATCTTTTACAATATAGAATTCAAGATACGGGAGGCAATAGGGGGAAGGAATGAAAATTAAGACAATGGTAAACAAAGAACTTAAGTTCTACCATTTGCTATATGGAGCAGAATACTGTCATGGCATCCATTATAGAAACCTGGATAATGCATGTATATATAGGTATATTTATCCTCAAGCATATGTGGCTTTATTGCTCATTTCATTGACATGGGTAAGACAGAAGTAAACAACTTGGTGAAAGCAATCAGCAAACAACCTTAATGCATAATTTTAAGCATTTCCTTTCCACTGCTGTGTCTATTTATATTTAGTAAGCCCCCTGCAATACACTATAATGATCTTTGAACAGATGGTAGGGTTTTTTTTATATATATAAAAAAAATGTGGGGAGGTGTGGAAATTTTTATTTGGAGTAGTATCATAATGTAATGAGAATTCTCTGTCAGCACAGAAGCAACCTAAAGGTTTCATACAGAATGCTTTTGATACAAGTGCTTATCATCATGTGGCTTCACTCTGACACGCAAATACAGCACAAAATGCACTCACTAGCACTAGAAGGTCACTATCTCAAATGTAGTTTATGTTCACTTGTGTGTTGTTTTTTGCTTAAACTGTTTAGATTTTGTTCTAAATAAAATAAAATTCAAGGAGGTGGGGAAGGAGCTACATTCCCATGTTAAAGCAACAGAGTGTTTTGACTACTTTTGCAGTGCCAGGGGAATCTGCCGCACAGATGTCAATCTGTGAACAACATCTACTTATCTACAGTGGCAAATTTCAGTTTGGGTTATTATGAACCTTTTCCTTTACCTTGATTTGGATGTGGAACTATGCTGTTATGCAGGTGTGGTCTCCCATGTGTGTGTGTTTTTTTCTGTATGTTTGTATGTTTGTGTGTGTTTTAAATGGATTGGCTGCCTTGCAGTTTGATTCCCTCCCCACTGTAACTCTTGTCATGCACCCACTTGGCAAATGCACATTTTAGGTAAAGAGTGCAAGTAAGTAGGGAAATGATACTTCTGATTCTTCAATATAACATGCTTTTAAAAAATGGTCCTGGGAGATATTTGCAATGTTTTATAATGCACTGCCATCCAGATATACACTAGGAACTTTGAGGGGTGGGGGGCTTCATTCTGTAGTAAGTACAACACTGCCCTGTTTTCAAAATTCTGAAGCTACTTCATCAGAGAATAATACTAGGAAGTTAAGTCACCCACAATTTCTGGAAAATCATTTTCCTAATCTCATTTCAGGTTTGCTGCATCTTATTATACAAGCAGACCTTTTGTATTTGCCCTTCCCAGACGATCCTGCAGGCCAGAAATTAGACCAGATGGAGGAAATTGAAGGATGATCTAGGTACAACAATAAATAAGTAGTCCTTTCCTTTTTCATACCCTTGAGACCCCCTTCAAAAGAAGCAATAAAAGATTGCTAAAAACCAGGATGGTAAATACTTTCCTGCTCTTTCATGTGTCTGGGCAAGCTCTATGCCCTAGCCTAGACAGTTTCAACCTTGTTGATATACAGGCAAGTATGAGAATACAGAGTAACTTTGCTGCATGGCTTACTCAACAGGGTCAGCAAGTGCAGCCCCACTGCCTGCTGCACACAACTGTGAATCATGTGAGGCAGAATGACCAAAGAGGGCTTTTTAGCTTCTCAGATGGTTATGTTCCAGTATACTAGCCTGTGTTGACAAAGGGGTGGTATTGCTTTCATGCTCATGTGTAAAATCAGCAACTATTATACAACCATGGTAAAATATTTTCAAATATTCTATAAAGCCACTGGGGAGGCAGCAGTTTATCTTCCTGTCTCCCATATCACCTTCTTTTAAAAAAAATATTTTGTCATGCCATTTGTTAGCAAGGGCACGGGTGGGAGCTGCTTGCCTCATAACCCTAAAACAGTCAGTGGCAAGGCAAGGCAAACAGCAGGAAGCATTGTGTCCAACACTCTCCAACATTCATATACAGGTTTTATTTCTCTCCTGTGGATTCCATGTGATTTGCCCAAATGGAAGGTAAAAGAAACAACATACTGTATTCCCATACAGACTACAAACGCTCCATTACAATTAGTTTAAGCAGGAGAAGGTGACTAGAGCTACAAGGTTTAATTGATTAATCATATATTTATTGCTTCAGAAATATTATCTTTACCCATATACAAATTGAATTGATTACTCAACTAAAAATTGTTTTAAATGGGTTGAAGCTCTAGAAGCTACTAAATTTCTTGTGGCAGAAATGGTTCCAAGAAAAACCCCAAAGAGGACAAATTCTCAAAGTGCCAATATGTTCTACAGTGCACAATATATTTCTGAATTAAGAAATCCTTTCATTGGGGTAACTTACACTTCTTATTACCTATCCAGAAAAATAAACTTCTGCAGCTTTCTCCTCTCCTGAATTCTTCTATGGTTCCAACTCAGGAATGTTCCAAGTAAACAGGAATAGTCAGCAAAATTTGGCTAATTAAATAATACAATATATGGCTTTTTAAATTGTGGGGTGAGTGTGTATTGTTTCTGTTTGTTATTATGTTATGTATTTTTGTGTTTTTATATTGTAAACTGCCCTGTGTCCCGCAGATGAGGAGAAGTATAGAAATTTAACAAATAAATTAAAAATAAAATACAGTAAGACCAGTGATGTGGGGTGGCATATCCAAAATGGAAAATACTAGAATATAATGCAACTCAAATCTAAAATCAAAGCTGGAAAACGTGGCAAAACTGCTTCCTTCCCTGTTTCCCTGTTTCACTTACAAAAGCTAAGCAACCCCATTTGATGCAACCCTTTGAATATAACATTTAAAAACACACTTAATAGCAAAACTCTAATATGCTTATGCAGAAGAAAGGCAATTTAGTTTCAACTCGACTTATTCCCATGCAAGTTTACATAGGATTGCAGCCTAAATAAATTTTACTGCTCTGCCTCCCATCCCCCAACAAATCACATATAGGAGTTCCAATACCTTTAGCCATTGGGGGGAAATGTGAGATATTTAGATATTTTTCAGCATGCAAAATTGACATGACATAGTATTTTTGTAGTATGCCAGACTTTGACTCCGTAGCCAAACTAATGCCAGTTCAACATTTTTCAGAAGACTCACAGTATTCTATAGGACTGGTCATACATTATAACACTGCAATGAGCAACTTTTCAAAACACTGACAGAAAGGGTCAGGAGTCCCTATTGCCACTTTTCAGAGAAGTCTCTGTTTAAATCATGGATCAACTTATCACTTCCAAAGTAAACCTCTGATACAGTGGATCCAATTTCAAAGGCTAGGAATGTACAGACTTCCTGAAAGCCACAAATAAAATCAGAATTAAAAGTAACAGGTGTGGTACTACCTGAATACACAATATATATTTCATAGACAATATGTATTTCAAAATAGTAAATGGCAAATGATTTGCAATGCAAATGTGACAAATAAATAAATTTAAAATAATTTTGCTTTAAGCACACAGTTCTTTCATCAGGAATACAGTGGTACCTCGGGTTAAGTACTTAATTCATTCCGGAGGTCCATACTTAACCTGAAACTGTTCTTAACCTGAAGCATCACATTACCTAATGGGGCCTCCTGCTGCTGCCGCACCACAGGAGCACGATTTCTGTTCTTCTCCTGAAGCAAAGTTCTTAACCTGAAGCACTATTTCTGGGTTAGTGGAGTCTGTAACCTGAAGCGTATGTAACCTGAAGCATATGTAACCCGAGGTACCACTGTAATTCAATGCACAGTTAACATCCATATGAGTTTCAAAATAGTAGACAATGTAACTACCGGAAACATCTTTACAAACTTACTCTTCTGAGAAGTGTAACTTCCAATTGATCTGATCACTATGCATAAAATGAAACATGATCATTGTTGTGGGCAAAGAGAAATGTTCTCATTGGAGGTTTCACAATAAAGTAACAGTGTTCCTTCAGAGTCTTGTTAAAGCCTTCTGCTTTTGGTAGCCAGTGTTAAGCCTCTAACTGAGAATGAGATTAAGAGCTGGCTTTTTAAAATCTTGATTTTAAAAAAATGGAAAATTGATTGTATGTTTCTAACCCTGTAACCCATTCAAAGCCTTAGGGATAGTGTCGCTAAAGAGTTCAAATAACTGAGTGAGACTGGATTTTTTTATATATAACCCCACACTTTCAAATAAAACACTCCATCCACTATAGCACTCTGGTACCACAAAATATTTAGATAGGCTGTGATCCAAAGAACACCTTTAAGGATGTGCTTCTCTCCTACTCAAGAACTGCATCAGAAACTGCTTTTAATATTTCCTACTTTAAAGGCAACTTATCAAGTGGAATCTAGGCCTATTGTGCTTGCTGGGCTGAAAGGTTTTATCCAAAGAGTAGGACAGAAACTGCTTTAAAACATATCATGCAAACAAGTATTTCTGGGCAAACAGAGGTCATTTCTATGGTATCCTTTGAAATGCAGCTACAATCAGTGGGTTGGATCCAGCAATGCTGCTCTGTGAGCAGAAGGGCTTTTCCTGACTTAGCACAAAAAAGCAAAGTGCTTCTTGTAGTGCTAAGCATTCTACGATATGTTCCACAATGTCTCAAAAAGGTGCTAGCACAATGACTCGTGCAATCTCTTACACAGAGCCACAAAAAAATAATAATCTCAAGATGCATGCAACACAAGTCATTGTGTATTCTCTTACACAACATCTTTTATATCTCAGAGGATGACCTCCAAATCATCCTAAATATCTTTGCAGCAGCTTATGGAAAACTTGGCCTATCGCTCAATATCCAAAAAACCAAAATGCTGCACCAACAAGCACAAAACGACCCCTCTACAGCACCACAAATCCAACTTAATGGTGTAATGTTGGAAAGCACTGATCACTTTTCCAACCTGGGCAGTTATGTTTCAACAAGAGCAGACAGCATCGCCTGAGCTGTGTGAGTCTCCCTACTGAATCACAGAGTGTTGAGGGCCAGGACATTTGCAGAGAAACCAGAATGCTTGTTTACAAAGCTATTGTACTACCAACTTTACACTTGTGAAACATGGACCACTTATAAACGCCATCTACAACTCTTTGAAATATTCAATCAATGGTGTTTCAAAAAAATTTTACACATCACTTGGGAAGACAGGTGAACTAATGTCAGCATAATGGAAGAAGTAAAAGTCACTAGTGTCAAAGCAATGATTCTTCGACATCAACTTTGTTGGACTGGTCATGTTGTTCGGATGCCTGATTATCGTCTTCCAAAGCAACTACTCTATTCCCAACTCAAGAATGGAAATCAAAATACCAGTGGACAACAAAAGAGATTTAAAGATGCTCTCAAGGCAAATCCTTAAAAATGTAACATAAACACTAATGACTAGGAAACACTGGCCTGCAAGCGCTCCAACTGGAAAACAGCCTTTACCAAAGTGTCATGGACTTTGAAGAAGCACAAACTCAGGGCGAAAAGGAGAAACAAGTTAAGAAGAAGGCATGTTTGGCAAACCCTGACTGTGATCAACTCCTGCCCAGAAACCTATGTCCCCACCGTGGAAGGACATATGGATCCAGAATTGGCCTCCACAGTCACTTACGGACTCACTGTTAAGACCGTGTTCATGGAAGACAATCTTATAGCTACAAGTGATCACCAAAGAAGATGATGATTCTGGATTGTTTTATATGATGTTCTAATGTGTTGCAAACCACTTTGAGCTTTTTTAAAAATCTATATAGAGAGGTATAGAAATGAAAATAATCAATAAATGCATAAATTACAATACTGAATACTAGCAGGGTTCTCTCCATTAGATACCCTAACACACACACACTTGTGTATCACCAGCTGCTGATTCTGTTAATTGTAAGCTGATATACAGGCTTGCATATGAAAGCTTCAGGATACAATCCAACTCTCATTTTCCTGGGAGTAAGGCCCAATGGTTAAAGTGTGACTTAGGTTTGAGTAAACATGCATAGGACTACAACTCTGAAGAAGACTCAAGTAATTTGAAACATTTTTGATTCTGCATTTTATCATACACTTGTCATAAAGTACTCATCTTAAATAAGCTGACACCTGCAAAGCCAACAGAATGAAAACTCATCATGAAAACATGTGGAATAATGCACTTCAATCAAGCATGAGTGAGTAACAAGTTTGTAGAAAAAAAGCAGTCAGATCCAATGCTATCAAACCCTTGGGCTTACACAGTCAAAACAAGTATCTGAGTTCCTGCCTCAGGGATTAGTTAATTAAGATTAGCTAATTTATGCTGCCCCTTCCCACACCACAATACTAGAACTCTATAATATGTTATGTTTATTTTAATGAATGTCACCAACCAAAGACAGCAATCTCAATACATATTTTCATCAAAATGGACCACAAATAGAAACAAGTAATGAATCTCTGTATCAGAGCCCATCCAAATGTTCACTTCCTGCAACTTTTCATAGTCTTAGGCAGGTGCTGGAATGCACTAGTAGAAAAGCAGGAAGCTTCCTGGGGCAGATTTGCCCGAATACACTCTTGAGCTGAAGACAAGATCCCAAACTGCATAGGTAGAACAATTTGTGTCCCTAACTTTCAGCTTTGTGTTCTCAGAGACTGCACAGCCTGAAGTAAGTACTACTCTGGGCAGTAAGCATAAGAAGACAAGAAACCCTATACCAGATTCCACAAAGTTAAGGCATTCTAGACATGCCCAAACACAAACTCAAAGCACAGGGCTGAAAACCATCCCAACTGCACCTATGAAAGCAGCATATTTATCCAGCAGTCAACAACCCCCAAAACATTATCGCAACACAGGGTGCAAAACAGGTTGCCTCATCTTAATATATGCAAGGCAAGTCAGGCATGGGTGTGTGTGTAAATAGCATGAGCGTGTGTAAAAACAGGCAGCTGGTGGATATTTTCATCACTCTCCAGGTATTCCTCGCCTGTCATTTCCCACAGTGCCATCAGGTTGTCATGCCAACAAATGAGTTGGGATGGAGCTTCTCCTCACCTCTCGCCAAAAACGCAGCTGCTCCCCAACCTCAAAGCACCCCAAGCACCGTCCAGCCTCTCTTTCCCACCCGCCTCTAGCAAAGATAAGGCAGGGAGGGGAGAGGAGGAGGAGGAGAAAGCTCTCGGGACGGCCTCCCCCCTCGCTCGGGCACCAGCCCAGCAAGGGCTTCTTCTCCAACCCGGCCTCTTTCCTTGCAACCAAGGTCCCCCCCTCCCCGCCCCCCTCCAGACCCTCAGCAGCTAGCAGGGCCTCGGGGCCCCCGCCTCCCCTTCCTCACCGATAACGACGCGCAAGTGCTTGAGGCGGGTGAGCGGGTCCTTGCGGGTGTCCAGCACCTTCTGCGTGGATTTCCGCACATCGCCGTGAGGCTTCTTGGAGAACATCCCGCCTGCGGGGCCCCCGGGGCGGGCAGCCGCGCTGTTGTCCTGGCCGACGCCCTCCCCGTACAGTCGACGCCGCCGGGACCCCCCGGCGAAACCTGAGGTGCGCTGCGGCCTCCGGATCCGCGCCCCCGGTCAGCGCAGCCTACATAGCAGGCGGCGGCGCCCCGAGGCTCCGAAGGGGCGGGTGCGGCCGGCGCACTCGAAGCTCTCGGGCGCGCGGGGTTGGTGAAGGGAGGGTTGGCGGCGGCTGTGGCGAGGTAGGCAGGGCTGGCTTAGGGCTTCTCGCTCCGCAGCACCGCGTTACTCCTCCTCCTCCTCCTCCTCCTCCCTCCTCCCTTACTCTCCGAGCACTGCCCCCCCCCCAACGTTTCACGACAGCCGTCAGGTGCGAATTCCAGGCTTCCCATGGCAACCGCCTTCGCTCTGACGTCATAGCCGGGGGACTCAAAGGGAAGGCGGTTCTTCCAGCGTCGCCTTCGTTTACGTGCTGGGGGAGCCTTGATCAGTGGGGTCTCGTGAGGGCAGAGGAGGAGAGTGGCGTGGTTTATTGGCGCTCGGACGTCGAGGCTGCGACCACCTGCAGCCGAGAGTCTTGTGGCACCCTGAAAGCTTGACGAACTTCCTATGGCGTGATCTGCAATACATTTGTTGGTCTTTTGGGTGCCGCCAAGCCCCTTTGCAGTTCTTACTACTACTCACGTGGGGGGAGAAGATTCATGGGAGTAAGCCACTTTGGGCTCATTAGAATTTACTCCCGAGTAAGCATGCTTAGTTAGATTTGTACTCTAAAGAAGCAAAGGGTGGTGCCTGTCCGGTGAGGAAATCAGTTTTGCTACTTTAGGTGTTCTGTACATTGCTTTTAGAAAAAAAATTTCTGGCAGAAGCTAGAGCTATAAAATCTAGGGATTCAGAAATATAAAAATTCTTAAGCTAAACAACTGAAAGGAAAAGTTTGGAACCCTCTTGGCTGTGATTGTTTTAAGAAGAGGCCGCAAATCTGCATGCAGTTTATCTGCTGAGTATAGTGGCCCTTCTATAGTTGGCTCTTATGGCTCAATGCTTGAAATCATGTTCATTGTCAGGACTTGGAAGAACTTCTGCACTATGTTCATGCACTTTTAATTAATTTAAATTAAGTGTTTTATATGTCCATTCACTTTGAATTGGTATTTTATTCTGAAAGGGGACAAGCCCTCTTTTCCACTTGCACATTTTCCGGTCACTGATACATTATAGGATTGTGCAAGAATGTAATTACCTATCCTAGAGGTCAGTCCCCACTATGAAAAAAAACCCTTTCCTTCAGCTATATATATCTGGCTGAGTTCACTTGCACAGCTAGCAAAACAGAAGGAAGGAAAAACAAACAATTTCAGTGTTTAATTTAAGCTCAGGTGTGCAAGTATCAATCCCTAGAATCAATCTCAGAGGTAAGGTCATTTGTCTCCCATTTCACACATTCAGTGTAGCATTCTGTCTGCAAGCAAAGTTGCAAAAGAAGTGCCATTCTCATACCACTGAAACATTTCTACACAGGAGCAGCCTGTCCTCTGGGAACTTGTCCCACATAATTTAGCATCAGTGCTGCTATTCAGCAGTTTACATAGTCTCTTCAGGAGAACAAAGAAGGGCATTAAAGTAAGAAACTTGAAAATAGAAGGAGTATTTCCATCTTTCCTAACTGCTCCAGTTTTGTCTCCTGACTCCCCATAAAAGTGCACATACTGACCTATCCCCAGTTGCCACACTCTGAATCTGTCATATGAAAGCCACTCCCATGCACATAATTTATTGTAGATTAGTTTTTTCCACATTGCTTTGAGTACTTGTAGTGTGGGGTGGGGGTGGGGGTTTAAACATTTATACCAACCATTAGTACTCAAGGTGGATTGCAAACAATCTAAACACATCAAAACATATGAAAAGAATATAATATGCTTCATACTCTTCTCGTGGCATTGTCTTTCAGGTATTTTAGGGCACAGTAGGTAGAGATGTGAATCGGCAGTGGCGTCTGCAATACCAGAAGGTGCCATTGGAGTAGATCGTGAAATGAGTTAAAAAGAATAGTATCAAACAGTTGTGCCTACACCTGGACATCTTAACCTGTCCAGTGGCATCACACTTAACATTAACTCCTCCTCCCTTGACCTAACAGTGTAGACTTAGTAGGCAAAACAAAAAACTACAGCCAGTGAAGTTTGGGTAGTGGTAGTAAAATCCTACTTGGCCAGATGTAGCCAGTTAAACTTGCACTACAATCAGGACAGGTGAATGGGTACTGGAGCAAACTTAAGGGACAAATACTCCCTGCACAAATTCAGGGAGAGAGCAGGGGTTCTCATCAGCTTTCATTGGATGCATGCAATGTGTGTGTCCATCCATTCACTTTTAGTTGCAAGGGGATAAGGAAACAGAATCATAGAATGAAATTAATTAGCAACTTTATATTTTTCAGGATTGTGAATTATTGACTTACTATAAAAATAACACCTTCCCTTTCCTTGTAGTTATGCTTTACCAAAAGTTAGAATGTCACATGCATTGCCTTGTTTTCATATAGACTTGGTGCACCAATAACAAAGGGTGTGTTTTGTATTCATATTAGCTTTAGTTTTTATCTTAGGTTATCCTGTGCTGCATTTGAGCTCCAATGAAAACAAATATTGTAATAAACTAGTTAGTCTCTAAAGCACCACTTCTTGTGGTTACAGATTAACATACCTGGAATTTAGATTAACAGGCACCAGATATGTACATTTGTTTTCTGGCCCGTACCTTTCCCTCTTTGTACGTGACCTCCTGCCTGTTCTGTTCACCTTCACTGCTTTATACTCAGTTATCCTTTATTCTCAGTTACTATCTGTAGCGCTTTGCTTCATTTTGCCCCTAAATTACCTTTTCATATCAAATACTGCCTGAATGTTCTCTAAACACTCACTCCCCCACAATAGTATTTTTGAATGCAATAGAGAACTAACTTTCATATTGTCCTCATCAATACAAGAGATACTCATGTAGTGTGAATCTAAGTATATTTACTTGTAAGAAAGTCTTACTGTCTTCAGAGGTTTTTCTTTTATTCTTACTTAAATGTGCAGAGGATTACTGCTTCATTTTTCATTGTCTGCAAACCAACATAATCTGTACTCAAGTTTTAAAAATCTGTTTACCCCACAGCTATAGGTCAACATTGGGCTCCTTGGACAAATTTATTTTTCTATTTTTTCATTGTTTTTCTTTGGGATGGACTCTTATATGTTTCTGTACTTAATATTCAGGGAAAGCGAGACATTCTGTATTTGATGCTTAATCCTTACATACTTTGAACTCTCTTGGAATTTTGTGATAGGCTTTGTGCAGGTTCCCATACTTAGTGGTAAAAACAGAGAAAAATTAGTGTGCCTTTTGTCCGCTGCATAATGTTGCACAAATATCAAATTCAGTTTCTCTTACAACCTCTTCTTCTTCCCTTTCCTGGTTCAACATCTCCAGCATTGTTGTAAAATATTATACATTATCATCATTAAAACTTTCTGTTGTATTTGTGGTTTTGTGCATATATCTACACAAATGCCAACTCTGGCAGTTGGGATCAATACTTAATTGCTGAAAGTGTTGTGAGGGTTCTGGCCTGAACACTGCACTTTTTGTACATTAGCAAAAATATAAATTGTTTAATTTTTTAACCTTTAATTTTCCTCTCCGTTCACTTGTACTCTTTTATGGGTGTCAGAATTTTTTCCCCACACAATGGGATTATACCTTACAGGCATTAAGAAGTTAAAAGAACCATAGAATTATAGAGTTGGAAGGGACCCCAAGGCCCCTGCAATGCAGGATTCTCAACTAGCTCATACATGGCAGGTGGCCATCCAACCTCTGCTTAAAAACCTCCAATGAAGGAGAGTCCACAGCCTCCCAACAGAGTCTGTTCCACTGTCAAACAGCTTACTGTCAGATAGTTCTTCGTGATGTTTAGTTGGAATCTCCTTTCTATTGCTTCAGGTTCTAGCCTGGAGAAAACAAGCTTGCTCCATCCTCCATGTGGAAACCCTTGAGATATTTGAAAGTAGCTTTCATATATCCTCTCAGTCTCCCCTTTACCAGTCTAAACATACCCAGTTCCCTCCACCAGTCCTCACAAGGCTTGGTTTCCAGACCCTTTCTCATCTGTGCACACATTCCAGATTGTTTGCAGCATGTACTTTTAGATTAGCTTGCAATCAAATGACATGTTGAAATAGAAGTAAAAAATGTTCAAGAAAGCATATCACACAATAACTATTTCATCGTACATAAAGGCAGCTTTAAAGATTGAGGCAAAAGACTATAATTAATATCTTACAGTTAAGTATGAAATTGTTTATTAACAAAAATATGTTTGTCACTAAAATTGGCTTTCTGGAGCATTTGAAGAGTCATTATTTGAAGAGTTTTCATTATTCTGATTAATTTGGAATCATTTACAACTTTGGCAATCTTGTCACTCACCCTTGATTCACTATCATATATAAATTAAATGGTACAGTTCAAGTGCAGACCCTACTGCCCGTTTTTGTGAAAAATATATTGTCTTGACCTTGCTTCCTTTTGTTTAGCCAGTTTTCAATCCACAGGAGAACTCACCTTTTGCCTCTACTGTTTCAAGATACAAACTTAATGATTCTAACTTTCATTTTACTTGCCACTATTTTGAGGATAGCTATAAAATAAGCTGGCCTGTCATGTGCTTGCTATTGCTCTCTGAGCTTCTATGAACACATTAGCAGGGTGGGGACATGGTGGGGTTCCTTACTGTTCTACGACATCTGAGCCCAGAAATTCCTGGATGAGAAGGCACTACACAGTTGTTGCAGAACAAAATTAGGAGGAAGATAAATCCTTAAATTGTTGACTAGTGAAGGTTGGCTGAATCATGAATTGCTTTTCAGACATCGGCTCCTTCCCAAACACTGCTTTCACTCATTGCTATCACTCATTTGGCACAAAACTTTTTGTGGCAGGAGGTCCTCTTCCATTTGGACCCCATGGGAACTATGCTGGTCTCTGAAGCTAAGAACTGTTTCCAAACAAGGCTCCCTAGTGCGACCAAAAGGGTTTCTTCAAACAACAGACAACAAAATGGCAAATGAGATTAGGGTCACATTCATACCATACATTTAAAGAACGTTTTAAGAACATTGCTTCCCCCTGAGCATCTTGGGAATTGATAAGGGTTCTGAGAATTCTATTTGTGATGGGTAAAGTTTAGTTCACAAGATACTTTGGGGGAAGCTATGTCTGTTAAACAGTTCTTCTAGAAAAATGGTGCCTGTACTTACCATGAATTTGTTACAGGAAGTGCCACACTTTTAAACCAGTGCTTTTCTCCTTTAAAAAAGTGCTGGTACTGCATACCCTTGAGTACCCCCAGAAAAAAACACTGCTGTGAAAAGTGCTATAAAGGTGCTTTAAATGTATGATGTGAATGTGACCTCAGTGAAAGTAAATTTTTGGCATGATAGCCTAACTTCACATATAGCAATTGAACAGGTGAAAATAGACTTGCAAATGTAGCGGACTGATCAGCTGAAGCATTAAAGATTATGCAACAACAATGAAGGCAAACTCCATGTTTATTTCACAGTTCGTCTTCAGAGTGGATTGAAAATCAAGCACCCCACCTTGCAATGCCTTTATAAAAAAATTCAGCACAGTAGTTCTCCCCAGCTCATTTTATCCTTGGAAGCAAAGTACTTTAGACTGAGAGATAGGGTAGCGAAGTGGGAATTTGAAGCCCGATCCCTAAACCAGGCTGGCTCTCGCTCTAAAAGGGACCCTTGGTCCGATCCAGCAAAAGAACCTTTCTTACATTCTAAAAGAGTGCCATCCTGCGCAACAGCGGCGAGGAATTTGAGGCCCTCCAGATGTCGTTGGGACTCCAACTCCCATCAGCCCCAGCAAGCATGGCCAATGTCCAAGGATAGTGGGAGCTGTAGTCCGGGCAGCATCTGGGCGCCCACAAATTCCCCGTGCCTGCTGCTGCTGCCTCCATGTACGGTTTTACGGGTCTGGCTCCTCAATAAACCCTTTCATAAATCTTTCCACCATCTTCATCATTTGTTGCGGCTCTTTTGGCAGGCCGCCCACTGAGGGGCGGGCGGGCGGTTAGGGGGAGTGAAGCCTTCCTTCCGAGAGACTACATGTCCCGAGATCCTCCGCGCCGCAGCGAAGCTCCGCCACGCGCCGCTCCGGCTCCGCCGCCCGCCCCGCCGCCCACCCGCGCGCCACGCCCGTCGGCGGGTCGTCGGCCAATGAGCGGCGGCGCGGAGCGTGAGGCTGTGCGGGGCTAAGGTGGATGGCGGGGTTTCTCTGAGGCGGAGCTTCGGCGCGTCGGGGAGGCAGGCGGGCGGCCAGCCGAGGGCTGTTGTCCCCCGGTCCCAAGGAGCCAGCGACGCCGAGCGCCTGCGGGCTGGGCTGGGCGGCGCAATGCCGGTCCACTCGCGGGAGAAGAAGGAGAACAACCACGACGAGATGGAGGTGGACTACGGGGAGAACGAGGGCAGCAGCTCCGAGGAGGAGGAGTCCGAGAGCTCGTCCGTGTCCGAGGAGGGTGACAGCTCAGGTGAAGCCGGCGAGGCAGCGGGGCGCCCTCTCTCTCCTGCCCACTCGGGCTGGGCCGGGGGGTGGGAAAAGGTGGACCTAGCCCCGCCCCCTGCCCCGCCCGCCCCGCCCCCTTCTCCCGCCCGGTGCTTCCCCCATGCACCCCCTTGGCTGTGGGGCGGAGGGCAGGGCAGCTCGCCCTAGGTGTCGCCCGGGGTAACAATAGGCAGGCAAGATGCTTGCTTTCGGCCAGGGCTGCAAAACCCCGTGCATGCTGGCAGGGGAGTAGGGCCCGTGGAACTCAGTGGAAATCCTTTCCGAGCAGACCTGCGTAGCATCCCTCTTGCTTGCCCGCGCCTTCCGGAGGCAACCCCCCCCCCAAAAAAAAGAAACAGGGCTCTTAGTGGTATTCAGCAGGGATGCCTGCTCCCCTCCCCCTTTCTGTAAACCAATAAAGTTGCAGGAGCCACCTGCCCTCTCTTGCATTTGGCAAGCCACTACACACCCACATCCACCCACACATACTTCTTCATCTGTCCCCCCCCCCTTCAAGTTGCAACCCTGATTAAAAAAAAAAAAAAAGATGCAGGTGTGGATGGATGAGTGAGGAGATGGCTCCAGAGTAGATTAAGATATATTAGCTTCCAAGAAGGAGGCTATTTATTGATAGATAGAGGAGACGGATAAGACTGATCTGAGAAGGGGAAGAGAAGAGGCATATGAGGCTAGGCAGAGGCAAGGAAATGACTGGACAAACATATATGGTCAGAAATGATTCAGAGTAATGGAAGGGAAAAACAGAATGGAGTGTCTGGGCTCAGATGTGTGGGCAGACTGATGAAGAAAGTAGAGAAAAATCTTAATGCCTTCAGGCATCTTCTCCATTTATACAGTTTGATTCTATTTCTGCCTACTCAGAATTGGCTCCTTTTGAGTTTAAGGTCTTACTCCCAGGTCAGGGAAATCAAGATCATATTTTTACTGCTTCCTGTGTTACAACAGGCAAGCATACAGAGAAGAGCCAAACTCAAGCCAGACCTAGCACAGATCTGCTGTACCCAATCTTTAAAGGGAAATTGCATGTATGTATATTCTCCCATGCAGGTTTCCTACATTGTGCGTGTAGGACAGACTGGAGGAGAGAGGGAAACTGAAGTGAGAGCATCTCAACCTGTAGCTATAATTATTTGCACACTAAAATCTGGGAATATGGATTGTCTACGCATGCACACACACAGTTCGGCATACAATGAGTTTCAGTGAAGAGGTACAGCTGGAGCTCTCCAACATCTGTAGAGTCATAGAGAACACAAGGGAATTCTATGAATAACTAAGGTCCCTGGGAAGGAAGCACAAAGTAGTTTGATCTGACTGGCTAGATTGAGATTGAATTTGAGGGGGGGACCTGAAGGGAATGGGAGAAGATAAAATTCTTTACATTTTTGCAAACAGTATTTGGAGAGAAGCATGGGAAGGGAATGCTGCAAAAGAAGGCATAGAAAGTGAGAATGAAACTCTCTATAGCGCAGGTACAGTTGCTATACCAGGAATCTGAGTGCAAGACAGAGTTGCAATTATTTTAGCATGGCTCACAAAATTATGCCCCTCACAAGTCTTGGAGGAGAGATTTGCAAAGTCTCTCAAAAGCACTTGTTTCTCCTTTTCATTCTTGGCATAACTGTTATAGTGCCATAAAAATCTCTTACCTACCCTCATTTCTTTTCTTCACTGAACTATACTAATAGTGCATTTTCTCCATTTTATGTGCACATCCTCCAACACTTATCCCAACATTACAAAAGCAACAGAGGAAGTAAGTTTCTTTCCCTTCATTTGAGGAGTGAATTGCTTGGCAGAGCAATTAAGCCAACCATAAAAATGGTGTTTGATGAACACTATCCTGGCAGAACTGGAGATCTGCCTAGTCATTTTCAGAGAGGCAGACGTTTTCATCAGTTGCAGCAAAACCAATAGTCTTGTAGCATCTTAAAAACAACAGTAAATTTATTAAGACATAAGCTCTCATGGACCAGAGTCCACTTTATCAGATGCGTTTATTTTTATTAACTGTTGTTACCAAACAGTTGTTTAGTTTCTGTGGCCAGACACCTCTCTTGGATAAACTGCTCTTGAGCCAGTAGTGGCCATGTGCTAGTAGCTCTACTCTAGGCTCATGACCCATGGAAATCTTGCTGGAACCCAGAAAAAATATAATTTATTTTATTTATTTCACCAATTTATGTGCCACTTAATTAGAATTGTCTTGAAGTGGTGTACAAGTAAATCAACACAGAAAAGCTAAACATCAGTTAAAGTCATAAAATGAGAGCATTTGCCTGTGAACATGTAATATGCTTTATTACAAAGACGACAGGCTGTTTTGCTCTTTTCTCTCACCAACCCCCTCCAATATATGGAGCATTAAAACACTAAACCTTGTGCTCGTCCGTCTTCTTTCAAATACTTTAAAAAAAAAACATTTAATGGTAACATGCATTCTGTAAACCAACTGATCTTGTGAGTTCAGTCTTGGTCAGGTTCGAAAACACAGTATTACGGTAAGAACCTCTAGGTATTTTTAAGGGGAAAAACTCTTTCTGGAACAGTACTATATGTGTACATTATTTTAAACTCAAATAGTGAAGTGAAGGACATGAGGCAGGAGTTGATAATGCAGGTGAGCTGCGCACAGGTGAGCTGCAAGCAAGCTGCCAGCCAGCTCTGTGGAGGCTCCTTTTATTGACATAATATGCAAACCCAGGCAGATACATTTTGGGCTGTGACCTTTACACATCTTCCGGTCCCGATATCGTGGGGTGGTACAAAGTTATTTTGGCACCTGTTTCCACCGCGTCATTTTCCTCTTGCACAATGTATGACAAAAGAGACAAAGATTACAGACAGGACACTGCAGACTACTGAGACCACAAAAGGTTAGACAGAGGGCGAGATGTTCAGACAGCTGTGGCTTTATCTGTGAGGGGGAGTGTGCTCCTCACCCCAAGGTCACGCGTGCAGGCAGCTGAGGCTGCCTGCGGGTGGGGAGTGTGCTCCGCACCCAGCGATCATCCCTACAAAATAGAAGTTGCATTAAGCTTTTAAAATAAACTGAATGTGAATCAGGATTTCTTGCTGGAGTAAGCCGAGTGTTAACACTGTGCAGTGTGCAAGAAAGAGGCTGGATGAAGTGCTGGCACAGCACAATCTCCTTATCCTGTAGTTTGGCAGTTGCATTCAGGTCTAGGCTTGCAGGCTTCCCAGAGGCATTTGGTTGGCCCCTGTGACAACAGGATGCTGGGTTAGATGGGCCCTTGGCCTGATCCAGCAGGGCTCTTTTTATGTTCTGACATGAGGATTTCACACTTCGAAATATTTGACTTTGTAGTATTAATCTTTCTAACTTGGAATCCAAATATTTTTTGGGGGGGCAAACCCTAGGAAAAAGGGAACTATGTTTCCCAGGAGACTTTCCATCAGACAACTCCCCAGTGCTGTTCACTATTTTAATAGTGGCTATTATTCATCCTCACTTTTTGAAGACGTATTGTATAGTATCAGTAAAAAACAACAACACAGCGGGGATTATGCCAAGTTTCTTCTGAACCACACAGAGTGGATCCAGTGGATTTAGGTAGCAAGCCTACCTAGAAAAGCACTAAATAATTGGCAGCCAGACTTTTGGGGCAAGTATGCCACATGTTGAGGAAAATGCATTTATACACCACCAAGGAGCTCAAGGAGGTTCTCCACCTCTCCATATTATCCTCACAACAATCCTGTGAGGCAGGTTAGGCCGAGAGACAGCTACTGGCCCAAGGTTACTCAGTAAACTTCATGCTATGTGGAAATTCGAACCCTGGTCTCCCAGGTCCTAGTCCGACACACTAGGACACATGTGCCCTGCAGACTACATGCAGCTCCTTGCTCCTTGGTGCCTAGGTACACCAGAAAGCCTGTTTGCCTGTGCTATTTCCAGTGCAGTGCTATAGGTTGCAACCCATTGATCAAACCTTCACATTTCAGACTCGTAATACGTTGAAGTGTCAAGCACTTAAGCTACTTACTTGGATGAGCAAATTCTAACCTGGGTTTCTGTCTGGGGTGGGGGAAGTCTCATGTCCAAAGCCATTCTTTTTAGGCCTCTTCAATATTTCACGGAGCACTTTTGTCACTTGTGCTTTCAGTGGAGTGTGGTAAATAAATCCCAACTAGTATGTGCTGTTCTCCCCCCCTCAATTGTTTTTTGATTGGATGGGACTTCTGGAAGCACCAAATCTGTTTTTGAAATGACAAAGCAAGTAGCATGGTGGCAGAGGTAAGCTTCATTTCAGAAATCACGAGGAGATTCTTGGCACAGATTTTATTCATTGCTGGTATAGGTAAAAGTAAAGGACCCCTGGACAGTTAAGTCTAGTCAAAGACAACTATGCGGTTGTGGCGCTCATCTCGCTTTCAGGCTGAGGGAGCCGGCGTTTGTCCACAGATAGCTTTCCGGGTCATATGGCCAGCATGACTAAACCGCTTCTGGTGCAACGGAACACTGTGATGGAAACCAGAGCACATGGAAACAACATTTACCTTCCTGCCACAGCAGTAACTATTTATCTACTTGCACTGGCATCCTTTCAAAGTGCTAGGTTGGCAGGAGCTGGGACCGAGCAACAAGAGCTCACCCCGTCACGGGGATTCGAACCGCCAACCTTCTGATTGGCAAGCCCAAGATGCTCTGGTTTAGACCACAGCACCACCTGCTAGTATCTTGCTTCTGAATTAGACAAACAGTTAAGCTTTTGTTCATTTTTCTCATCCCAAGAATAATGTCAACAGATAACTGTTAACAGACATGCGTTGATTCTTAGGAATGTATCTGTACCACTTAGTACACAACAGACTTTCTCATGCTATAATTTATACTGCTGTTGGTCATTGTTTGTCAGCCCAGAATTGACTCTGCAAACTCATAAACAAAATCCTGGAGGATTGTTATTGTAAAATATTCCAAAAGAGCCGGTGCACTGTGGTGTCAAAAGGAGCAACATGTCAACAGGAGGTTGTCTCTAGTTCACTTAGAATCATAGAATCATAGAGTTGGAAGAGACCACAAGGGCCATCGAGTCCAACCCCCTGCCAAGCAGGAAACTTCCTCAATGTACTCTCACTGTCCAAAGACATCATAGCCTTAGCCTTCCATGTGCAATATGGAAATAACACTGATAGGTTGGGATGCAGTTAAGAGGATTATTAAAATATGTACACTTTTATGAAGCAGCTGTAATGCTTAAAGCTGCTACTTAAATTAGGAAGTATCACTTCTCTGATTTGTCAAGTAAGCGTTGTGTATTCCCCTGAAATAATTGAAGTACAGAAAGTCATAAATCTGTTATTAGATTTTCTATCTGATTTAGGCCTCCATAATAAAGCACAGAACAATAAAGCAAAATAAAATGTTAGTATAAAACCTTAGAAACTTAAAAGACCTGAGCAAATAAAAAGGATAAGAAAAAGAGAATAAGGGTTGTGTCAGGTGCAACTTTCACAGGAGCAAATTTCAGAAATAGGCAGCCACAATAGAATAGGCTCTTTCCTGTCATGGACATTTACTTTCCATCTTGTGGAAAAACCATTACCCAGTAACTACCAGTCCTTGGGTCCATATATTTAGCTTTCAAGAAGATGATCTTGATTAGCATCCTAACATGTAGACAGAGAATGCAACAGATTCCCCCCCCCCCTTATTTTTAATTCTGCAGTGCATGCCATCCACATGTTCATGAAACACATTAATATTAAAAGAGATGAGTTTAAATTGCCTTGATATAAAACCAGTACCACATCTCCTGGTGATACTGCAAGGGTACTTGCCGTATAGTGAAGAGCTCCAAAAGGGCCTTTCCAAGTCCAAAGTCAGTGAATGAGCGGTAGAATGACGTGCAATTCAGTGTAAACAGGTGTAAAGGGATGCATGTTGGGGCAAAAAATAAATAAATCTCAATTTCACATGCCCGCTCAAGTGAGTCTGAACTAGTGATGGATGATCCAGTTTGGTTATATTCCAAGATGAATTGTGCAGCAGGGAAAAAATAAAGATGGCCAAGCATTAATTCCTCTTAAAACTTCATCCTTTGGAATATTAACTTTTTGTGTGTTTTTTTTTAATGAACTGTTTGAGTATAAATTCTATAAAATAGACTGGAGGAAAACCAGTTGCTGTTGTGTATTTTTAAAGTGAATAATTCTGTTCTCAGAAATGGACGATGAGGACTGTGAAAGAAGAAGAATGGAGTGTTTGGATGAGATGTCCAATCTTGAAAAACAATTTACAGACCTCAAAGACCAGTAAGTAAACTACAGATTTGAATTTGCTTTGGATTCTAGTCCTCTCACCATCCTGGGTTAGCTTTGTATTTGGTAAAGCAAGGGAAGGCATAAAATATATTGGGATCTACTGGTACAAATTTGGGTGAATTGCAGTAGATTCACAGGGTTCTCTGATGGGATTGTGACAGTAGCTACAATGGAAAGGCTGAAGTGTAGGATGCTTGGGAGAAGGCATGAGTAGGCTTTATGGGTAAAAGAATTGTGAGCTCAGATGTGCTATCAAAACAAATCCCTGGGCTGAGACCTCTTCCTTAATTCTCAGTATGTATTTCCCCACCCCTGCCGCCATTCTGCACCTGTCTCTAGTTGATGGATTATGGGTTGTAGTAAAACTAAAAGGTAAGTGGAGCACAGGAAGCTGCTGTATGTGGAATCAGACCATCAAAACATCTGCCTCTGTCTGCACTGGCTGGATGTGGCGCCTCAAGGTTTCAAATGAGGGTCTTTCCAAGCCCAATCTGGAATTGCCAGGGATTGAACTGATTGTCTTTTGCATGCAAAGCATACAGTGGTACCTCGGGTTACATACGCTTCAGGTTACATACGCTTCAGGTTACACACTCCACTAAGCCAGAAATAGTGCTTCAGGTTAAGAACTTTGCTTCAGGATAAGAACAGAAATTGGGCTCCGGCAGCGCGGGAGCAGCAGGAGGCCCCATTAGCTAAAGTGGTGCTTCAGGTTAAGAACAGTTTCAGGTTAAGTACGGACCTCCGGAACGAATTAAGTACGTAACCAGAGGTACCACTGTATGTTCTGCTAATGGACTACAGACCTTCTCCAAGCCTGAAGTCTGCCTATCCCTGATCCAAAGGTTTGTGGAGCAATCATGATTGTTTATGCTGAAAGATTAATGTATGCTGGTGAAATTTTGGGAAGTTTCTAGATATTTATTGTATTTTACATGGTTGTGATCTGTGTTGGGACCTCCTTGTGAGGGACAGATAATCAATACAATGATGCGTAGAGATTTCCAATGTAGTTACCATGGAATTTTATATTGCTGTACATCTGAAATGGAAGAATTCACCCTTGTCTTCCTAGACCTTATATGCAAAGGGAGAAGCAACTTTTGCCCTCTGCTAGGGTGGGACATTCTAAAAGGCCATCCTAATTGTGATGGCATAGCCACCTGCATTTTATGCCCATGCCTCCTCCCATTCAAGCAGAAAGTGGGGAAATGGGGTCTTCTCTATGCAGTCGTACCTTGGTTCTCTAACAGAATCCGTTCGACTTCTGAAAATGTTCGAAAACCAAGGTGCAGCTTCTGATTAGCTGCAGGAGCTTCCTGCACTCAGTCAGAAGCTGCATAAGCCGTGTCGGAAGTTCAGATTCCAAAGAACATTTGCAAACTGGAACACTCACTTCCAGGTTTGCGGTGTTCGGGATCCCAAACATTTGAGTTGCAAGGCATTCGAGAACCAAGGTACAAGGATCTGTTGACTATTTGCAGTATGGTAGCGGTGCAGAGAGCTTGCTGGGGAGATCATGCATTAAAAAGAAAGGGACTCAAAAATAACTTAAACAAGGTTTTAATTACAAAAACAAAAACTCCTTATACACTAAATACATTAACAACAAACCAGACCCAACCACCAACCCAACCCCCAGGGTAATGGGAGAGCTAGGTGCTGCTCCTTATATACTACATGCAAATGCTGACACACCTTAATCAATGCAACTCAGCAGCACCTGCTATGTTTCACAGCTGTAAAGCTGGGTCTCGTTATCTTGCTCTGGCCCCTTAAAGACATACACATTAAATGTAAAGGTTCATCATTGTTCCACCTAAAGAAACCATTCAACATTTCCCCTGCGGTTCATCATTGTGGAACAAAAACATAAAGCATACTTTGTACATGTTTTTCATGTGTAACCTTTGGAAGTGCTTTTGTAAAAATGTCCGCAATTTGATTATCACCTGGGACATATTCAAATACAATCATTTCGTCAGCAATTAATTTCTTTACAAACTGCAAACGTAATCTCAAGACTCTAGTGCGCTGCGTATTGGTTTCTGAACATAGGATAGCAAGTCCACTCTGGGAATCAAGGTAAACTTTTACTGGTAGTGTTACCTGCATCTGCAGGTCTGCAAATACTTGCAGATACCATTCCACATCACGAGTGGCCTGAATGCGTGCACATAATTCACTCTCTGTTGTGGAGAGACAAATAATGGTTTGTGTCTGGGACTTCCATTCAAATGGACAACCGTTATAACAAAACACCATACCAGACACACCCCTGCAATTATTTTGTTCCACTGCATGAGATGCATCGCAGAAAATTTCAAAACCTTTGTCAATACTTGATGTAAACTGCAACCTATAATGTTTGGTATGTTTAAGGTAAATTACCACTCTCTTAAGAGCAGAGAAACATTGTGTAGTAGGCTTTTCCACAAATTTTGCCAGAAGGTGAAAAGCATAAGTTATATCTGGTCTTGAGATTCTTTGAATGAAATTTAGCTTGCCTATGGCAGAACGATACAAAGTTTTGTTAGGGAATGGCTTATCTTCACCCGTAAAGGTGAAACCACACACCATAGGCGTTTCCTTCCCATTTGCATTTTCTAAATGTAGCATTTCAACAAGATCATCAATTTTTGCAGTTTGATGAACCAGAAAAGATCCATTTTTGCCTTTCTCAATTTGCATGGATAAGTAATTTTTAGCTATGCCTAATTCCACCACATCAAATTTCTTCTGTAACTGTGAAACTACCTATTCATATTCCTGTTTAGTTTTTGTAGAAATTAACACGTCATCTACATACACACATATCTTTGTTACAGAGTTTGCCCTTTCCTTTATAAACACACAGTTGTCTGCCTTTCCTTGTGAAAAACCAATATCCAGCAATTCTTTTGCTAAAGTTTGGTGCCAATTCCTTCCACTTTGGTGCAGACCATAAAGGGATTTATTTAATTTGCATACCAAACCTTCAGCAGCGTCTATGCCTTCAGGAACACGCATAAAAATTTGTTCTTTTAAATCTGCAAACAAATATGCAGTTTTTATATCTAGGTGATAAACAGAATGTCCACGTTGTGATGCATCTTTTAACAAAAGCTTAACTGTTTCATATTTTACACTTGGTGAATAACACAAATCATAATCTTCGCCTGGAATTTGTCGAAAACCCCTAGCAACTAATCTTGCTTTGTACCTTACAACTTCATTTTTGTCATTCATTTTAACTCTATAAACCCATTTTGAATCAATAAGTCTCATATCTGGGGTTTGTGGTACAAGAGACCAAGTGTTATGCTCTTTTACAGAAGCTATCTCAGAGTTCATAGCTTTATACCAATTTGCAGCTTGGTGCTTAGGTAAATTCTGAACGTCACTGTAGCTTTTTGGCTCAAAAACCACCTTATTGGCATACACAGTATTAAAATGTTCATCTGCAAATTGTTGTGGCATCTGCCTCTTTCTATCTGAACGTCTTAGTCCAGAAGGAGAGTCAGACTCCTCAGACTTAATGGGACTAAGTAAATTACAAGTTTCAGGTTGTAAATCATCACTGTCAGATTGAAGAGATGCCTGTAGGCTAAGCTCACGGTCAGAAAAATCAAGAGAATTTAACCTCCCCTTGGGTGCCTGTGACTTTAAATCATCAAACAAATTATCAGATTCAACAGGCTTTTTGTCTTTTTCCATTAATTCAGAAGCACCATTTCCTGCAGCTGCTGCTTCTTCCTCTTCTTCCTCAGTACTATCTATACCATCAGTATCTTGGAAAACAGCAACTCCATTCCAATTTACAGTTTGTATCATGCTTCTGGTAATATGAAATTTGCCAGTTGCTGGTATGTAAATTCTGTACGCCCCCTGCTGGTATCCCATGAATTTTCCCTGAACACTACGCTCACCCAATTTCTGCTTAGCGGGATAATGCATAATTACATCTGAACCCCAAATGCGTAGGTATTTCAGATTAGGGCGTTTTTTAAACAGCTTCTCATAGGGGGTGACATCTAAACCAGAATGATAACTGCGATTTCTGACATAACAAAACGCATTAAGCGCTTCAGCCCAAAAGTCTTTGGGCAGATTAGCATCGTGCAGATACGTTTTAACCCCTGCCTGCAGGTCACGCTGCACAACTTCAACAAGCCCATTTTGCCAGGGACTTCGGGGGCAAGATTACTCATGAGTAGTCCCCTGCGCTTCCAGGAATTTCTCAAAATCCTCAGAAACAAATTCCCCGCCCCGGTCAGAAAACAGGTTCTTAATTGGTTTGTTAAAGTGCGTTTTTACCCAGTTGCAAAAAACTTTGTACTTCTCAAATGCTTGTGACTTTTCAGCTATTGCATAAGTCCAACAATATCTTCTACTATACTGGTCTATGAGGGTGAGCCAGTACTTTGAACCTCCTAATGATGGTGGGAGTGGCCCAACTAAGTCACAATGTACACGCTCAAATGGCTCAGTTACTTTCCTATCTGAGCACCTACCCTTGCGTGCAACCTTAATCTTATTCTTGCAACAGGATAAACATTGCATAAAGAATTTACATGGTTTTAAGTTGAGGCCATTAACAATATTCTTTGTCTTAATTACATCAGCAAAATTCAGGTGTCCCAGAATTCTGTGCGCCTCATGGACACACCCAGAATGTGGCCTTACATTCCTCAACCCCTGGCTTGACTGTGCTGCTCTGCAGTTTATAGGCAATTGGGAGTAGGTGCGAAAATACAGTCTATATAAACCATCAGATTCCCGGGCATACAATAGACGTTTGTTCCCATCGAAAAACTCACACATTGACTTAAGAAACGCACAGTTATGCCTTGATGAGCAAAACACCTTACTGACAATAAATTGTCCACTGACGGGCAGTAAATGCAGTTCGCTATTGTTATGTTTAAAGAGTCAAGTTTAACAGTACCCCTGCCAAGCGACTGCAAGACTTGTGAATTGGCTAAATGTACATTACCAATTTCCTCTTCGAAAGAAATAAACAAGCTTCGATCATTGCAAACGTGCTGAGATGCTCCTGAGTCGATAATAAAAGACTTCCACTTGGCATCTTTAATTCTTTTACGATCTGTTGTCCGAGCATGAAAAGCTCGCGGCTCATTTCTGTCTTTACGGTGCGATGTTGGCTGCTGAGATGACAACTGTGACTGATGAGCAGAAACAGGCTTGGGGGTACTTTGCTTTCTTTTGGCTCTGCAGTCCTTTGCAAAATGTCCTTGCTTATTGCAGAACCAACAACGCTTTGCAGCTTTAAATGCAGTCGCATCACCACAAGTTTGCATATGGCGTTCCTCATTCTTTCTGGAAATAGGACTGCTTCTGGCACAAGCCTCCCTTCTATCCAACTCGCCCATTAATCTTGCCGTCACCCCTTCCACAGTTAATTGTGCTGGTGGGACGGCAGATATCTGGCTAGCTATACCATCAAAGTCCTCATTAAGGGAACAAAGAATGATAAAAACATACTGAATATCAGGTATGTCCATGTCCCTTCGAATTAATTCGCTGCGTATTGCCTCCAGACGTCTCAAGTGTGCTGCCAAATCACCACCAGGCTGCAACTTCGTCTGGTACAGCTGCTTGAAAAACGTCAATGCAGACGCTGACTCTTTTCTAACATGCACTGCTGCAAGACTGTCCCACATTTCTTTGGCAGTTTTCTTATTCCTTATATAGACTACTTGCTGGTCGCTGACTGCCAAATTAATTATCGCCCTGGCTTTTGCATCTCCTTTCGACCAAGCATTAGTTACAGGGTCAGGAGGGTCTTCAGTTACATAGGTCCATACTTCCCTAGAGGTCAAAAGCGCCTCCACCCGAAAAGACCATAAACTATAGTTCTCATCTGTTAGCTGTGGGAAGACCAGAGCCTTCTCAGCTTCAGGAACCCGGTCAACCATTCTGGAAATCTTCCAGACCCACAAAAACTACACTAACAGGAGAAGGAGTTTTCAAACCTTTCTCAGAGTCCAAAAATATGCAGTCATCCACTCAGCAGCTGGGCCCATAACCAAAGATGTTGACTATTTGCAGTATGGTAGCGGTGCAGAGAGCTTGCTGGGGAGATCATGCATTAAAAAGAAAGGGACTCAAAAATAACTTAAACAAGGTTTTAATTACAAAAACTCCTTATACACTAAATACATTAACAACAAACCAGACCCAACCACCAACCCAACCCCCAGGGTAATGGGAGAGCTAGGTGCTGCTCCTTATATACTACATGCAAATGCTGACACACCTTAATCAATGCAACTCAGCAGCACCTGCTATGTTTCACAGCTGTAAAGCTGGGTCTCGTTATCTTGCTCTGGCCCTTGCTCTGGCCCCTTAAAGACATACACATTAGGTGGAACAATGATGAACCTTTACATTTAAAGAAACCATTCAACAGGATCATGCTGTAGAAGTGAACCAACTTCCCCACCCCTCGCCTTACATAGCTACAATCCACTACACTTTAAGCGGTTTTTACCAGGCTTGACTCCAACTCTGGAAGTGATATGGGCAGTAACAAAACTCTAGGTAGCAATGGATGCTACAAGGTGAAAGTGTGTGCATGCTTCATTTCACTCTCCTGCACATTCTGCTTCAAATAAAGGCCAGACTGGTCCTGTTTTGTATTTGAATGTGGCAGCTCTAGGTGCATGGCTGCCCTGTAAACTGCAAATCAGGAAACATGGTTTTACTTTCTGGTGCAGAGTGTGAAATTCTTTGGGTTGCTGAAATGGAAGTATTTGGTAGCACCATAGTGAGGACTCTTGAAACGTTCAGTTACTGTGAAACAACACTCACTTGTGCTAAACCAGTTTAAGCCATAATAAGTCCTTAGTCCAACCTCATTAAAGAAAAATTACTTCATTGTGTTTTATCTACAGCTGCTGTGCTGTTTTTACTGAGTTATTAATATTGTTAGCTTCCCTGAGAGCAGGATATGCATTTCAACATTTTAAAAAATAGCATGTTCTGCATGTTTCCCAGACTAAGACTTGAAATAAATACTGTAAATATCTAGTTAGCAAAGAGTTCCAATTCATATAGCTGTATGTATGTGTTGGGTACTAGGAGACAGTCTTAAATGGATGTCTGATCTTCATCTGTGCGGGCTAAAATCAGGAAGCATAATGTAAAGATCCAGCACTGTATAAGCATTGTGTAAGTGATAATTTTTCTGTACAGTTTATTATTTTTTTAAGTCCTCTGAATTTCTGCAAGGTTGGCAGGTTCAATGGGTTTTCTAGGTTCTGGCCATTGTTGGCTGTGGAAAATGTATTCTTAGTAATGTTAATATACAGTATTCTCTACACTACTTTAATGCAATGCACTCCATCTTTCATCTGCATTTTTTAAGACTTTACAAAGAGAGATTAAGCCAAGTGGATGCAAAACTGCAGGAGGTCATTGCGGGAAAGGCACCAGAGTACTTGGAACCGCTGGCAGCTCTGCAAGAAAACATGCAAATCCGAACAAAAGTGGCAGGTAAGTGTGCAAAGGGGTTGTTTTTGACTCAGCTAGGTACTTCTTGTTAGTAGAAGTAAAATACCAACAAAAACATTTAAATCTGCTCCTTTTTAACTACACCGTGCTCTTCGGCACTTCTGTCTTCGTTGGTGAAAAATTCAAGGAGGGCATCGTATAAGAATACCCAGAGTAGATGAAATCAAACTCTCATCTCATCTGCTTGGCCTCCAAGGCATTCTCTTATTTACTGTGTTTTTAGCAAGGCAGAGTTAGGCTCTCCTCTCTTCCTCCCACCCCTTTTCCCGCTAGCATAGGAAGCAAACAATAGCAAAGCCTGGATACATGAGGGGAGCACTTTAGCTGCTTTCCCATACACTTCTATGCCCACGTCCAAGATAGAAAGTGGGCAGTTAATATCTCATCAAGCTTTTACCACATTTAACATTGAAGAATCAAGAGGAGCAGAGGAGCAAACGGGCTGCACTCAGAGCTAGGAAAAAGACAGGACAAGCAGCTTTATTTCTAGCCTGTTTTCCTGGTATCACAGCCCTGATGTGTTTTGGGAAATGTGAAAAGGGCACATGAGGGGACATTTTGTTTGTGTTTACTGGGCACAGGATGGGCAGTGGAGCAAAGAGAGCCTTGTCCTTGGGTTGAATGGGCTGAACTGAAAAGGGGCCTTTTACTGATGGGGAATTTAGAATTCACTTGTGGAGAATTCATGAGGGCCAGGCATGATTGGGATTTCACCGCTGTTTAAAATGCCCCATTCCTTAGGGTTTGGTAAGTTGCAGCTTATGGGGAAATGCACTGGTAGGTTAAATGAGGCCTGTAGGCCCTATTTTGCCTTTCCCACAGAAGGTTTAAACAAAAAAAAATGTTTGTTTGTAGGTATCTACAGAGAGCTCTGTTTAGAGTCCGTGAAAAACAAATATGAATGTGAAATCCAAGCTTCCCGCCAGCACTGTGAGGTACCGTTCATAGCTGAAGAGAGTTTTCATTTGTCTGTAACTGTTGGGGCTTGCTTCTGGAGAAACATGCACACAATCAGGTTGTGCAGCTGACAAGTTATTTTTGAACGTAGAATATTACAGCATTTTCATCCACAGAAAAGAGAACAATGATTTTAATTACTGGGCTTTCTTGAAAATCATGTTGAAGCTCTTGGTAGCATGTCTAATCAGCCGTGTAAAATCTTAATCTCAAAAGGAAACCAGCGTGCCACCTGAGGGGTACACTGGGAACACAAAATGAAGCAAATTACTTCAGCTAAGTTATGTATGTTTCAAGTTTGCATAAACAAGTGGTTGCTAGGTCAGGTCACTGCCATGTGATTTGTTTCAGTTCTGCGATGCTACCTGAACCACATTTTTGACTGCATCTCTTGTGTGTGGTGTCATTTTCAAAGAACTTTTCTGTGATATGTGGCGTATTTCTGCTGCCTGGAGGGGAAACCAAGAACTCAGACGTTGATTTGATTCAGAAGAAGGTTCATGCAGTACTAAAAATCATTGAGAGGCACTGAAAATCTTTGAATGAGCTCTGGGTGGGATGATTCAATTCAGGCTCACAGTTCTGTAGTTTCTGGCTTTCCCCCTGAAAAACATAGGCATACTAACTGGTTACTGTAATAATCAAAACATTAGTTTGCAGTGAAGAAGAGACTTTATTCTACATTGAGACTTCATTCTACATTGAGAGCATGATCACAAAAACGTTGGTCATGTAGCTCTGTAGATCCATATATGCCTAAAAGCACCAGCTGTAATTGTTAAAGGCTCTTCCTGTAAACAGTTAAAAACACTAAGGCCTGATTCAAGCAAAATTAACAGGATTAAAAATTCCACTGGGTCAACATTAAAGCCTTGCATGAACCTTGCAGCTCTTTGGATCCTGGCTGCATTGCTTTCCAGAAGTACCAGGTGCTATATAGCGCACCTGGACAATACAGTGTTTCTTTGTGAGACAAAAATTAATGCCCTGCTTTTTCATAGTTTCCCACAATAAGAAATGCAATAATCACTTCCTTTTAATAGCAAACTCAGATGGTGAGTGTCAACAGAAATGGAACCAAGAGGGAAGTATGAGTGTGCTTATGGAAACCCTGAGGATGGTGGAGATAATTACACAAACACTCTGAAGGGCCAAAACAGTACAGTGAGGACTGAGAATGCTGAATGCCACTTGGGAAGAACAAGGGGTGTGGCAACAGATGACTAATAAAAGTGCCCTCCTTCAGCCCTTGTATTCCAGAGGATGTGCTGTGTGGCTGGGACTCTCAAAAGCAACACTCTTGTTAGAGGTGGTGATGCGCTGCGGCATTTTGTTGCATGTTCCACTTGCAAGTAATGCACTTGTACATGGTTTCCCAATAGTATGTGGAAGGTCAAACACAATAGTTCTGATCCAGAACTAGTCCTGTGCAGCTAATTTAATGAAATACCTTGTGGCCTTTGGTAGGAATTCCCATCTCTCTCTCTCTGTGTGTGTATATACATATACATATACATATACATATACATATACATATACATATACATATACATATACATATACATATACATGTATATATGCACACACACACACACACACACCCACACACACACACCCTATCAACTGGTTCAAAGAGGCTTGTATGACAGAAATGTGTCCATATCCATTGTTTGCATGGAAGCTTGTTTCTGCATCAAGATATCCTAGGATGGACTGGTGTTTCCAAAGTGCTAAGGTGTTGTACCAGTTTCTTCTTCTCTATTTTATTCTCACAACAACCCTTTGAGGTAGGTTAGGCTGAGAGACAGTGACTGGTCAAAGGACACGTTATTGTTCTTATCCTTAAAATTTGTATACTTCCCTATACTCATAGGTCTTGGGGCATTTCACAGCACAAAGTTACAATATACAAAGCACAAAATACATAATAAAAATAATCAAAACAATTAACAATACTAATGTATGCATAACAATACTAATGTATAAACAATACACTCCCCAGCAAAAGCCCCTAAACGATACCCCAACTCAAATACAAATCCAAAAATCCAAATTAACATATAACATTTAACAACAATTTAAAACAATGCCCCCCCCCTAAAACAGTACCCACCCAAGTTAAAATCCCATTCCTGTTAAAACAATAACTGGGTGTAGTGGTGGGTGGGATTGGCAAAGTTTTTTGCCCCCTTTTTATTTTTATTTTTCACTGAAGATGAATGAGCAGAAGTTAAATGCACATAATTGTGAGTTACCTGAATAAGTGTAGACGTTGCATGTTTTAAATTCAGAATTCAGTTTAAAGTTTAAACCATATTGTTCCCAACTTTTTTTTTTTGGAGAAATAAATCAAAATATCTGTTTTTAATTTGCATAATCCACCCTGAGTTCCCTCAGAATGATCAGAATCCAAAGATCTAGTTCATGCTGAAGGGTTTGATTGCACCATTTGATTTTGAATATAAGGCGGCTACATACTGATAGCCCCCCTGCAATAAGTTCCAAACATGATATACTGTGTGGCCAGTGGGGAAGGAAGGGAGGCTACTTTTGCAGGGATACACAAGCTGAAATTTCTTAAAGCATCTCCAAGTACACAGGACTAGTTGCATAGTCTTTGTATTCCAGCTGCATTGCTTCTTTTACAGTGGAACATTGGTTCTCAAACTTAATCCATTCCGGAAGTCCGTTCCAAAGCCAAAGCGTTCCAAAACCAAGGCGCACTTTCCCATAGAAAGTAATGCAAAACCGATTAATCCGTTCCAGACTTTTAAACGCAACCCCGAAAACAGCAATTTAACATTAATGTTACTATCTAACAAGACCATTGATCCATAAAATGAAAGCAATAATCAGTGTACTGTACTATAAAATATATAAGATAGTATTGTAGGTGATAAAAATTAAAATTATTATTTTGTCTTACCTGCACTGATGATAGTCATTGTTTGCATGGGGGGCTTTTATCCACTTCCGCAGTCACACAATCAATCAGTAGCTGAACTGTGTTCCACACAATCACAAAAACAAATTAACCGAAAAAGCCTCAAAAACAAAAACGCAAAATAAATAGCAAAAACAAAAGTGCCCGACTTAATCCGTTCCGTAAGTCCGTTTGGCAGCTTCTGTTTGGTGCAGGCGCCCCAGAAACAATAGCCAACAGCCGCATCGGACGTTCAGCTTCCGAAAAACGTTCCAAAACCGGAACACTTACTTCTGGGTTTTCGGCGTTTGAGAACCAAGGCGTTTGATTACCAAGACGTTTGAGAACCAAGGTACCACTGTACTTCCCCCCAAGATGACTTGAAATTCTCCCATGTGTTCCTACAGGTTGCTTGTCCTGAGCCCTTTGCAAGTAGCTACATACAGATCATAACATATTTAGAAGGAAAATGAGGTTTTGGGTTTCTCCTTTTTTAAGTCTAGTGTGTTCATTTTCTTGCGTTTATATAATTTCCCACTGTTTGGAAAATATGGGTAAAGCCCTTCACATTTATCAGGCTAGGCTTGGTGCTTTGTAGATTCAAAACACTTCTTTGGAAGACGAAAACCCCTTTTAACCCCTCGCTTTTGTTATGCCATGCACCCACTTGAATGTTCTGCAGGATGTTAACCCTTCTGTGCGCTATTGCATCTGCCTCACGCACCTGAGACTACCTTTCTCAACATCAGAAGACAGTCTTTTTGCATTGCCTCTGGCACTCTGAACCCAGCAAGAGAATGGTTCTTATACATCAGGTCTTTGTTGGAAGCTTCTTCCGTTGCTCTTGAGTGCCCCAATCCAGTAGAAGATGATGTGTTGACTGCTTTTCGTTGGCTAATGTTTGACTACATTGTTAACTTTTCCTTTCAGAGTGAAAAGCTCTTGTTGTATGACACAGTTCAAAGTGAACTGGAAGAGAAAATCAGACGACTTGAAGAAGACCGACATAGCATTGACATTACCTCAGGTAACTAAGAGCTGGTGGAGTGTCCTGACTCCTAGTTCTTGACGACAAAGACTTGAAGAAAGATTCTTTCCAAAGGCTTTAATGTATAGATTACCGCTGCACATATGCAGATTACTGGTTTAAGGCACTTCAGGCAATCCTAAACACAGCTATATGAAAGGCAGGTACTCTAACTACCAAAGTTTTAGACTTTGATCCTACATTGCCACACCCCTTTTGCTATCCTATATATAGGAATGGGGTGGGCCCATCTTAGGGCAGTAAGCGTTTCTGAAATCTCTCACTACGCCTAGTGTGCGGAATCTACTGTTCTCTTGCTGTTCTCTGGCTTTGGCCCAGTATACCTGAAGGGGCGTCTCCACCCCCATTGTTCAGTCCGGACACTGAGGTCCAGCTCCAAGGGCCTTCTGGCAGTTCCCTCACTGCGAGAAGTGAACCAGGCAGAGGGCCTTCTCAATAGTGGCACCTGCCCTGTGGAACGCCCTCCCATCAGATGTCAAGGAAATGAACAACAATCTGACTTTTAGAAGACATCTGAAGGCAGCCCTGTTTAGGGAAGTTTTTTATGTTTGATGTTTTACCATGCTTTTAATATTCTGTTGGAAGCCGCACAGAGTGGCTGTGGAAACCCAGCCAGATGGGTGGGGTATAAATAATAAATTATTATTATTATTTATTACTGTCGTTTGGCTTCTCCTGGACCTAGGTGATAAGGGAAGTGTCTCTGCCTCCTGAGAGGTGGCTGGGACCAGTGAAACATCCCCTTCTGTGTAGGCAGAGCTACTCCCAGTAACTGGTGGCTCTGGGGTGGGGGATGCAGAGAGCGTGTCAGAGAGAGGGTATGTCAGAGAGAGGCTGTGACTACCTTGGAAAGAGAGAGAGGTGGGACTTTCGGCTCTCATCACGGGGGCAAATGAGATGGAAGAGCAGGTTGGGGGGAAACTCCATCCCCCGGGGTCATTGCTCACACTGCCACACTGCCAGCAGCGGCTCCCATATTCCACTGGAGCCTTCTTCCGGCACTTGGGCAGTTCTCAATCTGCATTGTCTTGACTCAGCCAGCCCATAAAATAAAGGTTATGGAAATGGAAAGGAAGAGAAATGGAAAGGAAGAGTGTACATGAAGTGACCAAATACTTGTGTCAAGTTGGAGTTGGTCACTGGCATGGTTTATAACACTCAAATGCAAGGGTCTCTCTCTTGGCCTAATGCCATATAGAAAAATCTTTTCTAAATGTTAATAAGACGGGATAGTCAGTGTAAGTGGCAGTTCCAGTTCCTAAAGCAGCACAGCTTGCTTATCAATTGTATGTATAGATGAGCTTGGAGACCTGTGTGCTATGTGAAGAGAATTGTTTTAACTGCCACGTTCTTACATTTCCTCAGAGTTATGGAATGATGAACTTCAGTCTAGGAAAAAAAGGAAGGATCCCTTCAGTCCCGATAAGAAGAAACCGGTTGTTGTATCAGATATCCTTTTCATGGTTGCCAACTGGATATAATATTCGCTGAATTACAGTGCTGCTGGTTGTTAACACTTCATAAAACTTTCATTAAGAAACTAAGTGGGGTGAAACACAAGACAATGGTTTGAAAGCTGAGAATTTAGAACAATATTTTTCTTGGGGACTAAGAGCTGGTCTGTCCATTAGGATTGTCACTCCTTTTTTTTGCACAGTATGTGGTATGGTTATAGTAACAGGATGATGCTCAAAAGCTAAATCATACTCAATGTAGACCCATTAAAATGAGTGGACTTGGTTCTACTGCTTTCAGTGGCTCTAGTCTGATTATGAATAATGTTGGATATCACCCTCCTGGTTATAATGTGGATTATTAAAGAGAAGATGGCAGGTGGTACAGCATAAAATCTCCATCTAGTGATAACCCAGCATTCCTATTCTCCAACTCCCACAACTTTTTTAAAAAGCTTAAGAGTTTGCAGAAATTTTGGCAACAGTTGTAATGAGATGCCTTTGTTTTTCTGTGCATGTATGCAGAGGAACCTGCCACAACCACAACTTTTCATTCTTTAGAACCCGAAAGGATGTGTAGCCACACAATGAGCCCTTTTGAATACAAGGAAATGAAGCAATGCTGCTTCACTGATAAATTTGTGTCGGCGCTCCAAGGCATCCCTTGGGATCTGTCTTGCCACAGATTTTAGTTGCGTTATACCAAGCATACTTCAAAGTGATCTGCTAGAACCTTTTTAAAAAACAAGAAAGGAAAAACATAGAAGCTCAACAGATCTTCAAAGACGAAGAAGGAAGAATAATCACAATACAGATCAATTGGCAGGGCGAAAAATTAATAATTGTCGGGATCTACGCACCTAATGGAAACAAGACTGATTTCTACAAGAAATTGGAAGAAAGGCTGTTTGAATATATGGATCAAAAAATTATAATAATGGGAGATATGAACGGAGTTGTATCAACGGAAATTGACAGATTAAGAGAAAAAAGTGACAGTAAAGAAGGAAAACTACCGAAGACCTTTTTCGCATTGGTGCAAAATTTTAATTTAATTGACATTTGGAGACTCAGACACCCATTAGAAAAAGAGTTCACATTTTATTCGGAACCGAATCAGTCCATGTCAAGAATAGATCAAATTTGGATCTCGAATGAACTAACCACCAGAATCCAACAAATAGAAATCCAACCCAGAGTAATTTCGGATCACAATCCGATAAAAATGGAGATAAAAGTGTATGAAGAAAGAACATTCAGATGGAGACTGAAAGATTACCTTTTGGAAGATGAAAGAATCATTCAAGAAGCCCGTAAAAAATTGACGGAATACTTTGTAGAGAATATGAATAAAGGCACAAAGATCAGCACAGTGTGGGATGCAAGCAAGGCGGTAATGAGGGGATTTTTCATCCAACAGAATGCGATCAAAAATAAGAACAGAGAGAAAGGGAAGAAGGAAATCCTAAAACAAATAATGGACAATGAACAAAAGTTAATTAAAAAGCCAAATAATACCAAAATAAAACAAAATATTAAAGTTCTGCAGACACAGTTTGCTATGATTATAAACAAAGAAGTTGAATGGAACATTAAAAGATTAAGACAAAGGAATTTTGAATTCGCAAATAAACCAGGAAAATGGCTTGCATGGCAAATTAAGAAAAGGAAAGAGCAAAGTACAATCAATAAAATTATTGTGGATGGCGAAGAAATAGAAAACCCAAAAGGTATCAGGAAAGGATTTTTGGATTTCTACAAGCATCTGTATGCAAAACGAGAGAAAAACAATATAAAGAAGATAGAGAAATTTTTGAAAGAAAAAAAGGTGCAAAAGATCCCGACAGAAAAGAAAGACAGACTGAATGCCCCAATAGAGAATGAGGAGATAGTAGAAATTATAAAACAGATGAAAAAAGGGAAGGCACCAGGACCAGATGGATTTACAGCAACTTATTACAAAGAAATGAGGGACTCCCTGACGGTACCACTTAAAGAAGTTATGAATAATATTTTGAAACAACAGGATATACCAGAAACATGGAAAGAAGCCTTTATTACACTCATACCAAAACAAGACTCTGATCTCACACAAGTTAAGAACTACAGACTGATATCTCTGCTAAACACAGATTATAAGATTTTCTCGGGTATTTTGGCAACAAGATTCAAGAAGATATTGCAAGAACATATCCATAAAGATCAGGCAGGTTTCCTTCCTGGCAGACATAATGTAAGAAACATAATAAATATTTTGGAATATTTGACTGCCAGTAATGAGAGACAAGCCGTTTTAATGTTTGTGGATGCAGAGAAAGCGTTTGATAATGTTTCATGGGAATTTATGTTGAAAAATTTGGAAATTATGGAAGTGGGAGAAGATTTTTACAATGGCATAAAGGCAATATATTCAGAACAGAGAGCAAAATTGATCGTAAATAATGTAATTACAGAGGATGTGAATATAAAGAAAGGTACAAGACAGGGATGCCCTCTTTCACCACTGTTATTCATTACGGTTCTGGAGGTCCTGCTTAGTTCAATTAGGCAAAATGAACTAATAAAGGGGGTAACAGTAGGTCAAAACCAATACAAAGTTAAAGCCTTTGCCGATGATCTGGTAATTACGGTGGAAGATCCGACAAGTAGTCTAAAAGAAGTTATAAAAGAAATTGACCAATTTGGAAGAGTGGCCGGATTTGTATTAAATAAGAGGAAAACTAAACTTATGGTGAAGAATTTGGACCAAAGTTTGATAGAGGAAGTGCAAAGAGAAACAGAGATGGAAGTGGCGAAGAAGGTAAAATACTTAGGAATATGGTTAACCCAAAAAAACATTGATTTATTTCAAAACAATTATGTGACAACTTGGAACACTATTAAGAGAGACCTCGAAGTGTGGAGTAGGATGAAACTATCTTTTTGGGGCAGAATTTCTTCAATCAAGATGAGCGTGCTTCCAAAGATGTTGTTTTTATTTCAAATGATTCCAATAATCAAGGGGACAAAGATCTTCAGAGAGTGGCAAAGAATGCTTTCAAAATATATCTGGCAGGGCAAAAAGCCACGAATACAATTTAAGTTACTAACTGATGCGAAAGAAAGAGGTGGCTTCGCCCTGCCAGACCTGAAACTTTATTATGAAGCATCTTGTCTCTGTTGGATAAAGGACTGGATAACACTAAAAAATAATAAGTTATTGGACTTGGAAGGGTTTGACAACAGGTTTGGTTGGCACGCCTACTTATGGTTGGGAAAGAAGAAAGCTCATAAAAGTTTTGCCAATCATATTTTCAGAGGTGCCCTAATAGAAATATGGGATAGGTACCAAAATATTTTGGAACCAAATGTACCTCATTGGTTATCCCCATTGGAGGTCATGAGTGTCAAAAAGACAAACATGAGAGAGGACTGGATGACTTATGGAGATATTGTAATTAAAGAAGGGGGGAAATGGAAATTGAAGCCATATGAACAAGTTAAAAAATATGTATATGATTGGTTGCACTACTTCCAAACAAATGAAATGTTTAAAAAGGATTGTAAAGAGAGGAGATATATTGAAGGAGAGTCTAGATTTCAGAAAGAGATAATAAACAATGACTACAAGGTATTGTCAAAAATGTATAAAATGCTATTGAAATGGCAAACAAAAGACGAAGAAGTCAAATCGGTTATGATACATTGGGCCAGGGACTTTGGTTATAATATACAGCTAGCAGATTGGGAGAAGGTATGGAAGGAAAATATGAAATTCACTGCATGTATGACGATAAAGGAAAACATTATGAAAATGGTATATAGATGGTACATCACTCCCGTTAAACTAGCAAAAATGTATAAGACATGTAACAAATGTTGGAAATGTAAGGAAAGGGAAGGGTCGTTTTATCATATGTGGTGGGAGTGTAAGAAAGTAAAAGGCTTCTGGGAAATGATATATAATGAGTTGAAAAAGATGTTTAAATATACGTTTGTGAAGAAACCAGAAGCCTTTTTGTTAGGAATTACAGGAAGAGAAATTAACAGAAGTGATCATAAACTTTTTCAATATGCAGTGACTGCGGCAAGAATCTTAATGGCTCAAAAATGGAAACAAGAAGAATTACCAACATTGGAAGAATGGAGACGGAAATTGATAGACTTTGCTGAATTAGATAAACTGACAGGAAAAATCAGATATCAAAAAGATCACAAGTTCACTCAGGACTGGAGAAAGTTTACGATTTATCTGGAAAACATTTGTGATGAACAGACAACGCTAGTTGGATTTAAAGAGGCTTTGTGAGGAGAAAGGGTATTGTAAGAGGGAAAAGAGCTGTAAAGATTTATAAACTGGCAATACAACTATAAAGGAAATGTGAACTAAATTTAAAATTATGAGGATTGCGGAGGGAGCGGGGGGAAGTCTAAAAGAATTTCGTATTATATTGGATATGAATGTGTTTATATAAATTTGTAAAAGAAAAATCTTTTTAAAAAAATTAATAAAAAAAAAACAAGAAAAAACAACTTGACCCTCTTTGGAAATGTGCAAGTCCCTTAACATATTAACGACCCTATATAGTGTACATGCTGCAAGATCTTGATATACTTGAAGACTGGACCACAATAAGAAAGGTATTGTTGAATGTTGCTCTCTGTATTCCTTTTTCTTTTAAAGAAAATGGCTGGTATGAATGGGCATAGCTTAGGTTTCAAGAGGGATGCTCTTTAAAGCAAAGCTCCTAAGTTGATTTGCCGAAATGATGACTAACTTACCATTTTTTTATTTCAGGCAATGGCTACTTTGGGGCCACATAGAGTGAAAACAGAACGTAAGGACAATCTGCTTTATACTTATTCAATCCTTGCCTATATAATAGCTCAGGATTTCTCAGCCACAGATGCTAAGAGTTTACTATGGGGTTTCTTAATTGTGTACGGATTAGGCAGCAAGACACTGTTTTTTGTCTTGTGTGGTTTGGAAACTGGGGGGGTGGGGGTGGTAGAAGCAAAAGTTGGTGGAGCACCAAGTACTGATCTACTCACGCAAACCTCTTCATCCTTCAGGCATTTAAGAGCATTATGAGAGTTCAAGGACATTCTAACCTGGCAAAAATACTCAAGTAGGGTGCAATGCAGAGCCAGTTATGGGTGTAGTTTGTGGAAATGGGGAGTGGCTGGAGAGGCTCCAGGGCCAGAGGGAAAGGTCTGAGGGGCCGCATTCAGTCCCTGCGGCTGAGGCTCCCCATTCCTGTTCTATAGTTGTGGGAGGCGTTCCAAGCAAAAAGGCAAACTTAGAGTAGAAATGAGGTAGACAGAAATTGCCTTCTTAAATCTCCTGTTCTGTTTTGTCTGCACTGATTCTTTCAGCCCCTGTCAAGTTGGAAAAACATGTACACAATGCAAGATCTGAAGATGGAAGGCTGTATTATAATGGGGAGTGGTACGGACGTGGACAAGCGATATGTATTGATAGGAAAGATGAATGCCCTGTAAGGTAAAGATAGCGGGCCGGATTCACCTAGTGAACCTGTCTCTGGTTGGAGGAATCTTGAGAGTTTTAGTTAAAAGAATAAACAAAGCAGACCCCACAAGACTCAAGTCTGTGAATAAATTTATATTATATACTGAATGATGTTCTTGTATGGGGAAAGTACATAGTACATACCAGGCATAGGCAAACTCCAGCCCTCCAGATGTTTGGGACTACAATTCCCATCATCCCTAGCTAACAGGACCATTGGTCAGGGATGATGGGAATTGTAGTCCCAAACATCTGGAGGGCCGGAGTTTGCCTATACCTGGTACATACAGACAATATAAACATTAATTTATAAACATATAGAGAGAAATGAGTTAAATCACAGCAGGACAAGAGAAGCTTGCCTATGCATCACTCGATGAGAACTTTTGTCAGTATGGAGTCAATAGCAGAATGACTAGCTGGCAATGATGTAGCTACAGTAGCATCCACAGAGGTGACTTTTGTATCCTATAGTAATAGTATGCTTTCATATAGGGTACCTTATTATGCCTATCAGTAGCAATCCCACAACAAATCGAGCCTCCATCAGTGTTACTTACAATAGCTAGATGCTATTGTAGGATTCCTACTGATAGGCCTTGTAAAATATACTATACAGACAGCAGCTGTTTTGCGCAGAGATTCCATTTCTGGTCCCTGCATTTGTCAGTGTTTGTAAGCCAGCCCATTATGCCCCACCCCGTTACTCCCTCCCCCCGTTATGCCCTCTTCACGGTCCAAAAGGACTGACGTGTTGACAGCCGCACATCAATTGGACAGACTGAGGATGGTCTCCACCTGTACAAAAGCAAACTGTACTATAGGATACTGACTTCAGCATCCTATAGAGCGCTGCTGTAGCTACATCATTGCCAGCTAGTCACTCTGCTGTTAAGCCTGCGCACGTGCCTCTCTCTCTCTTTCCCTTCCTTAACAAAGGGCGGCTATTAAAGATGTGAATGGTTGGTAAACAGACATAGTAATGTTTAGTACACTTCCAATATCAGTGTTCCTGTATTTTATTAACTATCCTTAATTTAATGAGGCACTTGTTATAATGCTTGTGTGTTCTATTACCAATAATTACAGTACCGTTTATAAATGGCAGTGCAGTTTAAGGTGATCCTGTAGTTTTATATGGACACTAATGTGCTCCTGATTCCCCCCTCCTTTCTTTTCAGTGCCATAATTACAACAATTAACCATGATGAAGTGTGGTTTAAGAGGCCTGATGGAAGCAAATCCAAACTGTATATTTCTCAGCTACAGAAAGGAAAATATTCAATCAAGCATAATCACAACTGACCGTTAAACCAACCAGACAGTGTTATCCTGCTAGATGTGCCATGAGATGAAAGATGTATTTACTATTTGTTCTCATCTATTTTGTGTGGCAGTATCTGTGTATTTGTAGTAGTGTCAGTAATCTTCATACAAATGTCTTAGAATAAGTGACACATAATCATGTCTACCATGACGTCTCGCCTCTAATTCGGCTCCAGCGTCTCAGATAGAAAACGTTAACCTTTTGGAGAGCCTGAGAACATCTGACTAAGCCTGCAGTCCTACAAAGCTATGTGCATGCATGGGGGAGAATGGCGCATGCAGCTGCTTGGGGTCTTTTAAGTTTCTTTTGCAGCTGCTTGCCTGGCTCAATGTGTGAGCCAATTTTAAAACTGCCTATTGAGCTGCTGGGGGAAGTGAGAGGATGCTGCAGAAAGACACCACCTGGGCACATTTTTGGTTCTTCACCACATGGCCACTAGTTTCTAAGACTGTAGTCTAAATCCACTTGTATAAAATGGGAAAGAAGTGCTATTTATATATATAAAGAAATGAATGGATCATGTGATGATTGTGTTGTCTATCACTACATATATAAGAACTCCTTGAATTTTAGAAAACATGTCATCTTCGTCTTGCAAACCTATGTTAGCTTGCGCAAATGTTACTTTGATGTAGCCTAATGGAAAAGTATACTTAGATGGGCAACTGGAAAAAAGTGGAGACTCCCCCCCCAAACAGTTATCCTAGCTTGGCTACTTCAGAAAAACTGTTACTGATTTCTATTAAAACTAGCACCGTCGGGGGGCGGGGAGAGAATCAGTGCAAAAGCAAAGGACTCTTTCCGTTTCTGCTAGTATTAAGTCCCCTCTCCAAAGGTCAAGAGTGCCTGGTCTGAAAATGGTAACCCGATAACCAAAAGTATTGTTGCATATAGCTCTGTAATTAAATATATCCGTAGTCCAATGATATGTAATCCTTTAAAATTGTATCCTGGGCAGAAACAATGGTGTTTGCTGCTTAACAACCTCAAAAAGTTAGCATTTGTAAGCTTAGCATCAGGAGTAAGATCTTTTAGTTTTACCTTACATGTTTGACGTGGAACAGACTTCCTCAGAAGGTGGTGGACTTCCATGGAGTTTTTTTTAAAGCAGAGGTTGGCTGGCCACCTGTTATGGGTGTTTTAGCTGAGATTCCTGTATTGCTGGGGATTTGACCCCAGGGTCCTATCCAGCTCTGCAATTCTATGGGTCTGTGTTGGAGGCGTGAACCGTGGCTGGGTGGAAGGAGGAGGAGATGTTACTTGGTGGTTTTGTGCACTTTACTATCCATTGAGATGAGCCTTTGAAGGAAGTCTGCATCTGATGGAAAAGGCTGCCAAAAGTGTTTTTACGTTCTAGGTTGGACTGGTGCTAAATCTGGAATCTTAACATGCATCTTAACTCTCTATTTCAAGTCCTGAATTGAAACCCCTATGTGTAAAATAAATTAATCAGTGTGTTTGCAGTACTCCAGTCTCATCCCAGCAAGCAAATATCATGGTGGGCCTGGATGGGCATCTTAGGGGAGTCTGCTCTGCTTGAAAATGGCATCCTGTGGAAAAATCAAGGGAGTTATCCAAAGCAGCGCTAAGTAGTAACTTACTCCATCAGCATAAGGATTTCTGCTTGAGTGGAACTTCTCCCACAGCCCCTCCCCTCTGTTCTAGGAGTTCTCATAACCCTCTGAAGTGGATTTGTGGAGTGGGGGTGGTTCTGTTGCACAAGCAGGAATCCTTGTGCTGATGGGATGCATTAGTTGGATGCTACCCCAAGTATTTTTATGTCTCATCGTTCAAATTTGAGCGTAAAGTGTATTGGAAGTGAGGAGCCCTATGGGCAGGATTCTGACAATTTGCTCTTCTTGTAAATTTTTACCCTGTCGCCTCTTTTGCATCCAGAGCAGTTTCAGCTCAGCCTAGCAGCAAGAGCCTGCCTGAGCTCAGAGCAACGTACACTGAGACTATTGTCTTCTTTTTAAAAATAAAAAATGAAGGATTGGCAGCGTCGGCCTTTGCGCACTTCTGCAGGTTGGAATCTCATCTGTCCTTCAGTATCAACAGGTGTGTGCTTTAAACATGTGTGTGTGTGTGTGTGTGTGTGTTTGTACATACATATACACACTAACCTTGCAGCAATCTGCATTACCGTCCAAGCTGGGGCACTTGAGCATTGCTGGATAGAACCATGGGATGCCAGCCATTGCTGCTTAAATAACTATTTCTTGTATTCATGTTACCATGCTTCCACTACGGCTGGTAATATGACACATCTCCTCTGCGTTGGAATTGTCTCTCACTTGCCAGTTTGATTGATTCTAGTTGCTGGGGCTCAGAATAAAGTCTTATCCTGGTTTATAAACTGCTTTCATGTTTATGTGAAAATGTATTTACCGATTATGCGAAACCCATTTGACTGTTGTCAAAAGTCTATAATCCCAGGCTTCTGAAATTGGCCTGCAACGGTTTTCTTCTTACTCTGCATGTCACACATATTAGCCAAATGTATATAAAGTAATTCTGACAGGTTGGCCTTTGACAAAACCTACTGTATGTACACAGTTTGATAAAGCTTTTTTTGTAATGAGATATTTGTATTTTTTAACCTAGTATATAAATAAATGAACCTGTCATGGAGAATCTGAATAGTTGTACAGCTTGTGAATGTGGTTTCTGTAGTGTAAACCTTTTTTAAAAAAAATAAAATAAAAATTGCCGTGTATTCAAGCACCTTGGAGGAGGAAATATTTTAAAATTTTATTGCCTAGTCTAATGGACTAATAGTTCTGATACTCCATGCAAACAACTGAAGCAGCTGTTATTCTCAAACCATTTGTTTCTACGACAACCAGAGCCTGTGGACCTACGCTATATACAGAGAAGCCACTGGCTAGCTACATCAACACTATGACTGGCTGCAATCATTGCAGCAATGAGGCTGGCTGTGAGCAAAGGTAATGGTCTTGGCTCACTGGTAGAGCTCATGCTGTGAATGCAAAGTTCACTCCCCAGCATCTCCAGGATAGGACTGGGAAAAACACCTGCCTGAAACCCTGGAGAGTTGCTGTGAGTCAGTGCAGACAGTACTGAGTTAGACTGACCAATGATCTGACTCAGCGGAAAGTAGTTTCCTGCATCTTCAAAATGAGCTTTGACAAATCCTTACAGAGAGCACGTCTGCAGTCCTGTCACCAGTGCTAGCACTACTACTACTACCATGTGTGCTTTGACTGCCTCAGGCAGTTTCTGTCCTCTGGCAATAGAAAAGGCAAGGGAAGATGCTCCCACTGCAGAGCAAGATTGACAATTGAGGGAAATACGGCCGAGGGGGCTGGAACGGCGCTCTGGCAATTCATTCAGTAGCTGCTACAGGTGACCAGAGGCTTCTGTACACATAAAATATTCACATGCTTCTGTATGAATCGGCCGTTAGCTATACATTTATCCATTTGCTTTCATTCTTAGATTACAGGTGTTCGTTAATTTGAAAATTTAAAATTCAGTGTTTGAGTTGAAAAATTCCTGGCACGCACAGGAAACTGGTGATCCCATTCATGAAACGCTTTCCCCAGGAGACTTGCCTGGAGCCTGCATTGCATATTTTCAGTGCCAGGCAAGGACTTTCCTCACAGGCTATTAACACCCGATTGCTACTTCTAGGGTATTCTTTAGCTGGTTAACATGAATAGTGATCGTGCTTATATGGTGGTTAGGGGGTGAGTTTTAAAAATTATTTTATGGAGGATCTGTTTTAATTTTATATGTTTTTGTGTTTTGCTTCTTTTTGCAAGTCTTTCTTTCTTTTTTTGTATAAGGCAAGTAAGTAAATTATACAGGTATGCCACAGCGGAAAACATATGATTCACCTTTCTAGTGATTATGGTTTTAGTAAAGGTAAAGGTAAAGGTACTCCTGCCCATACGGGCCAGTCTTGACAGACTCTAGGGTTGTGCGCTCATCTCACTCTAGAGGCCGGGAGCCAGCGCTGTCCGCAGACACTTCCGGGTCACATGGCCAGCGTGACGAAGCTGCTCTGGCGAGCCAGCACCAGCGCAGCACACAGAAATGCCGTTTACCTTCCCGCTATAAAGCGGTACCTATTTATCTACTTGCACTTAAGGGTGCTTTCGAACTGCTAGGTGGGCAGGAGCTGGGACCGAGCGACGGGAGCTCACCCCGCCGTGGGGATTCGAACCACCGACCATGCAATCGGCAAGTCCTAGGCGCCACCCGCGTCCCCGATTATGGTTTTAAAAACCTGTAAAAATGTTAACTGAGCCTGAAATGTGTTTAAGATCTGCATTTCATGCTTTAGATTTCTGGCTCCTCCACCTTGTTCTAGAAGACAAAGATGGGCAGATGTTATGGCAGCCTATCTTGAGCCAAGTGCGGGTGGCGCTGTGGTCTAAACAGTGGCGTAGCGTGGGGGGTGCAGGGGGGGCCGGCCGCACCGGGCGCAACTTCTGGGGTTAGGGCAAATCCACGGGTTAGGGGGCGCAAATCCACGGGTTAGGGGGCGCAAATCACTTGCCTTGCCCCGGGTGCTGACAACCCACGCTACGCCACTGGGTCTAAACCATAGAGCCTCTTGGGCTTGCTGATCGGAAGGTTGGCAGTTTGAATCACTGTGACGGGGTGAGCTCCCATTGCTCTGTCCCAGCTACTGCCAACCTAGCAGTTCAAAAGCATACCAGTGCGAGTAGATAAATAGGTACCGCTGCGGCAGAAAGGTAAACTGCATTTCTGTGTGCTCTGGCACTTGTCACGGTCCTTCATGTGTCAGTAGTGGTTTAGTCACGCTGGCCACATGACCCGGAAAGCTGTCTGTGGACAAACACCGGCTCCCTTGGCCTGAAAAGCAAGATGATCGCTGCACCCCATAGTCGCCTTTGACTGGACTTAACTGTCCAGGGGTCCTTTACTTTTACCTTTAGCAATAAGTACAGAGTCCTCCTCTCCCTTCAATGCTTCACTCAAGGAGCTTGGTTGAAAAATGTCTCTCCCCGATCCTCTGCTGTCATTTCCCCAAGGCTCAGTTTTTCCACCAGGTGGCTGCAGAAGCAGCTTCAGCGTCTAGCTACCGGTACCTCTATTTTCTTACCGCCCCCCCCCCCCCCGACAGGCAAACACAGGAGGCAAGCGTGACCTGTAACAAATGGTTGCAATATGGAGTGCTCCTGCTCAGTGTTTTAGCCAAAGGGGTGGGGGGGAAAGAAGGAAATCAAACCTACAAGAAAACCCAGCAACCAGACCCATCAAGTTGGGGTCTTAAAATCCAAAAATATTAATGAATTACTGTCAGTACAGTGGTACTTCGGGTTAGGTACTTAATTCATTCTGGAGGTCTGTTCTCAACCTGAAACTGTTCTTAACTTGAGGTACCACTTTAGCTAATGGGGCCTCCCGCTGCTGCCACGCCACATGATTTCTGTTCTCATCCTGAAGCAAAGTTCTTAACCTGAGGTAATATTTCTGGGTTAGTGGAGTCTGTAACCTGAAGCGTATGTAACCTCAAGTGTATGTAACCGGAGGTACCACTGTATTGTAATGGTTCTGATACTGAACCACTGAAGAACAGCAATTCATGGTTGCAATGCTGTTTGTTTTTTAACTTGCAAAGATGTTCATTATTGTTGATGAATTAAGCTTATGATGGAGATGGAGCACTGGCTGCGTTCCAGCATAGCTGTGGCAGGACAATGCAGCCAACTCAGCTCCCCCAAGGAAGGGTGATGGAGGGAGGAAGCAGAGGAGTCGCTTGGTGCTAGCGAAACGTAGCCCCAAAGAGGCACCCACACATCTAGGCCTGGTCACTGCCAACCCTGCTGCAGAATGAGAGCCACACACATACAAACGTATGACCACAGACCAGCTTCCGTCACCTCAGAGAACCCCTCCTGCAAGAACAATGGGGCCTACTGAGCACAGTAGCTGGACATGGGTTGTAGGAATGGTGTCAGCACTCTGGACCCTCCCCATTCAGCGAAGGCTGAAATTGCTACAGGCCTGCCTATGCCTAAGCATAACAGACAAGTCAAAACGCAGAAACGGCAAGAAGACAAGACAAGGAGGCTTGTTGAATATAAGCAGAGAAATAAGCAGAATGCTTCAGTACCATGAAATGAAATAATTTTCTCTGCTAATGAAAATGAAGAATAAATAGCTGGTGCCCAAGATAGAAATGACGGAAGCCATGATTGACATTAGGAAAATAAAGTATGCCTTCCACTTCTAATAAAAAGATGGGGTATGAAATACATAAGGTTGCTATGCAGAGCATCAGATATGGTGTTAGCCATCACCACTGCCATCTTTATGGATGTTGGCTTGATCACTGAAGAAGATAAGAGACTTGCAGTTGATCGCAATAAAGTAAGGAGCGTCTAAGAACAAGTTATGAAATCTCTGGATCTTTGTAAGAAGGGTGAAATGGACTGCATCTTCTTCGTTGGTTATGAAGATCATAGAATTGTAGAGTTCGAAGGGAACCCAAGGGTCATCTAGTCCAACCCCCTGCAATGCAGGAATCTCAGGTAAAGCATCCATGACAGATGGCCACCCAACCATTGCTTTAAAAGCTCCAAGGAAGGAGAGTCCACCACCTCTCGTGGGAGTCTGTTCCACTGCTGAACAGCTCTTACTGTCAGAAAGTTTTTTCGAAAGTTTAGTCAAAATCTCCTTGAAGCCATTGCCACGCGTCCTACCCTCCAGAGCAGGAGAAAAGAAGCATGTTCCCTCTTCCATGTGCTAGCACTCAAGTTATTTGAAGAAAGCTATCATATCTACTCTCAGTTTCCTCTTTTCCAGGCTAAACATACCCTGCTCCTTCAAGCGCTCCTCATAAGGCTTAGTTTCCAGACCTTTGATCATCTTGGGTGCCCTCCTCTGCACACATTCCAGCTTGTCAACATCCTTCTTAAATTGTGGTGCCCAGAATTGGACACAGTATTCCATGTGTGGTCCTAAGGCAGAATAAAGTGGTAATATTACTTCCCTTGATCTGGACACTATACTTCTGTTGATGCAGCCAATAGCTTTTTTCTTTTCTTTTCTTTTCTTTTCTTTTCTTTTCTTTTCTTTTCTTTTCTTTTCTTTTCTTTTCTTTTCGCTGCTGCGTCATACTGCTGACTCATGTTAAACTTGTGGTCCACTAAGACCCCTAGATCCTTTTCACATGTACTCCTACTAAGCCAGGTGTCCCCCATCCTATATTTGTGCAACTGGTTATTTCTGCCTAAGTGCAGAACTTTACATTTGCCCCTGTTGAAATTCATTTTGTTCGCTTGAGCCCAGTTCTCCAATCTGTTAAGATCATTTTGATTTCTGATTCTGTCTTTTGTGGCATTAGCTACCCCTCCCAGTTTGGTGCATTCTGCGAATTTGATGAGCATCCCCTCAATTCCCTCATCCAAGTCCAACGTTTATGAAGACGTTGAACAACAACGGGCCCAGGACAGAACCCTGCGGCACCCCACGTCACTTTTTTCCAGGATGACGAGGAACCATTAATGAATACTCTTTGGAGTACTAAAGTTATGCTGATTCACCGCCTTTAGGGGCTTAGGCTGAAATCCTAACCATGGCTACTCAGAAGAAAGTCTAAATTCAATGGGGCTTACTCTCAGGGAGCCTTAATCTGTTGAGCACTGCTGCTGTTGACTGAAATCAGTGGGAGGTGTCTTGCAGAAATGCTTTGTGAATGGCATGATTAGAATTAAATTTGCTCTAATATATGCATAAAATATGAGTTAGTCTAACTGGAAATAAGGCTTATGACTGTGGCTGCTGTTTTATTCTTGCTTGTTGTATTATGTTTTGGGAGCAATAAAATTACATTTGCTCATCCTCTACCAAGAAGATAATCTGAAGAATAAGGTGTGCATTTTTGGGATTGCAAAATCCATTTTGCTGAAAGCCTGAAGATGGCAGCAAATTCCTACCAGAGTGTTTAAGCAGCAAACTTGAGATTTTACACCCCCTCCTCGTCCCTTCCCCCAAATCTGTTCAATATTAGTTATTTGGTTTCTTGTAGTTGCAAAAGAGTTATAACTGGATCTAATCCTATGGCATACTAATTAAGGGATATTCAGGAGAGAAAAAGTCCAGACTTCTAAAGAAGGATTATTTTTACTGCTCTTTGCTGAAAGGAAATCACTATGCTGAAGCTTAAGAACGGAGAGTAATTATATTTATAGTTGCCATAGTTACAAGCATGTAATTAAAAAGAAACATATTTCAACAGTTATACTGATGAACTAAGAAAAGTGTAGAATGAGCTTCTCCTAAGATCTGAGATATTATTTATCTAATCTTCCAAGTCCCTAAACAGCCACTCTTTGAGTCAGTTGTTAGCTACTACCTGAAATAAAACAAATAAATTTCAAGGCAAACTTACCAAATTCACATTTTGCAAAACAATACACAAACCAAGACATAGCCATCCTTTGAAATTTGCGTTTCTCTGAATTTTGCGATGCAGTTCTCAAGCAAAGTAATGCATACAAGAAAATTAATGAACTGTGCATAAAAATGCACATTTTAGTGAAAACAACACACAAAAATGCACTACATTAGGGGAAATTGTTTTGCCATAATGTTTATTGGGAGAAAGTCACACTAAAAATGTGAACTGAATTTAAGATGGGGAAAATGAGAAACTAAGAAAACTGAAACTGACAGGTCCATGCACTCCTTCCTGATAGCTAATTGTCAGCCAGTGCAGTTCTTTCAACAGCAGGGTAACAAAGTGGTAATATTATGCCCCAGTCAAGTCACTGTATTTTACACAAGCTGCAGCTTCCGGGTCAACTTCAGAGGAAATTCCCTGGATAGTGTACATTTCAGCAATCCATTCTGGAGGTTACCAGGGCATGTGCAACAGTGGACAGGCTATCCCACTTCAGAAAGGACTAAAAGTGTATTACCAGCCAAAGGAAGTGAATGGTACTCCTAGCCACTGAGGTCAACTGGGCCTCTTGTGACAGAAATGGATCCAGGAGCACCTGCAGATACGAAGTTACTCCTTTAGGGGACGCGACCCTATTCAAAGCAGGCAATTGACCAGTTATCTAGACTAGGGAATTGCTCCCCCACAGCACCTCCAGTTTGCCAGGATTCATCCATTCTTTTATTGGATTCCTCCACCGTCCCAAGGCATCAAGAGCAATCACTCATCTTGAGGTCATTGGTGTTTGTTATGTGACCATTAAGCAATCCAAAATGGAATATATATGGGAATCCCAAGCATTTTAGCAAACGCTGTAATTCTATGCTAGTTGCCTGCATATTTGCCTATTTTTAACTTTTCAAAAGGTTTTAAATTATTTCCCCCCCTTAGTGATAAATGTTACTGTTTTATCATATTTGTAAACCGTTTTGAGGTTTTATTTACAATAAGCAGTGTATAAATATTATGAACTAAATAAGTAACAACTAAATAAGTAACTAAATAAATAACTAAATAAGTAACAATAATAGTTTTGATTCAGCTGAAGAACATTGTGTGAGAATGTTGCACAAGCTCAATACCTTGTTATGGGCCGCTAGAGGTTTTTTCCTGGGTGACTAACTTGTGACCTTCCAAACGTTGGCTTCCAACCCCCTTCATTGACTATAGTGAATAGTCAGGTTCATGTGAGTTCATTGAGAGTTGCAGCCCACTTGGAAGACCACAAATTAGCCTTGGTTTTAAACACTACTGCCTGCATTTCCCCTATTCACTGTTTCATAAACTGTAAGGCAATTTCAGAAGGCTGAAATTTGGTACACATTTTTTGTTGTTGTTTAGTTGTTTAGTCTTGTCCGACTCTTCGTGACCCCATGGACCAGAGCATGCCAGGCACTTCTGTCTTCCACTGCCTCCCGCAGTTTGGTCAAACTCATACTGGTAGCTTCGAGAACACTATCCAACCATCTCGTCCTCTGTCATCCCCTTCTCCTTGTGCCCTCCATCTTTCCCAGCATCAGGGTATTTTCCAGGGAGTCTTCTCTTCTCATGAGGTGGCCAAAGTATTGGAGCCTCAGCTTCACGATCTGTCCTTCCAGTGAGCACTCAGGGCTGATTTCCTTAAGAATGGATAGGTTTGATCTTCTTGCAGTTCATGGGACTCTCAAGAGTCTCCTCCAGCACCATAATTCAAAAGCATCAATTCTTCGGTGATCAGCCTTCTGTATGGTCTAGCTCTCACTTCCATACATCACTACTGGGAAAACCATGGTTTTTACTTTACGGACCTTTGTTGGCAAGGTGATGTCTCTACTTTAGTAGTAAAATCTGAAAATGGTGCATTATTATGTGTCTTGCTCAGGGCTCCATAATAGTAGCTCTCCATCCAGAAGAGAGCCAGTCTAGCCTCATAAGTGACAGAATGAAGCGACGTAAGGTATTACAGTAGTACCTTGGATCTCGAACATCTTGGCTCCCAAACAAATTGGCTCCCAAATGATCGAAACCTGGAAGTGAGTTTTCAAATATTCTTTTGGAAGCCAAATGTCCAACGGGGCTTCTGCAGCTTCCAATTGGCTTCAGGAGCGTCCTGCAGCCAATCAGAAGCCGTGCTTTGGAAGTCGAATGTTTAGGAAGTTGAACAGACTTCCGGAACGGATTCCGTTTGACTTCCAAGGTACAACTGTACATGGTTGGAGAAATATTTTTGTTCCCCACCTCCACCAACCCCAGATACATTTAGGCATTTATGTGTACAGCAGGGTAGCTATATTTACAATTTTTTTTTAAAAAAAAAATTGCATTCACATAGCAAGAATTAACTGGTAAATTCTATCTAATAAGATGACTGTACTGTTACATGACACCATACAAAGTAACTTTCAACAATTAAGTCAAATTTACTAGCAGTTATTACCAGCTGCCAGAAGAGGGCACTTTGAGTTTCCCCCTCTTAACTTTTTGACAGCTTTTCTTCTGACTAAACATTACCTACATGACAGGCTTTTAACAATCTTTTTATTCATTTAAACAAGAACATATGCTTCAATGGAATACAAAAATAAAGAAATGGAAATAAAGTTGAATGAAAATTAAAATTAATCGCGTGCACAAAATCCAAATTAGAATAATTTCATTCACAGTGCCTGGGAAAAAATATTATTACTGGTGTTTGGGGGGGGTAGTAACATTTTTAAAGGTATCTTTTATTTATAAATATCAGGATTGTGTCCCAAGGCCTTATGATATTCTTACTTAAAGCCGAGAAGTAGCATATTTCATTGCAGGGATTTGATCATTGTTATTGTCATTAATGAATGAATTTTATTATTTCGGTCACAGACCAGTTCCAGCCCACATACAATATCAAGGAAGTCATAAAACATTTGAATTTGCAATTAGGTATAACAGGGACAATACAGATATAGCAACAGTTAAAAAATATATAAATTAAAACTTAGTCACTAACATATAACCTAAAATTATCATTTAAGGCCTTAATCATTATGATAGCATTAATGTATAAAATATTTTTTTGGCCACATAAATGAAAATAAAATGAAAATGTTTGTCCTCTAGTATCCCTTAATTTTTGAGTTACTTTTTCAGCAATAACTATGGACTAGATTTGACTATGCCATAAATTATTATTTTAATCACTCTGAATATTTCCAGTTTCTTGTGATGGTAATCTGGCACCTAACAATAAATATAGACTCAATTTGTTATCTAAATCATCTTCATTTGGCCCATCTCATATCTCCAGTAACGCTGACAAAGGGATTGATATCAATTCTTGTTTTATTATGAAATTAATTCATATGAACATCATCTCTCCAAATGCTGCTACTGGGTGACACTCCCACCATAAGTGGAAATATGTCCCCCCCCCCCCCAGCACCAGCATGGACTAGGGTTAATGCATGATAAAATCCCTGAAGTAGAATGTCACCTGTGATTATTTTAAGAGGAGATTCTTGAATCTTTGTCAGGCTTGATTTCATACGCACCTTGTTCCATATTCTTTCCCATTTGATGCAGTCAATATCATAACAAACTATTTAATCAACATTTCTGTAATCCTTTTAGATCACTTGTATCTGACTTTGTTGATATTCTATAAACGTGAGTGATCTGTCCTTTGGCACTAAAATCACGTGCCACAATCAAGGCTTCAGATGACATTAATTCTCTTTTTATTGCTGTTTAATTATATCTTTTGCTAAAAAAAGGAACTAACCTGCCAAAGTTATAACCAAGAGTTCTCTTGTTATCTGAAATTTCTTGGAATTCTTGTTTTGTTGTAGGCAGACTATTATTATTATAGAAAGCCCTAATCCTATATAATCTGTTTATTGACTTTAAATAATAATAATAATCTGCATTCTATCCTTGTTATAGAAAAGTAGATAATAAAAAGGGAGTAAATGACTGGGAACCAGTTGCTTCCATCTAGATTTGAAAATTGTAATTAAACCTATTCTAGATTCTTAAGATTTTTATTAATGAAAAAAGCTGCCACTCCCAGGATACCATATTGACAATCATTTTGCATTCTTACCCACACTTTAACCTTTTCTTTCTTTACTAATAGCAAATTGTCTTAAATGATTTGCCTCATAATATAAATGAATATTGGGGATATGAAGAGATGTGAAACGATTCTGTTATTCTGTTCCTTTACTCTTCAAATATCTCCTTGTATATCTGTATTTCATTTCGAAATTCAGTTGCCACATTGTTGTAAGTACATCCCACATCCATTTGAAATATGATTTCAGTAATATCATATGATAAAGATAAATATTGGATCTGATAATGGGATAAATTCTACAAAACAGCTGCGTTTCTTGGGGGGGGGACAAAAAAAATTTAATTGGATTGCAAATCAATTCTCTACAACAACTTTGATAATTTGGAAATGGAGCATGAAAAATCTTGCACCATCAATGCCCCTGTCAACTGCCATTATATTTAACTCTTTATTTGAAAATAGACCTGCCAATATCATAATCCCTTTACGACCACCACACTTGAAATACTGTGTGCAGTTGTCTAGCAAAATGCATCTTCTCACAGGAACTCTGAAGTGACCATTGCTTGTGATAAAAAGTTATGCTATATTCCACATTCATCAGATATAACAAACTTTCTGGAGTGCTTCAGCATAGAAGTGTTTTAGCACCTTTTGAGATTCACTTCACTTTGTTTGTTGGTTTTGGAAATTGGCGCTGCCCGCCTTTGCCTACACTTAAAAATCCCCAATTGTACTGGCTGTATCTCAATTACACAACTGCCATCTTAAAGAGATGAGCACCATCTGTATGAAACCTAAAGAGACAGGTCTACTCAGTTCTTGCATCTCAAAAGTCCCTACAGGCATTGCCCTTGATAACTACTGCTTTGTTCATCCAAGGAAATCTATTACAGCTCTTTAAAACTTAAATTGCAATCTACTTAAAACTAAGTATCACTTTTAGAAGCAGAATACAATACAGAATACAGGAGTTGTGGGGGGAAAGGTTAAGAGAAAAGATATCAAGCCAAGACTGAATTGTTTGTCATCCTGAGATTTATAGACATGCAAGAAAAAGAGCATATCAATTTTTCATTTCTTTCCAAATCAGAAAATGCCTTAACGGTGAAATAGATAACCATTTTGCATTAAAGACTACAATTTATTTTCAAAGTTCTCTGCAAAGTTTGATTGCTGCAAGCAGGGCTGGCCCAATACATTTTGGCACCTGAGGCAAATCACAAAATGGCGCTCACCCTCCCTGCAGGGGAAGAAGGGGTGAATGAAGCTCTACATCAGAAACAAGGGATGGGAATAAAGATCTGCTGCCCCTATGGAGCCTGTCTGAGGTGGCTGACTCACTTTCCATCATGGGTGGGCTAGTCTTGGCTCCAATCCTAAGCAAACCTTTGATGGCATATACAGGAGGGCAAGATAGCTTTGCTTGAGCTGATCGGTGGTTCTTAGCAATGGGAGTTCAGTTTGATTCAGAACTGGGGTTGCTATAGCTCATATTGTTCTGAGGCCAATTCCACACTACCAATTATAATATTAGGAGCTTAATATGATCTGGTTACCCCCAGGTTCCTGCAAGCTCCTGAACCCTGTCCTGCCATCTTCTGGCAGTGAAAAAAGTAGGGAAGTCTTAGTCTGCAAGCTTTCATTTGAAAATGTGGGTTTCTAGGCTTGGTTGACCCCTTTCTCATGGTGTTTAATAATAATAATAATAATAATAATAATAATAATAATAATAATAATAATAATATGCTGCCCATCTGACTGGGTTGCTCCAGCCACTCTGGGTGGCTCCCAACGAAATTAAAACTCAATAAAACATCAACCATTGAAAACGTCCTTGAACAGGGCTGCCTTCAGATGTCTTCTAAAGGTTCTATCATTCATTTCACTGACATCTGATGAGAGGACGTTGCCACTGTTAAGAAGGCTCCTTGCCTAGTTCCCTCTTGCTCCATGTCTCACAGTGAGGGAACAGCCAGAAGGCCCAGCTCATGTGTTGCTATTGGTTCCAACAGGCTGTCAGGGTTGGCTCAGAAATGAGTCCTACTGAGGCCTGGCAATATTCAAAACCATATTCACCCAACATATTAACACCTAATGCCAGGCCTTGTTGTTGTTTAGTCATTTAGTCGTGTCCGACTCTTCGTGACCCCATGGACCAGAGCACGCCAGGCACTCCTGTCTTCCACTGCCTCCCGCAGTTTGGTCAAATTCATGTTAGTAGCTTCGAGAACACTGTCCAACCATCTCGTCCTCTGTCGTCCACAGTGGCGTTCCACAGGGCGGGCGCCACTACCGAGAAGGCCCTCTGCCTGGTTCCCTGTAGCTTATGCTCAGTCTATGCTCAGTCCTCACTCAACTGATTTGGGGTGGGGTGGTTGTTCTTTGCTTCCATAGGTTCCTTTTCTCTAAAGACTTTTTTGGGAGTACGTCTAGAAATCTCAGAGTTCCTCTGTGATCTCATTTTGGCTATAAGCCCCTCAGCACTCACTCACTGAATTTGTTATTAGGAGGAGTCTTGGAAATGCAGGGCTGCCATGGAAAACAGTAGCCTCAGATCTCAGCCTCTTCCTTTTCCTCTCTCTCTGGTTATATTTTGTAAAAGAAACTGCATATACACAATGCTGTTTCAAGTTTCTTTGCCCCTACTCTGCTTCAGCCAGCAAAGTGCAGCAAGGGTGAGGAAACCCTGAGAACAACGACGCCTTGTGATGCACCATCTTTTACTAGACAATGTGTGAGAGATGGGGCTGCTCTTTTGGTGGCTGCAGGAAATCTTCTATAATGACTAGTTCCATCCTCAACGGACAATATCCTCTTGTACTCCATTAAGTGCCATACACATTGATGGTTATGGTGATGTTGTTGTTATTTTATTCTCACTAAAAGGAATGCATCCTCCACTCTGGTAGGCTTTCAAGATCAGAAACCATTAAAAATGAACCAGCCCAGATCCTTCATCAGGGCTCTTCTCCATATAGCTCATCTGAGGGAGGTGTGGAGGGTGGCCATGCGTGAACACGCCTTTTCAGTGGTCGTCCCCCCCAATTTGTGGAATGCTTTCTTCATGGAAACATACCTGGCACTTTCATTGTCAGTTTTTAGGCCTCCAGATAAGACATTTTTATTTGCCCAACCCTTTGGTAGTTGGGTTTGCCTCAACTATGGTGTCCATCTTTTAGTAGGAAAGGGTGGGAATTGACCTTATTGTGTTGTTTGATGAGCACTTTAGGGATTTTGGTATTGTTAAGTGTGTGCTTTTTAATTGATTGTATCTGTTTTTATTTTTTCTTGTAAAACCGCTTTGAGACTTCTTCTTTTGTATAGAGCGTCAAATGCATGTAATAAATAGTAATTAATAATAATTGCGACAGATCCTCTAAAAGGTGAACAAATGTGGCAGCTATTAAGTTTTGGAATTAATTAGCAAAACCTCAGTAATTGCTGGCTGCCATAACCCAATAGAGAGGAATCCTATTAATAGTGATTTACAGCTGCTATGCAGAGTGTTCAAGCATCAGTTGCTTGTGGGGTTGTGGCATATGCCATTACAGCTGCATGTTTTTGTGGGCACCAGTGCACCCATGGGTTTCCTTTCCTTCCAGCCACTCAACACCTGCAGCAGTAGTTGCTCCCCCCTTGCATTGCTATATCCCTCATCCAACAGCATGGATTGGACCCAGCAGGAGAGCAAGTCAGCAGGTGGCAGGTGCAAAGCTGAGTTGAATTGGTGCTACTATGCCTAGCTGAAGTCAGGCTTGGTGGAACAAGCAATGGTGGGAGGAGCCTGCAAGAACCAGTGAGATGAGGTGATGAGCAGTGGCTGCATCCGACATTCAAAAAGGCCACTGCCATCATGCCACACCCTCTTGTTATTTTCTTGTTTGCCAAGACACAGGCCTGGGCACATATCTGAACATATGTGCAAGGTCAAAGATGTCGATAGCTTTGGCATTTTCTATTTTCCCCAGTTGGCAATAGACACTCTCCTGCTCGTCTGTGGTGGGTCCCCAATTTTACAAACAAATAACTCGTACTTCATAAAACTATCAAAGCAAACAAAAGTTAAAACATATACACATCATATAAAAGCCACCTTTCTGTAAGATGTTATGTTCCACCCAAACCTCCGAGTGATGGGAAACTCCAAGCATTTTAAATGCTCATCCAAGCTTTGGTTTCTGTGGAGTGAAGGCCACTGGAGACTATGAAGTAGGATATAAGGTTTTGTTCATACATATATACAACCAGAGTATAGAATGGAAGGGCTCACAGCATTAACACCCCAACAGATCTTGCTTCATCATTTTCAGAGGAGCCCCCAGTGTAGCACAGATCAAACTTATTTCTGTTTTTCAGCTATTCCATCTCTCTCTCTCTCTCTCTCTCTCTCTCTCTCTCTCTCTCTCTCTCACACACACACACACACACACACACACACACACACACACACACACAAACACAGCTATTGTTTGACCTAGCAGCAAGGTGAGGGGGTGGAGGAAGAGCCCACCCATTTGTTCTGTGGCACAGAGCAACTTCTTAGGTTATGCAAAATTTTGGTACTTAGCTAGCCAGCCAAATAAAGCCATTACCATCCCACAATGCATTCTATCCTCATAGATATAGGACCCCAGGTTTGGAAGAGGAACCAGGGTTTCATTCAGACTGACTCTCCCAACCCATAATATTGTTTACAACAGGTGGAATATTAACTTCCATATAGAGGAGGGGTCGGCAAGGTTTACCTCGCCTGGGCTGGTTCACTCCTGCAGAAATCCCTCCATGGGCCGGATGGTGCGCACACCCGCAATTTCCAGTGTCTGCGCAGACATGATTTTAAGCGCCATGGAAGTGAATCCCTGCACTGCGCTACACCAGTTTAGTGCAGCACGCAGGGACTCGCCAAGCAGGCGGCTCAGTTCAGGGGCGGCTTGGGGGCCGGTTAAATGATCCCTGTGGGCCGCTTGTGGCCCACGGGCCTTAGGTTGCCTATCCCTGGTATAGAGTTATCATTATTGTAAGCACCATCTTGGTAATAGTCTTGACATGGTGGGGAAGAATGCCTCAAAACGTCTAGTAAAATGCAGCTTAGTAAACCAATGCTCCTCATTCTCTTTTTCCAGATGGCATCTATGCCCTTTGTCTTTTTCACTTCCCTAAGTCAGCTCCTTTGGCCTGGCCTGATGGGAGTTTTAGTTCAAAACATCTGGAGGGCACCATGTTGGCCAAGGATGCTCTAATCAAATCCACCTCGAAGCTGCTTAGTTTTGTTCTTTCACAACTCTTCTACATAAAGTGTAGCAAATTCTCTCTTGAAACACATGGATTATTCACAGTTAGTGCGAACCTCTCAAGAGTCTCCTCCAGCACCATAATTCAAAAGCATCAATTCTTCGGTGATCAGCCTTCTTTATGGTCCAGCTCTCACTTCCATACATCACTACTGGGAAAACCATAGCTTACCATTTATTTGCATTTATCCAACTACTGGATTTATACCACCATTCTGCCTGAAATATCGAGGCAGCTAGTAAATCAGTATTGAGCCAAACAGTTATAATTAAATGTTGAAAGTTGCCATTGCTTAGGAAGGGCTTTGCATGCAGAAAATATAAGGCCCAGTTCCTGGTATCTCCAGGTAGGGCTCAGAGAATCCCATCTGGAAATCTTAGTGGCTGCTGTCGGTCAGTATAGACCAGTGTTTCCCAACCTTGGGTCTCCAGCTGCTTTTGGACTACAACTCCCGCCACCCTTAGCTAGCAAGACCAGTGGTCAGAGATGATGGGAATTGTAGTCCCAAAGCAGCTGGAGACCCAAGGTTGGGAAACTCTGGTATAGACAGTGCTGAGCTTCATAGACCAATGGTTTGACTTGATAGAAGACACCTTCCTATCTTCCTAATGGCATGAAGGGGGTTCCATGCTATGACTGGAGAAGAACAGCGCTGTGCCACTGGCCCTGCCTCCTCAATGTCCGTGCGATTGAGAGGACATTGCCAGGTGGAAGTCTGGGTTTGAGAACCTGCCTCTGTGTAGATTTCCATAAAGTTGGGAATACGCAGGCCTATGGCATACCAATTCTTTAACTGTTCTTTCCCCAGTCTTCTTTACCAAAATCTGACTGATACAATCATGGCGGGGGGGATCAGATTCTGAAGCTCCCCCACCTCTTATGAACAAATGCACCTTTGTCATGGACTTGCTGGATGCAGAGGAGTGGTGGGGAGGCACCAGCGGGGAACCCCACAAGAGGAAGAAAGCCCAGAAGCCGGGGATTGGTTCTGCTCCTATTCTTCCCTGTTAGAGTGACATTTCAGTGACATCTTTATGACCTTTCTAGGTCACTTCTGGGTTCGACACGATGCGTGTATACACGGTCGCACACAAATTGAGCCCGTGTAAACGGGGGCTGTCTCTGCAATACTGTCTCTACAATATAGGGATGCAACTGTAACAAATCATGTGTGTTTAAGGTTGCGGCCCTCATTAGCCTGTTTATTCAGAAATGTAGCACACCTTGGCATATTGGAAAAGTATAGGAACGGAGCATGTTCCAAATCATTTCTTAATATAAAAGAGTGGCTTCCTGTTGAAAGAAAAGGTCAGCTGTGCAGAGCAGAAACAGTGAGGTTCCCTCTTATTATTCAACACTGAGAAATGCACTTTAAATATTAGGCGTCACAGGAGGCAGAAACGCCTGAACCCAGATAAAGACATTATCTCCTATTCAGATTTAACCTGCACTCTATTATTATGTTAAATATTGAATGATAATGGATCAGAATCACACAGAACATGCCCAGTGTCCTTGAATTCTTAATGCTGCTTCACATATTATATTTTGCCTCAGCAGATATCAATTTCCTGACCTGTGTACCTAGGGCAAAAGAAGGTCCTGTATAAGAGTTTGGTTAGCAATATGTACCTGCTGTTATGAGTTGGGGCGGGGAGGAAGTAGGCTGTACGCAAGACTCTTCTAATACCTGGATCCAGCATAGATTCAGCCTAAGTATGAATAATTAAGATAACAAAGGGAGTGGCTCCATGCCAGAGGAAAAATGGGTGGGCCTCCCTCCCTCAATTGTCTGTTAGTTAGAAAGACAAAAGGCCAGAGTGGAGAACTGAGTGATATGAGCTAGAAGTTGGATGCAAAGGCTGCAGGCTCGAAAGGCAGAGAGAGAACCAGGCCTGATTTCTGTTAGAATCCAAGATTGTGGCTACGGGAGAAACAGGACCTTCTGGGGAGGTTAATGCTGTAAACCCTGAACATTTGGTTGAGCTTGTACGTTTATGTTAATGTTAAGTGTTCCTATGAATTCTTAATTTTTTTGTCATTGTTTGACAAGCAAGAATGTCCCGTGGCACCCTAAAAAGTAAGAAACACTTACGTAATGACATAAGCATTGGTGAGGGGCAGGGGGTGCAGAAACTGAGGTGAGAAGGCAATTAAATGCATACAGCACTGAAAGGCAATTGCATCATTAATATGCTGGCTGTTCACAAGAGCAGTTCACAACAGGCATAGTCAGTGTTATGATCCAGCAAGTGTTAAAATAATAGTCAGGCTAGCTTCCTTATGAGGCGGTCACCTAGATGATGGGCCATTAAAAGAACAAAGGATTAAGGGGGCTGGGTGTGAGATGATCCCCCAAACTCCCAGTTAGTTAAAAGGACAAAGCCAGAGTTAGAGTTGAGTTGCAGTGATGCGACCTAGAAGTGAAGCAGCAAACTGGGGAGAGAGCCAGAGCAATGTCTGAGAGCAACTTTTGAATTCTGATTGATTTCTTGCTTGAATCAAAGGCTACAGCTATGGGAGAAACAATATCCTTGTGGGGTGTTCATGCTGTGAACCCCTCCATTTCAGACTCAGGTTGCATATACATTGGTACCTCGGGTTACATACGCTTCAGGTTACATATGGTTCAGGTTACACACTCCGCTAACCCAGAAATATTACCTCGGGCTAAGAACTTTGCTTCAGGATGAGAACAGAAATCGTGCTCCAGTGGCATAGCAGCAGCAGGAGGCCCCATTAGCTAAAGTGGTGCTTCAGGTTAAGAACGGACCTCCGGAACGAATTAAGTACTTAACCCGAGGTACCACTGTATGTGTAAATAACCCATAGACTCCTCAGTCTCTGCCCTGCCTCTTTCCGAAGGAAACACAAACCTTGGGTAAGCACCTGGAACCCCATGAATCTCACACCGCTCAGAGATTTGGGTGGCGTGCAACAATATTTTCCCCTTTTGTAAGTGGAAGTGTATGTGATTCTGTTATATGCACGGAATGTTGTTTTGTATCCTGTTGAGACTCGCTTCCTTGCAGGATATCTTCAGGAGAAGAAAAGGCTAAGGAGTAAACCCTACACAAATCCAGAGTGGGGTGCCTATGGCAGTTGGATGGCATGTTGTAAGTTTCCTTCCGGCAACTCCTGCAGCCAAGCTGGTTCCAGATGTATTGTTCTGCTTTCCTTTGGACCATATCAGCTAGGCTGGGGCGGGGGGGGGGGAGAGATCTTATTGTCTGGAAAGCCGAGGATCTTCATATACACTGCCTAGGCTTGTGCCAAATAGATATCACTTGGGTGCTGCTAACACAGCAAAAACAACGCAGGAGGCAGATGGAATATGCATGCACATTCAACTGCCTGATGGTGTTCGTGTCATCCAGGAGATCACAATTATTATACAAAAAACCAACAACAATATAAAGGACAATTTTACTAGAATAGGTATACAAAACCATAAACCTACTAAACAGTAAGCAAACTAAAGTGCAATGTGCATAACCAAGCCTGGAGATACTCATAAACATAGAATGCACTAATGTCTCTCTGTTTAGTAGGTTTATGAGTTTATATAACTATTCTAGTAAAATTGTCCTTTATATTCATAAGCCAGTTTTTGGTGTTGTTGGTTTGTTGTCTAATAATTGTCATTACAATTATTACAATTGTCATTACACCTGATACTTTTTGTGTATACTATCCAGGAGATCACAGCCACAGAGATAAGAAAAGAAAAGTCATTCCGTTGTCTGGAGAAGTCGCTTCCTGGTTCGCATGGAGAAGCTGTTTTCAATGGAGTACAGCAACAAAAGCACACAGCTGTATTGAGGCAGCACTGGGTGTTGGGATTTTGTGCCTCTAACAATTTTGCACCTGGGGCAACTGTGCCTGTGTCCCTCCCACGCTGCCCCACTGTGTATGTAGTAGGTTGCACTGAAAACACAAGATAACATTAAGTGATCCTATACCAGGTTGGTTTTCAGCACTTAATGGATTGCATCTCACTTAATGAGCAGATCCCATGTTCTGCGAAGGACAGACATCTTCAGGCAGATGGAGACAAAAGGCACAACCCAACTCTCTGTTTTAAAGCTTGCTTCTTAGAATGGGGGAGGCTGGAGGGGTAAAGGGGTCAGCATCCAATCAGAAAGGATCGTGAAGTGTTTGCCAGTCCAGCGTGTACGAAAGAAACAGTACTAAATGCTTAGTCGTCTAGAAAAGGTGCTAACTTGAGGAGGTTTCTCTGTCCCTCCTTGACAGACAGGAGTGTATTCAGGCAGAACAAAGAAGGTACCTCCATGTCCCTAGTGTGCTAGCTCACTCTGTAGGCCACAGATAGGAAGAATCTTCCTCACCTTGCCAAATGGTAGGGGGAAGTGCCTATGGCAGACCATGGATTTTTCAGAGGGAGAGGAGATGCTTTGCTCTGTGACAATTACATTTAATGAAATTTGCATATTATCAAACCCTTGCTATGGATACCTTTTAAAATATATTGAATGAAGTGGGATAATGTACAGTTTTATGAACAAAATACCACTCAGTGTTAGACATAAAGGCCATCTTTAACATTATCCTTTCCCCATTACAGTAACACACTACAATCCAATTAGCCTTGAAAAATACACAAGTGTGCCCTTAACATTCAACCCTATCAATTAAAATTTGTCCATGCTGATTAAAATTGGCCCTTTAGGAGGTAATAATTGTGCTATTTGACATCTTGAGTATTCTTACAGACATTGGTTTGATAAGAAACATTGTTTTACCTGTATGTCTCTTTTATTCTCTGGGACTAAACACACCAAACTATGTCTTACTCCCTTTGTATGGTGAATTTCCAAAATTTGGTGAGTGATGTCATTCACAGGTAAATGCTGACAATCCCAGGTGAATTTTGTGAACCTTCTAAAAAGCAGAGATACATCAGTGAATGCTGATAGTCACCTCAATGACCTCAAAGCAGTCTCTGCTCCATGGTCAGTAAAGGAAACATTTTTAGGACATTTACACTATAAATGTAAATTTAATTTCAGCATAGGAAGGTGGGGTATAATAGTCCAAACAAAGAAAGAAAAAGAAAATCTATAGATAAAGTCATGGAGAAGAGGGCTGATGAAGGCTGCTAGCCGTGATGGTTATGCTCTGTCTCCATGGCCGGAAGAAGTAATGCTTATGAAAACCAGTTGCTGGAAATTGCAGGAAAGGAGAGGGCTCTGGTGCGGGGATCCTGCTTGCGGGTTCCCCATTGGCATCTGCTGGACTGGATGGGTCATTGGCCTGATCCAGCAGGCTCTTATCTTCTTATGTTAAACTTCACTTGAGACTCTTGGGCTGGGCTTAGGCTGGGGGTTTGTTGCTGCTATTGGTATAAAAAATGGAAATGGTTTCAGTTATGGTTGTAACCAGGGGTGGCCAACACGACAGCCTCCATATTGTTGTGGAATTCAACTGCCATCAGCTGCAGCCAGCATGGCGAATGGTCGGAAAGGTGATGTCTTTAATTTATTTAAGACTTTTATATACTGCTTATTTGCACTTCTGAGCAGTGCACATAAAAACAATCCACAGAAAAAAGGGACAATAAAGCAATAATCCTAATACCAAACACTACCTTGAAATGCCTACTGGGATAAGAAAGTCTTTCTCATGAGCCTGAAGTTCAGCAAGAAGGGTGCCTGTCTAATCGCAAGTGGGTTGGAGTTCCACAGACTTGATTCCACTGCACTGAATGCATAGGTCATAGTGGTTAGCAATCCATGCATCTGAGCCATGGAGAGGGGGCAACAATAGAGACCCCCCCCCAAAGATCTCAGTGATCGGGCTAGGAGTTAATGGATCAGGAGATCCTTAAGATGGTCTGGATCCTCCTTGAGTTCTAGGTATGAGCTTTCGTGTGCATGCACACTTCTTCAGATACACTGAAACAGAAGTCACCAGACCTTTCTATATATTGAGAAGGTGGGGAGGGGTATTACTCAGAAGGGTGGTGGGAATGGGTGATTGGCAGATAGCTGTGATGAGCTATTTGAAAATGCCAACAGTGTCCTTCAGCTCTCTATATTGGACAAACAGGCCAAACCTTACGCCAAAGAATAAACGGACATAAATCCAACATCAGGAACCACAAGATAGAGAAACCAGTAGGAGAACACTTCAATCTCCCAGGACATTCTATACAAGATCTCAAAGTAGCTGTTCTATTACAAAGGAATTTCAGAAATAGACTGGAAAGAGAAGCTGCTGAATTGCAACTTATCACCAAACTTAAAACCATGGAGAGACCTGGTCTGAACAAAGACATTGGATTCTTATCTCATTATACATGACAAAGCCATTTTTCACCTTTTCACCCCTTGCTTTTTCCTGTAAGACCTATTGCAGTCGTTAAGAGTTGTCAACAGGCTCATCACAGCTATCTGCCAATCACCCATTCCCACCACCCTTCTGAGTAATACCCCTCCCCACCTTCTCACTATATAGAAAGGTCTGGTGACTTCTGTTTCAGTGTATCTGAAGAAGTGTGCATGCACACGAAAGCTCATACCTAGAACTAACTTAGTTGGTCTTTAAGGTGCTACTGGAAGGAATTTTTTTATTTTGTTTTGACTATGGCAGACCAACACGGCTACCTATCTGTAACTGGATCCTCATTGGTAAGGGTCTTTAGTATAAGAACTCTGGCCCAGGAGGGTAAGGTAAAGGGTAAGGGGACCCCTGACCATTAGGTTCAGTTGTGACCGACTCTGGGGTTACGGTGCTCATCTCGCTTTATTGGCCAAGGAAGCCAGCGTACAGCTTCCGGGTCATGTGGCCAGCTGCTTCTAGAGAACCAGAGCAGCGCACGGAAACATCATTTACCTTCCTGCTGGAGCGGTACCTATTTATCTACTTGCACTTTGACGTACTTTCGAACTGTTAGGTTGGCAGGAGCAAGGACCGAGCAACGGGAGCTCACCCCGTTGCGGGGATTCGAACCGCCGACCTTCTGATTGGCAAGTCCTAGGCTCTGTGGTTTAACCCACAGCGCCACCTGCGTCCCTTTGGCCCAGGAGGGTACCAAATTGGATATCCCTAGAGAAGGGCATGGGAACATAGGAGAACATACTGTGCCGGACCATTGGCCCATCTAGCTTAGCACTGTCTATACTGACTGGCAGTAGCTCTCCAAGGTTTCAGGCAAGAGACATTCCTAGATGTCCAGAGTTTTTCTACCAACAAGCTACAACCCTTCCCATGTACTGAGTCGATGGATCAATGGTTTCACTTGGGACAAGACAGCTTCATATGTTCAGCTTACGAGATTTCCCTGCCTGCAGTCAATTCTGAGTTACTCAAGGAATCAGTGAGAAGATATTTATAAATGTTACATAGAAGGGCTTTCTGCGTGCAGAGCCTGTGCTTTCTAAAGCAAGCAGGAATGTTGCTGACCTGTTGCAGGTCCAAGTCTGGTCTGGGTGTTTGGATGAGATATATGGTATTCTCCCACCTCTGTTTCCTAAGTCAAAGCTGTACATGCTGCAGCTGCAGCCATAATAACAAGAATGTTCCAACGTCAGTAACGTTTAACGGATTTGACTTTCGCGTGTTGTCTCCAAAACACTCAATTCATAGTTTTCCTTCGGCAGTCTTCTGTGCAATTACTTTTTCATTACCTTCGAACACTCTTACTCCATTTAATGTCAATTCTTTATTCAGAAGTGCAGCAAATATGTCATTGTTTGTATATAAAGGGTATTTTAAAGTTGCATTATACAGTTATTGTGCTGGGTGACCTCTGCCACACTTTATTTGTTGGATGTCACCTTTTCATTTGTATTGCAGCCGTGCTTTAGAGTAGTTTCATTTTTCTATGAAGGGCAATGAATGCACAAAACCTTCAAACATGGAGCAGTAATTAGTGTAGGAAAGATCAAAGTGTGTTCTTCTAAATCCAGCCAATTTGCCGTGGTTGTGCAAAACCAATAGTCTTTCTTTTGCCTTGGTCTCTTATTAATTTTCACTCTCATTTGTTGCTGTGCAGCTGCTTTCCTGTCAATCCACTGTACTACTTTTTATTTTATTTTAAAGAAATCCATTTTGAAGTCTCAAATGCAATTTCAATGGGCCTTAGGAATAATAACTAGCTTTCTAAAGATTCCATCTTTTTGAAATGGAAAGTAAAAATGAAGAAATTCTTTGCTTCATATATTATCTTTGGCATGGAAAAATTCTTACACCTGATAAGGACAATATGCAGATTTTCAATTCTGCCTCTCCTCCTCCTCCTTCTCTATCACTTTCTTGATTGAGAACAAAACCCTTTCTATCTGTTGAAATCCCCCAGGGAACTGTTCTCGGCTCCTTGCTATTCTTCCTCTACACCAGTGGTTCCCAACCTTTTTTTAAGCTATGCCCCACCTAAACATTTCTAAAACCCCGATCCCCCCCATGATATATACCGTATTTTTTGCTCTATAACAGTGTTCCCCAACCCCCGGGCCGTGGCCTGGTGCCGGTCCGTGGATCAATTGGCACCAGGCCGCCCAAGGAACTTCAAATCATTTCACTGTGGCGGGCGGCCGAGGCGCAGAGCATTGCGCCCTCTCAAGCCCGCCCATTGTGTGACAATAGCGAATGAAAATTCGCTATTGTTACACTGATGCTCCTCCTGGCCAATCAGGGAGTGGGTCCTCCCACTTCCTGATTGGCCGAAAGGCAAACCTCACGCCATTGGCCGAGGAGGCGCCACGGGAGGACTGAGGACTCGAGGTCGGAGACGCGGGGACTGAAGAGAAGCTGCCGTGAGGTAAGTGCACGGGGGGGGGGGGGGACTCAGCTCAAAACAAGCGGGCCACGGGAAAATTATCAAACATTTACCGGTCCGCAGCGATAAAAAGGTTGGGGAGCACTGCTCTATAAGACTCACTTTTTTCCTCCTAAAATGTAAGGGGAAATGTGTGTGCGTCTTATGGAGCGAATGCGGGCTGCGCTGCTATCCCAGAAGCCAGAACAGCAAGAGGCATCACTGCTTTCGCTGCGCAGCGATCCCTCTTGTTGTTCTGGCTTCTGAGATTCAGAATATTTTTTTTCTTGTTTTCCTCCTCCAAAAACTAGGCGCGTCTTATGGTCTGGTGCGTCTTATAGAGCGAAAAATACGGTAATTCTTATTATTCAAAAAGTGAACTCCTGTTCTCAAATTGCCCCCCTTAAAAATCAAATTGCCCCCTTGCGGGGTGTGTACCCCACATTGGGAACCATGGCTCTACGCCATGGATCGGGAGTCTGTGGCCCTCAAGTCACTGGTATGTTACAACTACCACCAACCGCATGTGGCAGATATTCACACTTCTACCCCAGTTTGGGCTGGTTCCAGAGACATAGGAACAGGCGCTAGAGCTCATTTTCCTCACTCCAGTGCAATACAATTGAACTTACTAAAACCGGAATAAAAGACACCTATTTTTGTGATGATAGATTAGTTAAACTAGTTGAATTCACAGTGAATGCTATTTTTAATACTGACCCTTTTACCATGCTCAGATGTGGACTGGATACGCTGTGGTATAATTTAGGCTTTGATAATACATTTATGTACTCATAGACTTTAAAAAAAAATGTTTTTGTTACTTTTTGATGGAGTTTTATCGGCTGTTGCTAAAATTATTTTGCTTTGATGACAGGAATCTATGTCGAATCAATTTTTGTTGTTGTTGCAAAAGTTGTGTTGCATGTATTCTGGATAAACAGTTCACTGAATCCTTTCATATAGTTGGATATTTTGTAAAATGTCCTGTTTTTCTTCGAAGTTTATCTCCTTCAGAGAAAAAAACACGGGTATAAATATCTGAGCATCTTTCACTCATTTAGGAGGCCCATATAACATTTTGCTTGCCGCCTAATTCTAGCTTTGCTGATTCAGGTAATCATAATTTAATTAGGGTTTCTCAGCTCTTCATCTATAACCAATATATTTTATTTGTAATGCTAGTATTTTATAAGGTTTTCTTTTTTTATCCTAAACCTCATTTATCTTTTCCCCCTCTAATGCTCAAGTTCTACTAAGGAAGGAAGGAAATGAATTTGCCATTTGCCTCAAGACCCATCCTTGAACCTTAAATTCCCTGTGTGATGATATGAAAGGGGCTTAACACTCCCCCTTAATGTGGCAGTTGCAGACGGAACTGAGGTGAAAAACTTGGCTGTCAGTGTCTGTTACACAGAAGCCCAGGCTTAGATTTCCCCCCTGAACAGAAGAAAATTGTCACAGCTGGCTATTGCCTGTGCTGACAGGAGCTGGAGTCTAGCAGCATCAGGGTGGGGGGGCATAGCTTCTCTATCCCACTCTTTCCCATGGCTTTCAAATGTACCTCACATGGCTTTCACATCTGCCTGGCTGATCTTCCCACTTGGATGTTTCATCACCATCCAAACCTAACATTATTGTAAATTATTATAATAAAACTACTTACACATCGTAACTTGATAAATACCAATGTATCGTACAACAAATATCTACACACACACACACATTAAAAACTGCATAAAAAACTAAATCACAGATCAGGGGTCACTTGTAAATGATTTCCTCCCCCGCCCTTTAATTGTCTGCATAAGCCTGGCAGCACAGAGGGGTTTTCAGCAAATACAGAAGAAAAAAAAATTTAAGCTGCTGAATTTCTGGTGGAAGAGCATTCCCGAAGACTGGACCAACAGCAAGGAAGCCTCACCAACTTGGGGAACAACCAAAGATGCTGCTACAGATGATCTGAGGAATCAAGTTGGGATATTATTATTATTATTATTATTATTATTATTATTATTATACGCCACCCATCTGACTGGGTTGCCCCAGCCAGTCCAGGAAATTATAAAACCACAGCAAAACATCAAACATTAAAAACCTCCCTGTACGGGGCTGCCTTTCAGATGTCTTCTAAAAGGCATAGCTGTTTATTTCCTTGACATCTGACAGGAGGGCGTTCCACAGGGTGGGCACAAGAAAGCCCTGTTCAGACAGTCCCTAAGTTCAAGGCTGGTCTTCTCTTTTTTCACACTCAAGTCTTTCTCGCCTTACATACCCTTCATATATTCCCCATGTATATTCTCAGCCTTACTGATCAGGCACGAGCACTGCAGGCTTCTTTCCCTACCCACTTCCCAGTGTTTAATCTATCACCAAGCCAAGATACTTCTACGTGTGCAAAATTGTGTAACTACAGACCTGCTAGGAAAACTATGGTTGGTGCTTTGACTGAGTTCCACCTTGATTACTGCAACGTTCTCCCGTATGATCTTCCACTGTAGCATCTCAGGTATGTGTGTGTGTGTGTGTGTGTGTGTGTCTCAATAATTTTAGGCCCTGTTATTAATGGTTTTAGGGCACCTGCTTTTTAGGTGGCCATGTGTATTACTTCCGTTGTGAAGCATATCATGGACATTTATCTTTCCACCACTATTCCATGCTTTGCAACTGCTACATTCCTGGTATGTTAGAGTAACAACAAAAACAAAACAGTTTGCAAACCCTGCTTTAAAAAAAGGAAAGGAAAGGAATGCTATGCATATGTGCATTTTCTAAAGCATAGTACCATCACGGCTGCAGAAATAAAATGGAGTTTGCTTCTGCTGTCTTAATTGGTTTAAGAATAAGCACCACTGTGTTGGAGGATACACACAGACACACACACACATAATATAAAATAGCAACAAAATGAGCTTTCAAAAAATAGTGGAGGAGTAAACAAATAACTCAGGCTCATTTTTAAAAAAAAGTAAATTGGCCTTCCCTGATAACTAGATGAGTGTGTTTCTCTACTGTCTGCGTGAATAGCCAGAGAAACAAAAAAGTCTTTAGGGATTCACTTCAAGGAGGCTGACAGAATGTGGGAGAGGGAGGCAGGCAGGCAGGCAGAGGACATCTGTATGCTGGAACTGGAAAGAGGATAGAATTACCCGTAAATGTTGGCCTGCAGTTTTTGCTCTGAAGTGGCTGCATCTGGGCCACCTGTTGATGGCATGATTGGAGCATTAGTTCTTCCTCTGCCTCTGCACTATTGATAACTCTGCTTAACATCGCCACAGGGGAGGCTTTGTTGAAACCTGCAGTCACTTTGCCTGAGCAATGGTGTACATTGGCTCCTCCATTCAAGTCGTTCCCCCCTGACATTAGAGCATTTGAATGGGCCACCAGTGAAGCCATTCAGTGAGAACATGCACCAGGGCTTCTGGGTGGCCCGGGGCTGAGCTGAAAACGCTTGTTAATGGACTGTGAGTCTCAGCCTATTGATGTACATGAACTCGGTGACCAAAGAAAAGTGAGACAAAGATGTCCCTCACAGGAACATGGAGGTCACAATTGGACAAAGGCAGACTTTGACCAGTCAGAGCTATTTGACTATTGAATGAAAAACGGGATACCTATAAATCTGAGAGCTGCCGCCACTGGATTGGTTTTGTAGAGTTGTCCTGCAGCATTTACCTGTATGCTTAGAAATTTCTCCCTTATCAGGCATTCCTTTAATTGGATTTTTAAATCCACAAAAAAACTCAGTACAGATTTCTATCCTTGCTACCCAGGCATTTATCTGTCAGTTAGCTTCTCATTCAAAAAGGATGCACATGTTTTTTTATTTCACTCTGTCTCTTTGTACATTTGTTTCAGCACAATTACATATAATAATGATATTAATATCAAACGAAGGAAGATAAAGTGTCCAGGCAATGCAAGAAACTTGTGCCCTATTAAGCACAGGTTCATTTTTCTTCTCTGGGGTTTTGACTATATTTGCCTGTATAATAGATGATAACAATCTTCCCCAACCTGGTGCCCTCGAGTTGTTTTGGACAACTCCCCTCAGCATGGTGCTGGCTAGGGTTGGACAATGCTGAAGTATAACATAAGAAGAAGAACAAGATCCTTGCCAAAAATTCCCAGTCTCTTGAATTGAGAGCAATGCTATCTCTGAACAAGGAAGTTCTATCGGTCTTGATTTATAGGAATTGATAAGTAGTTCCTGAAGGAAATGTTGCAGTGTGGAGTGCTCCTGCTCAATGTTTCAGCCATCCATCCTCTTTTGCAGGGCACTCCATTCCATTCTGCATTCCCTCTGGTTTCTGCTCCCACCCCAAGAGACAACCTGCTAGGGTTGCCATATTTCAAAAACTGAAAATACAGACAGAAAAGTTGTTGAGCTTTTTTTTTTTTTTGCAAAGAAACTGGACATTTTTGAGCTATTTCAGAGCCTTTTGTGACCAGTCCACATTGGGCTGTTTTGGGCCTTGTTCCCCCTTGAGGGTTCCCCCCCCTCAAAGATTTTTGTAGGAAGGCTGCAGACCTTGAGGTTACTGTAAGCTCACAGTTCCCTCTTGTATGTGGATGATGCTGTATGGGCAAAAGGCACTTGAAGAATGAGTTCACTATTAGTGTATAGGGCCCCATCAGCCCTATACATGGAAGTAATTTCATACAACTTTAAACAGTCATGGCTTCTCCCAAAGATCCTGGCAAGTGTAGTTTGGCAAGGCTAGTGAGAGTTGCTGGGAGACCCCCGTTCCCTTCACGGAGCTACACTTCCTAGAGGGATTTAACAATAACCTCCTCTTCCCAGAGAGCTCTGAAAACCATCCCTCACAAGCAGAGGCATACCTAGGCTCCCTTGCACCCTTGGCAAGGACCTGTATCGGTGCTCCCTGCTTCGTGTGCCCTTGCCAGAGGAGCCTGCACATCTCACCTGGCCACCCAGAGCAGTGAAGGAGCAGTCCGGGGAGAGTGTGGCTTCTAGCCACTCTGAGCCAGAGTAGTGAGGCATTATTTTTGTGCCCCCCTGGGCGCTCTTGGCAGGGCCAACCTGCCCAACCCCCTGGTTCACCTCTGCTCATAAGGCTTGGTTTCCAGACCCTATGTCATATTGACTGACCTTCCCTGCACACAATCCTTCTTAAATTGTGGTGCCCGGAACTGAACACAGGACTCGAGGTGTGGCCTGACCAAGAGAAAATGGGACGCGGGTGGCCTGCTCCTGACAACCTAGCAGTTCGAAAGCAAGTCAAAGTGCAAGTAGATAAGTAGGTACCACTCCGGCGGGAAGGTAAGCGGCATTTCCATGCACTGCTCTGGTTCGCCAGAAGCGGCTTAGTCCTGCCGGCCACATGACCCGGAAGCTGTACGCCGGCTCCCTCGACTAATAAAGTGAGATGAGCGCCGCAACCCCAGAGTTGGCCATGACTGGACCTAATGGTCAGGGGTCCCTTTACCTTTACTTCCCTTGATCTGGACACTGTACTTCTGTTGATGCAGCCTAGAATTGCATTATCATTTTTGGCTGCTGCATCAACCTGTTAAAGCATATTAAGCTTCTGGTCTACTAATACCCTATACCCTTTTCACATGCACTGTTGTCAAGCCACATGTCTGCCACCCTATATTTGGGCATCTGGTTATTCCTGTCTAAGTGCAGAAACTTGCACTTGTCCCTATTGAAATTCATGAACTTTGCCTTTTAAGAAAACCAAGCAAACCAGGAGAACCGGTCATGTTTTATTCTTCCTGTTATTATTCGGTCTCTTACAATGTCTCTCCCGTGCCCCTTGCTCACTGCCATCTTTTCTACCTGGTTCAATAGATCAGAAGCCTGCATTTATAAAACCAGTTAGCTCCCTTGGAACCTTTGCTCTCAAAACATAACCTAACATAAACATGTACAGTGTTTGGTTCTATGACTACAGAGAGAATTATATTGCTTTTGGAATGTGTGGCATTGAAATCAGTAGGGGCCTCAAAACACTCCTTCACATCTGGAACAGACAGTGGAATAGAGTTCTCATTTTTAAAAAATAATAATACAAAAGGCTGGAGATTACCGAGTTAGTAACCTGACTCTCCTCTTGAATCTGTCCCCTAAAGTGAATTGATCTGTGAATCACGTTGCTTCACGGTGAGGCCAGAGCTGGGTGAAAGAGCCAACACTCAGCAGGCAAAGCTACAGACATACCACTCCTATCAAAAAAGTACTTTGGGCCAAAATTATGAACATCAGATTCCAAAAGCATTGAAAATTACATATATAAACATACAGCAAACCTGCTGCTGTTCAGGCATAACCATCAAAACAAATATATACTTTGGCAGCCTTGAAAGCTGTGGGAAAGCGTGAGTTTCACCATTTTACTTCTGCTGCTAAACATTAGAACTTTGATATCTTAGGGCACCAGCATATAGCCTATGGCGAGGCATACGCCACCTCCTACTGTCTCTGATTATAACAGTTACTTCAGAAAAAGTGGTCGATTTCACCGTTAATTCTGGAAACATACTGGATTTTAAAAACCCATTATATCCACTTATTTCTGAACAGCTCCCCTCTCCCCCCCTCTCTCCGTTTGATCCATGCACATAAGCCATTTTCCCAGCCCACCACTTTGCCCTGCTTAATGCATTCAAGAGCAGTCGGCTGAGGGCTTTTGAATATTGGGGCATAAAGATGTTGTTGGGAGCAGTGAGCCAACTGATGCGGCAGCCTGACACACAGTTCCTGGGGAGGAAGTACAAGTGCCTCAGAGCTGCTTCCAGGAGTTCTGAGGATCCACCTTCTTCTCACTGCTGGCCATTCGTTTTCTCTTTCCTTCTGGAACTACAGCAATCCATGTGGCCACTCAGGGGTGAGCAGAAGCTGCTGGTCCTTCCCCTCTGTCACTCCTCACTCAGAGATGGTAGGCAATTGTAGGTAGGCAGCAGCAGTAGGGGCAGAACTATGCAACTTTTGGGCTCAGCAACAAGCTGCTTGCTGAGTTGGCAACCTCAGAAGATGCCCAGTGATGGAAGCTCTAGTACACATTCATCTACATCAGCAATGAAGAACCTTTTCGATCTGATGGCTTATTCCTTTCTGGACAACCACTGCGAGTGGCAGGGTGGGGACATGTCTGTGGTGGGTGTGGGCAAAACAATGAGTGCAAATTTTACATTTTGTACAATAGGCTAGTTTTTGCATACTCACATATTCCTCTCTAGTCTCCATTCAAGGATGGAAGAAGCATGAACAGAATTCAGAGATACATTTTAGCCATGAAAAAATGCCAAGAAGGGGACAAAGCACTGCTGGTAAGAGGTTTGGTCTGGGTGGAAGTGTGAACTGCACACCCTCCAACATGTCTCAATGAAAAACTAGGACATCGTCACATGCCCGTGTGAATTATGTTACCCATGCAAGAATATGGACCTGGAAAAACACTTTTTTTCAGGTGTGGCATCCCAAACCCCCCTTTTTGTGGTGCTGCAAATGATTGTAGCCCCCAAACAATGTGAAATTGAGCTAGATCGCGGTGCCCAAAATGGCCACTGTCCTCTCACAAGAAAAAACGGGATGTCCCAGTTTTACCGGGAGAGTTGAGGGATATGCAACTGGGGTGACTCCTGAGCACCATTTGGCCTCCAGGCCTAAAGTTCCTCATCTCTGACATGATGGTGAATGAATATTCCATGTGGATCATTTGATATTTCATTGCACATTGCTGTGCTCTGTTTCCCCCATGGATGGCATGTTTGTGTTCTTTTCCTGCCAACTTGCATTTGGTCTGTTCTGACTTCCTATCTGTCAGCCTTTCTTAACATCCCTTCAGATTGTTTGTTTCTATAATGTTCTGTTCAGACATTGCCAGTAGCAAAGAATGACACAGAGCTATGTGCCCGATGTAAAATTAGGCCACAACTTTAATAAGAGGTTTTCTGTAGACACTGGGCATGGATTCCTTAATCACACAGCCTGCCAGCTTAGTGATCTGTTGTCAGACAACTGATGGGGTTTGGTTGATGCTGTGGTTGCCTGTTGCATGGACTGCTTCTGGTAGATCCCACTCAGCCACTGGTAGGGGGAACTATGGCCCGTCGGTCCCTGACTGGGCTTCTGGACAGAAAGCATTACCTTCTGGAACCCCTAAAGGGATCCCCCTATGGAATGGGGCAAGGTGTCCATTCCTTGCCTCTCCCTCCTAAGGATCCAGCTCAATGCCTCTTTCACCATCCTATGCAATGAGGTAGGCAAAAACCCACAGGATCAAAGCCAATCTGCCTGTGGGCAAAATTTGTGCCCAGACCAGAAACCAGCGACTAATGGCGGTCCATAGTAATTGGGCAGCAAATCCATACCTGCAAAGCTGTAAGAATTAATGCAAACATTAAGGGATGGGCATTAAAGGTGTCCAGACTGACTGGAGTGAGATGGGCAGGCAAGGTCAGCCTTTTATACCCCCAGGAGTGGACAAGTCAGAACAGTCTTCTGTCTGGTCTGCTCCTGAGACACCACACACAGGAAGCCCAGCATGGCTGCTGATTGGCATCACCCGGTCTGTTGGTGCTTTTGTAATATTTTGTTTAAAGGATAAAAGGAGAATTCTCCAGATGCCAAGATCTGGAGCAAGTACTCTTTGGTGAGAGAACCCCAGCAGATATTAAAATCGCAAAGCAAAGCAAAAAGTGTGGTAATATAGGCTATTAGACCTTTAAAATATTCCCTTCTAAACTGCTTCTAAAGCTACCACATGTTTGGTAAGTTAAAAATAGTTTACGTACATACTCGTCGAAGGTCAGATTCTGTTGTAAAACCTGCCAGCTACTGTTACAAATAAGGCCTTAATGGAATGGCAAAAAGTAAGAGTCAGATTTATTTGTCAAGGAGGAAAGACCAAGTGGAAACCATCACTTGGAGAGAAAGCAGAAGACTTGGAATCCCAGTTGTAGATCTCCTATTCTGAGTCACACCATGGTTCCAAAAAGCAAAGCAAATATTGGGACTCTAGGAGACCTAAAAGTAAGAACAGATATAATCAATTTACTGTGGATGTCCAGAAAGGGTAGGAAGAAATAGTATGATGGACAAAGCAATATCATTCATGTTTACATGAAGGTGTGGGGCAAATATAAAACTTTTCTAACACCAGGCATATCAGTGATGTGCAATAGAGGATGAAAGATTTAATCTAGACACCCTTAGTCATGCAATAGCATTTTGTATGACTGGACACTAGTGCCAGCAGCAACCCCAAAGGAGCAGAAATTAAATAGAGATGAAGAGCATAAAAGAGGGAATCTGTTATAGGAGGGAAAAGTGAATGTAAAAGGAGGTGGAAGGAGGGATTAAAAAAGCTGGCAGTTAGGGGATGGACATTGGTGGAAGTTAAGCAGGAAGGGGAAAGAGAAGAAATGATTGGTGAGTAAAAAAAAATATTGAGAGGCACGGGGAAGGAAGATATAAAATAAAAAACCCTTCTCCATGTAGAGGCTCTGGATCAGCAAATTGCACCCTACTCTTTCATTTCATTACATTTTGCACTGTTATTTTGTTACTGGTGGGCTTCAGTAATTTTTAGCCTGGGGTTGGGGGGGCAGAAGGTTTGAGACCCTTTTGTGAGAGGTGGCTCCATCCCAGGCACCAGCTATCTTTATTAACATCCCATCTCCTAAAACCATTCACAGAGATCCATAGTAACTCAGAGCAACAGGTCTTATGCAGCACCCTTCTTAAATCACGGTGAGGCAGTGAGGAAGATGGGTCAAATCCAAGGTAAAGCAGTAAGGATCCTTTGCAGTGGAGGCTGGTTCATTAACTCAAATGGAGCGTGGCCCCAGCAACCTCAGTTTGCCCTCAGCTGTCTGCCCTCTTACTTATGACAAGTCTCGGGAAGGTAAAGGTAAAGGGACCCCTGACCATTAGGTCCAGTCGTGGCCAACTCTGGGGTTGCGGCGCTCATCTCGCTTTATTGGCCAAGGGAGCCGGAGTACAGCTTCCAGGTCATGTGGCCAGCATGACTAAGCCTCTTCTGGCGAACCAGAGCAGCACACGGAAATGCTGTTTACCTTCCCATCAGAGCGGTACCTATTTTTCTACTTGCACTTTGACGTGCTTTCGAACTGCTAGGTGGGCAGGAGCAGGGACCGAGCAACCGGAGCCGACCCCATCGCGGGGATTCGAACCACCAACCTTCTGATCGGCAAGTCCTAGGCTCTGTGGTTTAACCCACAGCGCCACCTGCATCCCTTGTCCTTGGGAAGGTACCACATGTTTATTTATTTCTCTTTCTCCTCCATATAAGCATTGCCTTTTTATAACTTGACAGAGGGGAAGATGGGGGGGGGAGGACAAAAGTAGAATTAATTGTCTCTAGGGATGGAAGGATCTGTCAGTTTCAGTCCTCTCCATTTCTCACTTTTTCTAATCTTGAATTCAGTTCTCCACATTTCTGCAGCAATTTGTGAATTGTCCGCATTAAATTCCTGCAGTGTTTTTGTGTGAATCTCTTCTAATAAGCACAGTTTATTGATGCATTTTTCTGTTATTTTCACAACCATATTCATTTCTAGGCACTTCCCACGCCCACGCCCAATATGTGCCTTCTTGCAAATATTACCAGGTTGGAGAACTGCATTGCAAAATTCAGATAAGTGCCAAGTTTGAAAGAGGGCTGTGTTTCGGGACACAGATGATGAATTCGGCTTGAAATGTGAACTGAATGGAATTTCTCCACCACACCTGGTTGGCCCTGTCTGTCATTGGCTCTTGCTCCACCTATGGCTGACTCTGCTTTTTGCCTCATCAGTCCCAAAGTGCACCAGCCACCACTGGTCCTTCGCCATTTTGACAAGGGCTGTATCCCCTTCAGGGTAAGTTGTGGATCTAAGCCAAAGATGGATGGGACTGCTCTCTCCTCTCTCTCCCAATGCAGGCACATGAAATTAGGCAGAGGACTGCACCTTGCCCACCCTTGCCACACAGTGTTCAATTAACCCATATCTTGCCTGCAAGGGAGGACAAACATTCTTCAGCCACTTGTTTCAGAATTTTGGAAGTTGGCAGCCCTCCTCCCTCCAAACACCCCACACCTTCCCAAAGGAGCCTGGCCCATGTACTGTCATGATGCCCTTTGTTTACAATTCACTCCTAAATCCATGGGAAATATTACTCCGATTATACTATGCGAGTTCCAGACTGAGCCACGTGAATTACAAAGGTCTTCCACAAAGCCCTTTCTGTGAACACCCCAGACTTCTGCTGCTGCAACAAGTAGGCAGGGGGAAGAGGCTATTTAAGTGACTGCTGTTGCTAATAGCAAACACACACACAGGAGACAAGCAGTTATGGTGTTCCTGAACGGAACTGGGGTGAAGGAGGTGGGGAGAAACCTCACCTCCCACATCCTTAATTAGCACATCCCCTTTCAGAGTTACAACGAGCAAAATGCATGCCACCAGGAAATACTCGTATTTAGTCTCTATTTGTGCTGCGAAGTTGTTTTTCCCATCTTCTTCCCACCACTTCGCTTTCGCAGTCATACATAGCCTTTTCAAATGCTGCTTACAGGATTGTTAGCCAGTTCAGAGTTTATTTCGGTGTGAGGTTTCCAAATGCGGAGGGAGAGAAATCAATTATGATGGCAAAAGTGTTTCAGTGACCCAAAGGGACACACTTCAGACACACTTCATATTACTTCTGGGTGGCTAGAGATCATACAAGTGACTGCTCCCATATCTGAGTGTGTGTGTTTTTTTTTTACTAGATCTTACATTAATTCTGAAATAATATTTTATTATTTGGCTAGAAAATGTTGTGTATGTGTGTGTGTGTGTGTGTGCACGCGCGCATGTATTTTAGCACTATTCCAGAAAGAAAGAAAGAAAGAAAGAAAGAAAGAAAAAGTGCTAACACGTCAGCGTTCTGAGAGGCTGAAGCTACAACCCAACATCTACTTTCCTGGCCTGGGAGTAAGTCCCATTGAACTAACTGGGGTTTACAGAGTGGACGTGCATAGGATTGCACCATAAATGTACGACAGTGAAATAGTAAAAAACAACAACACATACACACACCAAGGTTGCGTTTGATTCTGAATAATGTCCTGAAACTCAACTATTCATCTTTCTTCACAAAGAGGTCATACCCTTACCTGTTTCTTTGAATTTGCAGGATGCATCCACAGTGCAACTCTATAAAAGAGAAATATTTCCATTTTAGCATTCAACTTCTGTAACCTTTGGCAACATGTGCTATCAATGGCTCTTTGTTGTTTAAAAAAGAGAGAGAGAGTAAAACTGTAAGCTATCCACAAGGATATGCAGGGCATTGCTATAGCAACACAGTCTGCCTTCCAGCACCATGAGAAAGGCTATGAATAAAAGATGGGGGTCTAAAGACAGCCAAATAGAAAAGGGTGTTTCAGTCCTTCTAATACCTGACATTTGCAGTTATTTTGTTAAATGCAAAAACACAAAATCTTAGGACAAGACAGAGCATGATTAGAAGTGAGTGTTGGCACAATGGAAAATGTCGCTGCACAGTTTTGTACAGTTAGCATACTAAAGAAAGAAAAATACACCAATAACTGTAACAGTCAGTATGCAGTTAGGATCAGGAAGAACAGAGAATTTGTTTAGACCAGATCTGAAAAAGCTTGGAGCTTTACTATCGTATATGCATATAATGCCTATGCTATATGATTTGGCGAACATTAAATAGTATTCATTGCATACAGAAAAATCTATTTCAAATTATATGGCTTGTAAGATTTGACTCTTTTGTGTGTGTGTGTTAGGGTGTCATATGAAAGGGGTGTGTGTGTTTATCAGTTTAAAGTTAATGTATGTTGTTGTACAGGGACTTATTCACTCCCTCAACTAAGCTCTATAGCTTTAAATGGGATTCTTTTAACTAATTGGCTATTGCCTCTGAGGTCTCCCATCAAAATTTACTCTTGATGTGTAAAATTATAATAAAGTCAGATGATGGTTCAGTATCAAGAGTGCCTCCTAACACCAACTTTTCCTAGGATACGATTTAATTTATTTTCTTACAATGGCAATGCCATCTACCTGAGAAGGTGCCGGAACCGAGTTTCTATGAGTTCCAGCTGAAAAAAAGCCCTGCTGCTTAAGCACATGTAATCTCTCAGTGGATTACATGAAACATAAAATGTTCATTAAAAAAACACGTTTAAAATCAAACATTAAAAGCAAGTTGACCTGAAATTTAATAAAATAAAAGTAAATCCAGCAGATATGTGAAAAAAGCATATATTATAAAATTACTTGTTAAAATTACATGTTTGGGTACACTGGCCTAAACAAAAAAGTATTTAGCAAGTACTATACAAATAGTCACACATTGAATTTGGCCCAATAACAAATTGGCAGCCAGTGTAGATCTCTGAGCAGGAATGATATATACTGGCAGGATCTTGGTTTTTGAGGCATTCTGCATTAACTGCAGTATCCGGACCAAGCACAAGTATGCATTATGGTAACCAAATTTTGAAGTTACCTATACCTAGTCTCCTGTGCTCCAGCTATAAAAAAGTTTAATACAGTGGTGCCCCGCAAGACGAACGCCTCGCAAGACGGAAAACCCGCTAGACGAAAGGGTTTTCCGTTTTGGAGGCGCTTCGCAAAACAAATTTCCCTATGGGCTTGCTTCGCAAGACGAAAATGTTTTGCGAGTTCCTGTGGGGTTTTTTTCCTCCCCCCCCCTTTTCCTAAGTCCTAAGCCGCTTATCAGCTGATCCGCTGATAAGCCGCTTATCAGCTGATCCGCTAAAAGCCGCTAAACCGCTAATAGCGCTAATCTGCTAAGCTGTCAATGGGCTTGCTTCGCAAGACGAAAAAACCGCTATACGAAGAGAATCGCGGAACGGATTAATTTCGTCTTGCGAGGCACCACTGTAAAGAGTACTATTGCCTTACTCAGGGGTGCCCAAACTTTTTTCAAAGAGGGCCATGAATGAGGGCCTACCAGTTATTGAGCTCTTTTTAGGACTGAAGTTGTTGAACTTTTTATACAATTCCCCCCCAAGTTGTTTTTTTAGGATTTAACCCCTAAAGTGTTGAGCGCTTTTTATTTTTATTTTTACGATTGTAGCAGTTGTTGAGCTTGCGGCGACAAGAGTACAGTGAGGGCGCCTGCTTAATCTCAGCAGGCAGGGGGTTCTAAAGTGCAGGTGCTGCCACACTAAACGACTGAGGTCTTACCAATGCAGAATGGGTATTACATGCACCTGTATCAGTGCCAATTCCGCTGATCGAAGCCGCTGAGTGGGCTCATGTGGTGTAAGGAGATATTGTAGGTAAACCGGTCCCAAGTTGTTACATTGTTTTAGTAATGTTTTATGAATTGTATTGTTTGTTGCATACCCTATTTCTGTATATCACCCAAGTATTCTCCAAATGTAGAGAGGTTTATGATTTCCTAAATGAAGAAACACATACACCAATGATTTTTATGAGAGAGAGAGAGATTCACAAGAAGCTGAAGCACGTTCAAAATACTTCACTTTCCCCCACCCCCATCCACCACTCTCAGAATTGCAATAGTGGTCACAACCACACCGAGCATTAAAAGCACTTCTATGCCACTTTAAGGGACGTGGGTGGCGCTGTGGGTTAAACCACAGAGCCTAGGGCTTGCGGCTCGAATCCCCGCAATGGGGTGAGCTCCCATTGCTCCGTCCCTGCTCCTGCCAAACTAGCAGTTCGAAAGCACATCAAAGTGCAAGTAGATAAATAGGTACCGTTCCGGCAGGAAGGTGAACGGCGTTTCCGTGCGCTGCTCTGGTTCGCCAGAAGCGGCTTAGTCATGCTGGCCACATGACCCGGAAGCTGTACGCCGGCTCCCTCAGCCAATAAAGCGAGATGAGTGCCGCAACCCCAGAGTCATCCGCGACTGGACCTAATGGTCAGGGGTCCCTTTACCTTTACCCTTATACCACTTTAACAGTCATCCTAGGAATAGCCAAGTAATCACAAGAGCTGTAGAGACCCCCTCACAGAGTGACCATTCTCAGCACCCATAACAAACTACTGTACAGTTCCCAGAATTCTTTTGGGGAAGAATGCTTTAAATGTATGATGTGGATGTGACTCACAGGAACCTGAGCATGATTAACGTGACTGAGTAGCCCTACTCTCTCTGGGTGTCTCCCAACAAAATATTAAAAACACAATAAAACATCAACCATTAAAAACTTCCATGAAAAGGGCTGCCTTCAGATGTCTTCTAAAAAGTCAAATAGTTGTTTACCTGTTTGACATCTGATGGGAGGGCGTTCCATTAGGCAGGTGCCACTACTGAGAAGGCCCTCTGCCTGCCTCCCTGTAGCTTCACATCTCATGTCTGGGCTGGATGATGGATTACTTGATGCTAGGCAAAAACAGCAGAAAGAAAGAAAGCTGTCTTGACCACTACTATTTATTCTGACCACCAGCAGCTGCCAGGGTCTCAGGCAGAAGTCTTTCCCATCACCTGGTCCTTTTAACTGGAGACTTTCTGCCTGCAAAATGAAAGCTGAACAGCTGCACTATAGTCCCTCCTTGAGGGGCTCTGTCATGCTTTACTTGTGAGCTTCCCACCTGCCTCTGAGTGGCCTATTTTGGAGCAAAAGTGCTGGACTGCATGGACCTTTGGTCTGATCCAAACCAATTCTCAACCTGCTTATCGACTTGACTCCCCATCAGTTTCCTCAGTTAATGATGTCTGTCCTAGTTGAACTGCCTCTTCCATCAAGAACTCCCTTCCCCTTTTACCAGTGCTCTGTTCAAATGTGACCTTAAACCGTTCTCTTTTCTTTTAGCCCATAGCTGACACTCTCCATGAAGTGCTTTCGGAAGCTCTATAAATAATGCTACTTCAAAAATTAAATGAGATGTATAACATGACACAAGTGATGATGGTGTGTCATAAAAGTGAATTCAATTGGGGCTGTAAGAGATAGGGAAGGAATTAAAAAAAACAAAACACAAATGTATATTTATATCCCCAATGTCACCTAATAGTCCTAAGATATGATCCAAAGTCAAGTGATTAATTTTGTTCCTGCAGAGCCGAGGGCCGTCCTTATAAATTGCTCTGCTGACCTTGATCATTGTCACTACGACCTTCACTAATTTAGGATGAGATATAAAATGATATTCAATATGCACATAAAATTGAAGTTTATTAAACTTTTGACCTTCTTCCATCATTTAATGAAATAGCAGGGGCTATGGATTGAAACATATGCTGCCAAAATGCAGCATTTTGAATTGTGTTACATCTGTAGGTCTTTGTGCTCCTGCAAATCCATCTAAATTGACTTTTGTCATGCTCATGCATGGCTCAGTGTTTTCAAATGACTTGCAATCAGCCACAGTTGTTGGTTGAAACCAGCCAAAGGAGATTGATATTGTGCTGCAGTTTGTGTATATAAGAAATTCCTATGATCAACGGAGAAAAGACTGTCATTCAGTCTAATTGTGGCCGGTACAATGTGACAATTACCGGAATGTGGGGGAGATAAATTAGTATAGTAATTTCTTTTAGGTTATTTTGTCTTCTGGGAAGCTTTAGAAAGGAAGTATGCAAAGATAAGTTATTTCTGACAAAAAAAGCACTAGATTTTCCAAAGACTACCCAATGCACAAACACAAATTGCTGATAGATTAAAATAATTCCCATGGGGTCACTAATGTCAGCAGTAACTTTCCAAATTGCCATGTTTGGAACTAGAACATTTTGTCAGGACATTTCTGAATATATGAATACCAAGGCTGTCTTCTTCCTTTTCTACCCAAGCCCTTTTCTCTCTTAGACTTAGATTCCTTGCCCTTATAAAACCTTTCAAGGCAGAAATAGTATGGAGGATGGAGATGTGGCTTAATGGAGTTCCATTTGGAAGGCTGTACCCCAGTGGCGTAGCATGGGGGGTGCAGGGGGGGCCGGCCGCACCAGGCGCAACATCTGGGGGGGGGGCGCGCTTGCTGCCTCCGGAGTCGCCGAAGAGCCTCGGGCGCAGGCTGTAGCAGAGCCCCATGTCTCGCGGAACCGACGAGCTGTGCACGCGTCTGGGCTGAAGGCGTCCGGCAGGCAGCGGCTCTCAGCGCTCGCCGCGGTCCCCGCACGTCAGGGCCGCGGAGGGCGCGCCAGGCAGCCCCTCCTCACAGCCCTGCCGCCGCTGCAGCTGCTGGGCCATGTTGCATTTTCCTCGCCTCTCTGCCCTCCTCCTCCTCCTCCTCCGGGCAAGTGGCGTCGTTTGGGCGGCAGCGCCAGCGGCAACCCGCCTCAGATCACCTGACACAGACCCGCCGCTGCCGCTGTGGCTACCTTACCGTAAATACCCCAGCCCAGGCAGCAGCAAGAAGAAGCTGGCAGCGGCGGCAGGTTAGGGGTTAGGGGCGCAAATTACTTGCCTTGCCCCGGGTTAGGGGGCACAAATTACTTGCCTTGCCCCGGGTGCTGACAACCCACGCTACGCCGCTGCTGTACCCTGCTTGGCTGGACTGTCTCCGGTGAAGAGGAGAGGAAGCAAAAATGACCCCAAGGTGCAGCCAACTCTGCTATATTAGCCTGACTGGACAAACACAGAACTAGCTGCTGCTTTTCTTTCTATATCCCTTTCCACCTGTTAAATAGAGTACGCAAACCCATCCACTTGCAAATACCTCCTCTTCATGTTTGTTTATTAAAAGATGCTCATCTGTTGTGTAATATGTGAGCTGCTTGCTACTCAACATGGTTGCTTTCTTGTAGCTATAAAAAATGCATCCAAAAAGATAACTATGACCCTAAAGCAGTGGTTCTCAATCTTTTTTCTCTGGGCCACACTTTCAGAATAACAATTTGCTCGCACCACAGTGATAAGAAAGACATTGGAAAACAAAAAGATACAAATCTTAGCAATGTCTGTTTCATAGCAAAGAACACAACTACTTTACAATATGATCATGGGACATCCAGAAAGTATTAAAGAATGCAGCTACACAAGAACATGAATCAGTCCCAAAATGTAATTGTAAATGAGCCCCTTACATAAGTGCCTTAAGTACTTATGAGAGGTGTAAGCTTGCTTTCGCCGGGTAGTCTCATCTATATTAGGTCTAATTTGAATCAAACAAACTCTCATCTCCTCATCAACACAAAGAAGCCGTTGTCTTTTTTGATCTTTCATATCTGTCAGAGTTTAAAATCCTTCTTCACAACAATGTGTCACGGAGAACCGTAGAAGAATAGCCAATGCTCTTGAATATCTTTCCATATTCTGCAAATAAAAAAAACATTGATACAGTACTATACTATACTGGTTATGCTTGATTGATATACCACTGATAACCTTAAAAAAATTACATTGAACATGGTGGTTTCAAGGGGGTCACTTTAAGAGAAAAAAACTTTGCTGTAGATTGCTGCCACCTGTAATTAGAATTAACATTGTGTCTCTCTATAAAAGCAAACATAGTACTACTGGTTGTTTAATGCAGTATCTGCCATGTCACTTGTTCCATGTCTCTGATACACAAAATATGGTATGTAGATCCATTGCTCAATATGTGTGTTATATGTTTTATTTTCTAATTTGTAAAAAACCCCTACATTATTATGTTTATCTGCATTATTTAGAGTGTGCTCGGCTGACAAAGCTCGGCAGGGCGAAACAATGTATTATTCCAGGAATCCTTGTCACGTTTTAAGTTCTTTCGTCTGACACCGGCATACAACAACTATATTTTGCAAATGCACATGTTAAGATCTTTCGTATCCTTCGTCTGATGCCTGCATACAGCAGCTACATACAACAGCCATACTTTGCAAAGGCAGATGTGGAACATTACAAAGAAAAGTTCATTGTTTGCAAGTTCTGCTTCTTAAAGTTGTTACGTTTGACACTGGTATTGGCTAAGACATACGTGGAACACAAAACCTTTTATTTGGACATTACGTTCAGAACTGATCTATTTGTATTTCCTGTTCTAAATGTTGGTCCTTGATTGCTTCTACTCAACTAGATAATGTGAAAAGAGTTATGTTTATATAGTTAAATACAGACAGTTACGTTGTGGGCATATTTATTGCAAAAGCAAGGCAAAACATTTGCTTTGTTTTAATTTAGCACTATGATTTGAAGAAAATAAGGGTAGAATAATTCTGTGAAAAACTCACTTTTCTTAAGATACACAGCGGCTAGGTCAGGGCGAGAGAGGTAAGGAGCCAACTGCTTAGCTTGGCGGAGATGAAAAAATGCCGCCTTTGTTATAGCTGCAATCTGCACCTCCATGGAAAGAGAGGTGCCGAAGATTACACCCAAACTCTTAACGGATGGTGCTGGCACTAATTGCGCCCCTGCAAGAGATGGGAGTTGCCCCCCCCCAATCCCATATCGTCCTGACCCAGCCAAAGGACCTCTGTCTTCGAAGGATTTAACTTCAACCGGCTCATACATAACCATCCAGCCACAGCTTCCAAACATCTGATCAGTGTGCCTGCAGCCGAGTCAGGATGGCTGTCCTGCCTCTGCCTCCACAGGTATGCCCCCACCACAATAAGTGTTTCCCCACTACCTGTGGCAGAGGCAGTGGCAGTGGGGGTGTGGTGTGGGCATGGCGCAAGGGCAGAGGACGTGGTGAGCACCCTCATTTGAGGAGGAGTCGGTGAGCGGCACTCTCCTCAGGCCCAGATCTGCTTCCTGAGATGACCACCTCACTTCGCCTCATGAGTGATCTGGCCTTGGACATAACACTATTTACTGTTGTTAGCCGCTCTGAGCCCGGCTTCGGCTGGGGAGGGAGGGATATAAATACAATTTTATTAGGAACACTGAGGACAGTACATCCAAAAATACATAGAGTGCTTCCGTCACGATTGAGCAACCGCAGCATCTCCCCGGCTTGCAAGCTCAGAATTAAGAACCTGGGCTAATAAAGTGATGCCATTTCTTCCAACAATGATAGTCGCAGTGCACCTCTCTTTAGAAATTACATGTCCTGACACCACCTCCTTTGCCAGCAAACTATCTTTTGAAAAGTAGGAAAGGGATAAAAAATATAAAGCGAAATATAAAGAGTCCACCATTCCATTAAGAAATGTCAAGGTGAATCCCTCAAAATGCTTGAAATTGTGTTTTCATTGCTAACTGCAAAATTCAATTTCCTTGTTGCTTGCTGTTGAACTTGATCAGATAATAGACTGTTTGTACTTTACTTGGCATTTCTGATAGATTTTGTATTCATTAAATATAAACATTTCTTACTTTTGTTGGATCATGTATTTTGATGGTAACGTCTGAGGACAAGACATTATTATTTTTTGTATACTTTCTGTTCATGTATTAAAATGTATATGCTGCCCTTTAAAGAACAATGAAATAGTTAATAGAAAACAGAAATAGAAAACAGCTAAAAGCATCATGAAAGCAGCAGAGAAAACTGAGTGTTTAAAAGCCATACATAATTTTGCTGCAGTTTTTGCTTTCTTTTGAAAGACTTAACCTTACCGTTTTGTGTTTTTTATTTCGAGCCAGGCATATCTTTGCTGCAGTATATTATTTAAAATTAGTTTCTTTTCTGTCAAATTATACACAAAGTAATATAATCGGTTACTAATTAAACAACAACAACAACAATAATAATTTTTTATTTATATCCCTCCCTCCCTGGGCTTATATAATAATAATATAATATTATAAAACATATAATAAAAACCATAAAACCACATACAAGTAATATCTCTCAGTAGCTTAAATTTCTTTAAAATAATAAAACAATTATTCCCTTAGTGGTAGAAGGAGCCAAGGAATGTGTGGCACTGTAAGAAAAGTCCCTATTCCCCTGAAAGCCATTTCTGTAGACTAGAACAGTGCTGCTTCCCAGGCATACTTGTTCAGGCAGAAGCCAAATCACTGCAGTACAGTGGCCTCTTTTTTTCAAGTGTTCCAGATGGTTCTAGCACAGTAGGCTATCTGGACAGGGATAGCCTAACTTCTGTTGTCTGTGCTCTGATAACCTCTAGGTTAGATTACCACAATGTGTTAGATCTAGGGCTGCCTCTGAAGATGGTTCTGAAACTTCAGTGGTGCAGAATTTGGCAGTCAGGTTGCTCACCGGGGCAAGACAGTTGGAGAATATTGCACTGATCCTGGTCTAACTGCACTGGTAGCCAGTTAGTTTCTGTGTCCAATTCACAGTGCTGGTTTCAACCTATAAAGCATTGAACAGCCCAGGACAGCAGTACCTCAGAGTACCGCCTCTCCCCATCTGAACTGACTTGGACCCTACAGTCATTCTCTGAGGCCCTTACCGGTATTTGGCCTCTCCACAAAAGGTCCAGAGGGTAGCAGCACAAGAATAGGCCTTTTCTGCAGTGGCTCCCTCTTGTGGCATGCTCTCCCCAGGGAGGCTCACCGGGTGCCTTCATTGCATATTTTTATGTACCAGGCAATAATGTTTCTCTTCAACCAGGCTTTTGTCTGATTACCAATCCATGGCTTTTAACATGTGTTTGTAGGAGGGTGGGGATGGTTTTTATTTTATTGTGTATTTTGCATTCTCATTTTGCATTTTTGTGTTGTGCACTGACCTGTGAGCTTTGGATGAAGAGCTGTATACTTTTTTTCTTTTTTCTTTTAAAGAACACAGGGATATAGGAAGCTGTCTAATGCAAAATCAGACCATTGGTCCATGTAGCTCAGTACTGTCTCTACACTCATTGGAAGCAGCTTTCCAAGGTTTCAGACCTGAGTCTCTCTCAGCCCTACCTGGAGCTACAGTGGTGCCTTGCAAGACGAAAAGAATCTGTTCCGCGATTCTCTTCGTATATTGGTTTTTTCGTCTTGCGAAGCAAGCCCATTGACAGCTTAGCGGATTAGCGCTATTAGCGGTTTAGCGGCTTTTAGCGATCAGCTGTTAAGCGGCTTATCAGCGGATCAGCTGATAAGCGGCTTAGGGCTTAGGAAAAGGGGGGGGAAAGGAGGAAAAACCCGCAGGAACTCGCAAGACATTTTCGTCTTGCAAAGCAAGCCCATAGGGAAATTCGTTTTGCGAAGCACCTCCAAAACGGAAAACCCTTTCGTCTAGCGGGTTTTCCATCTTGCGAGGCGTTCATCTTGCGGGGCACCGCTGTACTGGGGATTGAACCTGAGATTTACTGTACCACTGAGCTATAGCCCTTCCCATAGAAGGGGGAAGAGAAATTGTCACACCTTATGCTGGTAAATAGTATAGGCATACCGAATTTCTGTTCCATACCTGCTACTGACAGCAGCAGGGGTTACACTAGAACTACTGAATTATTATTTTTCAGACTGAACCCTGGTCTAGATACGCAGTACTAAGATGCTAAATATAAAAATAGGATATGGAAGTGATTTGAGTATTCTTGAACTCCTGTTCTGACCTTTTTTTACAATTACCACACTAAATGATTTAATTTTCTCTAATTACGCCAAATTATATGACACACAGAGTAAGTTTTCATTAGTATCTGTCACACAGAGAAAGCTGTTCTCTATTTTCCCTCCTCAATTGGCAATAAATAGTCATTTCCACATGACAATAATCTCTCTCTTGTGAGTGTTTTAAATAGTTCCCTTTATGTATGTGAATTTTATGATGTTTAGTAAAATAGATTTATTTATTTTTTTGCAGAGGGCAAAGTATGTCAGAGAATGAATTAGTTTAAAGGATGTACATTCTGGTATGTAGGAATAACAAACATGATAGCAGTGTACAGATTTAAGAACAACCTGCTCCCCTCCATAAAAGAGTAAGAGCTGTTTGACAGTGGACACCCTCAGGAGGTGGTGGACTCTCCTTCCTTGGAGATTTTTAAGCAGAGGTTAGACAGCCACCTGTCATATATGATCTAGTTGAGATTCCTGCATTGCAGGGGGTTGGCCTAGATGATCCTCAGAGTCCCTTCCAATGGTACAATTCTATGATCCTATGAAAGGCTTCCACAGGATGCTACTGTCAGGAATCCTGACACATGCAACTACTTGGGATTCCCAGTGCAGAGAGCAGTAGAGAGAGTTAGTACACCTTTTCGTTGTGATTATTCCAGTTTTGTCGTAAAATTCAGGCAGCTGAACCCGCAGAAGGACTCTCTGGTGGTAGCCAATAACCTTCCCCTTCCCTGACTTTAATCATTATGACGTTAACAAAATGGTTGGCCAGTGAGCTTGTCAACAACGTCTGGTTGTGGGGTGGCATGGCAGCTGTCGTGGCCGGAGGGTGGGAGGAGATTCTGCCCTCACGAGATCATAGCAGGCACTAGGCCTCATATGGTGCAGCAAGGGGCAAGGGGCAGAGACCTTTAAAAGGACTTGCCCCACTCATCTTCCTTCACGCCTTTCCTCAGGTGGAGGAAAACGTTCCCAAACCACGCTCCCCATGATTGTCTAGGGCAGGGGTAGTCAACCTTTTTATACCTACCGCCCACTAATGCATCTTTCTTGACGGTAAAATTTCCTTACCGCCCACCAGTGCTCGGTGGAAGGAGGATTCAGCTTGTGCTGTAGAGCCCCCTACTGCCCACCTAGAATCCTGAAACGCCCACTAGTGGGCCGTAGGGACCAGGTGGACAACCTCTGGTCTAGGGTCTTCGGCCAGCAAAAAAAGGTTGCAGCCCAGGATCTGAAGGAATGTGCTTCCCCACCTTGCTGGCCTCCCCTTACCTGTGTTGTGTGGCAGCACCTGCAAAGCATCTGCAGCAGTGCTGTTTCTTGATGGAAACTGTTGCCACTTCTCCACTGGCAGCAATAAGGGGGGGGGAACAGCCTCTTGGTGTAGTGGCTAAGAGCGGTGGGCTCGTAATCTGGGGAACCGGGTTCGCGTCTCCGCTCCTCCACATGCAGCTGCTGGGTGACCTTGGGCTAGTCACACTTCTCTGAAGTCTCTCAGCCCCACTCACCTCACAGAGTGTATGTTGTGGGGGAGGAAGGGAAAGGAGAATGTTAGCCGCTTTGAGACTCCTTCGGGTAGTGAGAAAGCGAGATATCAAATCCAAACTCTTCTTCGTCTTCTTCTTCTTGGACTTCTCCTGCTCGAAGCAGCTGCCACACTCCACCTCATGGGTGGGCCCAGAGGCATAGTGGGGGTGGGGCAAGGGGGGTTGTTGCCCCGGGTGCAGTTTTCTCAAGGGCGCATTTGGCTCCTCACACTGCCCCTGCCAGCCCCACGCTGCTTTGTGAGTCCGATCCCACAGCCTTGCGAAGCAGCGTGGGGCTGGCAGGGCATTGTCAAGAAGACGCAACAGGAATGTGCCCTTCAAATCATTGGAAGAGCGCGTGCCTGTCCTGTTGTGTCTTCCTCATGTTGCCCTCCACAACATGCCCTGCCCGGGTGTGCCCGCGCCAGGCACCTTGAAGACACACTCCACTGCTGAATGGGCCAGTCCTGTTTAATACAGTCGTACCTTGGAAGTCAAACGGAATCCGTTCCGGAAGCCCGCTCAACTTCCAAAACGTTTGGAAACCAAATCGCGGCTTCTGATTGGCTGCAGAAAGCTCCAGCAGCTAATCAGAAGCAGCGGAAGCCCCGTTGGACGTTCGGGTTCAAAAAGAACTCACTTCCGGGCTTGTGGCGTTCGGGAGCCAAAATGTCTGAGTTCCAGGGCGTTTGGGATCCAAGGTATAACTGTAGTGAACTTTTAGGGACAGGAGCTGATCACAACCATGCTGCAACAATTGTTTTCTTTAAAGTATAAACATGAAAAATCCCACTTCAGCAAATCTCTCCCCTCCTCTCACTTACACACAGAAACAGAGTAAGGGGAAGGACCACTGTCACTTCTGGGCAGTGATTTTTTTTTGGGGGGGGGAGTACTCGAAGGTACGCAGTACTGGCACCTTTTTCTCTGAGAAGAAAAGCACTACTTCTGAGTTTGATGTCACCCTTCACTGGCTTCATATTGTGAATGTTTTAAGTCTAGAAACAAGCAATTGGCTTAACAAGTGTTTTCTCCTTGAATGCGTATGCAAAGAATGTCAGGCATGCAATGTCTACACATATACTTGCTTTACAAATTATATTAATTTTACTTTATTTAGCTGGGAAGTGCAGAGAGTTCAGCGTAGTTCAAGGAAAGCACTGTTGTAAACAGCTAGCTTAAATGCAAGCAGTGTAAAGAGCAGCCGCTTACAGAAATCTAGCTATAGATAGTAAGGCCTTATGCTGCTTTGCTATGGATCACACATAATTGAATCATGCTCAATAGAAGGCCATTACAAAACGGAGATGATTTGCAATGCTAATGTGGCAAAGACAGCTGTCACTGGGAATTAAATATGTTTATTGAAAGCCTGAATAAATGAGGTGTCTATTATTTTCTGGCTCCACTGCTGCCCGCTTAAGAACACAAATATATGTTACTGTCTCAATAATCAGCTCTGTTTTCTCTTTAACTTATAGAAATATGAAGAAGATTGAAAGCAGAGTGGAGGGCATATAAAAAACAACAACAGTGGAATGACTACCGGCTACATAAAGGGAAACAGACAAACCAGAGCTGTAAAAGTCTACTGTTGGGGAAATGGATTTAATTAGTAATATTTTTGTTTAAAAAACATTCCTTTTGCGAAAACATGCCAGCTTCATTTATAGGAACCAGAACAATCACTTGTGAAATTCCATGAATAAGATCAGTGATATTTGGGGATGGGAACTCCAGCCTTCCCCCATCCAGGACTCTTTCTCTGCTAGGGACATGGGACAAATTTATTTGATTTGCATTTTAAGACAAACCTTCCTAATTCACACTTCCTAAGCCAAGGTGTGAACCAAAAGGCAGCTATCCCTCTGAACTTCTCTGGGTTTGTGATGCAGTTCTCCAGGAACAATGGTGGCACCCAAAAATGTGTGTACTCAGGGAAAGTGCACACTCAGGAAATGTGCACAGTGGTGAAAACAACATACAAAACCACACCAAATTAGGTGCGATTCCTTGCAGAAGTACACATATCAGGTAAAATTGGATTTTTGTGCAGCCAAATAATAATAATCAATCCTTCCTCCACCCCCAGATGCAGGTACAGCGGTACCTCGGCTTTTGATTATCTCAGAAGCTGAACATTTTGGTTTTCGAATGCTGAAAACCCGGAAGTAATTGCTTCTGTTTTCGAATGGGCTTCGGAAGTCGAATGGCTTCCATTGTGTGTCCCCCCCCTTTTCTCCATTGACTTTGCAGACTTTGCAGACATTTGCACCTTGGTTGTCAAATGTTTCAGAAGTCGGACAGTTTTCCGGAATGGATTACACTGGACAACTGAAGTACCACTGTATAGGTAAACTGTTCTTAAGAAATATGAGAATGACCGCTCCCCACTTAAAACGGGGGGCGCCTTTTGCGTGGACGCGTGCAGCCCTGGATCTGGAGTGGCCCCATCAGCATAGGCTTTGCCTTCCCTCAGGTGGGATACCTGGAGGTCCCCGCCTACCCCAGCGAGTTGTCCAATCCCACCTGGGGGAAGTGTTGCCAGGGAAACCAGGCCAGGTAAGGGGAGGGATTACCTGCCCACACAATAGAGGGTGGATCTTAATTGTTAATCCTCACTTGGCTCCAGAGCTTCTCCCACCCTACCCACCCTCAGTTAATGTCTTCTTTTGCAGGTTAACTTTTCTTCATAGGTTTTGCAGGTTAACCTGTCTCCACAGGTATGCGGGCGCTGCTACGATAAGGTCGCTGTTAAAGGGCCGGAAAGGAATTTCCCTGCATTGGCAGGTTTCGCCTTTCCCGTAGCAAAACGTCACAACTTTGGCGGTATCAGGCCGTGGGCGGAATCCTTTAGTCCATCTTCCTCTTTGCGGCGGCGATACCAGGGTTCCCCGTTAAAGGGGTTTTTGAAGGGAGGCTTTGGCCGTACGCCGAAAGGTCGTCATTGCTCTCCCCTGCGGCGGCGTAACGGGGGCGGCTATCTCTGCTTGAACATATGTTCTCCAGAGCCGGCCCATCCCCCCCCACACACTGGATAACCCTGATGCTCCCTAGGTCCCCGGCTGGGGACTAGGGAGGGAGAACGCCCAATGCCTGAGCCAAGGTCTGCCCACATTTGAAATTTAATAAAGTTGTGGCCAATTTAATCCCATAGCACGTTGTCTAGAGTCGTTATTCCACATGACGGGGGGACCACTCGGGATCTGGGGACTCCGCCTGTCCACGCAAATGTAAATAAACTCAACTCAACAGATCTAACTCCCCCCAATTTCTTCTACCACCCCGAACCTTAACCTACTTCCTGCCACCTTGCTCATCAACTTTACCCCTTCCCTTGCCTTCCCTCATTTTGCACTCTTGCACACTCCTTTTACTGCCCTCATCTACTCATCCCCACAACTTTCTCATGATGAGTAGTATAAGGCATGGCTTGTTCTGATAAAGTTCGGTCTCTGCCCTTTGCCTCACCTGCAGCAGCAGTCTCCATGATAACAACAACAACAACAACAACTTATTATTTATACCCTGCCCATCTTGCTGGGTTTCCCTAGCCACTCTGGGTGACTTCCAAGAAAGATTTAAAATACATTAAAATGTCACACATTAAAAACTTCCCTGAAGTTTTCAGATGAAGCCTTCCCTGAAGCCTTCAGATGTCTTCTAAATGTCAGGTAGTTGTTTATCTCTTTGACATCTGATGGGAGGGCGTTCCACAGGGCAGGCGCCACTACCGAGATGGCCCTCTGCCTGGTTCCCTGTAGCTTTGCTTCTCGCAGTGAGGGAACCACCAGAAGGCCTTCGGCGCTGGAGCTCAGCGTCCAGGCATAATGATGGGGGTAGAGACGCTCCTTCAGGTATACTGGGCTGAGGCCGATGGGAGAGTGAGGCAGAATCCACCCAGAATCCACCCACCTGAGGAGGGTGAAAGGGTGGGATTAAAAACAAAGCAGAAAATGAGTAAAACCAAAGACCGTAAATTCCTAGAGTGTCTTGCTGCAATGGCTTTGCTGTCCTGTTGGTTATACAGTGGTACCTCGGGTTACATACGCTTCAGGTTACATACGCTTCAGGTTACAGACTCCGCTAAGCCAGAAATAGTGTTTCAGGTTAAGAATTTTGCTTCAGGATGAGGACAGAAATTGTGCTGTGGCGGTGCGGCAGGCCCCATTAGCTAAAGTGGTGCTTCAGGTTAAGAACAGTTTCAGGTTAAGTACAGACCTCCAGAATGAATTAAGTACTTAACCCGAGGTACCACTGTATTGCCATGCACAGTTCACTGGTTTGCATCACATCCATTTGAACCTTGGACACAACGCCACCATACATTTAAAGGACCATTACACCATTTTAACAGTCATGGCTGCCCCAATGAATCATGGGAACTGTAGTTCGTGAAGGGTGCTGACAGGTGGAAAGCATGGTATGGATGTGGGCTTTGATTGTGCAAGTTGTGTCTCGCTTCATGCCTTGCCTTGTTACTTCTTTCTTTGCCGGGAACGTGAAGTTCAGAGTTCATGGTGCTCTGCTTTCTGAATTCCTGACCCTTGTTTTGCCCATATACTATACCCATTCCTGCTTTGAATCCTGTATCCACCTGTATCCCTTTTTTATATTGTAAGTTGCTTAGAGCTACTTTGGTAAAAAAAAGCCACCAATTAATAAACTAGGTCAGATGCATTGTATGAGTCTTGGTAACCTGCTGCTCCATGGGACTCTCAAGAGTCTCCTCCAGCACCATAATTGATGCTTTTGAATTATGGTGCTGGAGGAGACTCTTGAGAGTCCCATGGACTGCAAAAAGATCAAACCTATCCATTCTTAAGGAAATCAGCCTTGAGTGCTCACTGGAAGGACAGATCGTGAAGCTGAGACTCCAATACTTTGGCCACCTCATGAGAAGAGAGGACTCCCTGGAAAAGATCCTGATGTTGGGAAAGATGGAGGGCACAAGGAGAAGGGGACGACAGAGGACGAGATGGTTGGATAGTGTTCTCGAAGCTACTAACATGAATTTGACCAAACTGCGGGAGGCAGTGGAAGACAGGAGTGCCTGGCATGCTCTGGTCCATGGGGTCACGAAGAGTCGGACATGACTAAATGGCTAAACAACAACAACCTGCTTTACTAATGGACTCCTCTGTTTTCTACTCCTGTTTTCTAGCCCAGCATCCTGTTCTCACAGTGGACAACCAGATGCCTATGGGAACCCTGAAAGCTGGACATGAGCACAAGAGCATTCTGCCCACCTGCAATTCCCAGCATACTGCCTCTGAAAATGGAACTAGAAAATAGCCTAGTAGTCATGAATTTTTCCAATTCTTTTTTAAAGTCATCCAAGTTGGTGGCCATCACCGCCACCTGTGGAAACATGTTCCACATTTTAACTATGTGCTGCATGAAGGACTTCATTTCTTTTGTCTTGAATCTCCCAACATTTGGCTTCATGTTCATCAGTTTTTGGAGGGGGAGAAAAACTTTTCTCTATCCACTTTCTCCGTGCCATGCATCATTATATCATCTCATCTCTTACTTGTCTTTTCTCTGAACTGAAAGCTGCAACCTTTCCTTGTTAGGGGAGTTGCTCCTTCCCCTTACATTTTGGTTGCCCTTTTCTGAATCTTTTCCAGCTCTACGATATCCTTTTTGAGGTAAGGCAACCAGAACAGTACATTATGTCAATTGGATCACTTTTTTAAGCTTGTTGTCACACTCAAAGTGTCGGCATCTCCATTCGACCGAGCTGATAAGGCTCATCTTCGGAATCGCCTCCCGACGATTAATTGCCGACCTGATCCTTTGATAAGGCCTCAGGCACGTCGTCCCAGCAGAGCATCAAAACAGCACGTGGAAGTGATGAGATTTATGGCTACATTGCTATGCTTTATTTTCTAGCTACGCAGAGAGCAAAGAAATATACATCTTCTCCCTGTGAGAGCAGAGAGTAACTGAAACAAAGGAACAAAGGAAACAGGAAACCACTAATGTCACATCCCATCTCCTTTCCCGTGAGACTGGAAGGTCTCTGGAATGTAAACAGAGTACTGTGACTCCCAGCAGCTGCTCAGTGAGAAACAGAAACTAACAAAGAACTCTAACAGGTTTGGGAGACAGAACTTGTCTTGCAGAAGCAATGCTGGCTCGGCTTCAGTAAGACTTGTTCTTCTATATGCTTGGTTATTTTAATTTTAACAATACTTTCCACCAGTTTTCCTGGGACAGACATTAAGCCAACTGGCATTTAATTTCCACAGTATCCACTGGATCTCTTCTTTAAAAATTGGTGTTACATTGGCTACTTTCCATTCAAGTACAGAGGTTGATCTGAGGAATAAGTTACATATCTTTGCTACCAGATCAGCAATTTCACCTTTGAATTCTTTGAGAACTCTTGGGTGGATGCCATCCAGACCTGGCAATTTTTCAGTTTCTATTGTGTCTAATAGGCCTACAACTTCATCTCTCAGTACTACTATCTGCCTAAATTTCCCAGACTCCCTTCCTTCAAAAGTTAGTTCAGGCACTGAGATTTGTCCTTTACAGTGGTGCCTCGCAAGACGAAATTAATCCGTTCCGTGAGGCTCTTCGTATAGCGGTTTTTTCGTCTTGCGAAGCAAGCCCATTGACAGCTTAGCGGATTAGCGCTATTAGCGGTTTAGCGGCTTTTAGTGGATCAGCTGATAAGCGTCTTATCAGCGGATCAGCTGATAAGCGGCTTAGGGCTTAGGAAAAGGGGGGGGAGGGAAAAAACCCCGCAGGAACTCGCAAGACATTTTCGTCTTGCGAAGCAAGCCCATAGGGAAATTCGTTTTGCGAAGCGCCTCCAAAATGGAAAACCCTTTCGTCTAGCGGGTTTTCTGTCTTGCGAGGCGTTCGTCTTGCGGGGCACCACTGTATCTTCCACTGTGAAGACAGATGCAAAGAATTCATTCAGCTTCTCCTCAATCTCTTTATCTTCCTTGAATCCACCTTTGACTTGCTTTTCATCTAAGAGTCTCACTATCTCACTAGATGGCCTCCTGCTACTAATGTGTTTAAATAACTTCTTATTATGACCTTAATTATTTTAGCAATATTATCCTCAATTTTTTTGAAGCATCTATCTCAAATCATGTCCCACACTGGGAGATCCAAATAAAAATATTAGGCTTGTGCTATTTTGCTGTCACAGACATTTTGAGATAAACTTGGGAAATAAACTAAACTTCAACAAGGTCAATATTTTAAGTTTTCTTGTCTATAATTTGGCTGCTATATGATTTGAAAGCTATTTAGCTGGCAACAGCTAAATAGAAGGCATGCTGTGAATTTCTACTAGAATGCCTTTAATGGATTCGATATTTCCTTGGCTCCATTTATGGATTTATGGAGGGTCCCCCCCTCCATTTTTTAAAAACATAGAAAAGAAAGCAATTCATTCTTTGCTTTTAGGATTGTGTGGGTGACAGATGCCACCTATATAGTTATTCTGTTCAAAAATGATTGTGTAAAACTGCCTTAGGTGCATTGCTTAAGCCTTTCGCTTCAGAGGAGCCTTGTCTTCAATGACCCTGTTCCTGGGTTATAGTTTTAGAAACTATAACTATGTTATACTTCCTCAGGCGCAAGTGTTCCTGATAGATGTTTTAAAACATGTTTAAACATAAAGTGATCCCCCCCTTCTCTTTGCATGTTGTTTTCACACTTTTATTGTATTTAAGGAGTTTGACTGACTCTGGAAATTATAGTTTGTTCACAAAGCTCCCTTGAGGAATGCATATGGTGCTGAAACTGAAAACTAATGGCTCCACAGGATGAAGTTTCCTTGATTTCTGCCTCCCTTCCCCCAACACAAGAAAGTTTGTTGCACCACTGAAAAAATGGATGTGATTCAAAAGCTCATGGTGTCTCATGCAATTTTGCACATGCATGCTATTTCCTGTTTCTGCTATGTTGTGGAATGTTCTGAGCATGCCATGTGGGTGTGTGCAACAAATGTAAGAGGTGTGCAATGAGAGCCACTGGGTCAGAGTGAGTTAATGGATTTATTTTTAATTGGAATTCATCAGACTCTAGGCAGACTCTGCAATTTGCAAATACAAAGTTCGCCATATGTCATTTTCCGCACTGCAGTTCCTTAGGGGAAATGGCATGTGGGGAACTTTGTCTCTGCAAATTGCAGATTTCCCAAACCTGTGCCATCTTTTCCATCCCTTCTGCTGAATGCATGCTCAAGAGAAGGAAGTGTAAAGACAAAGTCAGGCTCATGGAAGACTACTTGCTAGCTTTGTCCAGATATCAAAGAGAGACAATGAAGAATTAAAACTCTTCCAGGTCCTTGATCAACACCTTGCCCACTGGATCATTACAGCTCCCATTTCATGGCATGGTTCAGACATAATGGGAAATCATTGTTTTTCAATTCATAACTCAGACATGAGGAGTCTGAGGCCAGCATGCTCCCTTCACCTTCACCTTTGTGTGCTAGAGGAAGAAATGGAGGCATTTTAAAACTAAGCACAGGTCTCCCCCTTTCCCTTTTTGCCCTTTGTCTATGAAATCACCCCATTGCTTTTCAACCAACAGAGGGAAATATATGGGGGCTCTGCAAAAGGGGAGGTAAATATATGTGGACCTTGAGGAGGGAAAAACAGTTTTGGGGTGTTTTTAGCCAACAAATGGCATCTGTTCCCCTTCCTCCAGTCACAGGGTTCCCACAGATGCTTTCCACTGAAAATCAAGACCAATGAAACCACACAGGCTTCCTGGGTCTAATGTCGACTTTGGCCCAAAGCCCATTGGGATCAGTGAAAGACATAGTTCCTGAATCTGCATTGGGTTTTCTCATCTCAGTGCTGATAAAAAGAGGAAACTCCCATGAGAATTTTTGTGAATCTAATTGGGATCATTTTAATTTCCATCAAAATGCCTGTGCAATGTTTTACCTTAGCAGGGCCATTTAAACCCCCTCAAGATATGTTTTTAGGAGGGGGAGGGGGAGGGGGGATCAGTTGAGATATGGAAACAGAACAAGCAAACCCAAACAAACAACCTGAAAACTGTTTGCTAATGTTATTGGCACTCACTCACAACAAATGTTTTGCAAGAGTAGAACTCTCCAAAGCCATTCAAACTAACTTCAGACAAAACCTTGTAGATATTGTTGCCTTTACATTGTGTCATTTGCGTGTGCATGTCTTCTTTTATCGTTTATTTTATTAGTATATTTGTAAAATTAATTGTACATTTATTTATTGGAAGCATATTTTTTTTACCCTGCTCTTCATCCAAAAAGGCTCCCGGCATTGCTTGAAACCAGACCCTGCTTGCAGGCTCACAACTCAAAGCACAACACTAAAGGAAAAAGGGGGGAGGGAAGAGGGGGTGGTGAAGAAGCAAATTCTGGCACCAATCCTTAAAGTTAAATATAATGACCATTATATTGTTCAGAGTTTTTAAACTACATATATAAGATGCCCTGAATGTTTCGTTCCAAAAATGAAAAGGGAAATACAAATCCTTCAGCATAATTGATAGGTTATATGCATTTGATTTAAGGAGATGGGCATTTCAGTCCATGGGGATAAGATATTTTTGCACGTTAGGAGAGATATGATCCATATCTATCTATCTATCATCTAATTTCTGTGGAGGTATGGACAAAAAGAAAACATCTGCACAGACCAAGAGTTAGCTGCTTGCCCCAGAGAGTGATGGAACAGGCCGAGGAGTTGAATGATACTGGCTTAATTGCAAGGCATCATTTGTGAAGCATGTAGGACAGATCTAGACAATTTGGTCTCATATACTGCTAAATGTGTCTGAAAGGCCCTATGATAATTTACTAACTGGTGCTCACAAGTTTGCTGGTGCTCACAAGTTCTGGATAACCTTTGTACAAACATTCTTCAAACACGAGCTGGATCATGGACCAACCTAGCCCAGTTTGGTCAATACTGTACTGACTGGTGGTGGCAGCAGCAGCAATCCAGGGTTTCAGATAGGAGAAGTGTTACCTGGAGATGCAGGGGATTGCACCAGGGACCTTTGCATGCAAATCATGCAAAGTCCAACAAACATGTGCTCTGCTGTGCCTGAGCTGCAAGTTGAAAGTTCTCACGTGCTGGAGAGTTAGTTCGGATGGGAAGTGCTGTTCCCTCAGCACAGGAAGTAAGGACAGCTCCTTGCTGGAGTAGGTGGCTCATTTCAGCAGTAGAATATATGGCTAGCCTCTGCTATTTTGCCTGTGAATTAAATGAATAATGTTTGCGACTGTCAGGCAAGCTCTATGGACCGATATCTTATTCTAAGCTTCAGAACGAAATGTATTTAGGCACAAACCCTATTTTAGCAAAGTTGCTTAAAAAAAAATATATTCCCTTGGCTTTCCCCAAGCATGTGTGTAAATCGAGTGCATTCTTCCTCTCCCCATTCCACAAACAACCAGCAATCCTCAATATGTGTATAGAAACATGCTAATATAAATTAATGCCTTTTAAAATCACTGTAAACTCTGTTTTCTGTAATTATAACGAGCCCTAGAGTTCTAACCATGCAAGAGTAATTTTTTGAGTCTGTTTGCCATTATTGTCCTTTTGATGATTTTTTTTTAAAAAACTACATCTAACTTGAGCAAACAATGTTAAGTGGGGAAACAGATGTGATTAAATAGCCTGTAATTATGTCTTTAGTCATCTGTTAGCATCACAAGGCTTCTCCTGCTAGTATGACCAGAAAAAGTGACCTAACTGATTTCCCCAGCAGCTTTGCCAGAGACTGATGTAGAATAGATGGCCTTATTAAGCAATAAAAAAAATAAAAAATTCCAGCCATTACAGTGGAATAGTAATCAGCACTGTTTATACTATTCACACACTTGCCCCACAATACACAATCAGGCCCATGAATTCTGCTAATTGGGTACCTTCTGCATCCAGAGGTGCCTACTATAGGAGACAAAAGGGACTAGGAAATTAGTGTTTGCAGCAATTAGTTTTTCTGTCTAAAGGCTTAGCCCGGTTGAGGGAAGCCCTGCTTCAGACATAGATTACTTTAGCAACTGTGGCATTCAAACGTCCTGTCACAAACCTAATTTGTACTTTCGGGGGGGGTGTGTGTGTATGTGTGCTTATTTTGAAGCTGCGTGTTTCAATCTCAAACCGACATCTATTTATTTCATGTTCCCAATACTAAATGTTTCTCTTCTATGGTTTTTCAGGAAACCAGCTGTGAGGGTTGAGAGGAATATGTTTGTCGTTGTGGGACGGATTGCTAAAAACAATACAACTGGGGTGTATTTTGCTATGATGGTTCTTTAAATAGACTCTGGCATGGCACAGAGGAGTTAACAGCATCATTAAACACACACACACTCACACACACTCACACATGCTCAATGAAGGACCAAAAGCATCTTGTCTCCACTAGCATAAAAATACTGGGGAGAAATGTAGGTATGAATGCATTTTATCTGAGTAAACTTACAACATATTTACAAATGGGTGCCCTTGAATGCTCAGTGGATTATGTTAAATTGGTTACCAAAAGCTATTTGCCCTTCCATTGCTTTCAATCTTTAGCATTTCTGACATAATAATCTGATAGGCAACTCTCCTTGCATGGCTTCTTGCCATTATAGACTCCCTGCTGTAGCTGCTTAAAGGGCAAATTAACAGTAGCACAATTCAAGTCACCTCTTCACCTCTAATACAAAGCATCAGCTGCATGTTCTTGCTCTGCTAAAGCTCTCCATATGGTTACTGCAGGACCTTAACAAAAGGATTAAAAAAAAAAAAAAGCGCTTAGAACCCAGAATGAAGACTGAATAAATAGGAAGAGGGAAGCAAAAAAGTCTTTAAGTCAAATCACAGCTCCCATTTCTGTTATTTGAAGGTTATGTTGGAAAATAGAGAGGTACCATCTGCAATTTATTAATACGTTGTAATCTTCATTAGTTAATTTTTGCTCAGTGCAAATGTGATTAAGGATGTGACCTTCAGATGATGATTATTAATACCAAATATTGCATTATGAAACTATTAAATTGTAGGCAAATATTGGTACTTTGCAGACAATCAGAATGATAAGTGTGATAGTTTGTAGAGATACTGTACCAACATTTCCCTCTGACTGATTGCATTGCATATTGATATTAGCAAGTATCAGTATGTAGTGCAATCAGTCAGCAGAAAATGAGTGAAATGTAAACTAATGAGAGCTAATTGTCTCTTATAATAGCAAGGACACAGAATTCTATCAATTAAATTAGGCTAAGTTGAAACAGTGATCAATGTAATAATGTTGTGATATCAACCAAATTAGATGCAGTAATGAAATGGGTGATGTGCTAGGGTGACAACATAAGTAAAGTGAAACTTTTGATTGGGTTTTAAAGTCAGTGAACCCACCTGCCCCTACCTTGCCTTAACCCAATGCAATATTCTCTTTAACTACAAGCTCAGGACTGAGTAGGTAGTGTAATACAATACATATCATTAGGTATATGGTTACATTCAGACCATTAATCTGTCTAGTTCAGTACTGTCCCTATACTGCAGACTTTCCCAACCCCATGCCTTCCAGAACTTGCTGGACTACAACTCCCATCATCCCTGCCCTTTGGCCATGCTGACTGGGGCTGATGGAAGTTGTAGTCCAAAACATCTGGAAGACACCAGACTCGGGGAGGTTGCTTTAGACTGGAGGATGAGGATGAAGTCTCAATAGAAAGTGGCAGTAGCTCTCTAGGACTTTTTTCAGACCCACCTAGAGATACCAGGAAGTGAACCTTTTGGAGGCAAAGTGATGCAAACAGAATACAGTGATACCTCTAGTTACAAACTTAATTCGTTCTGGAGGTCCGTTCTTAACCTGAAACTGTTCTTAACTAGAGGCGTGCTTTCACTAATGGGGCCTCTCGCTGCCACTACGCCACCGGCACACGATTTCCGTTCTCATCCTAGGGCAAAGTTCTCAACTCGAGGTAACTCTTCCAGGTTAGCAGAGTTTGTAACCTGAAGCGTTTGTAACCTGAGGCGTTTGTAACTAGAGGTACCACTGTATACAAAAGGGAAAAGACATGTGAAGCTTACAGGAATGGTGTTAGTGAAGAACTCTGGCTAGTGGAGTATCCATCAGAAGTGGCTTAAAACAGATCACCAGTGCTAAAGACAGGTTGGTGTATGACAAGGGAATAGCTTGAGCAGGCATAGGCAAACTCAGCCCTCCACATGTTTTTTGAGACTACAATTCCCATCATCCCTGACCACTGGCCTGTTAGCTAGGGATGATGGGAGTTGTAGTCCCAAAACATATTGAGAGCTGAATTTGCCTATGCTTGAGCTGGAGGGAAACCTCCAAATGTCAATGGCAAATTTGAAATTCCTAAGAAGCATATTTTGGTTCATTTTCGCCTCTCTATTTGAATCTTTAAACAGCAGGGATAGAACACAGATGGGAAATTGCTCACTCTTCATTTCTGGTGTGAGAAGAGCTGAGGCTGTCAGGTCTGCGTGTGTCTTCAAGGAATCTCCAAGTGGAGCAAATGACCTAAGGGAAAAGCTACAGCCCTGATAAACACTGTTGACTACTGTCATACAGTATATGCACAATTCTGTTAATAGTGCTTGCGGATGAGGAGGACATTTGATTCTCAGTGTGCTTTTAAAGGAGAAGCTATCTAATTTGCACTTATTGAAGCAGTATGAGACCCAAAGCAAAGCCATCCTTTGAAAATGACACTGTTCTGAATGCTTCTATTCTTCTACTTAGTGTATGTGTGGGGTTTTGTTTCAGCGTCACTTGTGTGGGTTCTCTTTCTGTTCACTTGTTATATTTCCTTGGTGATGAGAGAAGTTGCAAGTGGCCTAGGGTTTGGTTGGTTGCCTTTGACTGGCTGTAGTGAGATTTGTTTATGTGTGTGAGTGTGTGAGGGGGTGGATTTTTGGATCAGGTTAGCCATATTGATTCATTTGTTGTCGGTGGATTCTTGTTGTTGTCTTGTTGGGCTGTGATGAAGGGGACCCGTACCGAAGTAAAGGCATCTTCTTCTATTTGTCCCCATGTCCGTTTCAGTTTATTGGTTAGCTTTTCTAGTAAGGCTGTTTCCCATACTGTTTGATACCATTGGTCCATGTTTACTCCTGACAGGTCTCTCCAGTGCCTGGCTATGATGCTTCTGGTTGCTGAGAGTAGGTGGGTTATGAGCTCCTTATTATGTGAGTGGACATTGTTATCTTGGAAGATGTTGAGTAGAGTGACTTCTAATACCTGCTTAGTTAATTTGCATATTTCTTGTATGACTGATGTCCAGAAGAGTTGGATTCTGGGACATTCCCACCACATGTGGAGGTATGGGCCTGTGGAGGTGCAGCCTCTCTAGCATTTCGGTGAGGTGTATATAGAAATGGGAAGGCCTGGACAAAACCCAGATTATTTTTTTTAAAAAAAGTTTTTTTTCATTTTCCCCCAAAGCTGCCCCCCCCCCCGGAAAATTGGAAAAAAAGGGTGTGGAATATTCAAACTATATCAAACTACCCCCCCAGTCCCCCCCCAAAAGCTTTGGTAAAAAATGGGGGGGGGATTTCCAGTTTTTTCCCAGGTCTCCCCATCTCTAGGTGTATAGGTTGGAATACAATTCTGCAAATTCTGAGGTTATTTCTTTGGAGGAAAATGTTATGTTGCTGGGGTTTTTTGGTGATGCAGTGAATTCTTGTTTTGAGTGTTTTTTCCCCTTATACCTGTTTGCTAATAGTCTGGAGTTTCCCCCTCCATACTCGTAGAAGCGCTGTTTTGAGTATAGGATGTTGATCATTGTTTCGTTGATTTCTAGTGAGTCGAGTTCCCTCCTTTATGGCTCTATAAATTTAAGGAGCCTTTTGGCTCCTGTTTGTTTGTAGCGTGATGAGAGGGCCATGATGTCTTGTTCTATTTTGCTAATTTTTGAGGAGGTTTGTTTTTTAAGCTGTGCTTTCTCTTTTACGCAAGCTCCCCTGGGGACAGCTTTCATGGTGTCCCAAAGGAGGGGGTTGTTATATTGTCTACATCATTTTCTTTGAAATAGTTTTGGAAACTTTTTGTGAGACTCTCTCTAATTAGTTTATTTGTGGTTAGGATGGGACTGAAGAACCACGATGGGGTGGTTCATGTTGTGTCTCCTATTTTAAGAGTAGCTTCTACTGGGGCATGGTCTGTGATTTTAATGTTACCTATGTTCATTGATTCAACCAGGAGGATTAGGCCTTGTGGGAGCAGAATGCTATCAAGTCTGGACACTGCGCCGTGGTGCCTGGATTGTGATGTGTGGCTGGTGTCTCCTGGGTTTTCTTCACCCCATATGTTTTTAAAGCATTTTTAATAATTTATAAAAGTACCTACCGTATTTTTCGCTCTATAGGACGCACTTTTCCCCCTCCAAAAATTAAGGGGAAATGTGTATGCATCCTATGGAGCGAATGCAGGCTCCTTGGCTTCAGCGATAGCAATGCGAAGCCTCCGAAGTGCAGAGGGAGAGCTCCCCCCGCACTCCTTGGCTTCGCGTTGCTTTCGCTGAAGCCGCCTGAAGGCCGAAGCCCCCGGAGCGCAGCGCGAACTCCCGCTGCGCTCCGGGGGCTTCGGGCAGCTATCCTCAAGTCTTCAGAGCGCAGCAGGAGTTCCCGCTGCACTCCGAAGGCTTGCGGATAGCCGCCTGAAGCCTGCAGAGCGAGAGGGGTCGGTGCACACCTCTTGCTCTCCAGGCTCCGCTTCGCTGGAGAGGCGCTGCACGGTTTTCCCTCTCTGCGCAGCGCCCCTTCAGCAAAGCGGCAGGAGAAATGGAAGGGGCTCCGTTTCTCCCGCCGCTTCACTGAAGGGGCACTGAGTAGAGAGGGGGAGAATTTTTCCCCCTGTTCTGCCCCTCCAGTGGTCCAGTGCGTCCTATAGAGTGAAAAATACGGTAATTGTTTGGGGTTTCCTTCAGAGGAAGGTTGCCCATGGGATTGTAGGGTGGATGTCTTTCAGGGAGGTGCCTCTCATGTTTAGGCTGAGATCACTTCCCAAGATTGTTTCCCCTTTGGAGAAGGAGAGGAATTTATTTGGTGTTTTCTAGATGAACTCTAGTTGTCTTGAGTTTGGGGCATATATGGAACCAATGGTCAGTTTAGTATTGTCATCTAGCATCCCTTTAACAAGATTTTATCTGCCTCTTTTGTCTTTTCACACTGTTGTGGCTTTGAAATTCAGGTCTCTACTGAATATCATAGTTACTCTGTGGGCCTTTCCTGAGCCAGGTGCAACCCATTGTTGACTGAAGCGGGGTTCGCTCAGGAGTTTGCTTCCTTTGGGTAGATTGTGTGTTTATTGTAGGAAGGCAATGTGTGATCTCATGGTGTTTACAAAAGAGGTGATGCGTTATCTTTTGATGCGGTTTCCGAACCCGCTCATGTTTAGTGTAATTGCTTTTAAACTAGCCATTCTGTTTGTCTACTTTATAGGATAATTCCCTGATAGTTGTCCTGTGTCTCTCACTGTGTCTATCAAACCTATTGTGTTGCATTGACATAAAGTGTGATGGGTGGGGGAAGAGGTGGGTTAGAGTTACATTTGGGTTAAAGAGTGGGGGATAGATTACAGAAAGTAGCCTATACAGTGGTACCTCTAGTTACGAACGCTTCTGGTTATGAGCGCTTCAGGTTATGAACCTGGAAGTAGCTGTTCCTGGTTTTGAACTTTGCCCCAGGATGTGAACGGGAATTGCGTGTTGGCGTGCGTGCAGCAGGAAGCCCCATTAGCAAAAGCATGCCTCAGGATTAGAACAATTTCACCTTAAGAATGGACCTCCAGAAGGAATTAAGTTTGTAACCAGAGGTACCACTGTATGTAGTTATATAGGTGTTTGTTTGGGGTAACTTGGACCATCTAGCTTCCAACCGATTGGTCCTGGGTCTCAGCTGGCATGGAGGGCCTTGTTTAAGAACGGGGACGTCCTCCTTTCTTATTTCACCTTACTGTTATTGTTAGTTTTCTTTTCTTTTTTCCTTTCTTGTTTTCCCCCTTTTTATTTTCTGTTTTTAAAGGATATATATATATATTGAAACAAATAAGTAAATAATATTTTTTTTATCTCATTCTCTCAAAGGGGTGCTTTTTCTGGGGGTACTCAAGGGTATGCAGTACTGGCACCTTTTTCTAGAAGAAAAGCACTCTGCAGAAGAACTTCCACTTGCAGAAGGACATCAGGGTGAATACTAAATAAATAGGTCACCTGGTGGAGTTCAAACCTTGCTATACCTTCTCAGTGTCTCGTCTTCTTAACCAAAATAAAGTGTCTAAACATGGGTGTGGCTGCCCCAGTGGCCTCTTGGGCCAATGATGGGAGGGAGGAGGAGAATTCACCATAGCAGCCAAGGACAGTGCCCCCTTGCTCTGAAAGAGGAGGTGGCACAGCTCCAGCACAGCCTTTCCCGAAACAGAGAGCTAGAAATAATAATCCCAACACAGGATGGGTATGAGGTCAGGAGTCTACTGTGAGAATGTCTAGATATATACCGTTATATCATGAAGTTCAATCAGTGGGTTAAATGGAACACAATGGGGCATGTGGAACATTTGCATATATTGTAATTAGGATGTGTGATCTGTATTTTAAGCTATTTTGTGTTTAACTTGTATTTCATGTATTGATTTTTATTGTTCATGGCTTGAATACATTACTTGAAGCTATACATGAATAAATAAATGTTGGGAGATTCCAGTGGGGTGGGGACCTTCTTGAGCAGTGCTGCAGGATCTTGCAGCGCTGGTGTAATGCGGTCCTAGTGACAGCCACCCTAGAGGTCTTTTGCTAGGTTTTGCATGAGCTGCACCTCACAGAATTTCGAAGAGGATCACTACATATGATAACAATAGATACTTGATGTTATTCTAGAATGACAGGCAGCAACAAGATATTGTCTCAACTCAGTTGACTTACCTGATTCTACTCTCAAATCGTGGACAGACACAGAAAAAGCAAAGAGGTTTCAGGACAATGATTAGGCAAGAGACTGATGGCATTAGGGAAGAGATGGGTGCCATTCTCAGACTGAATGTACATTAGTGTGAAATTCGACCCTCCTAATGAACAGCTGTTCTTAGTTTCACCTAAATATTGTATGAGCAGCAGTGGGCTCAGAAGGGCCCCAAGTAACAAACCTTTGGTGACAAAAGGAGGCTGAGCTCTAGGAATGCTGAGAGTTAGATACTCATATCTAACACAGAGTACAGAGCAGTGGAAAGGTTGAGGACATGTTCTGCAAGCAGAAGGTGTGTGGTCCAATTCCTGGCATCTCTAGCTAAGCAAAAAGTATCACATAGCAGGTGATAAAGACCACTGCTCATTGGACAATATAGGGCTAGATAGAGAAATTGTTTGGTATAAGGTCCCATTCCTCCTCTTCATCTCTTTATTTGCATGCCACTTTTCCTAGAAAATTGTGCCCAATTTTCTCACAACATATAAAATGAACAGTAAATATAACATTATTATTTTTTAAAAAATAAGAATTAAAAATAACTCTAATGTCCATAAATACAGAAAATAAATCCGCACATTATATAAAGCAATACACAAATAAGCTAACCTAATTGAACAGCTTAAAATGAAGCAGGAGACACAATAATGCCTAACACAGAAATAAAATGATAGTATACAAGTTGGGCAGGGGTGGGATCATTATTCCAAAATGACATTCCATAGAAGCTCACCACAACTGACTTACCAGCATTAGATGGCAGCTACAGCTCCCACTTGTGGTAGCCTTCTTTCTCAGCTCTTACTGAGTTTCCTCTGTCAGTTACTTTCCCATCCTCACATGGGAAAGGTAAAGCTAGCCACTCCTCCTTCAAACCCGACATATTCTTCTGGAGTTTTGGTTTTGCTCACTGTGATACATGAAGCAGAGGTGTGTTTTACTAAATCAGCAGATATTGTTAGGTCAGTAGATACAATCTGCAGATATGTATGGGATATTTTTTTAGTTCCTAAGATTACTCACATAGAAAATCATCTCTACAATAAATGGGATATATTTGTAAGCCATCTGTGTTGTTATGCACACTGTTTTCTAAGCTTTTACAAAAAATTGGTTGAAAAAAGTCATGGGATGATACAAGTTAGTTATTACACTTGTGAAAGGTTATGGATTAAGTCCAGCTGAGTTTTGTGGCAGATTTGGGATGTGTGATTAGAAGAAGGAAAACAAACATAGATGGAAAATGCCACCAACCTTTATTGGGCCCTGAGAATCTGAGTCTGCATGACAGGAGGCTTCCCTGTTTTCAACGGGATAAAGGAGACTGAAACAAAACAGCACAGATTCTGGCTATTTGCATCTTTTAATGAATACTCCTCACGTTTGGGCTCCTTTGTCAATCTCCCAGTTTTCAGGGGTTTAGCTGTTAAAAGTGTGGATAGCATTGCATGCCCTCATAAACCACGGAGTAGACATTTGTCTAGGATGTTCCCTCCCACTAAATTATGTTTCCCTATGGCTGTGCATGTATGGGGTAGCCAATTATCCTGTCTGGGTGTTGCCAACAGAGAGAGGTTTAAGAAAGCTAACACTGACTAATGCAAACAATTTTGTTTTAATTAAATTAACATGTTTAATGTTTTTAAAGTTCTGTGATGCTAAAGTTCAGTGATAGCAAATCCAAGTGATTCCTTATTCTCGCTTGCTTGGAAAGACCTAGAAAGAGATGAGGATGGGAAACTCCCACCATCTTAAACTTAAAAAAACTCAAAGAGGTTAAAATGCAATAAAAATAGTTTATGGCACCACGGATTTATGATTGCTCTGCAGACAATACACTCCTTGATATTACAGGGGGTGGGATTAAGGCAAAAAATAAACGATTGCCTGACAATATTTTTGTAACAGTTGTTAACAAGCTAGAAGACAAAAATGCATAATTTATGGCACATGTTCGGAAATGGGCAGAGTAGTAGAGATTAAAACGTTATGGGTTAATGAACCCTGCATCAAATGAAAAACTGAATCAAAGTACCAAATTGCACATTTAGGAAAAAGCTCAGCTCTCCTGGCTTTGACTTCTGCAGGTTTCTAAGAACACACCAGAGCTAAATAGGCTACATAATTTTCTGTGCCAAAAAGGGCATAGTACAATTGTATTTACTGCCATCTTCCCACGACCCCCTGATATTTGTCATGCTACTTACCAAACCTTTAATCGCTTCCTGTATGTTGCGCGTTCATCCTGATTTGATTGCACAAAGCCTGTGCAGAAGTTATGCGATGTCCACTCTTTATTGCGCACTCATTTCTTTGCATGGAAGTTGTGTACAGCATCAGATATATGTTGCACATACCTAAATTTGCTGGTATGCAGTTGAATGCTTCCTGAAAAATAGTAACAGTCTGACTACAGGTGGAAGAAAATGGCCTGCTGCCTGGGACTGTGTGGGCGCTCCCACTTTCAGCTAACTCTAGTCAGAATTGCCAGCTCTCTTTCTCTGCCCATTCCAACTTCCAGGCTGCTGTTTCTGTGTGTGCTCTCTCGCTTTCCTTTGTTGGGTATCTCATTCAAAAAACACAGAGAGAATCTCTGCTGCTATCCAGACACTGTCTCCTAACCATTAACAAATGAATGATCAGCCAGCAGCTGTATTATAAATGCAGCATAATATTCTATTCTTCTCTATAAATAAGACCTATTTGGTTGTGATGTCAATGCAGGTATCTCTCAGCTTATGTGGGGGTTATATTCCAGGGATCCCACAAAATCACATAGTGAAAACATATTTGGCGCAATGGCAGGTGGGCTTGCCAAAGTCTTTTCCCCCGGGACGTCTGCCCCCCTTTTATTTTTTATATTTTGCCAAGTGTGTAAAGTTGAATGTGCGCAAGTTACGAGCTTACTGAACACTGATATTACCTTGGACTGAACAGCTTGGAGTTGTATCCTGTTTGTGGCCTCTGCTGCACTTAAGAAACATCCTTTGACCTTCTGTATCCTCTGCAACTGTATAAGATGACCCTCTCATTATTTTCTGCTATTTGCTTTCTGCCTTATTGCTTATATTTATGATAGAAGAACTTCATCAACATTTGGTGATCAGGAAGTTTTAAATGTTTGACATTTTATTATTTTTTATATTTTGCTGGAAGCCGCCCAGAGTGGCTGGGGAAGGGCAGGGTAAAATTATTATTATTATTATTATTATTATTATTATTATTATTATTATTAGGGTTCAGCTCCAGCTCAATTGCTTCTGCTGCAAGGAGTGTCCATCCCAATGCTTAAAGCAAATGGGATGGGCAGGTTTATGTGTGTCTGGGGAGGAGAACAGTGCCAACAACTCCTCTCCACTCATGGCTTATCCTTTGGTAGCTCAGGGGTGGGGCACCTCAGGCCCAGGGGGGAAATGTGTCCCTCCAGAACTTTCTCTCTGGCACTGGTGACTTTCTTCAGGCCACATCTCATCCCTAAGCACACCGCCTCTCTCCCTGTCACACTCTTTGCTAGCTCTGCTTCTCATTTTTCTGGAGTGTTTTTGCCCAGCTGGAATGTGTCCTTGAATTCTGATAATGCCTCTTGCTTGCCCGGGTAGAGACTAGAGAAGGATGCATGAGTAGATGTAGAAATTAGCATACTGTACAAGGGTAAAATTTACATACATTGTTCCATCCACTTTGGCTAGATAGATAGATAATAACTGATAGTAAGGAAATAGTAAATTTAATTCTTAGAGTACTAAAAGAAAAACCCCTATAAAACACAAAAGCCAGAGGGGAAGGACATTAAAGAATATGTAGCATAAACTGAAATTCAAACCTTAAATGAAGTAAATAAGTTATGGCTGGACCAAAGTGCAAGTTGTACTAAAATGCAGCAGACCATCCAATAATTAAAGATAGGAGAGCCACCTGGATCAGATGGTTTTATCACAGAGTACAATAAGTAATTTATAAATATTATCCAAGACACAATAACAGCAGCTCTAAATGAAGTATATACTCTAAACCATATACCTCAAGAATTGGGGAAATAATTTGATATATAATTATAATATAAATATATATACTAAAGGAAAAGGCCAAGGAGATGTAGCACCATACAGACACTTATTGAATTTTGACTATAAAATCTTTATAGCAGTTCTAATGAACAGAGTAAATAAAATAATTCCTATTAATATGGATTCAATGTGCATTAAATAATAGCCACAAAGTTCAAGCCAGTTTTTTTTAAAGGTAAATCTAGGAACACTGATAGACATAACAGATTATAACAGAAAAAATAAACTGCCAGCTGTGTGTGTTTTTGGACACTGAGAAGGTGTCTGACAGGTTAAAATGGCCCTTCTTAAAGGACTGTATGCCATGTTATTGTTTTGGGACCAACTTCTGTGAATGGGTCAATATTATTTACAAGTCTTGTGCCTAAATGCCAAACATCAGGTTTCCCAGCTTTTCATTTGCTGAGGGGTGCAAGACAAGCGTGGCCTTGCCAGAAGTATTGTTTAGATCAGGGGTCAGCAAACTTTTTCAGCAGGGGGCTCGTCCACTGTCCCTCAGACCATGTGGTGGGCCGGACTATTTTTTTTGGGGGGGGGAATGAATGGATTCCTATGCTCCACAAATAACCCAGAGATGCATTTTAAATAAAAGGGCACATTCTACTCATGTAAAAACACTAGGCAGGCCCCACAAATAACCTAGAGATGCATTTTAAATAAAAGGGCACATTCTACTCATGTAAAAACATGCTGATTCCTTGACTGTCTGCGGGCCGGAATTAGAAGGCGATTGGGCCGGATCCAGCCCCCGGGCCTTAGTTTGCCTACCCATGGTTTAGACGGTCCTTAGAACTTTTGGCAGAAAGCATCAGCTAGCAGAATAAGATTTCACATATACACATAGGACAAACAGAACTAAAAGTATGTGTGCTGATGATATGGCAGTTTTTTTGACGAATGGAGGAATTAGAAAAGTTCCTGCAACAATATGCAAAAGTAGCTGGGTGCAAAGTCAGTGTTACAAAATTGAAGTGCTTCCTCTAAATCTTGAGGGTTTGATAAAATTCAGGATGCTAACTGGTTAACAAATAAGACTCTGCTCTAAAGCAAAATATCTGGGCTTGAGTATTAGCACAGACTTGCAAGACTTGCATAACACCAATCAAATTACTTTGCAACATCAAGCGCAAAAATATTTAGAGAGATGGAGGAGTGCATCCAGGTCTCTGCTGGGGAGCATAAAGAAAGCCTTGCTGGATCAGACAAGGAGCATCCAGACAACTAGTTGTCCATGGGAAGGCTGCAAGCAGGACCTGAGTGGTTTCCAGGAACTCAGAAGGATACAGCCCCCAACTGTGAAGGCAGCATATAGCCATTGTAGCTAGTCGCCATTGACAGCATTACATAAGATTATATAAGCATTATATAAGATCCGAATCTGCTTTTCCGCTTACATAAGTACCTGGTTCCTATAAAGCCTTGATGCCGTATGATAAAATGTATTATTCATTAAGTGGCAGGCATCAATATTAAGAGTACGGATTCAGAGATTTTAAAAGTTTTTTTCAGACCCACTGAATTATTATGTTAGTTTTCCAAAGCAAAATTGTGTCGAAATGCATGTAAAAATGGTGACCTCAGAAACAGTTTCTTACAGTTAACGTGTTCACAGACTGAAAAATATATTAAAGAAACTATTTCCGCCCCCATTTAGCATGAAAAATAGCCAGTCATGTTTATACAACTAGCAGGCTCCAGTATGCTGGGCACAGAGCCATTCGTGGAGGGAACCCCACTACAAATAGCAGAGTCCCATTGTTCCTCAACCCCTGCAGACACAGATACTCAACACATGGGGCCATTACATGGAATAGGGGACTTGTGTGACCTCCATAAGAACTGCTGGATCTGGGAAATGATTTATAACGAATTGAAGAAAATGTTGAAGATAACTTTTGTTAAAAAACCAGAGGCCTTTTTATTAGGAATAACAGGTGAAGACATACCAAGAAATGTTAAAAGACTATTTATATATGCAACTACAGCCACCAGGATGCTACTTGCCCAAAAATGGAAAGAAGAGAAAGTACCAATGGAGGAGGAATGGATAACTAAGATGATAGACTATGCCAAAATGACAAAGATAACTGTGAAAATCTGGGACCAAGATGAAAAAAAGTTTATACAAGACTGGATTAAATTTATAGAATACTTTAAGGTCCACTGTAAAGACTTAAAAGCCTCAGCAGGATTGATGTAGCATCTATGAAGTATTGTGAATTAGGGTTATCAATGGACTTGTAACTGAATGAAAAACTAAGGATGTGTATGGTAACAAAGGGGAGAAATTGGAAACCAGGGGGTGGGGGGAAGTCTAGGAGGGATGAATAAGTAATTAATTAGGATGTTAAATTATTGAAAATTTAATATGGAAAAAAGAGCTGCCGGATGAGGCCAGTGACCCATCTAGTCCTGTTCTCACAGTGGCCGACCAGATGCAAGTGGGAAATGCACAAGCAGGACTTGAGCACAAGAGCACTCCCCACTCTTGGCCTGCTAGCAGGACCTCCATATTGCAGACTTTCCACTTCATTTGGACAAGGAATGCAAGATCTGATTTACAGTGGTACCTCAGGTTACATACGCTTCAGGTTACATATGCTTCAGGTTACATACGCTCCACTAAGCCAGAAATAGTGCTTCAGGTTAAGAACTTTGCTTCAGGATAAGAACAGAAATCGGGCTCCAGCAGCGCGGCAGCAGCAGGAGGCCCCATTAGCTAAAGTGGTGCTTCAGGTTAAGAACAGTTTCAGGTTAGGAACGGACCTCCGGAGTGAATTAAGTACTTAACCCGAGGTACCACTGTATTAACTTCATGTTTTTCTATGAAGGCCATAAGAAAAGCTCTGCTGGATCTTGCCAGTGGCCCATCTAGTTCAGAACATCCAACATTTTCAAGTCCCAAATTGGGACGCACAGCTTCCAGGAAATGCTCCTGGGTGAGACACATGACCTGCGCCTTGCTCTCGCCCTGAGAAAACGCTTTTCGGGGTGCAGCGTGAGAGCACGAGAGATTGCGGCACTCAAAATGGCTACCAAGATCTCGTGAAAAAATGGGATTTCCCTTTTCCCAGGGCACTTGGGAGGTACACTAGCAGTTTTATTGCTGCATCACTAGGAGAGCGTGAATTTGTCTAATCTTATTTTAAAACCGGGACACGGGTGGTGCTGTGGGTTAAACCACAGAGCCTAGGACTTGCCGATCAGAAGGTCGGCGGTTCGAATCCCCACAACGGGGTGAGCTCCCGTTGCTCGGTCCCTGCTCCTGCCAACCTAGCAGTTCAAAAGCACGTCAAAGTGCAAGTAGATAAATAGGTACCACTCCAGCGGGAAGGTAAACGGCATTTCCGTGCGCTGCTCTGGTTCGCCAGAAGCGGCTTAGTCATGCTGGCCACATGACCCAGAAGCTGTCTGCGGACAAATGCCGGCTCCCTCGGCCAATACAGCGAGATGAGCGCCACAACCCCAGAGTCTGTCATGACTGGACCTAATGGTCAGGGGTCCCTTTACCTTTACCTTATTTTAAAGCCATCTATGTTGATGGCAATAACTGCCTCTTGTGGGAGCAAATTTCATAGTTTAACTATGTGCTGTGGGAAGAAATACTTTATTTTGTCCAGTCTGAAATAGGTCACTGAGCTAGGGAGGTGCTTGATATGATCCTGCAGGACTCATATGTTCCTACTTTGCATCCCAAATGGTAGCTGTGTTAGTCCATTGTATGAAAAACACTGGAGAGCTCTCTGGCCTCCGAAAGGCTAATATTTTTTTGCCACGAGTTTTAGTTTGCTGCAGCCCATTTTGCCAGATTTTTTTTTCTTCCCATTTAATCTAACAATTGGCTGTAAAGCTGCTGAAGATGTCAATCTACTGGGAATAAATTTATGTAAGAAGTTATTTTCTGGAGACCACAGCTAACTGAATTTCTTCTTGAATACACAAGTTAGAAGGAGTGGCTGGGGTTCTGGCTTTAACAATTTTAAAAGCTTTTTACAAGGAGTTGCATGAGTTATTTGTAGGCTTCCAAATGGCCTTTAAAAGCTTTTATTTTTCTAAGGTAAATGTGGAATGTTTCTTTGGTCAAAATATTTTCTTCCAAAAGCATACAGTAAGTACATATTGCGGTATTCCTTCCAAATCCACTCCATTTTTTATATATATATATATATTTAAAAATGTTTCTGTAAAAGAGGGCTGACAATAGAAACACAATTTTTAACATCAAAACACCAGGAGGGAAAGGTGTATTCCTCACATCATCCAAAAGAGCATTTTTGTCCTTTTGACCGTTTCTTCACAGCCTGCCTGCTTGCCACATCTGTTTGGCAGGTAGGTAATAAATGGTGAATTCACCTGATGGCTCGACAGCTTCCTTTGGTGGGGAGGGGAAAGGGAAGGAAATCAAGTAAAGTGCTCCTGCGAAAAGGATGGCAATAATTTTCACATCGCTGCAAACCATTCTGCGAGTCATTCCTGTTCCAAGGAGTGCACCAAAGCACCCCAGTTAATTCCCCACAATTGCCACAGCTACTGTACCTTTGTGACTCTACGCGTCATTTGCCCACTCGTAATCAGCAGCCTGGTAATCACTCCTTTCACAGTGAAATGGGTTTGTTTATTTATTTATTTATACTTGCCCTCCCCCTTTCTCTCCCCCTCCTCCCGTTTTGACTTAATTTTGACCTTCAGCAGCCAGGCAAGACTCCTGCCTCCACAACCGGCGACAGGTCGCTTCCGTCCGTGAGCGTGAGGTAAAAAGAGAAGTATAATGGTATGCATTTATTTCACATCCAGGCATTTGGATACTTCCAAGGACAATGCTGTTTTAGCCTGGCTCAAAAAGACAGCAGCGGCAGAAACAACAACAATTTCAAGGAAACAAAGATATCTCCAGCTTATTCACTGAAAGTGAGTAAGGCATGGGCACAGCTGCAGAATATGGTCCAAATTATCGTAGCTTCTTCATTTGCATCGCTGCCCAGTCCATTTCCTTTCAAGAACTCGAGAGTAGGCAAAATGAAAACCAAAGCTACATAACACACCCAATGAAACATGGGTTGGGGGGCAGAAATCATTGGAGGTTGCAAACTTTACAGTACAGGCAATGTGCATCTTGCATAGGGGTTAGGTTCCTGGCCATCATGCATATAGGCAAAATCACATAAAGCCGGGAACCTCTGGAACCAGAGGTGCGAGGTTGCCCCTAAGATTGAAAGGGTTCAGTGTGTGTCACGCGTGCGTGATGTGGTGTGTGCTGCATGCCACACGGGGGCGTAGGGAGGGAGGTATGTATGGGGGTGCGGTCTGCCCCGGGTGTCATCCCTGAGGGGGTGACAAAATGGCGGCATTACTGTGGGGCCTGGCCTGCAGTACGCCCGAGCCACTTATCTCGGGGCCCTGTGCTGCCCGAAACGGCAGCGTGGGGCTTGTGCCCACCAGGCAGATCGCTGCACCACCCCCATGTGCGGATCACCCCCCGGCCCCTGTGGGCAACTCACCCCACCCCTGCCACTCCAGGTGCTGGAGCCGCTAGCTACGCCCCTGGTGCCACGCATGAGATGGACGCACACCATTGCATCGTCTGAAGGGGGCTGAGGGCTCTGGAGGAGCCACCCACTGAAACTGCTACTCGTGAGATGTCCCACACACGTAATGGGCGCCAGGCCCCCTCAAGAGTGAGGGAGCCCAGTCCTATTCCAACAAATAGTCAGTGGACCAAAGACACCTTAGCCCCCTAGAATTGGCATGCCTGCCTGGAACTGCCCCCCCTCCTGCAGAGGCAGAAGGGCTCTGGTAGGGCCCCGTGACCACAGCTTTGTGCAAAGGCTGGAATTGCTCTTGATAAAAATAGGAGAGGAGGAGAACTTTCACAGTTGGGGCTGAAAAGCTAGCAGTGCTAATGCTCAAATTTCACATGTTTTTTTTCTGATCAGAGACATAGGAGGGACCTCCTTGCCATATCTATACCTTTGCATTAGAAAATGAGATTTAAAGAAATGTCTCCACAAGTTCATAGAAGTATAAAAAGGGGGACAGGAAAGAGTGTGTGACTTTGATTTTTTTATTTATTTAACTTGCTTAACATTCTCACTGGGAGATCGTTCACCTGTATGAGACTGCAGAAAAACAAAGGAAAAAGAAACCAAGTTAAGTAGGTTTCCTGTTAACAGGTGGAATTCAGAGTTATAATTATTTCATTTTGAAAAACCGTTTTTTCCATTAACTTCTGATTTAAATTTTAATGCTTAATTTGTTTTGATTGAGTTTTTAATGTTAGTTAGTGAGGATGACACAATTAAAGGCATCAAGAGTATATAATTATGTTCCTTATAATTATGCCATAATTGTTTTAGTATGTTAAATGATCTGGCTAATCGATCCCCCCCCCCGCCTTTCCTGGTTAAACAGCAGCTTTACACCCATCCCTGTTTTGGGAAATGGCACACAATGTGGCTTTGGGGGAGTATATTTCCAAGCATTTCCATTAAAGTTTCAATGGAAATTCACTAACTAGTGAAACATTCATGCATTGAATCTCTCCCTTTCCAAGTGACTTTTGCCAAAGTGCTGAATGCTTGGCTTGCTTACACAAATACAGCATTCAATCAAACTAATGGGTACCTTGGAGTACTCTTGTGCTGGATATTATTAAATCAACCACCCCCTTGACAAATATTGAGCTGTGATGATAAACACTATTTCTAACATGATGCCCAGGTAACAAGGCAATGCAGTTCTTTGGAAATAACATTAACATTAGGACAAGCCGTTGTATGATTAAGGTGAATGGCCAAATAAGTCTTCCTATTCCTTAATCTTCAGAAGATTATTGCACAAACACATCGACTGTTTTTCCCAACTGTGTTGGCTGCATATTAAAATAGTGATGTGCAAGTCTAACTACTTGACTCGAATTGGTGCTGTTTCACTCAAATTGGCTGCTAGGGAACATGCTTAAATTAAGGGAGAATGGCTGCTGTTTTTATCCACAGCTATAATTTTTGCTTGTAAGCAATGGAGCAAAAACAAACAAACCTAAGAGTCCTGTGGCACCTTAAAGGCTGACAAATTCAGACAAACAAAATTAGGGATGGGAGCATCTGTCAATTTTTGGCTCTCAATTTTCCAATCTTAAATCCAGCTTTCCAGATTTTTGCCACAACAAATCCTCATGGAATATTCACCATCATTTTGGTGTGAATGGCTCCTAACAATCAAAATTTTTTTTTAATGCAGTTTTTTTTTTTGCAAGCAATTTTTCCTTATATAATTTATGTATGTTTTAAATGTTATTTTCACCAATTTCTTCACTTTTATGCACACGTCCCCCTAATATATGACTTTTTGGAAAACATTGGTTGGTTGGAGGACTGTATTGCAAAATTCAGATAAGTGCAGATTATTGAAAGGTGGCTGTGTTTCACAAACTGTGAACTGATCGATTCTCCTTAAAATGCCAACTGAATCAAATTCCTCCCCATCACTACAGAAGACTAATTGGCCAATGTGTAGATATAGGTTGGCTTTAGTTTTAGTAGTACCAGATACTGACATGTATGCTTAAAACTGGATTATATTCCTGCAAAAACAAAGAAACAAAGACGTAGGCTCAAGTGGCTCATTTGACTGGCACACATTGGCCAGAGCTCCTGGGAATCCCAAAGGCTTGTTCAATGCTACGACTAGGCTGCACCCTTCAAAACTACGAATGCTCATATATAGCCCAACTGTCCTTCCCAGAGATGAAAAGGGAATACACATTGCTACAGCAGTGTCGGAAGCAGCGACCGTGCCACTCCTTAGGCAAGCTTAGCTCTAGAAATTGGATCACAATATCTGGAGTGATAAGAAATGAGGAACACAGTCCCACATCTGAAAAACAGAACTGGGCTTTGATGCTGTGACCAATACCTGTTTTATTTATTCAACTTTATCTATTGTGTACTCCCATCAGATGTCAAGGGAATAAATAACTATCTGACCTTTAGAAGACATCTGAAGGCAGCCCTGTTTAGGGAATTTTTGATGTTTGATGTTTTATCGTGTTTTCAATATTCTGTTGGGAGCCACCCAGAGTGGCTGGCGAAACCCAGCCAGATGGGAGAGGTATACATTATTATTATTATTATTATTATTATTAATTTTCTACTCCAAGACGGATAAGAATTTATTTGAAATAAGTGGTTTCTGCTGTGGCTATGTGCCCCGTGGCTATGCTATTCCATACTCCTCACTCCTGGTTCTCTGTATCATTTTTATGCTGCCATCACAACTTAAAGAGTTGGGCATGTTCTCAAGATGATGGCATCACATGCCGGGCACTTTCCCCTCCTTCAATTATCCCCTCCAAAAGGAACTTTCTATGGTCAGAAGAGAATTTTGAATTGTGTTGTGAAGGTATCTCTAATATTGGGGCTGCTTTTCATTCAGCCACCTCTTTTGTCACACCTCTCTCAAAAGAGCCCACATCCTAGAGGATGATCTTCCGCCTCTTTCACTCTCCTACTGTAGTTTTGTGGCCCTTTCACATCATTAACATTTTGCTTGAGAAAAGTGCTGTTAATGCATGGCGATGGCATGGAGACTACCTTTAAGAACAGTTAAAGAGTGACCCCGTTGGGAGGAAATGTTTGTTGTGCATTTTGGCCTTGAAGCACAAGTCTTTTAAAGGTTTCCATTAAGTACTGGGCGTGTATACTTAAAGGCAGCACAAAGCCTCTGGGAAAGCACTGGTGTAGCAGGGTTGCTGTGGTAAGCACTCTTTTCTCCTCAAATGCTCCAGAAGTCCCACGAAATCCCATGTAAGTGGCCAGAGGAGAAGTAGGAGCTGCCTGTGGGTAGTCTTATCCTATTCATGAGCTCCTTTCCCACTTTTTTAAAATACTGTTTTTGGCAAACACTCGATACTTGAAATATAAAATGTATGGCTCACCCACTGGGTTACGCACAGTGTGTAGCTTATTGAATTTAGCTAAATTGTGAGTCATCCATCAATAGTCTTCCTGGTGAACATACTTGTAATAATTTCACACATTACAAACAAAAGTAGGTATGATTTTCAAGATTTTTGAAGCATTTTCACCCTTGGGGATTTTATTCATTTTTTTATTATTATTATGCTTGATTTGCTGCTGAAAGAATGTGTCAACCTGGGAGACGGAGCCAGATGCTACGAGAAAAGACAATGATTATCGGTCACTTCAAGCCACCTGGTACACTAATGTGCTGACGGCTTGCATTGCAAAACAACTATTGATTTGTTTAGTTAGGTTGCAATCCTAAGCATACTTACTGGGTGCGGGGTGGGGGGAGACATGTCTCATTGAACTAAATAGGACTTACTTAGGAGTGAGCATGCTTAGGATCATGTTATCAGTGCCTTTATGCTTTGTATTATGTTTCATTTCCACCTTTCTCACTGGGATGTCAAATCAGGGATGGGCAAATCTTTCACTTTCGCATTTTTCCTGTCTTAAGTCCAGTTCTCCATATATCCACATCAGTTTGCTTTTTTTTGGGGGGGGGGGAAAGTCCTCATAAAAATTCACCGGCATTTTAGCGCAGATTTCTTCTAATATGCAAAAATTTACTATGCAATTTTGCTAATATACACATTTTGCAAAGCAATTTCTCTAAATATAATGCATCTTTATTCTATTTTCATCATCGACATTTTATTTGTCTGCCACCTTTCCACAGTTCGAGGCGGCTTACAGCATGAAAAGATTTGCAAAATTACAAACATAACAAAAGTTCTCATAAACAATAAATAAAAGACATCAAAAAGTACAAAAGAAAACTGAAGCATTTTCACACAAATCATAATATATAAAAATAAAGATACAAAATATTGATATCAATAACAGCAACAAAACCCCCTAAACAAAACCCCAGCCCAAAAGTCTGTCCTGCAGCCTCAGCTTTTGTAGCTGGAGTCAGTCAGGTTCACATATAGTTTTGGAACATGTGTATTAATTAGGTAGGTTCACCTTTAATTGCAAACTGCATCAAACTGCTGCCTCATCCCTAAGTACAAAATCTGGCAAATCAATTGAAAACATATACAATGTTACAATAATTTGCTGTACAACAATAATAAGCATGAATTGATTAAATCAAACCAACTATTTCATCCAACCGACATAAAGCCTGAAGCAGGCCACTATGAACAAAATGAAGCCAAATATACCCATTTTATTTTAAAGTAATCCAAAAGAGAAATGCTTTAAAATCTTGCCTAAATGACAAGGAAGAGGCTGATTGTATTGTATTGTAGTTCCACTACTGTCTCTCTTGCCAGCCAGCCTCGCTTCCAGGTGGGTATATGAACAATACTCTGGCAGGCTTGTATGAGTGCAGCTGGCCCTTAACATAACATGGTCCCAAACAATTTAGGGCTTTAAAGTCATCCCTAACACTTTGAATTAGGCCCAGAAGCAAACAGGCAATCTACAACTGAGGTGATATGGCCTCAATATTCAGTCTCTATCTATAGAAGGACTTAAAGATTCCTGCCAGATCAGACCAAAATCCTGTCTAGTCCACCATTTTGTTCTCACAGTGACCAACCAGCTGCTTATGGGAAGCCTGAGGACTTGAGTGCAGCAACACTGTCACCACTCATGACCGCTAGAAAATGGCATTCAGAGATGTAATCCCTCTATCACCGGAGGTTTAATATAACTGTCATGACTAGAAGCCACTGGGGGCCTTTTCCCTCCATGAACTTGTCTAATCTGCTTTCAAAAGCCATCCCAGTTGGTGGCCAGTGCTACATATTGCGGGAGCAAGCTGTAGTTTAACTAAGTCTGAAGCACTTTCTTTTGTCTGTCTTGACTCTTCCAACAGTCACCTTAATTGGATGCTCATATTGGAGGGGGGCAGAGCCAGAAGCAGTCTGAGAGAGGAGCTCCAACAGACACCAACATACTGACTTTTTCTTTGTGGTGAATTTTATGTGAAGAACCTCTAAGGTATCTCAAGTAGGATGGTGGATGCTGGTCAAGCAGGAGAATGGTAGATTGGCAGCTCCATTGTGTACACACCTCTCTGTGTGTAAGAGTGGATGAATCTGGAGAAGCACTGGACTATTATTTAACCAATAAAATATTAGAAGTCACATGTCAAATGCTGTTGACTGACAAAACATCAAATGCTGTCATTTAACAAATATTGCATGCCAAATGTCATAGGTTGAACACTGGAAGTTGTCTCACATACAGTACTGCATGTCAAATGCTGCAAATTGTTGTCAAAGACTCCATGTCAATATTTGCAGAGAACAATTTTAGCAAATTGGTTTATTCAAAGAAGAAGAAGAAGAAGAAGAAGAAATATGACTAAGTGTGACTAAGTTGGGTACCACCTATAAATAATATTGTTAATAAAACTAGGAGCAATAGCAAGCTCCAAAAACAATTTAAAAACTGAGAAAATAATAAAGGTATTTGCCTAGCATATAAATGAAAAGTAGATGAGTCTCACAGGTGAGAGAATTCCAGGAGTGGGTGGCCACCACAGAAAAGGCCCTGTACCCAAATCACTTCTCATAGCAGGGCCCCTCAGAAGAGCACCTTTTGCGACAATATCAGTGCACAGACAGAGGTGTGTGAAAGCAAGCATTCTTTGGAACCCCAGACCTTAAGCAGAGCTTTAAGGTGAAGATGTTTAAACTCTGGATCAAAGATCTTCCACCTGTGCTTTAAACAAACCGAAGTTTGCGAACAAAGGCAGGCCTGTGTACATTGTACTGCATTTGTCTGAGGAGCAGGGTCATGTCCATTTTGGTTTCTCCCAGTTTCTCATTTCCCCAGTCTTCAGTTTTCTACATTTCTATATCTGTTGGTTTTTGTTTTTTTCAATGTCATGACAATTTGTCAGGATTTTTGTGTGAATTTCACTTACTATACACATTGAGCCTAATATGCACATATATGTGAAGCAATTTCCACCGATATAGTGCATTACTGTATGTTCTTTCCCCAAAACATATGCATTTATATGAACACATTATCGGAGCATGTGCTTTTTTTGGGTGCAAATCATTTGGCTGCAGAACTGACATGTCATAGTATGCAATACTTGATGTGCCTTGCAGGTGAGAGAATTTCATGTCGGCAGAACCGCCATTGTGAAGGCCCTCTATCTTCCCTTATGAGTAGGGAAGGGTTGTAGTTCAGTAGTAGAATATCTGCTTTGCATACAGGAAGTTCTGGTTTCAATCCCTGGTATCTCCAGGTAGGGCTGGATAAGATCTCCACCTGAATTCCTGGACAACCCCTGCCGATCAGGGTAGACTCTGAGATTGGTGGACTGATGCTCTGTCCCAGTATAAGTCAGGTCCCTAGGCTACTGTATGCAAAATAGAAGGTTTTCACTAATTTGTAGCCTTGACTGAAATTGGCATGGAAGTGTAGATAATGGTGTTTACTCAACTTCTCGATGATGCTTCACATTCAAGTATTAAAGAACAGCAACAATTGAATACAGCAATCACTACCTCAATATGTTTGGAAGGTAAAGTTTCAGAACAGAGTGCTCCTAATAAGGACTAAATCCATCATTTTATATGCCTAATGCATTTTGAAAAGAAGTATGAATCTATTAACTTTTTAAAACCTTGAAGCAGGTGAAGTTGGAGTAGCTAGGCAGCTTCTAGTCTAGCAGTACTGAGATGGAGGGTTCCTCATTTCACAAAGTTTGTCAGTGAGAGGCCAATCATTTCAGAAGCCTTTCCTGGCGTTCATGAGCAAGTCAAAGTCTTTGCATCCTTCAAAGTGGCAATTGCCATTTGAAAAGATATCCATCCCGATTCTTCTCCCTCTCCCAACAAGCTCTTGGCAATGGGTGGGGGTCACAGCTCAGTGGTGGAATGCCAGCTTTGCATGTAGACCAAGTTCGGTCATAAGAATGTGGGAAGAGGATCAGACCACATGCCCATCTGACCCTGAATCCTGTTTCTCGCAGTGGCCAACCAGTTGGCTAAAGGAAGCCCACAAGCAGGACAGGAGGGTAATGGTAATGATGATGATGATGATGATGATGATGATGACGATGATGATAATAATAATAATAATTTATTTATACCCCGCCCATCTGGCTGAGTTTCCCCAGCCACTCTGGGCGGCTCCCAATCAAGTGTTAAAAACAATACAGCATTAAATATTAAAAACTTCCCTAAACAGGGTTGCCTTCAGCTGCTGATTTCCTTCACATCTGAAGGGAGGGCGTTCCACAGGGCAGGCGCCACTACCGAGAAGGCCCTCTGTCTGGTTCCCTGTACCCTCACTTCTCACAATGAGGGAACCGCCAGAAGGCCCTCGGTGCTGGATCTCAGTGTCCAGACAGAACGATGGGGGTGGAGATGCTCCTTCATGCCATCTCTTGCTGCTGTTCTGCAATATGACCGTCCCAAGACATTGCGCTGCTCAAGGTGAAGGACAGAACTCTTTCACCCAATTCATGTAAGTGTTATGGACTGGCTGGATGCTGAGAAGTGGTTGGAGGCACCAAGGGGACCCCCAGGGGAAGATGGCTCAGAGCCCAGGGATTGTTGGTGGGATGATGACAAGTTGTCAGAGAGAGAAGAGGGAGCAGATGTGGGGGGGGGGAGGTGTCAGAAGCTGAAGAGGCAACAGGTTTTAGGGAGCAAAAGGAAGCTGTGGCAGTGCAGAATCAGAGGCCGAAGTGCAAGCTGGAGAGGAAGAGGGGTCAAGAGGCAGAGTGGAGGCAGGCTGCTGAAGAAACCAGGGAGTCTCCCGCTCCTGCTGTGACCAGCTCCCCTCCCCCCTGGTCTCCTAAAACACCAGGAGGAATGAAGAGGGCAGAGCAAAGAGAGACAAGGCAAAGGAGCCTCAGGTTGCTGGGAAAGGAACCGGAAGGTAAGCCTTAGAGAGCAGTGGGAAGATGGGGACCTTCAGTCCTCACAATTGTCTTCTTGGGGCAAGACCTCCTGGGAAGAGTTGCTGTGATTGCTAGGCCTGCGGTTTTTTTGTTTCTTTGAATGAAGAGTTGACTTCACTGACACCAGGTGTTTTATTGCTGACCGGCTCCTGACAGTAAGATGTTGAGTAGCAGCTGAATAATATTTTGACACTGACAATGACGCCCTGTCCTTCTGATTCATGAATGGGCCCAGGAAAGATGGGAGGAATGAAAGTCGCAGCCTCCAAAATGGGAGGGACAAAAGGTTGAAAATGGTGGAAAGGGCACCCATCCTCTTTTTTCTGACCTGTTAATGGCATTGCCTTCTTTTTATCTTTTGTCTCCACCAGAATGTGGAGATAAGTTAATCAATGGCTACAGAGCTCAGAATCAGGTTGCTTAAGACACCATCTTATCCTTTATAGTAGATCCCTGCAGTCTGTGGAAAGTTTCTGCTGCAAGTTCCAAGAATCTCAGAAACGCACTCCACAGTAATTCAGAAAAGGGCTTTTAGTGTTGCTGCCTTTGTTCTATGGAATAGCATCCCTGTTAAGATATGACTCACTATGTGCACTTTTCAGGAACAGCTGAAGACATTTTTGGCCCAATAGACTTTCCTAGCTGAAAAAATGGGGGCTTTGCGATGAGTGTCTATCTTGTATGGTTTTTAACTTCATTTTGAATGTATCCAATTTGTGTGTATTTTCATCTTTTTGCTGTTTTTATTGTACATCGCATTGAGATAGTTGTGTAGGAGATGAATAAATTAAGAAGGATGGTGATGATAACAACAACATGAAGAATGATAATAATAAATAATTAGGGAAGTTATTCTGACTTGAGAACCAGTGTGGTGTAGTGGTTAAGAGCAGGGGACTTGTAATCTGGTGAACCGGGTTCGCTTCCCTGCTCCTCCACATGCAGCTTCTGTTTTGTTTTTTTTTTAATTTATTTATTAAATTTTGACATAAATATATTTCACAAACGTACAAAAGACAAAATGAAAAAGAAAAAACAGAAAAAGAGAAGAAAAATAAAGAAAAGAAAAAGAAAAAGAGAAAAAAGAGAAAAACCCGAAATACATACAACTTTAAATGACATTGATCGACTTCCCTTTATCTCGATTTCGGAAAATATTGCCTTGTTTATCTATCTGCTGTGTCTATTCCTTAATAAAACTTTTTACGTAGTAAGCGTTATCTCATGCCTACTGTGATTTCTGTAAGTACATATGTGTTTCTGATCAACATTTTGATTTTCCCCTTGTCTCTGTTTCCATATATATCCTAAATTTATTCCATTCATTGTTAAATTTTGCACTTCTTTGATTTCTTATTTTCTGTGTCAATTTAGCCAACTCCAAATAATCAGATAATTTAAGTTGCCACTCCTTTAGTGTTGGGATTTTTGGTGTTTTCCAGTACTGTGCTATGAGGGTTCTGGCGGCCACCGTTGCATATTGAAAAAAGGTTATATCTTCTTCTTTGATATCCTTACCAATTATCCCCAGCAGGAAGGCTTCGGGTTTTTTAACAAACGTATATTTAAGAATTTTTTTTAATTCATTATAGATGGATTCCCAAATTTTTTTGAGAATCTCGCACGTCCACCAAGTATGGATGAAATCGCCCTCCTTGCTCTTACATTTCCAACACAGTTTATCGCCCGTTCTATACATTTTATGTAGTTTTACCGGCGTTATGTACCATCTGTACATCATCTTATACATGTTTTCCTTTAGTGTCGTGCATGCTGAGAAATTCATATCTTTACACCACAATGCCTTCCATTTGTCAAACTCTATGTTGTATCCTAGGTCTACCGCCCACTTCACCATCACTTCCTTTACTTCCTCGTCCTTGGTGTCCCACTCAAGCAGCTGGTTGTGCATTTTTGATAATAATTTTGTTTTACTTTCTATTATTTCAATCTGAAATCTAGATTTCTTGTCATTTATTCCGATCTTATTATCTTCCCTCCACATTGAATTAATTTGATGGTATTGAATCCAGCCAGTCAGCTTGCTTTTTATTTCTTCGTAAGGTCTAATCCTCCACCCAGATTCTGTTTTGGTTAGTAAATCTTCATATGTCCATCTTTCCCCCTCGATGTTTAATTTTTTAATTGTTAAAATGTCTATTGGTGATAACCACCAGGGCGTTTTCTGCTCCAACAATTTTTTATTCCTTTCCCACACTTCCAGCAGTGGCCCTCTGAGAATGTGATTAGAAAAACCTTTATGAACCCTTCCTTTGTCTCGCCATAAATAGGCATGCCAACCGAATCTTAGATTAAACCCCTCTAGATCTAACAAATTTTTGTTTTTGATGACAATCCAGTCTTTTACCCAACAAAGACATGCTGCTTCGTAATATAACCTCAAATTTGGAACCGCAAGACCACCCCTATCTCTTTGGTCTGTCAGCAATTTAAATCTAATTCTTGGTCTCTTTCCCTGCCAAATGAATTTAGAAAGTAATCTCTGCCATTCTTTGAATATTGAGGTTCCTCTAATTATCGGTATATTCTGGAATAGGAAGAGTAATTTAGGTAGTAAGCTCATTTTAATCGCCGCCATTCTCCCCAACCACGAGAGATGTATTCTATTCCATGTATTCAAGTCCTTCATTATTTCTTTCCATGTTTTCTTGTAGTTATTTTCAATCAGATTTATATTTTTCATAGTTAACCATAGTTAACCACATGCAGCTTCTGGGTGACCTTGGGCTAGTCACACTTCTCTGAAGTCTCTCAACCTCACTCACCTCACAGAGTGTTTGTTGTGGGGGAGGAAGGGAAAGGAGATTGTTAGCTGCTTTGAGCTGCCTTAGGGTAGTGATAAAGCGGGATATCAAATCCAAACTCCTCTTCCTCCTCTTCTTCTTTTAGAAGACATCTGGAGGCAACCCTGTTTAGGGAAGTTTTTAATATTTGATGAATTATTGTATTTTAATCTTTTGTTGGAAGTTGCCCAGAGTGGCTGGGGAAACCCAGCCAGATGGGCGGGGTATAAATAAATGTTGTTGTTGTTGTTGTTATTATTATTATTATTATTATTATTATTATTATTATTCCTCAATTTAGGATTGGGAAATCAGTCTGTCTATGTAGACAATACTGAGTTAGATGGACCAATGATTTGATTCTGTAAAATGTCAGTTACTGGGTGGGCTGGGCTGGGGAGGGGAGGTTTAGGGTGTACTCTTCGCATAAAGGATGGAGACCAACACACTTTTATAAGAACAAACTCAACCTCACGTTAGGCATGAGAAAAGGCTGCTAGAAATCTGTGGCCAGTATTCAATGATCGAGTTTTATCAGCAAATGCCCTGTGCAAGGACTTCCACTCTCCTTAATCTTCCTCTGTGCATCCCCAAAAATTGACTCGGGGGTTGTATGTGTCAAGAGAACCCAAAGAGTGGCACAGGGGGGAGGGGGCGATCATTTCATCTGGCAAGCTGATTGCCTTAGCCCAGTGTTGAATTCCTCCTCGCGTTCTCATTTGCCCCAGTGACTGGTGTCTAGCATTCCTGAACTTTGTATAAAACCTGGATTGGAACCACTCCAGACTCTGGTGGTTGGGAATACATAAGACGCAGACTGCATTCCTTAACATCACACGGGGGAGAATTTTGCTGAGGACTGTCTACTTCAAAGTGGCTTTTGTCACTTTCAAGAATGGATAGGTGAACTAAGGCCCGGGGGCTGGATCCAGCCCAATCGCCTTCTAAATCCGGCCCACAGATGGTCCGGGAATCAATGTGCTTTTACATTAGTAGAATGTGTCCTTTTATTTAAAATGCATCTCCGGGTTATTTGTGGGGCCTGCCTGGTGTTTTTACATGAGTAGAATGTGTGCTTTTATTTAAAATGCATCCTTGGGTTATTTGTGGGGCATAGGAATTCGTTCTCCCCCCCCCCCAAAAAAAATATAGTCCGGCCCCCCACAAGGTCTGAGGGACAGTGGACCGGCCCCCTGCTCAAAAAGTTTGCTGACCCCTGCTTTAAAGGATGCAATCCACAGTTCTGTCCCCAGTGTGTTTCCTTGGCTGCTTGTCCAGCAAAGGGAGACTGTGAATGGTTTCTTTTTAAAGCGTTCTTACAGAATGCTTATTGCAATCCCTCCTCCTCTCTTGGCAAATGCATTATTAAGAGAGTGGAACGTTTTGATTTCACAGTAAAAGGCGACTTTCCACCTTTGGGAAGTGCTCCTCTTTCAAAGCGTATTTCACATCGCACGCACACCCGCAAATGGCACCTTTCATTGTTAAAAAATGAACCCCACAAAAATTTGGTGGAGGCCCAGATTATTTAATAAAAATACAGAGCAGTCTGGAAATACATGATTTTAACCAGCAGATGGCACACTTGCACAATTGACTTTGCTCTTAAACCCCAGCAGACACTCGGGGAGTCTAGAGAGCAGCAGCTACTTCTAAGAACAAACGGCAGTGTTTTCCCAAGCTCTTGCCAATAAAAACTAGAGGACTGAGACTGCCTTTGCTGGCAGAGGAAATTGTGTGCTTGTGCTGTAAATGGTGGGTGCTCAACTCAACTGCTGCAAATATGGAAAGCTGGATTGGGGCCATGATGTTTCAGACCATGCCATAGTTACTACAGTGGTACCTCGGGTTACATACACTTCAGGTTACAGACTCCACTAACCCAGAAATATTACCTCGGGCTAAGAACTTTGCTTCAGGATGAGAACAGAAATCGTGCTCCAGCGGCAGCAGGAGGCCCCATTAGCTAAAGTGGTGCTTCAGGTTAAGAACAGTTTCAGGTTAAGAACAGACCTTCAGAACGAATTAAGTACTTAACCTGAGGTACCACTGTATTTGTTTCACTCTTTCCCCAGTGAAACTCCATCCACTTTTAGTATTTGAAAAATAAGGCTGAATTTGATAGCTGTCAAAGCTTCAGAGCTTGTCCATTATGCACTGATATTTAGGGGGGAATTCACATTTCTTTTTTCATTTTTCAAAACTCAATACACTTCAGGAGTGCTATTGCATTCAGGTCCCGTTTTCAGGATTCCCTCAGGCATCTGTTTGTCCCCAGTGAGAGAAAAGGGTGCTCAGCCAAATGAGTATAACATATTCTTATGGTATAACATCAGTTTGCATGTCTAATTAACAAAACTTTTTTTTTTTTAACTTCAGGAGAAAACAAGTTTGAACATGGCAAATATACTGAATTGTTATGTACTGAGTTGAATAGGATCCAAAATGCAGCAGTCTGATTGGTCCTAGAACAATAGGATTCAGAATGCAGCAGTCTGATTAGTCCTAGAACAATAGGATCCAGAATGCAGCAGTCTGATTGGTCCTAGAACAATGCAGCAGTATGATTGGTCCGCAGGAGCCACCCAATCCAGCTCCAGGTGGAAGTGAATCCACAACCTGATTGGCCTACAGGAGAATCCCAGAATTAGCCAATCACGTGAAGCCCATTGTGTAAATAATGTTTATAAAGCAGATATTGTGGGGGAACTTCCATTCCCCCTCACCACTATGAGCTGAATAAAGAGCATGAAATCCACTCTCGACTCCGAGTATATTTCATGAATATAACCATCATTTTGTAATGAAACAGTTATAAAACAGTCAAATTAGCTTTGGGGTGGGTTTTTTTTTTAAGTGTTACCAAATTTTCACCTACTTTGATGGGTTCTTTCGAAAGCAAAAACAAGTTAGTTGTGTGGTTTTTTTTGAAAAAAGTTCCGTTTGTGGAGGATTGGTGGTACCCCAGTGTGTTAATGAACTAAATCACTGATTACTCTTTTTGCCTTGTGTCCTCTTAAATGTAATGGGCCATGCAATGGAGCTATTTAAAAATAAATAAATAAAGTAAAATAAAACAAGGCAAATGACACCAGATTAGTCTGAAGAAATCAATACTTGGGGCGGGGGGGGGGGATGCCACTCTTCAAGTACCTGATGGGAGGTCACATGTCAGTGGGCAAAGACTTTCTTTTTGCTGCCCTGCCCCTGAGGTAGGGATGTCAGAGAATTCCGATGGAAGGGGGTGGGGGTGGGGAATTGCCAGAGTTCACTTAGTCATCTGGAACAGAAAACACAATCGGTGTTTGCTCATTCTGGAAATGATCCATAATGATTCATAACCGATGACTCCCTCTGCCCGTTTGCATTGTGTTTCGTTCACACTGAAATGAATAGAGTGGAATAATGGGGTGATCGCACAATTAATTAATGCTGTAATTAATTATGTGAAATTTTGCTATGGTGGACCGCAAGACAAACAACATAGGTTATGTTGGAAACTGAATCACTGCCTGTGATGTATACAGGGCAGAATGGAAAGTGATTCTGCCTTTCATCCATACTGGGGTGTGGGGGGTGGGAAGAGATTGAATGTGGTCAAGTTACAGGTGGTTACATTTTGAGACAGGTTTGTAGAAACCCTGTGGCTGTGGATAGGACAACCTGCGCCCAACGCTCCCTATGTGTGCTGCCCAATGCACTCAGACTCTAACCTTCCCCGTATTGAGTAGGGTAGCTCTTCAGGGACCTTACACTCACATTCACTTTGACATGAATGGGACCCTGCTTGATTGGGGGCCCTGATAAAACAGGATCCTTGATTGCATGAGGTGGTCAACTTGCGTTCAAGTCAACATGAGTAGAAGCTCCTGGCAGACCCATGCTGCTCAGCCTGGAGGCACAATGCACACAGGGACAGGGCTTTGCGGTTGGGCTTCTTTGCATGTTCAAGCAAATACCTGGATGCACCTCTGGGTAGAACATTAGGAGAAGCCTCTTGGTGGCAAGAGTAGCTAAGACAATGGAACAAATTGCCTAGAGGGGTGATGGGTTCTCCCTCAATGGGGGTCTCCAAGCACAGCCTGGGGAGCCATCTGCTAGAGTGCATCTGCTAGAGTGTATTTTTGGTCTTCTGAACTTCTCCCTTATGGACAACAGCCTTTTGGGACGCTGCTGGGGTGGTGGGAGACTAAATTCTGGACATGTTGGCTGGGCATTTTCATAGGATTCCATCTTTCATTGGAATGCCACAGTTTAACTGAACTATATAAAAGTTAGTTCTGTCCTGGTATTGCTCCACAAAGTTGATGAATTTTGATGGTCACTTGGAAGGGTGGCTGCTAAGCCTTGCTTTGGATGGTTGTTGAAAACACCCAACCACTCATACAGATAGACAAATCTGACCATTTGGGTTTCTCTTGGCTTCTCATTTTTTCAATCTTAAGTTCTCCAGATTTCCACATCAGTTTGCAACGTTTCTCTTTCTTTAAAAAATAAATCCTCCTGAAAATTCATCAGCATATTAATGTGAATTTATCCTAATAAACACATCTTTGTGTTTGACCTTATATGCAATTTCCCCCCAAATCCATTTCCCATAATATAATGCATTTTTGTATGTTACTTTCACTAATATACTGCTTTCTCTAATATACTCAAATATATGCATTTTTGTTCACATTACTTGGTTGGACAACGGCACTGCAAAATTCAAAGAAGCACCAGTTTTAAATAATAGCTGTGTCTCAGTTCACAGCTTGGTTTGGAGAGGGCGAATTTGGTAGGTTTGCCTTTAAATGTGAAATGGAATTAAATTTCTCCTCCATCCCTTTCCCTGAACTACAGTGGCTTCTGGGGTGTGAATCTGTTTTGCACAGTCAATCATGTTCATTTTGGAAAGCTGGCTTTCCTATACACACTTATCTTGAAGCAAAATCTGATTGAACTCAATTGGAACATGCCTAGGATTGCACTATAAGGAGCTACATAGTAGAGATTTATAAATTTATGAATGGGGCACAGAAACAGAAAGGTAGGCTTCCCCTCATCTTTCTGCCATAATACAAATCACCCAGGGGAACTGATTGGCAGAAGATTCAGGACAGACAAAAAGAAAAAAATGTCGTTGAAGCCACTTCCTTAAATGGCTTTAAAAGGAGATCAGGAACTGGTCTATAAATGGATATTTGCCACAGTAACTACATGGAACCTCCGGCTTCAGAGTCCTCCTCATCAGTAAAAGTGGGTTTTCGGAGAAATTTTTCACCGCTCCAAATAGTCAGAGATTTGATTCAGTATGTAAGTTTGTCTTACATTTACTGAATAACAGCAACAACATGTGTGTATGTCATCCAGGAGAGCTTTCTCTGTCATATGCTGAAAACACAACTAGCCACTGACACCTGAGATACTTGCATTTTTAGGACCCACCCTGTTCTTCTGGTTGTAAATTGTTTAAAATGATTTTTAATATTGTGTTTTATATTGTTGTAGCCTGCCCTGGGACCGTAAGGTGAAGTGTGGCCAAGAAATCCAATTAACTGAGTACCAATTTCTTAAGATACATCCTGTAAGCTTTTCTGCGAGAGGGAAGACTCAATAGTACATAAATCTTTAGTATCAAATTAAATCCAAAGCAAGATACCAGTCACTACTATGATCAGGAAAAACCCCAATGCATACTTTCATACTACAGGTATCTTCTGGAGATGAGTCAATATGAACGAGTTATTGCACAATAACCTGAGCCAGTACCAGCCTAAGTTTCCAAATACCTTTTCTGCATCTGAATAACAAGCTTTTTTGGAAAGTAGGAATTTAATCATGTTTGAGAGAGCCCAGACTGTGGTAAAATTTTGCCTGATCAACACAACATGAGGTAAAACTAATCCCATTAAGTGAGACACTTGGTCCATTTTTACACTTAATACATTGTTAAGAAACTCCATTTTATTCCTATAGTCATGATGACACTATGATTTGTATGAGTTTAAAATGCAAAACTGCACAAGTTATGTCTTTTTTCCATTATTTTTAGTAAGAGTTAGCAAACTGGCTACTACTGGCAGAAGCAGCAGTAAAGCATAACACTGGAGGGGGAAGGGGAGGAATAAATGTTAAGTATGTGTTTCAGTATGTGCTTTTGAATTATGGTGCTGGAGGAGACTCTTGAGAGTCCCATGGACTGCAAGAAGATCAAACCTATCCATTCGTAAGGAAATCAGCCCTGAGTGCTCACTGGAAGGACAGATCGTGAAGCTGAGGCTCCAATACTTTGGCCACCTCATGAGAAGAGAAGACTCTCTGGAAAAGACCGTGATGTTAGGAAAGATGGAGGGCACAAGGAGAAGGGGACGACAGAGGACGAGATGGTTGGATAGTGTTCTAGAAGCTACCAGCATGAGTCTGACCAAACTGCGGGAGGCAGTGGAAGACAGGAGTGCCTGGCGTGCTCTGGTCCATGGGGTCACGAAGAGTTGGACACGACTAAACGACTAAACAACAACAACAACATGTGTTTCAGGAATGAAGCAATACACACAGTCATCTAAAAGAGGGCTCTCTGTAAGACCAGTAAGTCCAGGGTCTAAAACTACCTAGCTTCACCACTGTTCAGAAGCATAGCCTGAAATTAAGGATAGAACTTTTTTCATGTATGCCACAATAGCAGCAAGAAGACTTATCGCAAAGTATTGGAAGATCTACCCACCCGGGAAGAATGGCAGATGAAGGTGATGGATTATATGGAACTGGCAGAAATGACTGGCAGAATCCGAGACCAGGGAGAAGAGTCGGTAGAAGAAGACTGGAAGAAATTTAATGACTATCTACAGAAATATTGTAAAATTAAGGAATGTTAGAAGGATGTTGGAACGAAGTTATGTGGTTTTAGCAGTAATGTTATAAAGGAGTATTTAAAGATGGATTATTAACAGGTGAGAATGTAAAGTTATAATATATTAAGATAAATTATTATGATAAAAGTAAAAATGGAAAGGATTTGCTGAAATAACTAATTGAACTAGAATACAAAAAAGGGAGGTGTGGGGAGGTCAGGGAAACAAGCAAATGAAAGTTAAGACATCGAAAGGTTGATTTGTTTTTAATTGTTTTTACTTTTTTGTATTTTGTATTTTTTGTTTTTCTCTCTTTTCTCTGTTTTTATTCTTGTATTTTAATATTTTAATAAATATTATTTTTTTAAAAAACAGAAGCATAGCCTGAAATTAACCGACAGCCTTAATAGGCTTCTCAAAGCTGTGTGTGGTTTGCCTTGGAGTCTTTGTAAAAAAACGTTTCTGGTGACTCACCTTTTTGTTTTGCAACAGTCCGTGACAGTCTTTTTAAAAACACACAACAACAGCTTGTCTGACTGATGTATTGAAGAGCAAGGCTATATTATACACTCAATGTATATTATACACTCAGTGTCTTGTCAGGAACTAAGCATCCTGGAGGATCCTTAACATCTGGAGAATCTGAAGATGTCTGGTCTGTGCTCATTCATTACTGCATCACAGGAGGTGATAGAGCAGGCATTTTATGCAAAAGCTGTTGACTAAGTTATTTTTTCTTGCTTTGGCTAAGGGCCTCACGTAAGAAGCTATATATATATATTTAAGAAAAGAAAAAAGAAGCTGCACTCCATTCTCTAACAATGCCGGTTCTTGAGGACAAAAACCAATCACAACTGTGCTCCAGCAGGTCTTAATTGTCATCAACAGGAAAAATAGGTAGGTCCCTGATCCAAGCGAGTTTATAACGTAAAAGAATGGTGTGGGGGAGTTCAAGCTTGCAACATCTACTTTGTTTTTCCCCCATAGGCCTTGTAGCCCATCAAGTGCAAATTAGTAGCCTAGAAATCTTGGGGGTGTGAGACATTATACGCTTAGAAGTAAGGAAGAGGATGTCTCTGAGTGTACTGGATCCCAAGAATTTGTTTTCAGTACACGAGGCAACCATTTTGAACACATTCAACTGGTGCACGGTGGCTGGTGCGTGGGTCCGTTTGGACCTGGAAGAGGGCCGAACAGGGTTCTTTGCAGTGGCTCCCCATCTATGGAACGCTCTCCCCAGGAAAGTTCACCTGGCGCCTTCATTATACACCTTTAGGCACCAGGCAAAAGCATTCCTTTTAAACCAGGCCTTTAGTTGATCTTATTGACATCCAATACCCTTTTAGAATGCGACTTTTTTGGGGAGGAGGGTTATTGGGTTACTGCTTTTGGTTTGATTTCATATGCTGTGATCTTGTTGTGAATCGCCCTGAGACCTCCAGGTATAGGATGCTGTATAAGTTGAAATAATAATAATAATAATAATAATAATAATAATAATAATAATAATAGGGTGGGGCGGGCTTATGTGTACTCTGCTGAGCTACGCGGGGGCCAGGAAAAATGGGGGCCTGTTCTAGACCTGATCTCACAGCCCTTTCACACAAAACCAGACCTGAGCTTGCAGTCCTTTCACACCCCGCCTAATTCTGGAGGGAAAGTTTTTGCTATGAAGTGCGAAATCCTTGGTGATCCAGTGCAAATCACCCAGAGATCTATCAATAGATCCTGTTCAGGTTTCTGCCTACACTGAGCAGTAATCTCAAGCTAGGACTCAGGTGACTACCAGAGCATGAATGAGAGATTTCTCTGAGTGGGAGGAAGAGGAAGGGCCAAGTGGATTTCTTACAATGCTGTTCAGGGAGTGAGGCGACTTGCTGACTGATTGAATGTGGGGAGCAAAGGAGAGAAGAAGAAGATGCATGCCTGTAATGTTCTAGGGGTTGCTTGTGCGTAAATTGGCGCCACGCTTGGCTGGGTTACCTGGGTGAACCCTTTCTGTCCGGACAGCCACTCATCTGTGGCTGCCTCAATCGCTAGCAGAATCTGTCAGTGGGCGTTTCTTGAACTTCTTTCAGCAAAGAAGCTCTTTGACGCCTAGTCTCCGCCTACTCTCCCTGTGCGGAAGCCTTCTGCGCAGGGAGGGCGTGGGCAGCGGAGGACCCGTGCTCTCCCCGCTGGTCTCCGGCGAGGAGTCATGGAGCCCCCTCGCCGATTCCCCCATCTGCCCCCCTTCTCCACTGGTGCTACGCTGATTTCCTTCCCCAGAAGATGGGCTGCCTCTCTCCCTCCTGGGACGCTCTCCAGCATCCCTCTGGAGCCCTCCCTCCTCCTCCGGCTCCGATGGCAGTTCCCTGACAATGCCCCATCAACAGTGTGAACCTGAGGATAGGAAGGCTGACATAGATGAGTCTGAGACATCCAGGTGAATAGGTAGGAAGAGATACAATACTAAAGACAGGAGGAAATGCCTGTACTAATAAAACCCTTGGCCATTTACTAAGCAAACACAGCATTGCTCAGTTCTTGCAATTACTTGTCATGTAGCAACCATTATTTTATGAAAAATCACTTCTTTTAAAATTGCTATAGTGTGCCAGAGATGCTTAGGTTAGATTTGTTAGATTGGATGGAAGTTAGCAATCTATCCCTTTTGATAGTGGGTGCATGTGGATATTTGGTGACTTTCAGGGAGAGGTGTCTTTCCTGGGGGCATTGTGTCCCAGAAATGCAGGCAGTGTAGCCAATGTACCTCGTGAAAAAAAGGCAGGAAGGAAGGAGAAATTTAAAAAATTAAATAACTACTTCATATTTAAAATAAGATAAAAAATACTGAAATTCACTCCCCACCTCCTCCAAAGCAGTAAGTGCAACAAAACATCTCTGAAAATATCAGGCAACTGATTCACTTCCAGGTAAATGGATGCGTTTCAGCAGGAAGGGCATTTGAAGGACAATTGGGTGGTTGAATCCTGCTTGTCTGTCTCAATCTTTCAGTACACGTGATCCAGTTTCTACTTCCCCACATCCACAAACACCTTGTAGTCCATGCAACAATGGTACCTCGGGTTAAGTACTTAATTTGTTCCGGAGGTCCGTTCTTAACCTGAAACTGTTCTTAACCTGAAGCACCACTTTAGCTAATGGGGGCCTCCTGCTGCCGCAGTGGGATTTCTGTTCCCATCCTGAAGCAAAGTTCTTAACCCGAGGTAATATTTTTGGGTTAGCAGAGTCTGTAACCTGAAGCGTATGTAACCCAAGGTACCACTGTATTTCCCTTTGTATTTGTAGGTCAAACTGTTGCAGCAGCAAAAAATTTACTTATTCATCAGTTCTGAGGAGAGGTACAAAGCTTCTCTCTGTAAATGAGCACAATACAGCTACTGCAGTTGCCTTCTCTGCCCCTTGAGTTGTCTCCTGATTGGAGGGGACATGCACTATGTTGTGGTCCTGTGTCATCTTTTGTTCTCTTAGATGTGGGTCATTATGCCTTGTCCTCACAGTAGTCTTTGGGCATTTTGTGCTATTCTGTGCTCTCACAGCAGCCATTTTGTGACTGGTCCCCATGGTCATTTCTCAAAATTTGAAATTTGCCCTTAAAGGTAGACAACCTTGTATTTATCACGAAATAAACCATAAAGAAGTGCCATGTGAGTGTCTCTGAGGAGGCTATTCAACAGTTGGGGTGTCACCACTGAGAAGGCTAGCAGCCACCCTCATTTGATAAGGTACTTTCAAAGAAGATCTTAAGATCTGGGTAGGCAATTACAGGAGAAGACTTTCCCCCTCCCCCAAACAACCCGATCCCAAGCTGCTCAACATTTTAGAGCTTAAAATCTAGACTTCCAAGTGGACCTCAACATGGAATGGAAGCCAGCACAGTTGATAAAGCACTGATAAAATATGGTCAAAATGTCCAGAGCCAGTTAATAATCTTGTGGCCTTATTTTTGAACTGTCATTTCTGAACCGTCTTCAGTGTCAGCCCTACAAAGGGTGCACTGCAATGTGGAAGGTTATGACAAAAGCATCTCCTGTGAGCCCTTCATGTCTAAAACAGATATTTTGTCCAGCAGAACAGGAGTTTCATATTTAACCTGCAGTGAGTTTGAAAAAGAAATAATTCGTTTACATTTCTCACATCCTCAAGGCTAAAATGCAAAAGGAATGAAGCAACAAAGAAAATCATGAATAGTACATTCTGTAAGACAGAAACTCCAAAGAAGAATGCATTGTAGCATGTATAAAGAACCAGGGAGCAAAGCCACATTTCAAGGTGAGATCAAGCGAAAAGAGTTCAGATATGCTATATAACCTGTAAAGAGGGCTTGACTCCTTAAGTTAATCACAAAATGCCTTATGGCATCAAAATTTAAATAAATGTATTTTATACGCTGTGAAATGTACCTTTGAACAGAATTTTATCTACCTCTAGAACAGCAAACTCATAACTTACTGACAAAAGGAACAAAGAGGGGCAAAAGACTTCGGGAGAATCATGGCAGACACTCAATGGAAGCATTTTCTTTGGAAAGGATTAGGCCTAGTTTTCACAGAAGGCCACCATCTCGCTGACATTTTGTTTTTTTCTGTGGAGAAGTATTCAGTGATGTGAGTCCTGAACTGCAGTCTGAAGTGGTATAGTGGGCACTTCCTGTCTGGCTGCCATGGCGAACCACTGTCCCTATGCCAGCGGAGCCTTTCCGTGCAGCTAATTGAGGATATATGGGAGTAATTATCCTCCCCCCAAAACCCCAGGGGGGGCTGCTTCACCCGCTGCTTCACCCGCAGATCGTCCGATACCTGCCGCCCATTCTGAAGGAATGCGGGGGGCAGGGGGAACTGGATGCATTGCACCACGCATTTCGGCAACTCCCCCAAGCTGTTGCCATGAGCAGAGGACACCTGTTTTATAAGATAAAATTTGGACTTAACTAACAGGCATGCTCTGAACTAGGGGAGATAAAGTACTCTGCTAACTGATTCAGCCACTGGGTGCCAAGGGTTCGACCTGGAGAAGGACTTTCACTGTAACTATCGGTATGTTGGGGGAGGTGACCCTCCATTATTTTCTCTTGATATATTTTGCATTTGCTGCTTTATTCAGCAAATCTCCCCCGAAGGACTGTCTGTTTGAAATATGCAAGCGGGACTGAAAGAGTATCTTGCTATCGTTATTGTTATGGTTTAACTCCAAAATTGACTGTATGAAAATTTGATTATGATTCTGGCAATGACCCTTAATGGAATGACAAAAAGAATATATGATGGGAGCTATGGCATTTTTACTGAGGCATCAGCTTGTCAGCAGCTGGAACAAGATCACAGAAGGGAATTTTGGATATACGCCCGGCGCTAATGGCGGAAGGCACATCTCCCTCTGTCTTGGATGTGACGCACTAAGAATTGCCTTTGTGTGCAGAAAGTGAAAGTGCATTGATGAGAACGCTGGATTACAACAGGACAATAAAGAAGAAGAGAATTAAAATATTTCACACAGAACTACAAAGGATTAATCCACTTGTTAAACGAACTCAGAGGCTGTTAAAAATAAACGAAGGATGAACATTGGAAATGTTTATAGGGACTATTTGGGCTAATTAAGGAATGCAGTACAATATTAGATCATCACTCCCCAAACTTCAGAGCATGGGAAGTCACCCAAAGATATATAATTTGGCATGATTATTCGGCTTTTTTATTTTATTATAATTTGGAATGTTTTAATAAGGTTTTTATTGGACTGTTAAACTGGAAAACTTAATACAGTGGTAAAGGTAAAGGTAAAGGTACCCCTGACCATTAGGTCCAGTCATGACCGACTCTGGGGTTGCGGTGCTCATCTCGCTTTAATGGCCGAGGGAGCCGGCGTTTGTCCGCAGACAGCTTCCGGGTCATGTGGCAAGCATGACTAAGCTGCTTCTGGCGAACCAGAGCAGCGCACGGAAACGCCGTTTACCTTCCCGCTGGAGTGGTACCTATTTATCTACTTGCACTTTGACGTGCTTTAGAACTGCTAGGTTGGCAGGAGCAGGGACCGAACAACGGGAGCTCACCCCGTCGTGGGGATTCGAACCGCCGACCTTCTGATCAGCAAGTAAGTCCTAGGCTCTGTGGTTTAACCCACAGCGCCACCCGCGTGCTGAATACAGTGGTACCTCAGGTTAAATACTTAATTCGTTCCGGAGGTCCATTCTTAACCTGAAACTGTTCTTAACCTGAAGCACCACTTTAGCTAATGGGGCCATCCACTGCCGCTGTGCTGCCGGAGCACGATTTCTGTTCTCATCCTGAAGCAAAGTTCTTAACCTAAAGCACTATTTCTGGATTAGCGGTGTCTGTAACCTGAAGCATATGTAACCTGAGGTACCACTGTAAATATCATTTTTTTAAAAAAATGAAGTGGTATAGTGGAGATGCAGGTATGGCATCTCAGTGATGTGGGCCTTAACCAGCCCTCAGCTCTGCGGCTGCTGTTGCTGAATGCCAGGTCTACTTTGAGTAGGACTTCTGTCGTCCATGATCTGATCTGTAAAACTAATACCCTGTTGTGTTAGCAGGGTGGAGTTGGTCTCACCCAGCTGTGCCCACCTGGGTACTCGGTGCAGCATCAGGGTAGACTGGGGGAGGAGCGTTGCTGTGGTTTGCAGAGATTGCATCTCTCTCTTGCTCTCTGTCAGTTACAGGGAGAACTAGAGTGCTTGTTCCTGGTACCGGGCAGTCGGGACAGATTAGGGATTCTGCTGGTTTACTACCTGCCTTGTTGCCCAGCAGTCTCCCTGCCTGAGCTGACAGACCTGGTCTCAGAGACAATGCTGAGGACTCCCAGACTCCTTCTGGGGGATTGATGATGCAACTGGCTCTAGAGTGGCTCAGGACTTCATGGCTGCCATGACAACCATGGGGTTGCCCCAAGTTGTCACTGGCCCAACACATGTGACAGGCCACACTCTGGACCTTGTTTTCTCAACTGGGCAGGAAGAGGGTGAACTGAAAGTGGGGAATCTTGACATCAGTCCCTTGTCATGGTCAGATCACTTCCTGCTGAGATTTAGGCTCTCAGCACCTTTTTCCCTCTGCAGAGACGGGGGACCTATCAGCATGGTCCACCCTCAGAGACTGATGGATCCAATGACATCCTTCTCCCACTTTGTGGAGCCCACTTGGCTCCCTGGTATACTCCAGAGCTTAGGGAATGGAAACAAACTGGGAGACGGCTCAAATGTGAGTGGAGGAAAACTCCAGTGGAATGCAATCAAACACTGGTGAGGGCTTATCATCAAGTCTACCTACTGGCGGTGAAGGCAGCAAAGAAGGCATACTTTGTTGCCTCCATTGTCTCCTCACTATGCCGTCCGGCAGAGCTTTTCCAGGTAGTGTGGGACCTTTTACACAGTCTGGCCCAAAGGTGGTGGTAGAACCGACAGCAACTCGTTGAGAAAGCATTTTGATGACAAAATCACTTGTGTCAACTGAGGTCTTCACTCCACTATTACAACAGTTGGATTCTCAAGGGATTTCCAGAGCACTGTCTAGTTGTGTTCTGTTGGGTGAATTCCGGTTAGTAAGGCTCAAGGATGTGGATAACGTGGTTGGATCAGTCACTTGCACTCTGGACCCATGCCCCTCTTGGCTGATAAAAACTGGCAGTGAAGGGACAGCTGGCTGGGCTAGGGAAGTGATTAATGCCTCCTTGTGAGAGGGTGGGGTCCCTGCCTGCTTGAAAGAGGCAGTGGTAAAACTACTCCTCAAGAAACTCTCCCTGGATTTGAAAAATCTAAGTAACTACCAGCCAGTTGCCAACGTATTTGTGAGAAGGGGGTTACATTTTATTATGTATTTTGTATTTTTCTGTCATGAACCGCCCTGTGATTTTCAAATGCAGGGTGGTATACAAATTTGATTGATTGATTGATTAATTAATTAATTAATTAAGATTAGAGAGGACATCTAAGAAGTCTGACCTCAGACTTGCCTTTTTTGGTTTGAATTATCCCCATCACTAGTAACTTTAGAAAGGGAATTCATTCACTAGGCTGATTGACATGGTTGAATTTTTGCAGACTTCTAGATGTATTTATATTGACCCTGTCTATAATCTGAATTTTCTATACAATGGTACCTCGGGTTACATACGCTTCAGGTTACAGACTCCGCTAATCCAGAAATAGTACCTCGGGTTAAGAACTTTGCTTCAGGATGAGAACAGAAATCGCATGGCAGCGGCACGGCAACAGCGGGAGGCCCCATTAGCTAAAGTGATACCTCAGGTTAAGAACTGTTTCAGGTTAAGAATGGACCTCCGGAACGAATTAAGTATGTAACCAGAGGTACCACTGTACTGCCATATTTATTTATTTTCTCACACTTATATCCCTCCTTTCTTCTGTCAGGGAGCCCATGGCAGTGTACTTGCAGTTTGCAGAGAGTCACTTGCTCAGGTGTTTACCAGACCCAAACCTGCTTAGCTCATCAAGCTAAGTGGCCTCATGTGTCTTCAGACTGTATCTTGGGCCATATTGTTTAAACATTGCCTTCTCTCTCTCCGCTCCCTCCCCCCCAACTCCTTCATTGTTTAATGAAAACACAAGATAAAAATTAAAAGGCCATTTTCTCAGTGGCTGAAGAAATATCAAGTGTTTGGGTAGTTTCTCTTGTGCTACAAAATGTCCAGAATCTCCAGAAAATATAAAAAAGCTACAAAAACCTATGAAAAGTAAACAAAAAGCTCAAATGTGATAAAGACTGCAAAACCACAGGAGGAAAAAAAACACCACTTCTTGCCAGTGGACTCCATTAGGAATAAAACCAGAGTTCAAGGCCTCCTCTGAAGGATCAAAGAGATCAGATAACCAACAGGAATAAAAATGAGGATTAGAAGCGGCAGGCAGAAACCTAGGCAGGAAAGCAAACTGAAGCAGCTCTCAGAAGAAGATAAAATCGTTATGGACATTGAAACTTTTGTGCATAGTGAAGTTGAAATCATGTGCACAAAAATTCAAATTGAGTATTATTTTTATTTGTTGTTTAAAAATCTCCACAACTGCCTGGATAAGCCATTTGAATGCTTTGCAAATAATGGCTGAACGAGTAAGCTTTATTTGACGATGCAGCTGTTATTCAATGCTGAAACTTTGAGTATCTGTTTTGCTTTGATGGGTTTTATTTTATTTTAATCGCTAAATCTAAAGTGATGGCAGATACTGTCTAGTGTGAGAGGTTGTGCTCTTCATACATGCAACCAAAATCATGTTGATTGCCACCTCCTCAAGTCAGTAGTTTGGGTACGTGATTAGTGCCTGGAGGTGGCAGGGGCTCAGAGCAGGTCTAGGGGTGGAGCCAGGCGGTGGAGCTTACAGGTTTGTGGTAAGTTCAGGGGTGGTAGAGCTCTGTGACTAGGGATGCTTGGCTTTACTGTGACTCTACCGAGTCACCTGGCAGAAGGAGCAACATTTATTGCAGCTTTGTTGTGGCTTTTTAATAACAATAACAACAACAACAACAACAATTTATTTGTACCCTGCCCATCTGGCTGGGCTTCCCCAGCCACTCTGGGCGGCTTCCAACAAAGATTAAAAATACATTAAAATGTCACACATTAAAAACTTCCCTGAACAGAGCTGCCTTCAGATGTCTTCTAAATGTCAGGTAGTGGTTTTTCTCTTTGACATCTGATGGGAGGGCATTCCACAGGGCGGGCACCACTACCGAGAAGGCCCTTTGCCTGGTTCCCTGTATCTTTGCTTTTTGCAGTGAGGGAACCGCCAGAAGGCCCTCAGCGCTGGACCTCAGTGTCTAGGCTGAATGATGGGGGTGGAGATGCTCCTTCAGGTATACTGAGCCGAGGCCATGTAGGTCTTTCAGGACCAGTGTCATGTGGTCTCGGCGTCCACTCCCAGTCACCAGTCTAGCTGCCGCATTCTGGATTAGTTGTAGTTTCCGGGTCACCTTCAAAGGTAGCCCCACGTAGAGCACATTGCAGTAGTCCAAGCGGGAGATAACCAGAGCATGCACCACACACATAAAAACAAATATCAGTCAATTTGTCTCATTTGAATGTATTTTTAAGATAATCCATAGACCAGCATGTATTTTGCGAGATCTGTTGAGGTTCTAACAGACTTTGCACTCTCAGAATACATTCAAGGCACAAACTTACATGGCACTGTCCTTCAGTTTGTCTGGAGGTATTCTTTTCTGCATTGGCCTACCTAGCTCAGTGAGTCTGCTAGACCTAGCAGCTGTCAGTCTGGGAGTCTCTCTGAGAAAGAGTTGGGGCCTGCCCTGTGACATCTGTTAAACTGAGAAACAACTAAGTACCGTATTTCTCTGTCTATAAGACTACCCCTATTTTTGGGGACTCAAACTTAAGGAAATGGGGGGAGATGTCTCAGAGTTGTTGAGCTTTTTTTCTGGAGGATTGCCCAGAGTTGTTTGAGCTTTTTTTTTAGGGGGGGGGGTTGCCATAAATCGCACACACGCACACATTGCCCAATCCACCTCCCATCTGTCCCATCACCAGCGGAAGTTGCCAATCGTCTGCCCACCTGCCGGAGCATCACAGAATCAACACCATCCATTGGCGCAGTAACCAATAACATGCACAATAGCTGCTGACAGCCATGGCAGCAACCAATCCACCCTATGCACTACCCATGTATAAGACCACCACCACTTTTTAGCATGATTTTTAAAGAAAAAATCATGGTCTTATACACAGAAAAGTACAGTAAGTAAATCAGTACTGTAAGAACTTAGCGGAAGGATCAAGCAAGAAGAAACTAGAGGGAAGAGGAGAACTGTAGCTGCAGGGGACAGTTTTTGGAGTCTTTGCTGGCTAAGACAAGAACAAGCCAAGGTCTGACACTGTACAGGGATGTTTTGAGCCTAGCATGGGGGTGTGAGAGGTTTTTCTTTTTTCTTTTCTTCCCCCCCCCATATGTATGCCCCACACCCCCTGAGCCCACAGATACCCAAACAATAATACCACATCATGTCAAGAGTTGTCTTATTTCCTCTGTGAGCTAAAAGGAGTCAGTACTGAAAAGTCTGCACTTTAACAATTTATTTTGTGCTTTTACCCTGTATTTTTATCTTGTGCACCACCATGAGAACTTCTGGTGAAGGATGATGAAACTGCAACTGATACAGAGTGTCAGCAAAGAGCAAAGCAATCTTTGTGTGCATTTGGCCTTTTTATTTTAGTGTGGGGTGGAATTTGTGCATTTGGAAAAACTGCTTTTAAAAAAACCTAGAGCAGATTTGTGGATGGCACAGAATTTCAGTGATGCAGTCTTCTTTCCAAAGTTCAATGTCTTGGATCATAAAACTATCCTAAATGTGTGGGTTTCGTGCAGTGAAATAGTTAAATTCTAAAGTCAAAACTTTCAAATGCACAGCAGCTTGAAAGTTCTGCATTCTTCCATGCTGACCTAACCTCTCCCCTGCCTTTTGTGTTGTGTGTTTTCTGACGTCAATCGTAGATAACTCTTGAGAATTAGGAATACGATTAAACAAGACACAAATAGAAATACTTCCAGATTGGGTTCCTTCTTCCCTTTGCACATTCCATTTCTATGGCTGGCTGTTTGGTTACCTAGGAAATGGCAGCAATAAGAGGAATTGGTGGGCAGTTGGAGTTATGGGTGGCGTTCAGATAATATGAGTTGGACCAACCCGGTACCATTGACCTATTTGTAATAACTGGGGATTTCATAATGCATTTCAAAGGAAAGGTTTGAAGTGAACTTGCCATGTGACAAGATTTCCATTAACAGCTCCAATGAAGCACTATCTCTGAGCAGGACCCAAAGAAGAGTAGAGTTTGGATTTGATATCCTGCTTTATCACTACCCTAAGGAGTCTCAAAGCGGCTAATATTCTCCTTTTCCCTTCCTCCCCCACAACAAACACTGTGAGGTGAGTGGGGCCGAGAGGCTTCAGAGAAGTGTTACTAGCCCAAGGTCACCCAGCAGCTGCATGTGAAGGAGCGGGGAATCGAACCCGGTTCACTAGATTACGAGTCTACCTCCCTTAACCACTACACCACACTGGCTCAAAGCCTTTCCAAGTCCCATTTAATTTCAGCAGGAGAAGTAAGCAGGTGTTTCCTCTGTCTCCTCAAAATCACTGGGACTTGGAAGTGGCTGGGCTGTGCCCTTTGTCTTTATGGTGTTCCCCTCAAATTCACATGAGGTTCACAGGCTCCTTTTTTCTCTCTGTCCCTGACTAGCGCCAGGAACAGTGCAACGTCGTTCGTAGCTTCCGATTATTGTTAGGATCTTCTGGAAGATTTCCCTGGGAGCTCTCCAATAAGCAAAGCAAGCCTTTTCCCATTCAAAATGGAACATCTGTTCAGCTTTGTTTTATCATTTGCCATTTGCATTGCACTTTCAGAAACAAAAATGAAGTCAACCACTCCAATCCAGCAGGGAATTCGTGGATGAAAAAAGAATATTCTCCACCCACACATATCAGAGTGCAACAGGTCACATCTCATGATAGTAGACCGCATATGAAAGCTTGTGTGTTATCCGATCTGAATCCTACATGACCACTCATGTTACAGTGTGTGTATCTGTGCTCATGATTCCCAGAATGGAAGCAAATGACTCATTCTCTTGTGTGCAGTATTCTTGCTTTGATTAGCAGTTATCTCAGACAATAATCTTGATGGCATGGTAGCTATGGTGGTGTGTGTGTGGGGGGGGAACCTCATAGAATTCTGTATAATTCCCTCTGTTTGTGATGTTCAGCAGTGAGCACTGATCCTTAAGTAGCCCAAATGGCATGACCCATGCACATCAAAAGGCCCAAGGGAACCCGAGGTTTGCAGAAGTACAAAAAATGCTTAGTGGGGAGACAATCCCTCAGATGGAAGACCAAACATTGTTGTATAAGGGGTGTTCCCCTTTTCTCTCTTCCTTTCTAAATGGTTTTCAGCCACATCCACGCTTTCTGTTCTCCCCACCACCACCGTCCCTACTGCCTCCAGCTTGGGTATCATGACAGGGGGAAAGTTAAATGAAGGCTCTGAGTTCTGTCATATCCTGTCAGTTCTACTAGTTTTTGAACAATTCAGCAATTAGAGCTGTTAGTTAAAAGGTAAAGGACCCCTGACAGTTAAGTCCAGTCGCAGATGACTCTGGGGTTGCGGCATTCATCTTGCTTTACAGGCCAAGGGAGCCAGCGTTTGTCTGCAGACAGTTTTTCTGGGTCATGTGGCCAGCATGACTAAGCCGCTTCTGGTGCAACGGAACACCAAAACCAGAGCAGCACACGGAAACACCATTTACCTTCCTGCCGGAGTGGTACCTATTTAACTACTTGCACTAGAATGCTTTCGAACTGCTAGGTTGGCAGGAGCAGGGACCGAGCAATGGAAGCTCACCCCATCGCAGGGATTCGAACTGCCGACCTTCTGATCGGCAAGCCCAAGAGGCTCAGTGGTTTAGACCACACTGCCACCCGCTGTTAGCTAGGCAAGCAAAAATGACTATCAGCCTCTACCACCAACAGGCAAAGCAAGGGTGTAGATTTTCTTGGAAGCAAACCAGCCGGAAGTCCCCATATTGGATATGCTATAGCCTGATTGAGAAAGCATGTTATTTAGCTTTGGAAATATTGGCTGTAATCAGATGCAAATAGTGGTTTTTTTAAAATCAAGGGATAGTCACTATCTTATATCTCAATTTTCAACAGCGTTTCAAGTCTGCGCTGGGAAATGTGCTGTGCTCTGTGAACTTCTCAGTTTGTCAGTGTTTCTTATAAAAAGCAGTGTAGCGCTGGAACAATCTGTTTGTTTGGGTTCTGATAAATGCCTGCCTCTGTCTAAAGCAGAGATGTAATGCTATCGCTTACAGTTAATATACACCCTGCGGTACTTCCCACCTACATTAAAAGGCTCTCTGCTATGACACTCTTTTTTCCTTTCTTTTTGCTTGAAGGCCATTGTGTATTGTTCCTTACCTAGTCTCCCCCTCATCATAATCACCATCATTATAAAAGCTCTTCATACATCTCAAAATGATTGGCTCCCAAAGATGAGGTTGCACAGACGCTCAAATGAATGGATTTATTTGTTTCTGGCATAATGTAGCCAGTGTGCTTTTCTTTTTAATCTAATTTTGGAACAATGTTTGGGTACAATGTTACACTGAAATTCTAGTTATATTCAACAGATGGTGCTGTAAAAAGGAGTTCAATGTCTATAAAAACATACAAGATCTCAGGCTAAAGTCATAACTGGAATACAAACTGGTTTGTTGATGTTTGTTATTGCTTTGTGGTAAGGGGGAGGATCCAGAAATTAAAATGAAATGGCTCAAATGATTCCCAATTTTATTCTATGGCACGGAAAAGATATTGGAGAAGGTAAGAGACAAAAGTGGGAGCATAAATTTCCATTGAATCTTATTTTTGTTGCTAACACACATGGTCAAGGATGAAAGGATGAGTGCCAAATTTTATGTCTAGATTTATAATTGAAACTCTTCAGGAGAAATGTTGGGAAGAACAGCCTCCAGATGGCTTTTAAAAACTGAAGCTTGCTGTCCAAGCCAGTTTATATGGGATGGGTTTTAATGGGTAGGAGAGGATATAATAATTGCAATTAATTGCAATTTATCCCTCCAGGTGCCCACGTGTGTCGGTAGAACAGAGTTTCAAATCCCATCCTTAGCAGCAAAGTTAAAAGCAAAATGCTGATATTCACAGTATAACCAGCTTCAGGCATGTCAAAGAGAGAAAGGAACTGGAAGTGCTATATGCTTCTTCCTTTCCAGGAGAGGAGGGGAAATGACATCACACTGAGTCCTCTCTACCAATTGTAGTTCTATGGTCTGAGTATCCGTCTATCAGCAATACAGCTCTGTGGACTTAGCCCCTTCTCAGGCTAACTTGCAGGAATATGCATTTGTTAGGTTTGGCCGCTAATCTCCCCTACAGTGGTGCCCCGCAAGACGAATGCCTTGCAAGACGGAAAACTCGCTAGACGAAAGAGTTTTCCGTTTTGGAGGTGCTTCGCAAAACGAATTTCCTATGGGCTTGCTTTGCAAGACGAAAATGTCTTGCGAGTTCCTGCAGGTTTTTCCCCCTCCCCCCCTTTCTAAGCCACTAAGCCGCTTATCTGCTTATCTGCTAAGCCGCTAAGCCGCTAAAAGCCGCTAAAAGCCGCTAAACCGCTAATAGCGCTAATCCGCTAAGCCGTCACTGGGCTTGCTTCGCAAGACGAAAAAACCGCTAGACGAAGAGACTCACGGAACGGATTCTTTTCGTCTTGCGAGGCACCACTGTAGTTTAGAAGCATTACAGATGTACCGGTATATCTGAACCCACATACATGTCCACCCCATATATAGACCAGGGTGGATTTGATTTAAATCAAATCGATTTAAATCACAATTTAAGTCATGATTTAAATCACTAGTCAGTAAGACTCGATTTAAATCACTTTTTTACAGAAAGACTCATTCTTGCTGGTATAATCTTAATATTTACAACCAGATGAAGGTTTCATTTTTGGAATAATAAATTGTCAGAGTAGTTTTTACAGTTATATCCAAAATTACTGATTTGGTTATACTATTAGAAATACATAGACAGATAATTATGAATTTATTGTAAGTTAACTGTTTATATTTGGACAACTTTTCTGCTATGCTTTATTTGAAGGAGAAAAATAATCATTTCCTTAATAAAAGCTTAAACAATTTATTTAACTGAAACAATAACATTATAGCATATGTAGCCATGTTCGTTAACTGATGTGGTTAAACTTTAAAAAACAAACAAACACAGACTGAGCACCATCACCCACCTCTTTAGATTTGCTTCTACATTCAGGTGCCTACTCAGTTAAGTGCTAGTGCAGTTTTTGGAACCCAGTAAGATTTGGAAGAGGTTGGCAGCCCTAAAGTGCCTTCAGCACTTGACTCAAGTCTGAGTTGCCTAGACATGCAACTGACTTGCACAATTATTACACAAAGATCTGAAGACTGAAGTCGTACCTTGGTTGTCAAACTTAATCTGTTCCGGGAGTCTGTTTGACTCCCAGAACCATTCAGAAACCAAGGTGCGGCTTCCGATTGGCTGCAGGAGCTTCCTGCACTCAGTTGGCAGCCATGGAAGCCATGTTGGACGTTCGGCTTCTAAAAATCATTCAAAAAGCGGAACAGTCACTTCCGGGTTTCGATCATTCATGAGTCGAAACCTACGAGTACCAAGGCGTTCGGCAACCAAATGTATTCTGCTCACAAGGTTGCACTTTCATTTTACTGCCTCACACTTAGCTACTTGTGCAGATTAAGATTTTCCCCTCAACTCTGTATGTTTATTTTATAACATTTTTCCTGTGAAGAAAAGGCATGTTACCCCTGCAGACACAAATTCACCCTTTTGAGAACTGCAAAAACAAGCATCTGTAATAGTGTCTTCTCGTTAGAAAAAACTGCTCCCCAAAATCTTACAGAAACCTCTGGAAGACCATGACATAGTGAATGGATTAATGGAATTAATTTACCCAAAAAATTTAAACATTGCATATAAAGCCTTATGCTACACAGTTAAAAACAAATCCTTGTTTCCTGATGAATAGCCTTTGGACTATAATGTAACTTAAATAGAAATATTTTTGCTCCGAAAGCATTTTATTTTTAAAAATCCAATTTTTTAAAAAAATCCAATTTAAATGAAAAAACCACCAATTTAAATTTTTAAAAAATCTGATTATTATTTTTTAAATCATTGATTTTTATCCACCCACTGATATAGACCCAGTGTGTGCTCTTGAGAGGAATGGAAGCTTTCATGTGGAGTCAGGACATGTGTCTGTTTAAAGTATGCATGCCTAAGAAAGAACTTGTTGCACCAGGAAGCAGAAAAAGATTGGTTTAATACACAAAAATGAAAGAGACAGAGTGTGTGGTTGCTACTTTAAACAGGACTGCAAATAATCAGTACATACACAAGCCTTAGTCCTAAAGAGTAAAAGAATCTCTAATCACCCAAAACACAAAAGAAAGTGGCTGCAGCGATGTGCTCACACCGAAAGAAAGAAAAATAGAGGAAGGGGTGGTAAACCTGATCTTGGAGCACATGGAGTGCAGAGTCAGGGATTTGAGATTTGTGCCTTCTGCGAGAGCTAACCTCTCCCCTTCAAAACCCTGTGACAGCAGTGGTGTGCTAGAATGTAGTTCTGCTGTGCAACTATCAGTTCAAATAGGAGGCGCAGTGAACTGGAGAGGAGTGCCGAATCCTACTTCTGCTTTCTGCTTCTAACCCTGAAATCCCTCCTGCAGCAGCCATGCTCTCTGCAGCAACTGTGGCTCAGAAACCGGAAGGAAGCTCACTTGGGATAACTGCAATGGGGATGGTAGTGGTTATAGTGGCCAATGCATCAAGAAGAAAACGTTTTCAGTACCCAGTATTCTTGCCCCCTGGTTCTCTTCCTTACTTTGCCTTTCCACTTTTCCCACGGTGTGCCAGATCTGCATTCTCACACATGGAAGCAGCAGCAGATTTACATACAAGCTTAACAAGCTATAGCTTGGGGCTCCACTCTCTTGCGGGCCCCCAAAAAATGTAAAGGAAAAAAGAAACTGGATGTGCATTTCCAAAATATAAGATAAAAAACAAATAAAATCAAACCTACATACAGCAAGAGTGTTTTGTGTTGTGTAGGCTCCTATGATGTAAGTAATGGGCCCCATCTGTTAGCCTGCTCCCTAAAATATCACTGGTTTGCTCATTTCTATATATAGGGTGCCTACAGTTTGCATGGACTGGTTGCATGGCAACATGCAAATGGCTTTAAATACCTAGTAGGTCCACAAATTGTCATATAGCATATATTCAACATGAAAAACAGCGACAATTTATTGTTGACAACGGACAGCTGGACATAGAAATGGCCCCATTATCTTCAGTAGCTGAGGGCCTCAACAAACCGAAATCCGGCCCTGCATGGAAGGCTGCATTCTAGTTAGCCCCTTAGCACAGTGAGAATTAATACTGCAAGACACACACGGTCTCAGTTCTGCTTACAAACACTTTTGGGAGGCAACACAGGATCATTTGTGATAAATTCTATCCTTAGGTTCTATCACCTTTCCTACTCATGGGCAATGTAGAGCGTTGCATCTGGAAATTCGATACCACTACACTTCCCTCTGTTACTGACAATGCCCTTTTAAAATTGCGATAGTTGATGCTTCTATGTAGCCACAGTGGCGGAGCTTCATGCACCGACACCGGTGGGCAGAGAGCAGGCAGGGATGGAGCTGGCGCGTCTCCCAGGGGCGAGGCGCACTACCCACAGAGGCATGATGCGTGTCCTGGGGGCATGGCACGCCGCCTGCTCCTCTTCCTCTGCCCCTGTGTAGCCAGGTCCAGGATCAACAGGTTCAAGCCTTGGCATCTCCAAGAGGAACGGGGGGAGACCCCCTACCTGAGCCGCTGCCAGTCAGCTTAAACAATATTGTCCTAGATGGACCAGTGGCATAAGGTAGCTTGCTTTCCTTGTTCCTGTGAGTTCCTGGTACCTTTCCACAGCAGTCGGGGCTCTCTAGCACTGAGGTACTGGGCTGCCAACCCTCCAAGTGCACTTCTGCAGGGAATTTATCCCTTACTCCCTAGATCTCCTTGCCTATTAATATTAAGCAGGTTCCTTCATTGTTCTGTTTTTGACACCCACCAAAACCTCTTTTTGTTTCAGCAAACCTGCCTAGATATGTAATTTTATTGCATATATTTGCTGCAAAACTGTTCATTTTTATCTATGTTTTGAAGAATTTCATTATGGCTACTTGGTGTTTGGTTGTGTTTTTTTAAAGGTTTAACAGAATCTTTATTTTACCCCCTCCCTTCCATTTTTATTTATTTTAATGTAGACAATACACATGAAAGTAGAATGCAACCAACCAAATAACAAAGAACCAAATATTTTAAGTATTTCATTAGGAACACTTATGAAAATAGTGCATCAGTTCCAAGAGCATGAAATCACCTACTATTTTTCATATTTGCAAGGATACCAGAGAAAAAAAGATAACATGCCTTGCAGGTAAGTACATGTCAAAGGAAAAGGGGATTAACAAGGAACAAATTATAAAATGGAAGTGTTATGAATTCCAAAGTCTTACATACTGGGAGGCGGGGCTAGTGGGTTGGTTTTTTTTTTAAAAAAACAAATCACTATTTTCTTTTATATTGTTTTATGCAACTTAGCGGTTTTTCTGATTAAGTGGCATATTAATCTTGTTAAATAAATAAAATAACCTCCTCTGCTCACCCTGTCTTGTAAAGTGAAATTTCTTTTCATGTGTCAGAGCTGCAGCCTTCTTATGTTCAGGGGGCCTTGGGCAAATCGACCTCTGGTAAGCCCTGTCGTCTATCAGTCGCCCTTGCTGGTAGCACTCCAAGTGGCTCTAAGCCAACCTTTTAATTCCTTACAATCCATGTGCAGCCACATGGTCCAAAGGCTGGCCAGAAGCAACCACGTGGTCCTGCTTAGGGCCAGACCACAAAAGTAACTACCGTACGTTGGGTTCAAAGCAGGCATCAGCAGTGCTCCCTGCCAGCTTCACAAGAACATCAGCCGGCCCTGCTTACTCCAGAGCAACCTATCTGGTTTTAATGGTACTACAGTGGAGAAAACAAATTCCACTCAGAATGTGAAAGGTCATCCTACCTGGCAATTTGTGTTACGTTCATTGCCAATTTGGTAGAGAAAGAGACCACACTGTTTCCTTTCTTTTTCCTTTACAACAGGTCCTACAAGATAGTTCAGTTTTCTCAGATGAATATGGAAGTGCTTTCCATTGCTGACAGTAGATTTTTCCTAAAGACCAATTCAGATAACTTTTTATTCATAGACACACATGAGTTAAGTGGTCCCACCCTGCTGCTCTGTATGTGCAGTTAAGCAGTCAACTGATTGCTATACACACACATTTACCATACACTTAAATTTCTCTAAAGTGTGTCATAGCCCTCCGTCACCTCTGAGGAAATGGGATTTGTAAAGAAGCAACATGGACAAGCCCGTTGACCCGTGTGTGTGCGTGTGTGTCAGAGTAACTGCAAAGCTGAAGGCTGAGGCTAACATATATTCAAGTTCAAATATTCTGACTTGAGGGTGGATTAGAAGTTAGAAAAAGTTGAGGAAGTTACAGAAGTTGTAGCGGTGTAATTTACTAGTTAACCAAAAAGGTTTTATAGGTTATTATATCAATAGGGCAAAGATACCATTTCTAATTAAAAATTAGATTATGGATGAAAATAGATTTAAGCAACAGGGTTACTTTGTTGGCATATGAATCATGATTTATTTTGAGTGCAAATCTATCACTGTTTCTTTCATTCATTTATTAAATGTATATTCCACTCTTCCCGCCAAAGGAGCACAGGGTAGTAAACACATCTGTTATTAAAAAGCAAAACAAAATAAATAAATAGATAGATAAAACATATTTAAAAATTGTTTAAAACATCTAAAACCAATAAAACACAATAAACATCTAAAAAAAAAAAAATAAAGTTCAAATATAACCAAATCAGGTGTCTGGAAAGGCCTGCTGAAACAGAAGTGATTTCAGCTCAATCTCAATAGGCCAGGAATTCCAATGTATAGGTGCTGCCACACGAAAGGAATGACTCCTCACAACAAACATGTACAACAAACCTATTTATTTATAAAGTTTATATTCCCTTTAGATGCTGTGCAATGTAGTTTTTTAAAAACAACAAGAACAACAACAACAACAACAATTTGTACAGCAAAAGTTAAGTTGGTCTGGCCAATAAAATAAGAAACCAATTATATATATACACCATACATAGTTCCAGGAGGTGTGTTGTGAAGCTTTAATGGACTTCAGCATTATATTGGATGGATAGATGGAACGAACACACACACACACACACACACACATATCTATACACAGAAAACAACAGTGCTAAACTTAGAACACATCACTGTGCAAGGAAACATTGAGGCCTAGTCTCATTATCTGTCAACTGCTGAGTGTACGTTGGTGATTTATTTTTAAATTGAATAATGTGCATTTCAGTTCTACTAAAATATATCAGTTCTACTAAAATATATAGTAGAGTTCTGAATCAAAATAATTGCCACCACTACCTGTTTTCTTTTCCAGCCCTGAAATGCATCTCTCCTGTGTTTGTTTGATTTTTAAGTAACACATTTAATGCCCTGCCCATCAAGGCTGCCATCTTAGTTGGTATATGTATTGTTGTTGTTTAGTCGTTTAGTCGTGTCCGACTCTTCGTGACCCCATGGACTAGAGCGCGCCAGGCACTTCTGTCTTCCACTGCCTCCCGCAGTTTGGTCAAACTCATGCTTGTAGCGGTATATGTGTATGTAGACCAGAAATCATCTTATTGCCTTTGAATTAGAATATGTAGGACTATCCCACAAAAGGATAATATTCCATACAAGGATGAAATCCAGCAAAAGCTGAAATATGTTTTGGCCAATCATCTCAGAAAGTCTTAAGGCTGCTCTCATTAGGCTGATTGTCGTACGTACGTACTCAGTGTTTTATTTTGAACTGGCCACTGTGTGGGTAAAATGTAGGAATGGAAAGAAGCCTTGAGATGTGTGCATTTTAAAACAAATGTTTAAGGATACCTTCTTTACTCATATACTCAAAGAAATACAAAAAAATTAGCTGGAGTGGTCATTGCAGTTGAACAGTGAAGAACAAACTTAAAAGACAAGAGAGTTTAAGATGGATAGTTGCTACTTCAGTCTTACTGCTTGTTGCTGATGTAAACCAACTTTTTGAAGAAGTTGATGTAAGATTATGATCCCTCCCCTACCCCCCTCAAACTGGCTTAACTAAAAGACTTTAAATGGATTTGAATAATATAAAGGTTTAATTAAGACTTCTTTTCTTTTTGTAGCAATAGTTAAATAAGTATATTGCTAAATTTCAGTAATGAGGAAGAAAGAAGAGCTCTGGAAAAAATGAGCTTTGGACAAATACTTTATTAACTGGACAAATACAAATATCAAAAGTATTTTTAATTTACTTGGATTTTTGTTAACTGCCTTAAGGTTTTGCTAGTAAGAATAGTTGCTCAGTTAACTCAAGATAGAACTTTCCTGTAAGGAACTGCACACATTTTTTTCTTTTTGTTTTAGCTAAAAAAATATGGCTGAAGACTATATCTTTATAAAATTCTTTAGATAAATATACAAACTTAAATTCAAATCCAAAAGCGTGCATTTCTTGTAGTGGCAGCAATTCTTAAGGTAATCCATAATTCATGAAAAATGGCTAATTCTCTATATTCTTTATGGCAGCAGGACATTCAAAGCTTTAAAGATCAATTTAAATTCAATTTTTAAAGTCCAAACACACTTTCAATACAATTCATGCAGAGGGAACACCATATAATTTTATATAAAATAAAGTAAAGTTTCTGATGCATACCTTCAAACATGCTGGAAACTCTTTTTCATCTGTTGTAGCGGTCTCATTGTCTCTCTCTGAGGCACACAGAATGCTTTAGTAATTTGCACCGGCCGAGTCTATGCAGAGATCTGAAGTGGGAAAACTATTTGCATATCTTAGAACCCTAAGAGCTTAGAGCTACTTTACTTTATACCTTTTCCCTCTGCTAGAAGAACAAGGGATATCTTTTAATTGGGACCCAGATTCAAAGTGAGGTGCAAAACCAGCCTAAGTTGGAAAAAAAACAAGACATTTCTAACTGTATATAAAAGGTATGCCCCTGAGCTCAAATTCTAAACTATTACAAAGTTTTCAGGGGTTTTAAAAAGAAATGTTTATCCACCCAAAAGCGTATTTGGTCTGAATCTGCTCTCCAATTAAAAGAATGTACAAGTTTTTGAAAGCTAGTAAATGCAGGCTGCTGATGGAACCGCAACCCTTTGTCTACTAATTTGTCGAAGTCTGAGAGGGAGCAGCAACATTTATACCAGTACAAGATATCATTTGACCATGGAATTAAACCTCAATGGTTAGTTAGTGATCTCTCTCTTCTCAGACCATGGCCTACAGTTACTTTTTGAGAAGTGGGAGAGCTAATTACTCTACTGTCTAGTAAAGAGGCACCTGGGAAGACAGCATCTGCCCCCTGTGAAGTGTTCCAACATAATTTGACTGGTACTTGTGCAACAGCAAAACTGTTTGATTGAATAAACCCCTCTGGGATTACACCACAAGGCTGAGGCTCAACTACTGTAAATCCCAATCCACAAAAAAGGGAACAGAATTTTGCCTTCAAATTATATATCAATCAGTTTAACCGATATCTTGGCTAAACTCCAAGTTATCTTCTGTCTAAACTGGAGGAGTGAGAGGAATCAGAAAGTGCCTTCTTCCCAAATACAGTGGTACCTCTGGATGCGAACGGGATCCATTCCAGAGCCCCGTTCACATCCAGAAGCGAACGCAACCCATGTCTGTGCGCTTCTGCGCATGCGCGTAACATCATTTTGACCGTCTGCGCATGTGCGAGCGGCGAAACCCAGAAGTAACACACTCTGTTACTTCCAGGTCGCCGCAGCGCGCAACCCAAAATACTTATCCTGAAGCTACTTCAACCCAAGGTATGACTGTACAACATTTTCCACCATGAGACTTTGGGGTGGCAAGTTCAAGGTGAAATATTTTGCATGTTATCTTGTAATTAGGGCCCACTGAGTTGAATTAAGTTTACTCCATATAAGTGTTTATGCAGACCCTCCAGGTGTCCCTATTTTCCAGGGACAGTCCAGGATTCACAGAAGCTGTCCCAGTTTCTGATTTGATTCCAGGATGTCCTGCTTTTCCTTAGGGCGACACTATTTTCATAAGAGAAATGTTTAAGGGTAAAGAGTTATGCGATCCCCGAGCCAAGGAGATAAGTAACTATACAACCTTAAGAAGACACCTGAAGGCAGCCCTGTATAGGGAAATTGGTAAAAAAAGAGGGTTTTATTCAACATAGCACTAAGTAAGCAGTTACTTCCAGGCAAGCATTTCTGATTACACCATTGAACTTCCACCCCCACCCTCTCAAAAATGTGCCCCTTAAATCTTTTCTAAGGGTTCCCCCAACCCCCCAGAGCAGATCTGAGCTATGGGGGGGGTGTGTGTGTGCAGGAGATGGAGAAGGAGAAATCGCACTGTGCTAACTGTAATCCTTGTGCTGGTGGGGCAGATTAGGAGCAAACCACCAAATTTCTTTTGGCAAATGAAAATAAATAGAAACGTAATAATCATTGTCTTAGCTGCTGTGAAGCAACAGCAACATTTCCTCCGCTGACATGTGGTAGATTGTAATTTAGACATTAGCTGTTTAATCGAAGCAAATATCACTCTCAGATGGGCTGCTGTGCAAATCATACTTGTGTTAATCCTCGTTTCTGTTTTATCCAGCCATTGGCATACAATTTTCTGACTGCTGAACCCAAGTATTGTTGCTTCTGAGTTTTTGAACAACTTTCCCAACCATTTACGGCTTATTTTACACAAGTACTGTAGTGCAGTTTATTTATCGGTAAAGATGGCAGAATGATTTTATATACTTCTGGGTGTTTTATGTTCTGAAGGATTCCAAAGCACATTTTACCATTTAGGACTCATCCAGACTTCCTTTTGTGCTGTGTTTCTAGGCACAGTTGTGAACTTTAAAGCACTGCATCCAAGCATGTTTTGTTTTTGTTTTTGCCCCAGGTCTTCAGTCTTATTTACAGTGTCTGTTTTACACTTTCTAATTAGGACTGTTTCAATGAAACTGCATCGGTTAGAAACCCAAACTATTTCTAAATGTTAATAGCTATACCTTCATACAAATACTTTTCAGTATTTATTTAGTATGGTGCCTTCCTGTGCCTTATTAAATGTTACCCTGGATTTCATGGCCCTGCATACATAACCTAGTAAACTTTATGCGTCACTTTTATTTACAGGGACTTACGAAACGTTGTGTGTCCAAGCATGACAATCTTTTGTATCCAATTTCCCATAGTGTGTTGATTCAAGAACTGTTCAGGCTGAAGAGGAGCAAGCCTTCTTTCTCAGGTGGAGAAATAGATTTGAATAACCTGCTAGGGGAATTGAATTTGGGCATGAAAAAGCACTAATTTATGTCCAGCTGCTAATTTTCCTTAGTAATACACTCTGTGCTGATTAGTCATGATGCGGGGGGAGGGGGGAAATCCTTTTTTGTGTGGAGGACTGGTATCTTCAGCAATTGTCAACTTTCTCAAATGGATTTTGCTGTTGATAAGAAAAAGGATAATGATTTGCAATTGTTCATTGTGAATATATTAGGTTTACACAGACAAAACATGCATGAAGTGCAATTACTGCTAGTGTTGCCATATTAGTATGAACGTTAATAGCATGTTTGTTTTTGAAATGGGTTCTGCATTCTGATAAATGTCTGCTTTAATCTTGTCATCTGTGCATCACTTGTCTAAGTACTCTCATTTAAGATGCCATATCTCTTCTGGTAGCAATAAAGGGGTAAAGCAACATTAATATTAAATAATTAGAAAAACAAAAGGGGAATGATTAAACATATTTACATAATTGAAATAACACTGAGTCGCAGTGGGAAATCGGGACAATGTTGTCTCCATTCAAAGTAATTCATAATTCAGATTTTTAATTATGGCATATTCATTCATTTAAAGATGATTCTGGATGAGAGGGCCACTAATGAAATACAATCATTAGCATCTAAACAAAGTAATTTAGAAAGTCTCCTTTAGGGGAAAAGATTTTCTAGAACATCATCAATCACACGATATGCAAAAACAAGCAATTAAGCCACACACAAGAACTACAACAACCTTATATATCAGTAATGTACACATGAAAACATAACTGATTACAATGACTAGACTAGGATAGTGTGGTTAATTTGTATTTTACATCACAGTACCATGGGAGACTCCACCAGAGAGGGCCAGGAACATCCTTAGCCAAGTGACTTCTGTGTCAATGACATGGACTTTTTATTATTATTATTATGTTCATTGTCCAAAGCTTGGATGGAGGAGGAAGCTGAAGTCACTGTGAAGAGCATGTGCTGTCCACTCCTCTCCCTGTTCCTCTCCCCATGCCCCATGCGTAGCGTGTTTGATTTGGCTAAATGGCAAATGTGGGATTAGCAAGATATTTGATAGGAGTAGCAGGTGCTGCATTCGTTTCTCATTAGTTACTCAAATCCTGCTTTGGGCTTCGACAGACAAAGTCTCTCCAGATACACAATTGCAGTTCATTAAACATGCAGCAGCCGTAAACGGGGAGCCTAATTCCACATGACTTTTAATGCCGGTGTACAGTGTCCTGTTAAATGGATACATAATAGGGCTGGTTATCGAACACCCTCCTCTTCTGGGCTATATTATAATCTTGTTGAGGGCCTGCATCACTTTTGTTGGCCAATTTTTTTTTAAAAAATATTTATTTATTTATTTATTTATTTATTTATTTAAAAAGAGGTTGTACTTTACCGTTTTGAGTGAGGGTACCTATGCTTGGCACCCTCTGATGCAGCAGTCTGAGTTGCCTTTAATAACTACCAGTCTCAGGAGCCAAAATATGTTCTATTGGGTACTTAAAGGACAAAAATACTGGTTAATTTTCAACAGTGCTCCTTCATTTGACTTTACAATTTGCAGCAGTGAACATTAATGTGAGAATAGCTTGGTCGAGGAGGAATTTAAAATTAGAGCACCTCTTCTCATTAGCCCCAGCAGCCTGACCCAGGGTGAACTGAAAAGTAATTTGCTGCCAGATCCTCATTTTGCTGCTGTTATCACTCCTTGTAAATGAAGCACAGCAATTTATTGTAGCACCTTGAGGAGTCAAGAACATAATGTGTAAAACACATACCAAAAAAAAATATTAAAAAATCTCCCTTCACATTCATTAACACCCAGTGCATAGAGGCTGTTCACTTTCCCCTCTAATGAAGAAGGGGGTAAAATCTTAAATCTAAAGCTTTCTGTCATGTGAAGAAGCCCTCTTCACGCCATTAGATGCTGAGTTGGACTGAAGAAAGGTCATTGACAAAAAAACAAAACAGGAAAAGAGACCCAGAGAATGGGCGATGCGGAGGAGAATGGAAAGATAGATCAAAGAAGAGACTTTAGCAGCTCCAAAAATAGAAATTGCATCTTCAGCATCAATGGTCAACCCTTTTTGTCCTTTTGTGTGCATTTTCTGCTGCCGTCCAAGAAAATAATATATAGCTTTTGATTTAGTGGGGGGAGGAGGGTAGCTTTAATATCCTGATTTTTCACCCTATATCTGGCCTCATGAAAAGTAGCATTATGGACTTATTTTTAAATAATATGGCCTGCTGTTCTGTAAACGTGTCTTTAGATATAATGAGGAAGTAACACAATGTATGAGATATTAACATTGTTATCTGAATGTCAATTGTTCCCACTAGAAAACTTTGCTTCGGTGATGTACGGTTGACATGATAGCCTTCTGTTCACACCATATCCCATAATGGGAAGAAGCTGCAATAAACAAATTAAATAGATGCCACTGGTAAATAGCAGGAGAAAATAGCAAGGGGAGGTGCTACTCTTACTAAGCTGAATACTAGTAAATAGTTCCTTGTGTGCTAAAAAAAAGTGGATTTTTCAGCAAAGGCTTTTGCTGAAAATCTGCAATCTGTTATGGATATATAGCTTTGGACTGCCAGCATTAAGAGGGGTAGGTGGGGTTGGGCTAGGTGGTCTACCAGACCCCTTGCAGCTTTATGGCCCCATGATTCTAATGCAAATTGGGCAAATTTGCACACATCTGCCTATCCTGGATAATTGATCCTGCTTCTGCTAGTCATAAGGTTTGCGCTGGCATAGCATTATGTAGCTCATACTTTGGCTTCTGTGATTTCATCAGGCATTGCCTAAAGACCTTCAAGCCTCTACTTTTAAAAAAGAAAAGAAGACAGCTGGTATTATCAGGATGCTGAATTTTGCACCCGAAACTATCTCTGTGTTGCATGCAGTTAACCCCTTGGGACATGCTTCTCACAGTGCATGCAAATAGATAGTCCTTCTGTTGTTCTAAATCTGAATTAACCATGGGTTGCCAGATGTTATTAGACAAGAAGCTCCTTCATCCTCAGCCAGCAGGGCTAATGTTAAGGGATGATAGGGGTTGTGGTCCAACAATATTTGGGGACCCAGTTTTGGAAAAGCTGTTCTAAATGCTAGCCATGTTTGAGATTGGGAGAATTTTGTTTTTCTCTTCCCAGCTTGGATAAAATGTGATATATATGTGAAAAATTAGAATGCAACTGCATCCCATTTAAGATTTCTGGGTCATCCCTCTGAATAATGTAGGGCCTACTTGCTCATGTAGTGAGTGACCACCTTTTCCGACTAATGTCTTCCCACTTAGCTAACAGCAGGAGCCTATTATGCTATGACAATATTCTGTTCTGCTGAATTCTTCTAGCTGAAGAGGTAATCATCATTTACATAAAACAGAAAACAGAATTAATTGTTATATAAATGATATACTGAAGGGAAAACCATACAAGGAGCTTAATATAACAACCTGCTTTATTCGATAACAGTTTTTTCTCCTTTAAATAATGTGTCCCAGAAGACACCCTGTGACAAAATGTGATTTGCTATTTCCTGATATCTTCCCGATGATCTGGATAGATATTCTGAACTGGAGTTCAGCACCTATTAAAGACCTTTCAGGTGGAAACAGTGTTGTCTTTGCCTTTATTTTTGCTTTAAATTGAGAAACTGTGATTTCACGTAAAAGTGCTCTTCAGCTTAGATGATGAATGTCAGTATCTAAATTAACAAACATAACTGTAAAACTCTAAAGGCAGAGGTCACACTGTGAGAGTTCAAGACGCACAGAGAGATTAATGCTTGTGCGTTCTTCTTTCACCAAACTCTGCTGTTTGTGTTCTTCCAAACTTCAAAACGCAGAAAGTTAAGAGCCCAATCCGTTCTAAGGTAAGTACTCTAGGTCATAGTTTCAGTTAGTTTCAGGGGAGAGAGTGAAGCAGGTGCTTTAAAAAAATCCCATTTAAATCAATTTAAAAGTACTCAACTTTGGCTGGATCATGCCCCACACTTTCAAAATAATGCTTTAAGACTGTGGTGGCTTGCACCAATCACCTGCAAGTGTTAAAACAAGGGGGCCAGACTAAAACTGAAACCGCAGTTGCCTGTAATACTAGCCTGACAGGTGTTCCTAGCTTTCAGGGCATCCTCAGGCATGGACAGTTTGCAGCAAAGAAACTGAAGGAAGGGATGAAAAATTATAATGGTCACATCATGGGGTCCAGAGGGCATCCATCCAAGAGTAGCACCATATTTTTTAAAAGGGGATTGGGATGGGGGGGGGATTACAGGCTGGTTGATTTAACATCTATTCCCAGAAAACTGGTGGAAAGCCATATTTAAGATAAATTGAGCATTGGTCATGTAAGAGGCAACATGATAGAAACATATACAATCAGAAAAGACTTTTTATGTATGTGACAACTGCTGCACGGAGGTTACTAGCCCAGAGATGGAAAGAAGACAAAATCCCTACTACCAGAGAGGAATGGCCAAGCTATTGGAATATGCTGAAATGGCAAAACTGACCGAGAAGCTCAGGAACCAAGAAAACAAAAACTTCAAGAAAGACTGGGGGGAAATTACAATTTATTTAGGAGACCACTGTAAGCAGATGAAAACATTAGCAGGATTTTAATAACACTTGTAACAAATAACATGGATAATATGGAGATATATAAAATATGGTTTATGAAATAATATTCAGCTGAAAAGGTTGACAATAGAATCCATAGATGGGATGGAGGGAAGTCTCAAGATTCAGAGAAATTTCAAAATATGGATATGTATTTTGTATTGTTACAACTTGGCACTTGTAGAATCAAATAAAAATTATTTCAAAAGAAACATATAAATTGTGCATGGCATGGAGAAAGTTGTTGTTGTTGTTGTTTAGTCATGTCCAACTCTTTGTGACCCCATGGACCAGAGCACGCCAGGCACTCCTGTCTTCCACTGCCTCCCGCAGTTTGGTCAAACTCATGCTGGTAGCTTCGAGAACACTGTCCAACCATCTCGTCCTCTGTCGTCCCCTTCTCCTTGTGCCCTCCATCTTTCCCAACATCAGGGTCTTTTCTAGGGAGTCTTCTCTTCTCATGAGGTGGCCAAAGTATTGGAGCTTCAGGATCTGTCCTTCCAGTGAGCACTGAGGGCTGATTTCCTTAAGAATGGATAGGTTTGATCTTCCTATTTTCATCAGATAAATGTTGGAGAGTATGGAACAGTCACCTTGAACTATGGATTTCGCTTCCGCAGGAGGCATGAGGGTCACCAACTTGGATGGATTGAAAGGAGAGGCAACAGCTATTGCCTGCCTTCACGGTTGGAGGCAGTCTGCTTCTGACTACCAGCTGCTGGAAACCACAGCAGGGGAGAGAGCTGTTGCTCTCAGATCTTGCTTGCAGGCTTCCCATGGGCATTTGGTTCACCACTATGATACCAGAATGCTGAACTAGATGGCCTATTGGCCTGATCCAGCAGGCTCTTCTTATGAGCTTCAGATGTGTGCTGTAAATCAAGTCAAGTAACCTTTATTGGCATCACATAGGAACATTCCGAATACATTCAGAATAAATAGGCCAGTGCGATCTCATCGCCATTTCCACAGTACAGTCATTTGCAAAAGGGAAGAAGAGGCGAACAATCTGTTTCATCCCTGTGGGTCTCCAGCAAGGGCAGGATCCTGTAGCGTACTTCGGCGACAAAAAAATCAAATAGAGGAACTTAGCTACTGTCTTGGTGAGCTCCTGGTCTCTCCCCTGTAATAAGAAGCGCATCTCTTCCTTAAATCTAATTTGGACCCAAGCTAAGACTCAAAGTGGTTATGTTTCCCTTTGTCTTTCCTACTCCTCTCAGCTCCTACCATTTCTGCCATGAAGTGGAAGAAGTAGGTCAAAATAGCTCATGGAAGGCTTTGTGGAGACAACAATATACAGGAAATCCTTGCAAGTCTGTAAGGCTGATTTTGCACATCAAAAAGGCTCGGAAGGAAGACTCATAATAATGAGCTTGGTTCCATCCTACCTAGAATTCTGTGATTAAAAAACACGTCAGGCAATAGTAGCATGAAAAAGTGCTGTAAAAAATTGAAAATATTTTAAGTACTATATGCATCACCGCATATAGTACAATAATTGTTCCTTTCCCCTTCCCTCAAAAGACATTGTGTGGCAGCTGTCAACAGCACAAAGAAAGTACTCCGAAGAAACGAGAGGGGGAAGGAAGAGGAAGATAAAGAAAACAAAAAAATATAGGAATTCAACAAAAAACAAAACAAGGCTTTCTGCTATCCTGAGAAAGAAATCAAACGCTTAGAGGAACTGATTCTATCCCATATTCTGAGTGTTATTTTGTAATGGAAGAAGGGCCAATCAGTTGAGTATTCTTTTATAGCAGGGCTGTAGTTCAGATACAGATACATCTGCCTTGAATGTAGAAGGTTCAATCCCCAGCATCCCTAGATATGTCCTATCTGAAACCTTGGAGCAGCAGCTGCTAGCCAGTGGGGTTACTCTGAGTTGGATGGATCAATGCAATGATTCAGAATAAGGCAGCTCATCTTATTGGATCATTTGCAACAATGCACTCCTTTGTCACAAGCTACAGGACAGCATAATTGCTCCTGTTTAACAAAATGAATTTAGGAATATAATGGGATGCTATACAATCATGGAATCATAGAATTATAGTGCTGGAAGGGGCCCCAAGAGTCGACTAGGCCAACCCCCTGCAATGCAAGAATCTCAACTAGATCATGCATGGCCATCCAACCAATGTTTAAACATTCAATGAAGGGGATCCCACCACATTCCAAGGTAGTCTGTTCTACTGTTCAGTCAGAATCTCCTTTCTTGTAACTTATAGCCATTGGTTTGAGTCCTACCCTCTAGAGCAGGAGAAAACAAACTTGTTCCATCTTCCATGTGGCGGCCCTTTAGATATTTGAAGATGGCTATCATATCTCCTCTCAGTCTTCTCTTTTCCAGACTAAACTGTGGTGGCCTGGGACTCGGGCTTGGACTCGGAACCAGAGGAGTCTCGGTCCGCACCGGATCCTCTGCCTCAGACGGCATCTGAACCGATTCTGGGGCCTGATTCTGAAGAGCCCCAGTCTGCACAGGTTCCCCTGCAATAAGCACCAGCTGAGCCGAGTCAGGGGGCTGAGCCTGCCCTGGCTCCAGATGCGGGGATTACCTCGTTGCCCTCTGCTGGGCAATCACATGCAGCTGCTCCACTACCAGTTGGGTCAGGAGAGGCTGAGGCAGCCTCTGGGTCTAGTAACCCATTGACATCTCCGGTGCTGCAGAGACTCAGGTCTGAGAGAAGGAGAGACCTGAGTACTCGCAGGTGGAGTGCTTGCCTTCGGGCGAGACAGGGAGGTGAGTCACCGGGGGATCAGGACCGGCTGTTACCCTGTCAGAGATAAAAGGCTGCTGGACCCCACCCCAGGTTGCGGGAGCAACATTGCCGCTTGCTGGAACCTGCCTGTTACCCTGTGCCTGACCTAGCCTGGTTTCCTGTCTTGGCCCTGTTGGACTGACTCCTTGTTGAATCCTTGGATTCGGGACCGGACCTGGACCGTGTTGATAGGGTTAACCCCTGGGCCCAGCACATAAACATACCCAATTTCCTCAACCATTCCTCACATAAGGCTTGGTTTCCACACCCTTTAACATCTTGGTCGTCCTCCTCTGCACATGTTCCAGCTTGTCAAAATCCTCCTTAGATTGTGGTGCCCAGAACTGGACACAGAATTCCAGGTGTAGTCTGACCACAAAATAGAGTGGTACCATTACTTCCCTTGATCTGGACACTAGACTTCTGTTGATGCAGCCTAGAATAGCAATAGCGGCTCTTTCTGAAGCAGAGTTTCGAACACTGGGATATCCAGGTTCTAATCTGTGCACAGATCATCTCTATGGAGGGTCTCCACTTCAAGAACAGCAGCTGACCATGGCAGCAGTCAGAAACAGCTGCATGACAGGATGGGCGGAGCTTTATTTATATTATGCACATGTAGAATAGATACGGAGCTATGTGTACCATCTCTGACATCCCTTTTTCAGGCTTCTTTCTTTTTCATGCTTTCCTTTCTTATTAAAACAATAAAGTGCCTCACATTTTCTATTAGGGAGAAAACTCTGTTGAAAGTTTTTGTGTTGGCAGGCTATATAGCACCTGCACATCTGTAGGGAAGCGGAAACTAGATTGTGGCAGCCAATCAGCACGAACCCCATGGAAATAGTCCAACAATTGCCTCCGGTAATTCCCAGACTATTTTTTGACACTAAAATCCTGACAGCTTGCTCTTGTGATAAAGATGTTAACAAGAGAAGAAAATGGCACTAATTTAATCTATTCTTACAGGTCAGGCTGAAATGAGATGGGGATGACACAAAATTATAATAATAAATACAGGCGTAATTTCACAATTCTTCATAAATGCTGTTCCCCCGTCTTTTCACATGCAAATGTACTACCCTTTGCTGCATGGCTGTGATTTGTGAGGTGCTATCTTGCCCTCCACTTGGGAATTGTATTCTACTTGATCCCATAATTATTTTTATGCTACTAAAACAAACCCTTACAGATTACTAGTATGGTGCAGTTCTAGAGGCTTTGCAAATCCTCCCCTTTATGCTTTTGAGATTCTTTACATTTGTGTGATCTTTTTTTTAAAAAAATCACTTTAAAGTTACCCATCCAGCTCTCGCTGGACAAGATATATATATATATATATATAAAGATCAATGTGCTGAGAAAGACAGAAAACAAACTCACAAGAACTGGCACTAGACAGTTACATGGGCTCTAGTGCCAACCACTGAAGATGCCAACCAGGCCCATTCCTAATTTGCAGGGGCTGGTGGGGTATGTACTTGGCAGCAGGAAGCTGCAGCCACTGACAGGCCACTCAGAAAGAGGGGGATCTTTACAGACACTTGCCCTCATAGCTGGGGTGAGAAACCTCAGGCCTGAGGGCTGAATGTGGTCCTCCAAGCCTTCCTTTCTGACCCTCAGGATCCTCCCCATGCAACTACTCCTCAGCCACACCCACACCCAGTGCCGGATTTACGTATAAGCTAAACAAGCTATAGCTTAGGGCCCCACTCTCTTGGGGGGCTCTAAAAAATTAAAAAAAACCCTGGATGTACATTTCCAAAATATAAGATAAAAAACAAATAATATAAAACCAACATACAACAACAGTGTATTGTGTTGTGTAGGCACCTATGAGGTAAGTAATGCCCCCCCCCGCCTGCTAGCCTGCTCCCTAAAATATCACTGGTTTGCTCATTTCTATATATAGGGTGCCTACATTCTGCATGGACTGGTTGCATGGCAACATGTGCAAATGGCTTTAGATTAGGTCCATAATTACCATATAGCATATATTTTTTTTTAAAAAGCGACAATCTGTTGTTGACAAAGGCCAGCTGGACATAGAAAGGGCCCCATTACCTTCAGTAGCTTAGGGCCTCATCAAACCTAAATCTGGCCCTGCTCATGTTAGTGTTTAAAGCCCTAAACAATTTTACCCACCCACCCCAATATCTGAAGGAATACCCCTTTCCTTATAGACCAACACCCCCCCAAAATGGTGGAGGTGGACCTTCTGGTGGCCCTGCCACTCCCAGGTTCAGGGAGAACCTTCTTGGTGATGACTTCTCCCCCAAAGAGATGCTTCAGGTACCACCTCTTTACAGTTTTCATCTGTTGCCAAAGATATACCTCTTCAATCCTAACATTTGAAAACTGAAGAATTTATTTTGGTGTCCTCCCTGTAATATGCTAGTTTTGGACTAAGAGTAGGGCTGTTTTCTACTGTTTTAATTGTGATTTTATATGCTGTAACCTTAAACTTTCTGGGACCTTTTCTGGAAATTCCTGGTGGAGGGCAAGTAAGAAATACTACTTTTACTACTACTACTTTGAATAATAATAATAATAATAATAATAATAATAATAATAATAATCCAACAGCAGCAAGCAAAAGGAGTTCATCTGCTGGAGGAGGGTGCTATATGGGTATGAGACTAGAAAGGAATAAGGCTTGAGGACTGCAATCTCAATTCTCAAGTGACCCTGGTAGTCTCACACACCCCAGAGCTCAAATATTCAAAATGAAAAGTTCATAGGTGACCCAGAGGACTGAAGATTACTTACACAAAGTGTTTGTGAAATTCTTAAGAATGGCAGAGTTATTAGAGAAAAAGAAGGGGTATTAAATAAGCCATTTGCTAACTCAAAAGGAGCTGCATTACGAGTAAGCCTAAATGGTAAAGGCTAGTTTCAGTAGCTTCTGCATAAATGCTACAACAAAGGGGCTTTATGTGCCACTAAAATGGGAGGAAATTACTTTTTGATTTGGAACAAGCTAATGCCAAGGTGACATTACTATATGAACAATGTTGATTCTACTGAGGGGAAGTAGCTGAACAGCATCTTAGAATATACAGACTTAGTGCAGTCACTGTTCTCTCTTTCAAGCCTGACTGCTATGTTTCAAGTTCTTCCCCATACATATCTGTTTGGTTTATGTGCATACTGTACTAGTCTGTGCATATACACAATCATTCCTGGGTTTGGTTTAGCAGCCTCGGTTACAGAGAGGAAGAAAAATAATATGCAAATCTGTGCACTGCAAATTGGCATCATTATGAGGTCAGTGTAGATGTTTCTGCTTAAATGCTACTTTGAGTGAGTCATTTCGCTGATGAAAGGATATTTTTTCCATTTTTGAGAACTGATGTCGAAAATTGTCTTTCCAAAACCATTACTGCAGTTGCACTTTTATTTATCTATTTAATGAAATTTACACACCACTTGATTGTAAGAAAACCCCAAAGCCGTTTACAAAAATGACTTTAATTCAATGCAAAAATAGCTTTAAGCTGGGAAGTATTTTAAAAAAACAAAAAACCACACAAATCCAGCCATAGTTTAAGAGCAGAGCCTTCAAGGATTATGATAATTATTGATTTATTAATCTGTATACCTCTTAATGTCCAGGTGACTTCTAAGCAGTTTACAAAATGTGGAAAGCAATTGCAAACCATTGTCAAAATGCAGAATGATTAAAAATACACCCCAATTAAAATGCACAACAATGCAATTCTATTAAAACATTAAAAGATAAATGCTCTTGATTAAAACAAATCACTTACAGAATTGTGCCAGGTGTTGATGGGCAGAAACGAAGAAGTGAAGGTGGAATGGAAGGACCCATCAGTCAGGGTCAGAGGCCAGGAGTCTCTTGCAGTAAGTCCCAGGTGCAGCCCCCAGGTACAGGATCGGGTAGCAGTATGGTGAGAGACCTGGACTGCTGATGGATTCTGATGTCAAACATTCCCATACTTGTTCCAGCCACTGGTTCTCTACAGGGTGTGTGTTTTAATGGTACTAATCTTCCACTTCTCTAAATGACCACTTAATAAGTCATCATTAAATACCTTTCAAGCTGCCCTTTATGCATTTGAAATTTCATATACAGATCCAAAAATATCTGTTCACCAGTAACATATAGGAAGTAGAGCATTTAAAAGTACAGATGGACTTATGATAGCAATCCAAAGGTGGGTTTCTGTTTTTGTTTCTGTTTCTGTTTGGTTTGGTGTTTGTTTGATTGTTTTGCCTTTAGTAAAAAGAAATACTGTTTTTAGATAGTCAGAATCACATGGCAGTTACCTTAAAAAAACCCCAAACACTTTAAACAGAGCCTAAACACAGACATACTTTGCCCCACAGATGATAACAGTAGCAAGACAAGTAGGGTTAAGGTACCTGCTCCTTTCTTCAGCTCCTTTCTTCAAGAACCACATAGTCAGAGAGGCAATGGCGATGTGCAGAGAGAGAGCTGAACTTTCTGAGCAACCAGTTTTAAAATAGGGGAAACCTTTGCTGCTGAGCAGTCAGAAGGTGTATACAAGCCCTTGATGAGCAGATCAACAAATAGCTGAAATGTCCTCAGAGAGGTGATGTGCCATTATGCAGGGGGATAACCAACCTCATATAACCTGCATGCTTAAGTCTAACTAATGCATGAAGGGGTTAACACTATTAGAGTAAGCTGTCCTGCCAGGCTTACCTATGTCACTTCCATAACAGGCATCCCCAACCTGCGGCTCTCCAGATGTTTTGGCCTACAACTCCCATGTTAACTGGACCAGTGGACAGGGATGATGGGAATTGTAGCCCAAAACATCTGGAGGGCCGAAGGCTGGGGATGCCTGCCTTACAAGGAAACAGGCAATCAAGCCTATTGTTCCCCCCCCACTCCACCTGAGGTGGCTGTGTCTGGGACCCTGAGATGTGTGGGTCACGTGGGCTCTGTGTGGAGACATGTTTTGCCACCTGGCCCCATGGATTTCTCCGTGGGACCGGAAAAGGACACAGGGCGCCTTGCAATAAACTTAAGACATGTCTGGGTTCCAGCATCCAAGGCTCAAACAGATACGAAGCAAGGGATCCATGTATAGATCTTCTGACAGGTTTCTTGTTTAAACCTTATAGCAGCCATGCTAGGCACATCTCAACCTACCATTACAATTGGTCCAAAATGCAGCAGCCAGATTTCTGCCTGGGGTTCCATTTAGATCCCAAATAACCCCAGTTTTAAAACAGCCACGCTGTTTGCCAGTTCATTTCTGGGCCCAATTCAAGGTGCTCGCATTAATGTTTAAAGCCCTTAATGACTTAGGCCCCAAATATCTGAAAGACCACCATCTTCCCTACAGACCCTCTTGAGTGTTAAGATGGGCAGAGGCAGCCCTCTTGGTAGTTTTTTCTACCCTCAGATGCTTGGGGCTGTGGTGAAAACCTTCTCTGTGGTGGCCCCATAGCTGCTAAACTCCCTCCCCACAGAGTTGTTTCTGGTGCCTTCATTGTGCGGCTTTCAGCAAATACTGAAGACACACCTGTTTAGCCTGGCTATGTTTTTAGGATCCACCTTATTTTTGTGGTTGTTAGTTATTTGAAACCGTTTTCAGTATTATGCTTTAATGTTGTAACCCGCCTTGGGACCTTAAGCTGAAGGATGGGTAATTAATAATAATAATAATAATAGGCAGAAGAGGGTGTCCATTCAGATGGCAGATGCTGGGAGGAGGTCAGTGGTGATGACCTTCAGGAAGATAAAGCTACATATGCTCTGCAGCCTATCATGCACCTCCTAAGCTAATCTGTTTCCCGCAGGTATGGTGGTAGTGCTGGACAATGCATATCCTCTCACATCTTGAGTCCTAAAACCGGGACGCACATCTTACCACCCATGGTCCCCCATAAGTCATGTGACCTGCACAAGATCACAGAACTCAAAAGATGCACTTTTTCGGGGCTGTGCTTGCACAGTGTCCACAAACTTGTATTTGGGGGTGCTGCTGTTGTTGGCACAAGATCATGGCACCCAAAATGGCCACTGTGCTCTCACGCAACAAAATGGGATGCCCCATTTTTTTCTGAGACACTTGTGGTGTATGACACTGTTGCCAGGGTAGAAGTAAGATTAAACAACCTTTCTGGTTGGCTATTTTTCATGAAATGTGGGTAAGGGGTGGGGAGGATCTTCTTGTCCTTGGAAATTGAGTTCAGAATGTCTTGGGCCAGCCTTGAGCAACAGAAAATAATCAAATTATTTTTAACTCTTTCATACATGACTTTTCCAAAACTTAAATCGACTCCTCTGCCAAACTGGGGGGAGAAAATGAAGAATGATACAATTACCTCTATACCTCCCCTATAGGGCTAATAACAGCCACGATGGGGCACAAATTGGAGAAATTGCTCAAAGGGGGGCTTAACCATAGATGTCAACTTTTCCCTTTTTTAAAGGGAAATTCCCTTATTCCGAATAGGATTCCTCGCAAGAAAAGGGAAAAGTTGACAGCTATGTTAAGCACCCCCTTTCCCAGCAGCTTATATTTAAAGAACAGCAACACTGGGAGACCCAAGCACAGTTTGCCTGCATTATGTTTGTTTTGTCTCTAAGCGGGTTTGCAAAAAGCTAGATGGGAATATTCTCTTTCAATAAAGTAATCACAAATAGAATGATTCCATATTTACTATTAGGTGATTAGGCTTCACATTTAATGTCAACAACTCCACTTACCTTTTCTCGTGTAACATTTTGAGCTAATAAATTCCCTCCCAATTCAGCTTTAGCAAAGCATGATGCATTAACCTCACTGTGATACCTAAACAGTCCTACAATTAATCTGCCTCCTTAAGGTTGTTTTGTACCCAGTTCCCCAGATGACTGCTAATATTTAATAGATTTCCACTGAGCATCTGTGTAAAAGGATGTTTATGGACAAGGCCTAATTTATGAACACAAGTACCATTATTCATCATTACTCTCATTATGGTACAAAAGACTTATCTTGACCTTTAAAGTAACACAATTTGCAGATGCATGCAGAAGATTACAAAGAAATACAATCCATTTCTCTAATAATATGACTGCCGAAGTTAATGGCAGCATCAGCCATCTGAGAAATAAAGAATAAGTTAAGTGCAGTTTTTAAATATTTCGATACAAAAGCCTGAAACAAGTAAAATGGGCTTTTATAATTGGAAAGGGTTTAACTTTGAAGGAAGGAGTAGATGTGTGATGTCATTATACAGCTTTTCAGTTTCTTAATTCAAATTTCTCTCTCCTAAATAATACTACCATCTTTTTTCTCTTTTGCTCACTGATCTGATTTTGATTTAACTTACGGCCAGAAAAGTGTTATAAGAAGGATATATTTGCAAAACTGCTTTGCAGTATAATGCAGAGCATTATCATGAAGCTCAAGAGTGGTGTAATGGGCTTGGAAATGAGACCCGGATCAAGTCCTCTCGGAGCCCAGTGGAGAAGCTCACTGAGTGATCCTGGGCCAGTCACTCTATCTTTCTAACCTACCTAGCAGGGTTGTTGTGAGGATAAAACAGGTGGGTGGGAAGAGAATCTTGTTGCTGTGACCCTTTGGAAGGAGAACAGAATAAAAATGTACTCTGCAATGAAGTGAAGGACATGAGGCAGGAGTTGATAATGCAGGTGAGCTGCGCACAGGTGGGCTGCATGCAAGCTGCCGGCCAGCTCTGTGGAGGCTCCTTTTATTGACACAATATGCAAACCCAGGCAGATACATTTTGGGCTGTGACCTTTACACATCTTCCAGTCCCAAGATAGTGGGGTGGTACAAAGTTATTTTGGCAGCTGTTTCCACCACGTCATTTTCCCTTTGCACCATGTATGACGAAGGAGACAAAGGTTTCAGAGACAAAGGTTACAGACAGGACACTGCAGACTACTGAGATTGCAAAAGGTTAGACAGAGGGCATGATGTTCAGACAGCTGTGGCTTTATCTGTGAGGGGGAGTGTGCCCCGCACCCCAAGGACCCAGCGATTATCCCTACACTACAAAGCAAGAGACAGCTGAGACACCTCAGCTCAAATTGTAAACAGGTTGCTCAATTTTTTTATATAGTTTTGAGCATTTATTTTTAAAAGTTATGAATTGGCTCACAGGATCACTATCATCGGTGGCAGGTAGAGATTGGTCTCTGTGAGTATTTCCATATGTCTATTAGTGAAATAGTACAGCTGAGCAACAATCCTTAACTAACCTTTGGAGTAGGTGCATTTTTACGACTGCGTTAAATAATTTGAATACTGTAGCTTCACTGATGCCTGATCCTATGCATGTTTACTCAGAAATAAGTCCAACATTGGAATCAGTGGGATTCCACTGTAAGCGTGTATAGAATCGTAACAATAATGAAAGAAACAAAGGCATTCAAGCATATTGCATTCCCTATTTCTCTATCTTTGTGTCTGTGTTAGGCTGCAGTGTGCAAATGCACACAGGACTGCCCTGATGGTGTGTATGTGACTGTAAATAGTGGGTTAGAGACAGACAGATACACACACCAATTTGTAGCCTGGCATTATTATGATTACAGCATAATCATATGCATGCGTATTCAGAAGTAAGTCCCACTGAGTTCTTTGTGACTTACTGCTACATAAGTGGATATACTCTGAGACAATTTGATGAAGAGTAGTATATAAATTCATATATATATATATATATATATATATATATATATATGAATACACACACACACGTTATAGTTGTTGCGTCTCACTGTTCCGGATTAGGTATTACCATAATGCAAATTTATTTAAGGACATATAGGACAAAAAATTAAAGCACAATAACAGCCAGTTTCAGAGGCATATTACAATACCTTCACTACAGCTTTGAAGTAATTGTAATCAGGAGAGAGGAGTTATCACAATTGGAAGATTTCACTGAATAGCTCCATTCCATATATAACACACAATCAAATTTTCAGTATTGTTTAGTCCTACTACTATTCATTATTATTTTTTGGCGCACTGATTAATTTAAGACATAGTTAATTGAGCAACCAAATGCTCAGGAAAGGGAGAGACAATTTACTCTAGAAACCTACCTATTCTCATTAATAAAAAAGGTAGATGGTTAAAATGAGTAAAAGTCCTTGTTTAAGAAGATGGCCCGGGAATGGAGCAAAACTCCTGTGCTAAACTGACATCAGCATATTCTCTTAATAAAGACTCATTTCTGCAACCAGGAATGATGTAATCTTTCACTGTATCCAAACCATTGGTTAAAAGACCATTGTGCTTTGTTTTTATTTATTTATTTTTTTAAAATATGTATAATCCATCTTTCATCAATGTTGATACTAGGGTACAACAAAAGAATATACATAACTGAATTCATACAGCAATAAAACATCAAAACAAACTCTTCAAAATAAATACACAATAAAGACAGGTAGAGGCAGCAAAAAACTTGTAGTGCCAGCAAGTGACCTGTGACATCATGTATGCAAGGAAAGCTTTCTGCAATGAAGCTAAAGCCCTGTTAGATTGTTGGAGGAAAGACAGAAGTCTAAAGGCAGAAAGGAACTTGTACATGCAGATTTAATTCATGGCAGCAACAAATATTATTCATCGCTGATAATATTTGAGATTGTTTATCTTACTAATATCATAAAATGAAGATGGGAGAAGCTGTGTTTACCCATTGTGCATCTTTTGTTCTGGAAAGGATTTCCACATTATCTTTCTATGTCCTTCTAAACCAGACACGGTCAGTGAAGAGTAGGTGGGTTCCCACAAAGCAAGACACAGTGATAACAGCAAGAACCTTTATTGAATGAACAGAACTGGACCATAGAGGCAAAGCAACTGCTTATATACATTTCTAAAGGCCTGGGCCACTCTCAACGTGATTGGCTGTCTAAACTCCCAAGCTGCGAATCATAACTCAGAGTTTAAGGGCCAATGGCAGTGGCCCAAATCCGTGAAATGTTCTGTGTTTGGATATCATGTACCAAATCAGAACACAGGGGCTCAGAATCCTTAGTCCAGACTCAAGCTCAGGCAAACACAGACCACTGAATACATAACAGTCAGCTCAATGTAAAGTTGGCACTATCTAATAGAAATGGCTTCAAGTTATAGAATTCATTGCTCAGTCATAGCACAGAAATCATGCACTTGTTCTTAGGGCGACAGAAAATTAGGGCAGCCAGTTATCCATTACTGTTCCAAACTAAACCAAAAGCTCTTTATTTTTTGTTTTTGTTTTAAATGTTATATTAAATGTTAAAGTTCTGTATGATTTCCCCCCTTTCCCTGTGATATAATGTAGTTATGTATATGGTCTTAAAATGTAAATCGCTTGGAGACCTTTTAGGTAGCAAGTGGATACTATGTGTATATTATAATAAATAATCATATCATAATCATAATAATGCATTGGTTAGTAATCAAAGAAAGTAACCCACGCAGGAGAAGGACCTCATGTAAATGATTTTCACTTTTTTCCCCTGAGCAGCTTGGAAGGAGCTATATCTTTTTTACTGGTTTGCCCTGGATTAACTGAGAGCAATCTCCAGCATGAGGCTAGGCATAGACAGATCTGAAGATCGCTGCTGATGGTAATGGGAGAGGGCTGCATAAGAATTGTGTACCAATCGGGTCGCCACTAGCCATACCTTCCAGTTCTGTTGCTCTGGGTCAGAGAGTCCCAAAGGATGAAGCTTTTGTAAGTGAGTAAGATGGAGGTTTTAATGTGGTCCTTTCCATCCCTCCTTAGGGGCATCACAGAGGCCTGCATGCCAGATAGACCACAGTTCATATAATTCCTAAAGGAGGAATTGTGAACTTGTGGCCTGTCAGATGTTGTGGGACACCCACTCAGCCACAAGCAGCATGGCAAATGGTGAGGGGTGCTGGGAGTTGTAGTCCAACAACATTTGCAGGCCCACAGCTTCCCCGTGCCTATTCTAGAGTCTGAAAATCAGGCAGACAGGCTTCTTCCCTGTTCCAGCCATTACAAGAAAACTCTGTGCCAGCCAGCTCTCTTGATTAAGGTTTAATATGTTGTTCCAGTTTGTATAAAGATCACCAGTGTCAAAGAAATGATTCTTCAACATAAACTTCGTTACACTGGTCATGTTGTGTGGATGCCTGATGATTGTCTTCCAAAGCAACTGTTGTTATTTAGTTGTTTAGCCGTGTCCAACTCTTCGTGACCCCATGGACCAGAGCACGCCAGGCACTCCTGTCTTCCACTGCCTCCCGCAGTTTGGTCAAACTCATGCTGGTAGCTTCGAGAACACTATCCAACCATCTCGTCCTCTGTCGTCCCCTTCTCCTTGTGCCCTCCATCTTTCCTAACATCACGGTCTTTTCCAGAGAGTCTTCTCTGCTCATGAGGTGGCCAAAGTATTGGAGCCTCAGCTTCACGATCTGTCCTTCCAGTGAGCACTCAGGGCTGATTTCCTTAAGAATGGATAGGTTTGATCTTCTTGCAGTCTACGGGAACTACTGTATTCCAAACTTTAAAATGGAAAGCATAATGCTGGTGGTCAACAAAAGAGGTTTAAAGACTGTCTCAAGGAAAATCTTTAAAAATGTAGTATAAACACTGACAACTGGGAAACACTGGCCTGCGAGCGACCAGTTGGAGAACAGCCTTTACCAAAGGTGTCATGGGCTTTGAAGACACTCAAACTCAGGACACAAGGGAGAAATGTGTTAGGAGGAAGGCACGCTTGGCAAATCCACACCGTGATCAACTCCTGCCTGGAAACCAATGTCCCCACTGTGAAAGGATGTGTGGATCCAGAACTGGACTCCACAGTCTCTTACGGACTCATTGTTAAAACCGTGTTTGTGGAAGACAATCTTACTCGGCTATGAGTGATCGCCAAAGAAAGATTGCCAGAACCCACATGGGTGCCCATATGGTGATGAGCCAACATGCAGCCTCCCATCCACCATGAGATAACCTCCTGAACAAAGTGGATGCATCACACAACACACAATCCAAGTGGTGATTGAGGAGCCCATGCGCTCTGGTGCCAATATGTTGTGCCTGAATCATACATAAAGACATCTGCACGGTAGAGGGGAGAAAGCCATGCTTGCTCTGGCAACATGTGAAAATGGCAGCTGGATCAGGCAAAGCTACTTTATTTAAACAGCACTGTAATTTATTATGAAGTTGTGATGATCTCAACGTTAGGATTGTTCTCTGGCTCATAAGGTGCTGAATTTACAGTGCCATAGTATGGAGAAAGGTGCAAGCAGCGAGTCTAGCTTATGAGGTTGCTTGTTCCATGAAAACAAAGTGTGTATCATTAATCAGGTCCTCAGCTTTTGTCTGCGACAGAATAGTGTGTGAGAGCTCCAGCTGATGAGATCTACAGAGCAACATCCAGGTGTGCTCAGTCTTATTTTGAAACAGGCATTAAACTGCTCTCCAAAAGGGGAATGATTAAGTATGAATTAAGGCGGGTGGGGGTGGGGTGGGGAGAATGAAAGCCATCAACAATGCATTAAAACGGCAAAATGTTTTTTGTATAAAAATGACCATTTTAAATGCTATTACCCTCGCTATAAATGCTAGAGGTGGACAGTCAAGGCAAGCATATACGTATTCCACTTTTCTAGATGAACCGACATTTGAGGACCGATTAGCTCAATGTCTGAGGGGTTAACACCCCCGCTGCCTATTCCAACAAGTGTCTGTGAAAAGCAGAGCTAATCTGAAAACTGGCCATGTCAACCATGAAGTTATTTCAATACTCCACTCTGCCACCCCCACCCCCCGCCTAACAAGATGATTAATCCCATTACACTCTCACAAGCCTATTTCCCCATTTAATTAAGGACTTTTAAATAAAGTGCAGTTTGCAAGGGTAAAACTCTGATTTGTTAATGTGATCTCATCAACATTTTTACACCCCGGCTTTTCAGCCTTCAGCCAGCTTTGTTTGTTTATTCAGTTATCATTTCTCCTTTTTTTTGTTTCCACCTCAGCCTCTCCTGGATGGTATGGCTACTTGTGAAAAGTCATGTAAAAAATCCGATTAAAACATGAATATGACACTCATTTCATGTGGCCCTTGGTCTAATAATAATTTCATGCAGGTGGAGGAAGCCCAGGAGGAGGAAATGGTGTGAAAGATGGAACGGATGAAACGGGAAGAGGAAGTGAAAACATGTCCTTTCCAGCAATTAGTTCAGATTTTTGCTAAGAGTGATCCATTCTGGATCTCCACCAGGTGGAGGAGAGGAAGAGAAAGCCAGGGGGTGGGGAAGAGATGTGCCCTGCCCATTTGGGGCTATTTCCCCGCCCACCCCCACATTGCAGCCTCTGACATATTACTGCTAAGAAAATGTGGCGCTTGGCAGAAATGGGGTTCTAGAAGAAGAAGAAGAAGAAGAAGAAGAGGAGGAGGAGGAGGAGGAGTTTGGATTTGATATCCTGCCTTTCACTCCCTTTAAGGAGTCTCAAAGCGGCTAACATTCTCCTTTCCCTTCCTGCCCCACAACAAACACTCTGTGAGGTGAGTGGGGCTGAGAGGCTTCAGAGAAGTGTGACTGGCCCAAGGTCACCTAGCAGCTGCATGAGGAGGAGCGGAGACGCGAACCTGGTTCCCCAGATTATGAGACTACCGCTCTTAACCACTACACCACACTGGCTCTCCGTTCTACATCTTTGAATTAAAATAGATACAATTGAATACAATTATGCAAGGTCTAAGAATACTGTATCGGTCAGATCTATCTTCATCTATTTGCATCCCGCCTTCTTGCAGTTAAACCATGCTCAAGGTGGCTTCCAAAATCAGAAAAGTTACAAAAATATAACAAAATTTCAGTGGTCATAAATAATCCAGCAGGGATGTCTCTAAATTCTTATGTTCTTTCTTACTCCCATTGGCGAGAGTTTGTCAGGAGATAAGAGAGGAACTCTGGTCTGATCAAGCACAGCTCTTGTTATGGTCTTCATTTTAAAAAATACAGTGGTACCTCTAGTTGCAGACACGATCCGTTCCGGGGTGCCATTTGCACCCCGAAAAGTGCACAACTAGAGCAGCGCTTCTGCGCAAGCGCTGAGTGCAATAGAGTGCTTCTGCGCATGTGCAAAGTGTGCATAACGCTTCTGCACATGCACAAAGCACACACATGTGCGGCAAAACCTGGAAATGTACACTTCCGGGTTTGCCGGGTTTGCAAGCCGAAAAGACGCAACATGAACCTAACACAACACGAGGTATGACTGTAAATCGGATTCCACATTCTTTGGCCATGTGAAGTGGAAAGTGTGAATACAGAGGCAGTAATATTTCTAATTCCAGTTGTGGGAAACTACAGAAGGAGAGGGCGCTCTTGTGCTTGGGTCCTGCGTGTGGGTTGCCCAGAGGCATCTAGTCAGTCACTGTGAGAAGAAGATGCTGGACTAGATGAGCAATTGGCCGGATCCAGATTACGAAGGTGACATAAACTGCTCATTCCCTGTACTGACCTGGTGTGTTCAGTGCCTGTATGTTTGCAAGGACTGAGGGAAAACAGCGCTTTGCTATTCACAATGTGGATCCTTCCACAAATGACACTGTGCCCAGCATAGTGGAGCCTGGTAGCTGTCCCAAAATAAAACATTTCTAGATATTTTTCATATTAGTTCAAAAACAAAAGAGTTTCCTTGATATATTTCTCACTCACTGAAGACCTTTGACTGGAAGACAGAACCTGCCTCAAAGCTTGCAATTTACATGCATTTAAACACAATCACTTCAAGATGCAAGAAAAAAAAATTCTTTTGCTTTCGAAAAATAACACAGTGAATCGGAGAAATAACGAAATATCCCTGACTCCTGTACTCTCATTATTAATGCCTGCCACTTAATGAATAAAACATTGTATTATACTGTGTCAAGGCCTTATGGAACAAGGTACTTATCCAAGTGGAAAGGCAGATTCTGATCTTATATAAGTACCACCTGAAAACAAGAGAATTTATTTATTTACTTGCCACATCTCTTTACTGCCTTTAGCATCAATGTTCTCAAGACGGTTTTCATGCAATAACAATGTAAACCCTTTAACATATTCAAAATTATGAAATGTTTAAAGAAAACCATTCAAAAGCAAAACAACTATAAATATAGCACCACTTCATTTAACCCTAAGTGCCTGGTACCATTGTCTCTGAAATTAGACCAAATGCCTTAAGAGAGAGAATGTATTTTACAGGTCTGGGGCTACAACTGAAAAGACTCTGCTCCTAACAGAAAGTGATCTCATCTCCAAGAAAGATACATTTGAAGTGGAGGCCCTCTCTGTGTAAAATCCTGTAAGAGGCTTATGGGGGTGGGGTGGAGTGTTCTCTGAAATATTCAAGATCCCTAACATATATGGGTTTCAAGATTTTAAAAATAGCATTTTGGACCCTTGGATGTATATTGGTAACCAGTTAAGATATTCCGGAATTGCCATAATGTGTTCTTTCCAACCCACAGCAAGATTCTGTGCCACTGAAGTTCCCAAGCCATTTTTAAAGGTAGACTCCATAAATGAGCCAAATCATGCAGCCATTTTCTCACTTGCAGTCTAGTTTGTCTTGATACTGCTATTGTCTTGTTGCTGTTTTTTTGCTGCCATGCTGCTCTTCTGCGGCCATTTTGTCTTAATGTAATTTTGCTGTCTGCTGGCTCTCAGCCAGCAGCACATGAGTTCAGTCTCCTTTTGAGATGAACCCACAGTCTCTTTCTTTATGTAACCACTAAGTAAAGCCTGCCTTTCAGGGATCATATCATGAACTGAAATGTGAGTAAACTTTTTGTTACTTTACCCAGAAAGACTCTCGTGTCTTTATTCTTTTAAGAGGGATTAAAGGGGACACCAAGAAATAATCTTAACTAAGAGATTCAAACGAATCTGCAAACTAACTTCCAGCTTTATTAAGGGGAATTTGCTCTGCTACATCACTCACTAGCATGAGTAAAGGAAGGAAAATATATATTCAATATATCCTTTCCTACTAACCTTAACATTCCCACAAGATGGTCCCCTCTTTGCCCCTATCAGCAGAGAGACACCAACTGGCTGATCTAGATGCCTTTCTCCCTATTGATGTGTGGCCATGCCCACACCATTTTGTGGCCCTTCCTCCTTTTCTGCTCTTTTAATTGTGGCGACCATTTTGCCACGACCACATGGCTACTGTTTTGTGAAATGCTATGCCCCAACAGCACTTTCTCAAAATTCCAAGTATGTGCAATGGCCCAAAAAGGTTGGGGACCTCTATTTTAGCATGAAATGTGATTACTGTGATCTCATTTGTCAATTTAATAAGTTGCCACACTTGGTTCTGAGGGCAACAAGCATGCAGGTCATCGGAGGCAATCTCTGGACCTACAGTGGAACAATATTCAGGTCCACCCCACCCCCACCCCCAATGCTATCTGTATGCTGAATAAACTGCCATTAGCTTTAGTCTAACTTGTGCATTTCCAGATGAATACCAATCAGGCACATGTTCTTCTGCTCTGCCATCCTACCTATTAAATTGGAAGAAAGGAACAGCGTTATAATGGCAATGGATAGAAAGGAGGCAAATAAAAGCCTAAAGTTCTAATCAAAACTCTAATCAGAAAGATGACAAATGGTGAAGATTATTAAATTTTCTTTGCTCCGTTGATGAATTTAATAAAGAACTAATCAAAGATCATTAGAAAGCTTTTGTGCTTGGTATGCATTGTAGCTGGATTGCAATCTGAATTTGTGTTTTACTGGTTACCTAGGGTTGGATTGGACATGTAAATATGAGGGGGAAAATAATTTTAAAATCAGCTATATGTACCAAATGTACATGTCACTTAGTGCATTTGCACATTTATGTGCTTCGATCCAGTGATTAGAAGACTGAAGTCATTGTTTAATATTTTCTAATGATCTTTGATTTTCTAATGACCTTTGATTAAATTGATCTTGTCGCAATTGTTTTTTTAAAAAAAAAAAATTAAAGGAGAGTTGCAGTTCCAAAGAAATGAAATTATGTAGTCTGCCAGTTATGGGGCTCTGGGAAGAAACTAAGAATGTCATTCCTCCCAGTCTGGATATTCACACACACACACACAGCTCTATGGCAGTCGCTTTCAGGGTGATTGGCTGCTAACACCAATCTGCAGCTTCCCTCAACCATACCAGAATAAAAATGTTTTTGCCAGCAGGAGAAAGATAGCCAGAACAGAATTACAGTGCTTCATGGGGCAAGTTGTTTCACAATATTGGCACAGCCACTGACTAGCTCTTATGTTTTGTTGTCATCAGCAGTGCTTCCACCCTATGTGGGACACAGAGAAGTGCCTTTCCTCTGAAACCATGGGGCAGGCAAAAAGTTGCACAAAGAGGCCATTTCCCAGGTATCCTGGATCCAAGCTATTTAGGGCTTCTAGGTAAATATAAGGCTATGAATTGTACCCAGAACAAAACTGGCAGGCATTACAAGATAGGATGTGTAGAATTCTCAAAGGCAGCCCAATGCTGAGTAGTGGTTCTCACACTTTTTCTTCTGGGCAACACTTTCAGAATAAAAATTTGTTTGCACCACACAGGTTTTGTTTTATTGATAAGAAATACATTGGAAAACAAAAAGAACCAACTCCTAGCAGTGCTTGATTTATAGCATAGGACACGACTACTTTATAATGTCATCATGGGGCATCCAGACAGTATAAAACAACGCAGCTACTTAAGATCATGAATCATTCCCAAAATTTAATTAAAATGAGTTTTCTCTAGCACAAAACAGTGATTCTGCATCACAACAAGGACTGTCCTCAGTATCACTTGATGCTCTTGCTCTCGTTTTGAAAAGATATTTATCCATATTCTGCAAAAAACAACAACACCAAAACCCAAAAAATAATTTTATACTAAACTGAAATATTTAAATGTGTCTTTGATTGTCCTTGAATCTTCCCACCATGCTTTCCATCCTCTCCTGCCACACCACACCTTTTGGGAACCATGGAAGTAGAGCATATTGCAGTAATCCAATCTTGATGTAGCTGAGACGTGTGTTGCCAATAACTGGATCTGTATCACAAGTAGGCTAGTTGTCATACAGTTAATCTCACGGCCAAATCATTATTTTCCCTGGTTATGTCTCATAGAAGCCGCTCCCCTCACAACACAGATACAGTCATACCTCGGGTTACAAACGCTTCAGGTTTCACATTTTCAGGTTGCAAACTGCGCCGAACCTGGAATTACTGGAATAGGTTACTTCCGGGTTTTGGCCTCATGCTTGCGCAGAAGCACTAAATCGCACTTTGCATGTGCACAGAAGCACCGAATCGCAACCCGCGCGTGCACAGACGTGGCATTGCAGGTTGCAAACAACGCGGGTTGCAAATGTGCCTCCCGCACGGATCACGTTCGCAACCCAAGCGTCCACTGTATCTCTCCTGAGTTTGCTTATCAACCTTTGCATATCAAAATTAGGATTTGTTCATCTTCATTAAACAAATGTACCATGACAAAATGTGTTCTGGTTAAACCCACCATTTTGCCATTTTCTACATTTATCTTCTGTCTCGCCACAGGCTGGAGGCATCAGAAGCTACTTCAGTATCTGCTGTCAAAGTAATCAACTGTTTGCAGTTCAAACTGCAGAGAAAGTATGTTAAGCCATCTTTTGTATTCTTATCACTTTTTAAAGACAAATTTTCATGCACAAATTGCCCGGCCTCTCTCTAGCAGAGCTTTGATCTGCTGCCCTATCAGTCACTGGCTCACTACAAGAGACTGGAGAGTACACAAAGCTATCTGAGGCAGACGCTGGTTGGAAAAAGAAGGCCGTACAAAGCCACTTGTTTGCAAAGTCGGTCAATATTGACATGACATGAGAATAATACCTTCTTTATGTTAGAGCCATTGCCGAATTTAGCCAGTAAGAAACATCCCCTTCAAGAGACTAAGGTTTGCCCCCACCCACCACCGCTGAACATGTTTTCATTTCCTCAGTTATCTAAGCTTTTTCTCCATGAATATTACACTTGTTCTATGCAGTGCTATTTTTCTAGAAAAAGAGATACCACAAACACCTCCCTCGTTCTCTTAGAATGGCAAATGGCGCCCACCTGAGAGGTGCCACAACTGAGTTCCAGCAAGTTCCAGCTGAAAAATAGGCCTGGTTCTATGTGTTTCTCTGGTTCAGTTCCAGTGTTGTGTGAAGTCACATGCAAAACAATCCCCAGAAGGTTATTTGTTCTGTGCCCCTGCAACGTGGAATATAAATTTTGCTTCCATTTCAGGGGAGGGTGGAGTCAGAGGAAAAAATGGGCAGAGCAATAAATGTAAATTGAAACCTTTGTACAATGATGTAGAAAAATAGCAAAAGAACCTGAAAACCAAGACCAAATAAACCAAATGAAGACAACCCAAGAGATACCTTTTCCTCAATTTTGCTGTTTAATCTGCTCTCCTTTTAATTCGCTTCTCCTGTTATTTGCCTCCTTCGAATCCCTTCTTTCCTTTCTGTCAAATAAAGCATTTTTCGTTCTTCCCTGCACTGCCCATTACCTTATTTCCTGAATCTACCCTCTCTCTATTTTTATAATTGTATCTAAGTATTCTTATGTAATTGTATCCAAGTATTTTTATAATTGTATCCAGGTAGTTTTAAATTGTATCTAGTCCCCCCCCCCGCCCTGTAATTGTGTCTTTACTACTTGTAAATGTGAATCCTTACTGTGGCCCTTATGTAATTGTTACATTTGGCATCATTGCAATGGAATTGACCCCTTTGTATCCTTTTGCCTTTGTTCAGCTTCTCCATTATTGTAACTACTTCCAGGAAAATAAGAATTGGAACCCATGTATTTGGATGGCATCACTTTATTGCAACCATAAAAGTATAAATGTTATTTTTAGCCTCATCCTAATCACTTCCACTTAGCTCCCCTTCCTTCTTCCGTAAAGTGCCAGACGACCAGATCAATTTGGGGAGAGGAATTCAGATGTTAGATAAAACTCTCATCCCTATTGTTATTCTAGAAAAACTGGATTACCATATCATTTGCCATCTCTTCTTGGATTTCTAGGTATTACCGTACTCATGTAGATAGGATCTGCACCTTTGTATCTTGCACCCAATCTCCCTTTTGCACCCTGCACCCATGTACCTCCCCCTTACCTTGTAAATTGACGAACCTGTGAGAAATAAGACCACCCACAATTGCAACTGTATAAAATTCTGAACTTACCTTTGGGTTGGGGTTCCTCATACCTTTTGTCACCTTTGCGCAGGGAACCTGGTTGCAACCGAATAAAGGATCTTGGCTTTTAAAAAGCTGCTTGCTTCTTTCTCTCCTTGGTTGGACGTCACCCATCTTCTCTGACTCTAGAGGAACCCTTTGGGGCCCCGAACCAAAATTCTGAGTGTTTTACATCAACAGTAAAACTAGTTTCCATACCCACTCACACACTCCTTTCCATCCCCCATAAAGGTAAGGTGTTGCTCAACATCTTTATAAATTACTTGGATGAAGGAACAGAGGGGATGCTCATCAGATCTGAAGATGACACCAAACTGGGAGGGGGAGCTAATACCTCAAAGATAGAATCAGGTTTCAAGATGACCTTAATGCATGGGTAGGCAAACTAAGGCCTGGGGGCCGGATATGGCCCAATTACCTTCTAAATCCAGCCCCTGGATGGTCTGGGAATCAGGGTGTTTTTGCATGAGTAGAATGTGTGCTTTTATTTAAAATGCACCTCTGGGTTATTTGTGGGGCATAGGAATTCGTTCTCCCACCCCCCATTAGAGTCCGGCCACCCACAAGGTCTAAGGGACACTGGACCGGCCCCCTGGTGAAAAAGTTTGCTGACCCCTGCCTTAATGGATTGGAGAAATGGACCAAAACTAACAAAATGAATTTCAATATGGACAAATGTAAGGTTCTACACTTAAGCAGGAATAATCAGGTGCACAAATCTAGGATAGGGTGCCATATGTACTAAGCCAGACCATGTGATTATCAACTGAGGCCCTTTCTTCGTGTGCCTCCTCCCCAAGAGGTCCAGAGGACGGCAACACAACAAGAACAGGCCTTTTCTGTGGCGGCTCCCCGCTTGTGGGATGTTCTCCCCAGGGAGGCTCACCTGGTGCCTTCATTGCATATCTTTAGGCACCAGGCAATAACATTTCTCTTCTCCTGGGCCTTTGGCTAATTAAGCAATCTATGGCATTTTAAACTGCACGCAGCAGAGTTATTGTTACTTTGGTATGTATTTTTGTGTTTTTAGGTTGTAAGCCACCCTGTGATATGTTGATGAAGAGCAGTATAGAAATTTAATAAGTAATAATAATAATAATAATAATAATAATAATAATAATAATACACCAGTCTTGACAGCAGTACAGGCAAAAAAGATCTAGGGGCCTTATTTGAGCACCAGCTTAACATGAGTCAACACTGTGATGAGCAGGAAAAAATGTTAATGCAATTTTAGGTTGCATCAACAGAAGTATAAAAAGGTAAAGGGACCCCTGATCATTAGGTCCAGTCATGACCGACTCTGGGGTTGCGGCGCTCATCTCGCTTTATCATGCTGGGTCATGTGGCCAGCATGACTAAGCCGCTTCTGGCGAACCAGAGCAGCACACGGAAACGCCATTTACCTTCCCGCTGGAGCGGTGCCTATTTATCTACTTGCACTTGGACGTGCTTTCGAACTGCTAGGTTGGCAGGAGCTGGGACTGAGCAACGAGAGCTCACCCCATCGCAGGGATTCGAACCGCCGACCTTCTGATCAGCAAGCCCTAGGCTCTGTGATGTAACCCACAGCGCCACCCGCGCCCCTACAGAAGTATAATGCCCCCCCAAAGACTGGATAAAACAATCCAAATTCAGACCAGACTTCTTGTTTATCTAACTGCATATTACCTATTCTGACTGGAAGCGACTCACCAGGGTCTCAAGGCCCATCACCTGATTGAATCAGAGACCTTCTGCATCATCATCATCATCAGGTATGCCTTTTCCTCCTGAGCTAGAGCCCCTCCACAAGTACTCTGCATTAGTGACTGTGAATGTGGTCTAGTCATAATTCATCCATAATAAAAAAAGATGGATTGAGATACAGGATTTTGTACTTCGGATACCGGGGGAAATGAGAAAATGTCCACCCCTAGTAAAAACACACCACACATTTAATGCACGGCACACATGCCCCAAGAATCCTGGGAACTGTAATATGTTAAAGATGATGGGAATTGTAGCTATGCGAAGGGGAAACCACCATTGTCAAGTTCCTTTGGGGGGAGTCAAATGCTTTAAATGTGCATTGGATATGCTTTAAATAGTATGTAACCTTGAGAATGTACTCCCAAAGTGCAGAATGGGGAGTCTGATGTGATTACTGATAATGAGGACAGAGTAATCATGCTGAAATTAGATGCTCTAGAAAAACAATAGCAATTAGGGGTATTAGTAATGGGCAGTTTAGGCTGCTGAAACATCAGATGTGGTCTTCTGAACTTCATACATGGTGATGCAACAGGAAGAAATGGTGCTCTTACTTCCTGTGAGTGAAACAGGAAGATTCTATCCATGCTAAGAAGGGAGATCACGTTCCCTCCACTGGGACTCAGCAAGATTGGTAAAGAAAAATCAAATTAAATGCGTTATATATGCAGTATAACACTGTGCCACCAGATGGCGATGGGGAGTCCCATTTTCCCCTACTGGATTTCCCTGTTTAAATTTACAGTGTGTTTAACTGAAATGCTTCTTTGATATGTCTAGTTCCAGCCAAAGACAACTGGCAGTCAGCTCGCTCCTGGGCTCAACTGGGTCCTAATTTCTCCAGGATTCAGCACCCATTAGGAAGTGCTACAGATTTGAACCAACCTGCAGTAAATGGTATAGACTACAGTACTGTAAAAGTCCTTACAGTGTCTTTCTGGCTATTTTTTCCCCCTTTATTTATTTATTAAATTTTGACATAAATATATTTCACAAACGTACAAAAGACAAAATGAAAAAGAAAAAACAGAAAAAGAGAAGAAAAAAAGTGTCTTTTTGGCTATTGAAGAGTTCTGGGGATTACTCCTAAGAAAACCACCCAAACCCTCCCCTTTTCATGTATTAACTGAGTCCAGTTCCAGATTTTGATTCCAGAGGAGGCTTTTGGTTCCTTTCACCCAGCCCGTGAAATACAAGAGGTATGCCTGCAAGCATCCGGTGTTTTGATGGTGGCCGCGAGCACGGCCAGCTCTGAGCTCTGTAGCTGACTCACTCACACTTTGCAGTTATCAGGCTCCTGGGGACTGAGGATACTGTGGCACCAATGTACTTGATTTTAAAGTGGAAAGGAGCGGCAAGATCCTCTCTTCAGACAGCATCCCCTTTGTGAAGTGGCATTACTGTTGGCTCTAAAAGGAGCATGTTCTCACACTAAGAATTACACTAAAAGCTACCATGTTTTATTTATAGAACAGCTCCCAGAGAATATTTCCCAGGCCGAAGGGGAAACCTTGTGGGTTGCTGGGTTTTTAAAATAATAATAATAATAATAATAAACCATTGAGGAGACAGTAGGTTAGTAGTGGTATATTCTTTGTCAGAACTATACTGTAGCTTCAAACACATCCAAAGAAATTAAATACGCACTGCGTCGACTGGACAGCCTACACTGTCTTTTAAAGTGCTTGAGATGCATTGTAATCGCACTGCACAATACAGCAGAACCAGTGTTAGAAACCGAGATAGGAAAGATAGGAGCTAAAGGGCACCTTATACCTAGGTTATGGGCGCAACAACAGAATGTCTAGGCGTGCTTTTTTATAACAAGAATACAAAGCTGAAAATGAATGAACAGCTAAACTATGATGTTAATTTTCACATGGTCTAGTCCTTCCCCTGCTCACCCCCCTAATATTCTTAAGAGGGTCTCTTCTCCAGTCTTCAGAGAGTAGCCGGAAGTGGGGAGGAAGAAAAAGGTCCTCCTTTCCTTCTAATTTTAATCTGAAATCTTAGGCGCAGTACTAGAGCTCAAAAACTGCCCGTGCTAATGAAATTCCCTGTCAAAAAATGCACCTAGAACAATGGGAGTTTTGAACAGGGGTGTCTTGCCCATAGAGGCAAGTGGCGCAGGGCGCCGAGGCGCCAAGTTCTGTAGGGCACCAGGGAAAGCTGGGTGCCGCCCTCGCCCGCCTCGCTGAAGCAGCGCCGCACCCGGAGCCTCTGCCTCTTCTCCAGCTGCTGCCCGCCTCCTCCAACCCCGCAGAGCTGCCGGCAGAGCCGTAAAAAGGTCAGCAACTCTGGGAAATGGGAGGGATCTTTGCACCACAGTGCCAGATATTCTTAAGACGGCCTTGGTTTTGAATACTGTGCAAAACACTGATGCTCTGATCTCTAGTGCACAATGTCTTCCTTATGGCGAACATTTACCAGATTTAGCCAGAAATTCCAATTGGTCTGCATAGCATTTCTCAAAAGTTTCATTTCTTAATTAATTTCTTGCTTCAATCTAGATTTTGCCTTCAAACTGTTCTTGCGAATGAGTCTGCTTTAGGACTTTTTAAATGGAGGCACCCACTTTTAAGCCACAGGATTTATACATGTCTCTTCTTACAGTTCCTGTCAGTTAAAAAGTAAATACCATTAACTTTAAAGGGGCCAACTTCTGGGTGAGTATGAATAGAACTACAGCCCAAGATGCTTATAGAACAGTGCCATAAAACCTTTATGGGGGGGATACAGATATAGATATAGATACCAGATATCGAGGTATACAGATCTCTTGCTAAGGTTTTATAATAATTTAAAAGTAGGGTAAGGAGAGGGAGAGTGGAGGAAAAACATGTTGCTGGTGCAGGAATTGTCAAAGTCTCAATGGTAGGGGCAAGAAAGAAATGTGTAAAGCAAATCTACCCAATTTGAAATTTCCAAACCAAAATGCTGCTTCAAGATTTGCACTTTTCTGTTTTATGCAATGTCATTCATCAAGCAAAAATGCTTTTTTTTTAAAAAAAAAAAAAACATTAGGGGAAAGCATACACAAAGGTGTATTTATTCATGAAAGTCATACAAATTTATTTTATTAGGGAAAATTGCATGAAAAACACACATATTAGGCAACATTTGCATCCACATGAGTATATTAAGCAAAATGTGGATAAAAAATGTGTATGGGAATTTTGTACAGTTTTTTAAATAAATAAAAAATCTGCAAACTTTTGCAGAAATGTCAAAATGCAAAAGTGAAAGAAACCGAATTGGACTTAGCCATCTTTAGCTGTAATGTGGTGCTGTCTTAAGATGGTGCTTCAGGAAGTACTTGGCAGACATAATCAAGTAACTTTTTTGTCCAGTACTAAAGAATTCAGGTTGCACAAAAGCATCCTGGGACCACCTTTCCTTTGAAAACATTAAAGCCAGCAGTTATATCAAGCTGTCTCTAAAAGATCCAATGTAATCCCTTTACAAATATGTAAATGCAGTGCCGCTGTGAGCCTTAGCAAATAAGGAACAATAAGTTATCTTATCCTGGAGTTTTCCTATATGTAATTCTCAGCAATAATTTAGTCCTCGCCTTCCTTTCTGAAGGATTTAAGGAATGACCTTAATTCTGGTTTGTTTGCTTTCCCTTCAGCAGCTGCAAGGAAGATCAAGACAAACAGCAGTGGGACCTTTTACAAGGGTGATGAGCCCCTAAAATGTGCCCAGTGAAAACAAACAAAAATAATGGCATGGGGACCCAAACAAAATAAATTTATTCTTTTTATTTGAAATTGCTGCATTTCTTTCAGTAGACCACAGAAAGGTTGACTTGCATTTACTTTTATTTTTAGAAAAGTTCTTCACTTATTGGAAAGGCATTACAGCATTAAAACAGTACTACTATATTATTGCTAATATTTTGTCTTTGTTCATTCTCGTATGATACCAACTAGTCTCAGATTTCTCAGGGTGTTTTGAGCCCTCCCCCCCCAAAAAAGACTATTATCACACATATTAAATCCTGAGTCTTTCACAGTTCAACCTTATACAGGTCTATTCTGATGTTAAGTTCCATGCAGAGTAATGTGACTTACTTTCAGGTAGGTTTGTATAGATGCTACTTTTTAAATGAAAAGTTTTCCAGATGTTGGGCACAATCCAGTGCATAGTTAGGTTCACGTGAGGCTCATTGACATAAATAGCACTCCATGCTGAACTGTGCAGCTTAACATGAACTGAAAGAAGAATATGCATTAATGCTGGCAATTGTGCAGATTCATTCTGTTTTAGTGCGGTAGCACGAGCAAGGCCTTTTCTCTGATGGCACCCCAGTTATGGAACTCCCTCTATTGGAGGTCTGGTTATCTGCCTCATTGATAGCTTTTTTATGTCAATATTTTCCTTAAGATCTTTGGGAGGACTCATTCAAGTCCTGGAGTTATTTATGGTGTTTGCTGTTGCAAGGCACTATGGTGTTTGGAATTTTGCTGTGTTTGAGAAGATTTTTAGGGTTCATTTCAATATTTGTATTTTTTCCATGACAATTTTGTAAACCACCCTGGGATTCCAAGGGACGAGTGGCAGTTTATAAAAAATGAAAATAAATGAATAAATAAGTGTTGAAAGCTCAAGGGAGTAAGATCTCCTATAAGTGACTTGTGTTTCATTCCTGAAAGGAGATGGAGGAGCCGTTTCTGCATTATGAGCGCACATAGGGGAGAAGTTTGAAACCCTAATGACATGTTCAGATACATGAAGCATGCTCCCTTGAACTTCCTTGTGTACATGCATATGATTACTACCCAAAGCCACTCTGTGGATAGGTAATGGGAAATCAATCCTAACTTTGGGGGTGTCATCTACAATTAACCCCTACCTAATAGTCATATTGAAATGAAGCACTTGCCCACTGAACTTACATTCTCCTTTTAATGTTATCTTTTGACTGGAAAACACTCCCAGGTCAACAGAATTTGAAACTGTCTAGTTCTAAATGGGTACGAAAATCATTCTAACAAGACCGCCTTCAAGAGTGCTCCGGTACTAGGAAGCCAGTTCAAACGTTTCTTCATGGGGACCAATTACTTCAATCAGCCAGGACAGAAATGTATAGCTAGAACATCCCTTTTGTCTCTTTCCTTTGTCTGCCATTGGCCTTTGCTTCTCCTGATGTATGGGATAGCTTCCCAGGATCCAGAGCTTTTGAAGAGGAAGTAAGGAGGGGGTGGACTAATTGGCTTTGAAAAAGAGCATGTCTGTGAACAGAAATGAACTAATTAGTGTTCTAATTAGTTAGAACTAACTCTAGCATTAGATTTGGCAGCACCAGCCTCACAGTAAAGAGTTACACACTCGGCCCCATTTTTCAATGGCTGTGCACAAGATGATGGCTACAATCCTGGCTAGGAAATTTAGCTTCTGGCTTTTAGTGAAACGTGGACCTTACTCTATGGCGCATCATTTTGAGGCTGAGATTCATTCCTTGGCTGCTGTAGGCAAGGAGACAAAGATGAATATTTAGTATAGTTGGCATTTTGAATCCAAGGAAAGAAGTGCTCTAGCTTTCAGTCTAGAGAAAGTGTGCCTGTTTTGTTTATACATAGCAAATCTTTGCTATGTATGGGAAACTTTAAAAGAGAAATAGGCTATAGATTTAGAGTGAATGGCTGTGCAATCTTATGCACATTTATTTGGCAGGAAGGTCCACTGGGTTCATTCTGCTGCATACCATGATCTATTTTAGAGTTCTAAATTATGGGTGAAGCAGACTATTAAAAAGTGAACAGCATATATTTCAGTGCCTACATTGTATCCCCGCCCCCACTTGCTTTGCAAATAAGCCCAACACCAGGAATAGAGCTCCAAAGTTCTGCCAATAGATTTATTTACTTGTTAAATTTATATCCTGTCCTTCTTACCAAAAGAGTCCTGGCAGTAAACACACACACATTTTTTTAAAAAAAACAAAAACACCCTACATTTTAAAACAGTTAAAACATTCTAAAAACAGTTTCAGTTAAAAACATTATAAGAGTGGTTTCAATTTCACAAAACTATCCCTCTGTATGGCAGACAATTCTTCAAAATTTGTGTCTGTGGGGGGCGGGTACCAGAGAAAAACCCATTTTACTCTCCCGGACAGATTAGCAATTGATGATCCTACCCAAACTGCTGTTTTTATCCCAATCACCAATCACTTCTAATTTGGATCCCACTCAGCCAGATACAAAAGTGGCTGAGAGTGGCCAGCAAAAGACCCAGAATAAATGCCAAACTTCTATATCTCCCCACTGTGGAAAGAGGCTGGGGCCTATTAATAATAATAATAATTTATTATTTGTACCCTGCCCATCTGGCTGGGTTTCCCCAGCCACTCTGGGCGGCTTCCAACAAAGATGAAAGATACACTAAAATGTCACATATTAAAAACTTTTCTGAACAGGCCTGCCTTCAGATGTCTTCTGAATGTCAGGTAGATGTTTATCGCTTTGACATCTGATGGGAGGACGTTCCACAGGGCGGGCGCCACTACCAAGAAGGCCCTCTGCCTGGTTCCCTGTAACTTGGCCTCTCGCAGTGAGGGAACCGCCAGAAGGCCCTCGGAGCTGGACCTCAGTGTCCTGGCAGAACGATGGGGGTGGAGACGCTCCTTCAGATATATACTGGACCGAGGCCGTTTAGGGCTTTAAAGGTCAGCACCAACACTTTGAATTGTGCTCGGAAACGTACTGGGAGCCAATGTAGGTCTCTCAAGACAGGTGTTATATGGTCTCGGCGGCCGCCCCCAGTCACCAGTCTAGCTGCCGCATTCTGGATTAGTTGTAGTTTCCGGGTCACCTTCAAAGGTAGCCCCACGTAGAGCACATTGCAGTAGTCCAAGCGGGAGATAACCAGAGCATGTACCACTCTGGCGAGACAGTCTGCAGGCAGATAGGGTCTCAGCCTACGTACCAGATGGAGCTGGTAAACAGCTGCCCTGGATACAGATTTGACCTGTGCCTCCATGGACAGCTGTGAGTCCAAAATGACTCCCAGGCTGCGCACCTGGTCCTATTAAACTTGGAGCTACATTTTACTGCTAACCAAGTAAGACATGCCATCCCTATTATTTTAGATGATACCTCAAAACAATGGGTCCAATTGGAAACAGAACTAACTGAGGGAATTCCAGTCTAAAATACCCTTTCTTAAAGCAAAAATTTAGAACCAGCCTAAAAGTTCAAAACAGATTCACGCAAGCATGGAAAGAGAAGGAAGGAATTCTAACTCCAGCACTGTCTCCACTGCCTTCCACCCACTATTTCACAACAATTTGTGATTATTTGCTGTGGCCGGATGGAGGGCAAAAGGTCTATACCAGTTATGTGACTTTTAGAACTGAAATACACCACTATCAGACAAAGAAATGTGAACCAGATTGGAAACTTACAGCCCCTTTGGCTGCTACTTCACCAAATCCACATTTGTTTGGCTAATCAGTAAGGCAGCCACAAGACCACTAGCCCCATTTGAAAGACTTGTAATATCCACAGAACGACAAGACCCAGGTATAGCATCCACAATCTATAAAATTCTACTCAGTGCATTGGTGTGCTCACTTGACCCTATAAAACATCAATTGGAATGGGATTTTAGTTATGAATTTGACCCATTTCAATGGATTAGACTTTGGACAAGACTTTGGGGAACGGCAGATGGAAGGGTGAATTTTCACAAATTTCTTTTCCCACTCATGGAAGCCTCACTGGAGCAAAGAATGTTCCATGAGCAGAGGGGCACAACCCAATGTATTTTTAAAAAGGAGACTGTGTGTGTGTGTGTGTGTGTGTGTGTGTGTGTGTGTGTGTTCCATATTATTACTACAAGCTTTTTATACCAGTGAATAGTTTTTTTCTAAAAATTCGGGCAATCCTTTCAAAAAACCTTTTGGCGGTTTTTTTGTTTTGCTATTCTTTTCAAAGGCGTTAAAAACAAAACAATGCACATCTTCATTTCTTCCCAGCCATCCCATTTAGTTTCATATTGTTGCTGATCTGCAACTGGAATAGCCTGAAGAAGAAAAACCCAAGACAGAAAGTTTCTAGATCTGTACTTTAAATGTGAGCAATAATCTGTAACAAAAGACAACCTTTTTATTAATTTCCAAAATGGGACAGCAAAAGGAACTGCCCAGAAACTACCCCTATCCATGGAAACAAGTTCTAAGATGAGTGTAGCTCCACCAACTCTGGGGGCCAAAGGCACCTCAGCCCGCTCAATATTTGTTTTAAGGGGTCCAGGCCCCCTCAATCTTCAGGTGGTCCTGTGTGCATTGCACACACGAAATGTGTGATTCATGATGAAAGTCCAGCGGTCAGCTCCTTCAGAGCACACGGCCTTCACCTTTTCTTGTGACGTTACACACACACAACACAAGTGTTCAATGTGTGCACAATGTGTTCCAAACACCCCACCCCCACCCCCACCCATCTTTGGGGCAACCCAGTGCCTCTGGATGAGTGACAGTTCAGCTGGAACAATGTATCATTGCCTACTTTTGTGTGCAATTCTTATTCCTCACACAAAGTGAAGACAAAAACAAACAAACAACTGGCGATAAAGCTCCATAGTCCCTCTCCCTGCATTTTTGTAAAGAAATGGTAGATTAAATCTAAATTGCAAAATGGCTGGTATTTGTATGCCTACACTCACAACTGTAGCAATTGTTCTCATGATAAATATAATATTGTGCCTCTGTGTTCTTACTTCCACGTTACCCCTTTTACAATAACATGCACTTTCTTTTTAAAGTGAACTTAGTTATTTCTTTGGTTGTGGCCTATTTGCTCCTTTTTTTATGTGAGATTTTCAATACTCTGAAACGATGTCGAGCAAAAAAGGTCCATCCACTTCACTCGTGATGCCTCCTGCATTACCTAAAACACAACAGAACAATGATAGACAACAGAGCTTTTCTCCTCTCTAACAATCCAGTCACCATGGCAACTAGCAGAAGAACGTTTGGCCAGAAAAAAGCTTGGAGATTGGCGGACCAGACTAATCAAAAAATGGAATAACATGACAACAATTACACTGATGAGTGATAGAGGCAGTGAGGATGCATTCAGACACCTATGCCATTGCTGACTCAATGCATTCAGCATTTTTGTTTTGTGTCTTCTGTTTTTGAGAGCAGGTATACAGAGAAGATCAAATTGTGTAACAGAATGTCAGTGCTCTACTTAAATAGAAAATTCCTTTCATTTTGCTTTGCTACTCCAAGTGTCCTAAAGAGGGTTTAGGAGGGAGGTGAGGTTTTGAAGTGAAATATGAAATAGACACAATATGGGTGTCATGAGGTAACTTTATTTAGCCTTATAAATATGTGAAATATGCAAACGTGGCCAGGTGAGGACAGGAGGCAAATGACCTGTTCTCAAGGCCTGCACACATGGCTAGTTGTATAAAGGTGGCTATTTCCAAAGGTAGCTTTCCTGCATGCTGTTTATATTCAGTGTCTTATAACTACAGTGGTGCCTCGCAAGACGAAAAGAATCCGTTCCGCGATTCTCTTTGTCTAGCGGTTTTTTCGTCTTGCGAAGCAAGCCCATTGACAGCTTAGCGGATTAGCGCTATTAGCGGTCTAGCGGCTTTTAGCGATCAGCTGTTAAGCCGCTTATCAGCGGAACAGCTGATAAGCGGCTTAGCGGCTTAGGAAAGGGGGGGAGCGAAAAAAAAACATGGGAACTCGCAAGATTTTTTTGTCTTGCGAAGCAACCCCATAGAGAAATTCATTTAGCGAAGCGCCTCCAAAACGGAAAACCCTTTCGTCTAGCGGGTTTTCCGTCTTGCGAGGCGTTCATCTTGCGGGGCACCACTGTACAGAGTTAAGATGCAAAGATAGGGCAATTTAAGCACCTAGAAAGCAGAGGAAGTGGAAATGTAACACTCCCTGGGCCCAAATACAGCATTTGAGCCATAACTCTGTGCTGGGACCCAAGGCAGACCAAGGAGCAAAGGTCTCTAAAAACCAGCCTCTTTAATCACTCATTTATTGAACACTAGATTTGAGGGTCGAAATTGTTGAGCATCAGTTACTGACAAGATTGACAGTTGGTCTGATTTCTCACGTAACTTAGCAAATCCATCAGCTTCTGTGCCCTTTGTCTGAGTTTTGCAAGTATGGGTGAGATGAAACACAGAATGAACATTGTTCATCCAATGGACAACTTTCTTCTCCTGCCCTCTGCATACCCCCCAAATCTGCTTTCAGAGGTTGTGGTATCTTCCAGAGCAGATTTGTGGGGAGGGGCATACAGTGGCTGGAGGGGTGAAGGAGATGAACTAGAAGTCACAGGGTGCAAGTAGATTTCCTGGGCACACGGACAGACGTCCTTGGATGTCACCCAGTGTAAATAATAAGATGGGATGGAGCCATCAGATTTCTTTTGGAAACAGGGTAGGATTGGGGGGTGACCAAGGCAGGGATAACTGGACATGGTCTTTAATTGGCTTTTGATCCTACAATGGAGAAAAATATAACTGGAGGGGGGGAAACAGTGGGGGGGGAGAGAATTAGATATGATATGGACGACACGTGAAAACAGAGTAGTTCTAAGGGGAATGTCTACTTTGGTTGGAATATGAATTTTTTTATTATCTATTAGATTTATTTATTTATAATATTTATAAATTACTTGATCAAAAAACTCTCTGAATAAAGCTTTCCTTCGATCAAACACAGCTAAAATCCACAGCCCAATGTCATGCGCATGGACAGAAGCAGTGAATCGTGACGCGCAGATGCGCGGACGCAGGTTGCGTTCGCTTCTGGATGTGAACGGGGCTCTGGAACGGATCCCGTTCGCATCCAGAGGTACCACTGTATAGTGAAGACACCTGCCTAATGTCAATGTCACCCCCCCTCAGGGATGACACCTGGGGCGCATCACCACCACTGCACCCCCTTCCTTCGCCAGTGCCGCTAGGGAGATTCCGAAAAAAAAGACTGGATCTATACAAGGAGAGCTTTAGTTTCGATGGACAATTGCTTTCAGTTTTGCTTTGGTGTCCGTGTGTCTGCATGCATGTGTGTCTCCTACTCTAGTCTGATGGGGAAAGCAGCTTCTAACATTTATAGAAGTACAGTGGTACCTCGCAAGACGAATGCCTTGTAAGACGAAAAACTCGCAAGACGAAAGAGTTTTTCGTTTTTTTAGTTGCTTCGCAAGACGAATTTCCCTATGGGCTTGCTTCGCAAGACGAAAACGTCTTGTAAGTTTGTTTCCTTTTTCTTAAAACCGTTAATACCCAGGGTGCATTCAGGGGGTGCAGTTGCGACTTGACTTCGAGGAGCAACTCATAGCACGTGGTGTGGTAGCCTTTTTTGAGGTTTTTGAAGACTTTGGTGATTTTTGAAGCTTTTCCAAAATCCATGCTTCGCAAGATGAAAAATTCGCAAGACGAAAAAACTTGCAGAACGAATTAATTTCGTCTTGCGAGGTACCACTGTAATGTCAAATCTGAATTCATGAAGGAATCACTTATAAGGAGTTGTGGGTGATGCGCTGATGTCTGACCTTCTGGGAGCCTGAGGTTCCTGCCTCTGTCCACCTGACTCAGGGCACGGCCTGACAGACTTCATAAGAACTATTGCTGCTGCTGCCCAGCAAGGACTGGGGTATTTTGGGGGAAGTTTTGTCAGGAGTTTTTGCGGATATTGATATTGCTCACCCAGTAAATTTCAGGACGACTTTCTCTTTCTGCTTTCTTTTCTTTTCTTTTCTTTTCTTTTCTTTTCTTTTCTTTTCTTTTCTTTTCTTTTCTTTTCTTTTTTGATTCCCTCTGATGTTAAGGACTTTCAACCCCCTAAAGTTCCTGAAATGATGTACACCATACTCCTTTTAATTTTGGACCAGCTCTAAAGAACTGACAACAGTTTATACTCTCGCAAAATTAACAACAACTATTTATTTGTACCCCACTCATCTGACTGGGTTGCCCCAGCCACTCTGGGTAGCTTCCAACATAAATAAAAACATAGTAAAACATTAAACCTTAAAAAGCTTCCCTATACAGGACTGCTTTCTGATGTCTCCTAAAAGATATATATATATATATAGTTACTCATCTCCTTGACATCTGATGGGAGGGCATTCCACAGGGAGGGTGCCACTACTAAGAAGGCCCTCTGCCTGGTTCCCTGTAGCTTTACTTCTCACAGTGTGGGAACTGCCAGAAGGCCCTTGGGGCTGGATCTCAGTGTCCAAGCTCAGTGATGGGGGTGGAGACATTCCTTCAGGTATAATAATAATAATAATAATAATAATAATAATAATAATAGAACTAGGGGTGCAGAGGCCTTTGATCCAGTGGAGGCTCTCATTGGCAGAAGAGAGGAATCGTTTTTTTCATTGATTCTCCTTTTCCCTGTAGTCTCCCACACCACCAGAACATTATTCTGGAGTGTCTCCTAGGCTGGATCTAGACACATCAAAAAAGTGTTTCAGCAAAACGCGTTGTAAACCTCATAATGGGAAATCACATTGGTGAAAAATGGAACTCCACTGCGCCATCTGGTGTCACAGTATTATAACACATTTAAAAGGCTTTTTCTTTACTAATGTAGCCGAGTCCCTAATCTTCCCAAGCAGGAAATCAGTAGGAATAATATTGCCTCCTTCCCCAAACATGATCTCAAATCCTAGCCAACATCTTCGATTCCCATCACATTTCAAGTAAAATTGTTTTTCAAGGGAAATTGTTTTCCCAAACAAGTAAATCAGTTGGATCTCCTCACCCTTTCAGCCCTCATGATACTGAGGCAAAAAGCAATGAAAATAATCCTTCATGTTTAAGACAGTAGCAGACCCTTTAAACAAAATGGCTAAGCAGTCATCATTGGTATAGTGGTATAGCTCCACTGGTATCAACAAATGTAGTATAGTATTAATGGTCAGTGAAAAACCATCTTGAATTTTGGCTGTTACACCTGTTGGGGCAAGGACTTTTTCAAAAACTCTGATACATTCACTCAAGAACTGAATGCCAGGCTTTACTATGCTCAAATTAATCTAAATAATGGCAGTCTCAAAATAATAGTCTAGAATTTATTCCTTTAGATGAATTGTAACAATTAGTGAGTATTCTTCCAAGAATTATAGGAGTTTTGAGGATGAGCACTGCATCCATTTATTGTCAAAGACGGGAATGCCATTGAACAAGATGGCCTAGATTTAGGCCATTAAAAGAAAAGCATTTTATTGCTAGCATGGTGTAAAAATATGGATATTTCTTTCAGAATATACACAGAAATCTTAGGTAAAGTTTGATACAATGAAACAGCAATTTGGAATTCTGAATCGTTTCCCAATAGCTTAAAAAACACATAATCAGTCATGACGCATTTGTACATTGTACGAAATAAGATGGGCAAAGAAATAATCTCCAAATGGAGACCAATGGGGGGAAATAGGATTATTTAAGGTGACTTTGGCTTCATATGTGGAATAAAAATGGAATGTTCAAGTAATTTTCCAAATGCAAAGCTATTTTATACAATGAGGATAGCTTTTTAAAAAAACCCTCACCATTTGCTAGCCTGTGGTGAGTGATTTACAGTCATCAAAATCCTGCAGGTAATTGTGGAAATCTGCATGAGACTGCTCTGCAAAACTGTAAGAACCTTATTATAATGATCTCTCTCTCTCCCCCCTCTCCCTTTTCTCTCACAGAGAGTGAGAGTGAATGAGTTTGCCCTCTACTGGACAGACTTACAATACAGGTTCGTGCCACGGTACCTACATCAGCAGAATTTAATGGAGTGTCTACCTTGATTGAAAGGGATTAGTGATCTGGATGAGTTAAAAGGATTTGCAGAAACCCGGGTGACCAAAGAAGGGGGAAATGTCCTAATCAACGCCTTAATAATTACTAATTACTCTCAATGATTTGAAGAAACAAAAGGGAGATGTAGCCTGAAGTAGCAAAAGGGACATTTGCTAAGGATGTGAATACTGGCAAGGATCACCAACTTGGATGGCTTCAGGTTATGAATGGCTACTAGTAATAATGTCTACATGCTGCCTCCAGAATCAGAGGCAGGATGGCTCTGAATATCAGCTCTCTTCTGGGTCTCCTTCCAGGAGAATGGTTAGATACATTGTGAGATGGCTGAGGTAGAGCATTTATAGTGACAGTCCCACCCAGAAGCCAGCCTCAGCCCAACAAATTGTGGCTCCCTCATGTCATCATTGTCGTCTCCTCCTCCTCCTCCACCACCTCCTCCTCTTCTTCTTCCTCCTCTTCCTCTTCTAAAAAAGGTGATTGAATAGGACTTTAAGCCAAGAGTGCTTGCTATATGGAGTCCAAGTGATATTTATTCAAGCTTCATTGCTTGATTTTTATTTGAGTTGCAAAAACCAGACTTTTCCAGACGTTTAATGTTGGTGACACACTTTTCAGACATGCATTATTTCGCAACGCAGTAGTTCTGTTTTACTAGCAAATCGGAGGTTAAACTAATTCCTTTCCAGCCCCAGGAGTCGTGTGGGAAGCGTTCATAAGACATACCTACACACTGCAGCTGACACACTAACGTGTCACGACACAGAGTTTGGAATGCTCTGCTATGCACCATTGCCTGTGAGTAAAGTTCCTTGAACTCAGTGAAAATTGCTCATTAGTATTCATGTAGGCTTCCTCCCACCCTGTGATTCTCTTTTATCAGTATTTTATTGCTTTATATGCAATAACTCCAAGGAGCTGAGGCCCCTTCAGCTCCCCCAATAAAATAGTTGAGGGGGTTGGAGCTCCCCAAAGCATATGGGCATTGCCATTCAAATGGTGTGTGTACCCTGTGTCTTGTGATCAATTATGCAGGACGGGGTTTACCTGGGTCCCCAAATATTTTATTCAAGTTGAGCCATGTGTGTGTGATTGTTGTAATCTTTAAATTAATTGTTTGTGATAGGTTGCTGTACAAATATAATTATAACATCAATATTGCCATTTCTTCCAGGGTAAAAATGATAATAAAGTGTTTACAAATCTCTGAGGGCTGAATGTATGTGACAAAGGCTGTCGAAACAAACCAGCTTTCCATTAAAATAGGCATCAGGAGAAACATCATCAATATTTTCCAATATTGTTGTTTATCAAATGATTGTAATAAAATATTACAGCTGACCAGATGGTGGAGCAATTACATTTCCCTAGTTCCTAATGGCTACTTACCTTAAACCTCCAGTGGACTGCTAATTAAAACTGAAAATATGCCATTAACTCCATGTATGAAAATATGCATGAAAAACAACCAAACATTTGTACAAAGCAGATTTAAAAATGGATCAGTTATATTAAGAAGGTTGTGATAAAATACAGAAATTCTAAACACGCATGGAAAGCAGACATGCAAAGAACAACAGCACACTAAACCATGGTTTGGTGCTACATGAACAAACCTAGAAGAGCTTTGGGTTGACATTCTCCTTCCTGTTCTCATGTGTGGCAATTTGGCAATTCTTTGCCAACATATCCTGAGGCAAACTCTTAGTGTCCAACAAGATAAATTGTGATTTGCACAATTCTGAAAGACTCTGAATGACCAACTAGTCAAAATACGGTTTGCACAATTCTGAAATTAGGATTGCAAAACCAAATTTAGATCTGATGCGTGTCTGAAAATAGAAACAGTTGTCCTATTTTGTCAAAAAGTAAGATGTTGATAATTGGGTGGGGGCATGTAGGACCTGTTGCAACAAAATATTGCCACGTGGAGTTCTCCTGTGCAGGATCCCAGCCAGCCAGCCAACCAGCCATGCCCTTTCCCAGAATACTCTGTCCCAATTTCCTATTCCACCACCATCGTTTTACCATTTTATTATCTCCATCAGTAGTAGTTTAGTTAAAAAGAGTAATCTGGGATTTCCTTAAACCTGCTGATACCTCCTTCTTGTCTGTGGATGTTGGCCATTTGGGCTACAAAAGGATCCGCACTCAGAGAATATGTCCACTGCTAATATACAGCATAATTAAAATGAAAAGCCTTCAGCATTTTTTATGCAACCCAATTTTCCTGTTTGGAGCGCTTTATAAATCATGCTAACAAATCCTGGGCATTGGGCCTTGAGTTGTTCATGTAGCACATTATTTCCATCCCATTATTTTACCTCATGTCCTGCTTGTGGACTTCCCATGGACATCTGTTTGGTCACTGTGGCAAAGAGGATGCTGAACTAGTTAGGTCTCTGATCTGGTCCAGCAGGGATCTCCTTATGTTTTCCGCACAGCACTCAGGTAGTGTTTCCATTTGTGGCACAGAATTCAAGTGTCTTCAGTCTGGATTTTTGCTTGACTGTGCTGCTATCTGAATAACCTGATTTAAGCAGGAGTGTGAGATCTTCAAGAACAAATTAATTTGGGCTCCGGAGGTATGAGGCTTGCCACCTAGGCAAAGTCATTGAGACCATCAGTCCAGAGAAAATGTGGGAAGATGAGGGGGTCATTAGCATGTCAAGGTTATTAGCAGGGCTCATACACAGGAAAGATCTGCCTCTTAATTTTATTCCAGCCTCCTGTATTTGGAAGGGTAGAGGGGTCTATGATTTGAATAAAATATGTGGGTTGGAGCTGGGGCTTGTGAATTTTGTTAAGCACACCCACAATGTCACACACCCCCAAGAGGCTTCCCAACAAACACGTGTGGAACAACATAAGAAAACACATTTTCAGAATATGAAGGAGTAACAACTGTAAAGGCTTTTCTCATCTACTGAAAAAGGTCCTGATTCTTAATTCTTATAGGCCTGCTCCAGGCTGAGGTAAGTGTAGAGAAAAGTGTCCACAACAACACCAGTGATTGCTGAAAAGCTGTGGCACAGGTGTGATGTTAAAAATAACACCATACCACACCATAATGTACGGATACGGCTTTTGGTATGGGCATCTTCAGTGCTCGGTTAGCATTCATTTTGCTTTTGCCCATGAAACCTTCTCAAACTGAACACCCATGATTACACTCTTTGTGATTCACACTCTTTGTGAAGGAAGAGTTCACACAAATACTGGTATGAAATTGTTTCCCTTTCAAAACTTTCAAAAAAAGATTCACATGCTAACTCAGCAAGAACCAGGCAAAGCGGGAGGACTAGAAGATGCAACAATGAGTCTCCACACAGACAATGGGGCACAGGAGAGAAAACCTGGGTTAGACCAACCACATCCCAAGATGGCTTTGATGGTCTGGCAATTGTGTGGTGTGGTTTGCATGGATAGCTTGAAAGAAAGCAGTGCACATTTCCTTCTGTTTGTCACAGACATTGACCCATGTGCTTTAAGAATAAGGGTTGTGAACTTGTGAACTCCCTGTGAACTTGTGAGAGGTATATGTGGCTTGCTTTTTTTCCAGACAAACAGCAAAGCCTTTTCAGGAAGTGAATTTTAGGAATGCCTTCCCTTTCAGCAGAGACACTTAGAGAGCCCTGTTGCTGTCACTGTTCAAAGATTCCCAGACTCTACTGTACAAGTAGTTCATTTGTACAACATCGTTGCACTTTGCCAGAGATGAGAGCTCAGCAGGAGACTTGTCAGTGCAGCGAACAAGTGCGCTGCTCTTTTAAAGCAGGGATGTGATACCCAACTTCTTGTACAGCTCTCAGAGCAGCAAAGAAAAATAAACAAAGACTCAGAGTAATCAGCTAAAATGGCCTATTTCTTTATAGCCAGCGCAGTTCGACAATGAAAACACTAAGCCGCGCTTCATACATTCACCAGGAGCGGAGAGACAGCTTGGTGAAAGAGTGGTGCGAGGAGCTTCCCTTTGCCATGCTGAGATCCTCACAACAGCTGCAGCCTTCATGTTGAACAGCTGGCAGCATGGAGGCCAAGTTCACATTATTCCTTCCCCTTCTCCATGATGATGAGCATGGAAGCAGAACTGTCTATCACCCACACCACTGGCTGCTCCCGTGGAGAGTCCAGCTCACATAGGAGATTGTCTGCAAGATGAATGAGGTGGGGGACATCAGCACCTCTCCTCTGCCACATGACTGAAATGCTGCCCTGACTAAACATCATGCTGGTTCTTCTTGAACTTCTTGGCTTTTTAATAGAAGACCAATAGCCCCTGTTTTCATCTCCTGCTTGCACTTCTGTTTCTGCCTGCCTGATTCTTATACAGCGAGCCTGTGTTGTGTTATGGTTAAAGAGATAGGATGGCAATGGTCAACCTCCACTGCTGGAGGCAGCATGTGTCTGAATACAAGTTTCTGGGAATCATAGAAGAGTGCTGTTGTGCTTAGGTCCTTCCCGTAGGCATCTGGTTCACCATTGTGAGGATACTGGCCTAGATGGCCCATTGGCCCAATTTAGTGGGCTCCTCTTATTTCTTTCTGTTTCTTTGGGGTGATGGAAAGAAAATGGAAGTAGCGGGTGTGGTAACAGATGGCATCCAGTGAAATGTCATCACACATGTTAAAAGAAACACCCAAGAACTAAATGTGCAGATAACATGCAATTTTATATTGTGTTTTCTTCCCTTTTCATATTATGTGATGATGAGGAGAATCTGAATTTAGCGTTAACACTTGGATGAGGAAGACAGTGTGTGAATGCCATAAAAACGTAAAGGGAAGAAGCAGGCAAGGGGACTGCCAGCCCACAATGGTGCCCACCTGAGGGGAGCCAGAACTGTGCTCTGGCATGCTCCAGCTGAAAAAAAGCACTGATTATATGCTCCGGAAAAAAAGCACCGGCATGCTCCAGCTGAAAAAAAGCACTGATTATTATATAGATTGTGCTTGGTGGGTGGAGAATGACAGCTTTATACAGAAGAGCCCATTGTCTCTGTGAGCACCTCCAGATAGACAGTCAGTAGCTTTCAGGAGGAATTCAAATGCATACTGGAACTTTAGGTTTGTACAATTAAAGCCCTAGCACAACAAATACACACACACACACAGTTGTTATAGTTTATAAATGCATTGGCAAGTGTGGGATGGATGAATGATTGATGAAAAAGCAAGTAAACACTCTGCAAGCAAATCAGAATGAATGCAGGGCAAATGCTCATTGTCATATAACTACCCCATAAACAAATCAGAGTGAATGCTCAGTAAAGTCCAGGCATAGCCTAACTGCCATGCAAGCTTTATGCAAGCAAATCAGGATAAATGCTGAATAAACAGGTCATCTGGAGGAGCTCAGTAATTTCCTTTGTATTAGGAAGCAATTCTGGAAACAGTTGTATGTTAACAAAAACACTTCATTGCACTTTAAGATAAGAGTACTCCATCTAAGGCTACCTTTTTAAAGCACATTCAAAACACATTTCCACCCTCAAAGATTTCTGGGCAATGTAGTTTGTTAAGGGGTGTTGGGATTTGTACCTCTGTGAGGGTAAACTACGATGCCATACCCGCCAACATTTATCTGATGAAAATAGGGATGTCCTATTCCAATAATAATAATAATAATACCCCACCCATCTGACTGGGTTGCCCCAGTCAGATATATATAAAAACATAACAAAGTTAAACATTAAAAAAAAAAAATCCTGATACAGGGCTGCCTTCAGATGTCTTCTAAAGGTTGTATAGTTTCTTCTCTCCTTGGTTTGGGGGTCACATAACTCCATACCCTCCAACATTTCTCCAGTGAAAACAGGGACATCCTAAGGAAAAGTGGGACACTCCTGTCCTGTAGGAATTAGACACCAGTCCCAATTTACAAAGTAAGCTGAAGTCAGCCCTGGTCGTTTGATTCTTTAATCAGTTCTCTTTTCCCTCCTATAAAAATTACACAAGACACTCTCTTTTAAAGTTTAAAGAACAAATAACTTCTACTTAGTGTACTTGAAGTTGAAGATTAAATGTAGAATGCAGGTGGGTGATACCTAAATTGCTAAAACATCTTACATAGATTAAACTGTTACAGACTAACCAACTCTGAGGTGGACAGCAGCACAACACAACATACTTGCTACTCAAACTATTAAGACTGTTGAGCTGCCATACTTGCAACAGAGTGTATTATGTCATAGTTCTACAGCCCTTGCAATAAACCATTTTTGCATTTTGGATACTAACGTCCCATAATTCCAGGATCAAATCAGGAACCAAGACAGCTTCTGTAAATCTGGGACTGTCTCTGGAAAATAAGGACACTTGGAGGGTCTGCAGTACCCAGAATTCTTTGAGTGGGGCGTGTGTTTTGAATGTGCCTTAAATTTATTGTCTGTATGCAGCCTTGGTTAACCTTCCCTGTTGCTCTCTCTCTGCTGTTGGCCACACCCCTTAACCTGTGTTTCTGGTTGGGCATTCAAGTCCGTCTCTCATAGAGTCTTGATCTCACATTTCCACCTTCCTGAGAAATGAATAAAAGCGAACAACCCCTGGCCCCACCATATGCAACAATAAGGAGCAAGAAAGAGGAAGACAGCCAACACCAGCAAATTATACAGTGGTACCACGGGTTACAGACACTTCAGGTTACAGACTCTGCTAACCCAGAAATATTACCTCAGGTTAAAAACTTTGCTTCAGGATGAGAACAGAAATCGCACCGTGGTGGCGTGGTGGCAGTGGGAGGCCCCATTAGCTAAAGTGGTACCTCAGGTTAAGAACAGTTTCAGGTTAAGAACGGACCTCCAGAACGAATTAAGTTCTTAACCCGAGGTACCACTGTATACCACATGAAAAAGCATAACTCTCCTCAACAAAAATATTCTCCAAAATAAAGTGGTGCTTCAAAATGTTGCCCTGGTAAAATAAAGTGGGCACATCGGTGGTCACACTGCATGAGATGCACACACTCACAAACAGTTGTGCGAGAGGTGGCAACCATAGAGTTCATCTACAGATGGAAAGTGTCAGGGTAGACATGGCTTTCGTGGTTTTAAAAGAAAACGGGCCCAAATGGCACATTTCCCAGTTGCTTTTTGTCGACTGTCTGGAGGACACTCTTTCATTCTTGATGAAGTTTGGGAGTGGGGTTTGGCTCCTAATGCAGGTGAAAACCATGTATTGATTACTTAAAGAAAGTTAAAATAAAAGCAGTTTCTCTCCTCATTTCTACACATTGCAGCTTTTGGCCTATCCACTCATAGCTAAAAAGCATTCTTTCCTGATAATCAAGCTTCAGCTGCCTGAATTGCAGGCCGGGCCTCTCATCTTGAGCTCTGCTGAAGAGCTTCTTTAATTAACCATTATACCACAGATGTTATTGATTTTTTTTTCAAATCTGGTTGAAACATCATTGTGCTGGATCATCGCCAAGGCTAAGGCCTCAATTTTTTGTGTGCTGCTTTTTACTCCTTCTGCATACCTTATTAGTCTCTATGTCTGTTAAGAGCAAGCCGTAGTATTAACTCAGAAAATATGAAATTGATTTTTAGCCTTAGAGCCCTGATCGAAGGGTTTCTAATTTGGAACCTGAAAACCTTTAGTTGTTCTGGGAGCCGCAGGGCTACACGCTTCCTAGAAGTTAGATCTTACTAACTTCCAGTTTGTTGTACACTGTTTATGCAGCACAGCGTTTCCAAAACAAAACTGCTTGAGTCTGAGAATAACCTCTGCAGATTGCAGAATATGGCACATTTCTACAACAGGACAGCCAATCTTGAAGTTAGAACCTGATTTTCCAGCAGGACACACACTTTTGAAGGAAGATCCTCTATTTGAAGGAGTCTTCTATTTGAAGGGCATTCTGGTCCAAGTCCACTTTAAAGAGAAATATCCATAAGGAGAGATAGCAAGGGCTTTGAAGTTCCTCATGAGTGATTAGCACCTGGACAACAGACCGACAGTTCTTCTGGCCAAATAAGGTGTATTGGATGTGCCTATTTAAGTTATGGTAATTATTTTTTAATTTTGCAACAGTATACAGAAATTTGCACATGCAGATTATAGGCAGTTTGATGTCCTCTTTTGTCTTCTTTTCTGGTTTCATATAAGTGGCCATCCTATAAGTGGCCGAACATGAGCCCATCAGCTGCTAAAATAGAGCACCAATCCCAGACCTCGTATAAAGCCACAACTGACAGCTTAGTCCCAGAGGTTTCCCTAGGAGCAAACCGGAACAGTTAAAACATTGGGTTGTGTCCAACTATGCATAATTCTGGTGGTCAACAAAAGACAAATCTTTGAAAATGTAGTATAAATACCGACAAGTGAGAAACACTGGCCTGCGAGTGCTCCAATTGGAGAACAGCCTTTACCAAAGGTGTCATGGGCTTTGAAGACACTTGAACTCAGGAAGCAAGGGAGAACCATGCTAAGAGGAAGGCACGCTTGGCAAATCCACACCGTGATCAACTCCCGCTTAGAAAGCAATGTCTCTACTGTGGTAGGACGTGAGGTTCCAGAATTGGCCTCCACAGTCACGTAGGGACTCAATGTTAAAACCATGTTTATGGAAGACAATCTTACTCGGCTACAAGTGATTATCAAAGAAGAAGAAGACTTAGAGCACAACCACTGAAATTAATGGACATGATGGGCAGGAAGAACCAGCTGCACCAATATAAGATGGGAGACACCTGGCTTACCAGTAGTACATGTGAAGATCTAGGGATCTTAGTGGACCACAAGCTTAACATGAGTCAAGAGTGTGATGCAGCAGCAAAAAATAAAATAAAAATTTAAAATGCTATCACTATTCTAAGCTGCAAATACAGAAGTATAGTGTCCAGGTGAAGGGAAGTAAGAACCCCACTTTATTCTGCATTAGTCAGACCACACCTGGAATACTGTGTCCAGTGTCTGGGCACCACAAATTAAGGATATTGACAAGCTGGAACGTGTGCAGAGGAGGGTGACTAAGATGACTGAGGGTCTGAAACCCAAGCCTTATGAGGAACAGTTGAGAGAGTTGGCTATGTTTAGCCTGATAAAGAGAAGACTGAGGATATATGATAGCTATCTTCAAATATATAAAGGGCTGCCACATGGAAGATGGAGTTAATGCTATTCTAGGCTGCATCAACAGAAATAGCCGGCTATGCAAAGGTAAGAGTCACATCTTTTGTTCTGCCCACTCTGGCCCTGCCTACCATTTGTATGTGTCCCTCAGAAGGCTGTTCATGAGGGAATGGCTCCCTCATGCACAAGTTCCCCACCCCCTGGTCTACAGTGCAGCCTGATCAATGTGCATTTAACAAAAATGCATATATTTGGCTGTGTGCCTCTTTCAATGTGCCCTTGGTCTAGCTCAGACCACCTACAGCAAAACTGTAGTAAAGCTGATTTGATTTACCAGGACTGGGAGGAGTATTGCTGAGCAGCAGGGCCAGCCCTGTGATGAAGCAGAGTGAAGCAGCTGCCTCAGAGAGCAGATTTATTTGTTTATGTATAAAAAAATGATATAAGGTAAAGGTAAAGGGACCCCTGACAGATAAGTCCAGTTGCGAACGACTCTGGGGTTGTGGCATTCATCTTCCTTTACAGGCTGAGGGAGCTGGCGTTGGTCCGCTCTGCAGACAGTTTTTCCGGGTCATGTGGCCAGCATGACTAAGCCGCTTCTGGCGCAACGGAACACCGACACCAGAGCAGTGCACAGAAATGGTGTTTACCTTCCCGCCGGAGCGGTACCTATTAATCAACTTGCATTATATACTACTGTATTATAAAATCACAGTGGTTTACGATGCTGAGGTGCGGGGAGCGGTCAGAGCCGTGAGTGCTGTGTGGTTTGACCTGTACCTCCTATGCTAGCCTGCTGCCCCCAAGTGCATTTTAAGATCCTATCCTTTCACCAGTACTGGAGTAAGATTCAATTGCCATTCTGATTGCCTTCTGTATGGGCCTTGAGGGAGGGCACCATTTTGTCCTTCACCTCAAGCAAGAAAGTGTCTTGAACTGGGCCTGCTAAGAAAAGAAGGGTCGAACAAAAGGAAACAAGGAAAGAGAAAAAGGAGGGAGGAGACAAGACATGAATCACTGCACAGAAGAACAGGCTTTGGGAAGCAGTCTGCAGGGCTTGCTAGACAGAGGCTGTGATAGGCAGGAACAGGGCCGGCCCACCCAAAAGCAAGGTAAGGTGACTCCCTCAGGTGGCAGGATCCATAGGGGCAGCAGATCAGGGCTCCAGTTCAACCACCTATGCAGCAACCTCTCGGCGAATAGGAGGTGGTGCTGGTCTACTCCCACCCAATGTAGATCTTTGTGACCCTTGTTCCTGGTTCATACCCACCAACATTTTGGGAGGGCAATTTGGGGCACACGCACCCCGCCCCTCGCACACCTCCTTGCCCCCTCCCCTTGAGCAGTCTTCCTCCTCCTCGGGAGCATCGGGAGACACAGCAGAGGCCAGTGCTGCCTTTCAGCAGGCCGCGTTGCTTCTCCTCATGCAGCAGGCCGCACCAGACAGCCTGCTTCTCCAGAGATGCGAGTGGCCTGGTGTAGTCTGCCAAAAGGCCTGCTAGCCTACACCGCATCTTCTGATGCAGCACAGACCAGAGCTTCCTCCTCCTCCAGCACCGTAGATAAACCACTGGAAGAGGAGGTCAAGGTAAGTTTTCCTTCCGTTTTTTGGTCCTGTTTGGTTGCTCTGGCGCGACCAGTGCGAGGGATCAAAATTGGAGCATTCGAGATTGTCAAACCGTGATGTTCCGAATAAATCGGGACACTTGAGGGGCCTGCTGGTGTAGATCTTCATTCACCCTTTCTTCATTGGTGGAGGGACCTGTGGTTCGTCTCAGGTGCCAAAATGTCTTGGTTTGGCCATGGGCAAGAAGAAGTAGTTACATAAAGGCTAGTGACAGAAGGGAGAGCTGCCCCATACAATGAAATATTTTAATGTAGCTAGATTTGGGCACAAGCCTATGCCATCCCCATCGCCTCCAAAGGAAAACATAAAATAAAATGGAGGAGATAACAAAGTCCAATGAAGACAAGACTGTGTGTTTAGTGGGCACAGAATTCTGACTGGTTCTTGCAAGAAGGGGCGAACAGAACTGGGAGAGAGGGCAGAAGGGAGTGGCTGGGACACAGTAACATTTTATTGCAGGGCCCCCACTTGTATATACTAATAAAAGGACCCCTTGAGGGCTAAGTCCAGTCAAAGATGACTATGGGGTACAGTGCTCATCTTGCTTTTCAGGCCAAGGGAGCCGGCGCTTTCTACAGATAGCTTTCTGGGTCATGTGGCCAGCATGACTAAACCACTACTGGCGCATGGAGGACTGTGACAAGTGCCAGAGCACACGGAAACACCATTTAACTTCCTGCTGCAGCGGTGCCTATTTATCTACTTGCACTGCCATACTTGCACTCTTAGGTTGGCAGAAGCTGGGACAGAGCAATGGGAGCTCACTCCATCGCAGGGATTCTAACCACCAACCTTCCGATCAGCAAGCCCAAGAGGCTGAGTGGTTTAGACCACAGTGCCGCTAATACTGAACTCAGGTGATGGCTATGAAGCCAAAGGAAAGCGACATAAGAGAGGTATAACAAGCTTCGGCAAACTCAAGTTTTACAAAGAAGGGCAATTTTTTAAAAGGGAAAAATACTATGTGGTACAAAAAAAATTAACTCCAAAGCCCACATTCTGATGAGAACTGGATTTGTGGGGGAGTAGGAAAATTGTGGTGGTGGAGATGGAATAGGCTGGAATAGGCAAAGAAGGCACAGTTGAACACCTATCATGTGTTCAATGTGACATATCATTGCAGGTATCATTTGTAAGATCCTAATTCCAAACATTTGCCCCAAGCTATACTGATTACTAGGGACGCAGGTGGCACTGTGGGTTAAATCACAGAGCCTAGGACTTGCCAATCAGAAGGTTGGTGGTTCGAATCCCTGCGACAGGGTGAGCTCCCGTTGCTCAGTTCCTGCTCCTGCCAACCTAGCAGTTCGAAAGCACATCAAAGTGCAAGTAGATAAATAGGTACTGCTTCAGTGGGAAGGTAAACGGCGTTTCCATGCACTGCTCTGGTTTGCCAGAAGCGGCTTAGTCATGCTGGCCACATGACCTGGAAGCTGCATGCTGGCTCCCTCGGCCAATAAAGCGAGATGAGCGCCGCAACTCCAGAGTCGGCCACGACTGGACCTAATGGTCAGGGGTCCCTTTACCTTTACCTTTTATACTGATTACTGAAATTAATTTGTTGAACCTGGCAAATTCACATTTCAGTTGCTGGAAGTTACCTGATCTGTGGGAAACATAGTTGTGTGTGACCAAGGTTGGTGTGACCAAGCTTACAAATCTGGACTCTTGAGGTTACTGACAGTTGCCAGGCAGCAAACCCCAGTGATTTCTAGAAAACTCCAAACAGATTTAATTGCCTTAGCATCTTCTGGTGGGTCTTCTCATGGTTGCTGAACTCAAGGGTGAATACAATCACAGCAGCTCCTTAACAGTTCTGATCAGGTTTCTGTGAGTTTAGTGATATGTTTCTTAAAACATAATTTGAGGCTTTTAAAATACAGCAACGGTGCCTCTTGACCTTTTTAAAAAATCACACGGAGCAGAAGGTGGAGGGAAATGTTTATTTACACTGTTAAATCCCCTGTTCCTTCCTAGACCCGGTAGTTCTTTTTGCAACGGGGAAATCATGCATGTCGCTTCCATTCTCCAAACAAGAGCCAGACAGGGCTACTTGAGCTGAAGAAACAATGACCTCCAGTCTATCCTATGCTTGAGCGATAAACAACAACGGAGGCCTCTTGACAAACTCTGACATGAAGAGTAGGATCTCGTCGCTCAATATGTCTCCCGAACATAAGTTAGAAAAAGAAAAGATCATCTTGTAAACAATTAATTAATGTTTGCCATGAATTATCATTTTTTACTTCCTCCTCGAGAGGCTCAAAAGGGAATAAAAAAACGCATTTTTGCAGGTGGTGGCATTCAAACGAAGGGCAATCAAATGTTTGAGAGCAGTGGCACAGCGCTTTGAGTCTCTAGCAGTGAATGATGCTAGGATTAGAGCACAGCAGGGGGTTGAGGGCTTCAGGTGTGAAGCTTAATGTTTGTGATCAGCAAAAAAAAAAGTCTTGAATTTATCTAAACTGCTCTTCTGCTAACAGTACTTCTAGCACATAAATGTTCTGAAAGTGGCAAGTGTTCTCATTGCTCTTCTAAAGGCAAACATGATCTGCATTTGAAAGGCGCATCCCTCTTGCCTAATTTAGAATGTGCATCACAAAGAGTTAGATGATGACCCAAAAACAGATCTCAGACACACACACTCCAGGCATATAATTCAATTTTATATAGGTGTGTGCATTTGTAAGAATAGCTAGCAGTATATATTGTTATACGATCAAAGCTGAGTACTTTTAAATGTATATCTATGCACACTATCCCACTTATAACATAGCTAAGTTCTCCTCCGCGGCCATTTCAGCTTGCATGTTATTTAGAAGCACTCATCTTAAGAAGGCCATTCCAGCTTATAGGAACTCAATTCTGTTCAATGGTAGAGATGGAAGGGTCATCTAGTCCAACCCCCAGCAATGCAGGAATCACAGCTTAAAAAAAAAAGACAAATGGGCACCCACCCTGTTTCAAAACATCCAATGAAGGAGAGCTTCTGAGGCAGTCCATTCCACTGCTGAACAGCTCTGAAAGTTCTTCCTAATATTGAGTCAGAATTTCTTTTCTTCTAACTTGAATCTATTGGAATCTTATTTCTTCACTCACTCCTTCTTCCCTGGCAGAGAGAAGGAGCCCCATTTTGTGGTTTGCCTCAAGTGGATAAATGCCTTGGGCCAGATCTACCTTGTGTACAAATGGAGCTCCTCTCTCCATTGAAGTTAATGGCAGTCTGCGCCTGCACAGTCTCTGTATGAACACAGGGAAATGTATGGGGCTCTTGATCGGGAACTTTGGCTGTAATCCATGAAACAATTAGATCAACGTACAGTACTTGCACTTCAGTGTAATTTAAGTATGAGAGATCTGGCTTGTTAGGTCAAATAAGCCAGGAAACTAAATACGCCTCTGCTGGATCGTAAGCAGGAAAGAATACTGTGATGACTGGACTTCAAATAGTTTCTTGATCCAACTACGTTGCATTGAAATAAATCCCATTGATTTAATTTGGATCCATATCTAAGTTGGTGTGCTTGGAATTGCAGCCCAAATGCATTTAGAAAAGGGGTTGCCATGCTGCTCCTTAATTTTTACACACCTAGATCGACTTGTGGTACTATTGTCACATCCTTGCAATGCCAGTTTGTCGGCCTGTTTAGCAGTGCCACAATGATGAAGAACTTGTTACAGATCTCCATTTCTTTCATATGTTAGCAAGGGTTAGGATCAAGCTGTAATTCTTGATGTTCAGCAATGTTTGGACTATTTATTTCTTTATATATTATTTCATGAAACTGATACTCCGCTTGATTGGGAAAACCTCAGAGCAGTTTACAAGAAGACAAAATCATAAAATCAGGGAGGGGGGGTTACAGTGCATTAAAACAAAAAAGAAGTTAAAATACTAAACCAGATTAAAACTCACACCAGCATTTCTAAGCATCTAAACAGGATTTTTTTTATAGCAGGCATAAAAAAGAATACAGTGAAGGCACCTGCTAGATATCAATTGATAGGGAGTTCCAAAGTGTAGATACTGCCAGACTCGGTGATCGAGTTCTTACAAATGTTTGAAATTAGCCCTGGTGAACACTGTCCATCATTAATGTAATTTAGGGTTTGCACTTTATCCCTTTGGTCCCATTTGTCCCCATCCTCCAATGAGACATGCAGTGCTAGCCTATACTTGTCTACTCAGAAGTAAGCCCCATTGAATTTGATGGGACTTCCACCCAAGTATATAAGTATAGGATTGCAGCCTTAGTGCTGCATTCTGTACGTCCTCCTCCTCATCTTCATTGATAATAAATTTATTATTTAGTAATAACCCAGTTATTACTATCAGTAATAATTAATTAATCTATTATTTACCCATTGGATTTCTAAACATTTTGCCAATCTGAGTCCTTGTCTTGAGAATGAAGATGACACAATGCTTCCCAGATTTATCTGCAGTGATGGAATTTCCACTAAATAAACTTGACATTACAGCCTAAGGCAACTTCATGCTCCAGATGTTCAAACTTAGGAAATGTGTTCTAGAAAGGATAAAACTGCCCAGTTCCTTGATTGCTGGGCTGAGCTTCCACAATTCCCACTGAAATGGGTAAGGGTTGTATTAGTGAAGACCAAGGATCTCAACAGTTGACCTAGCACTTATTTGGAAATATTAGGTATGCCTGGACAATTAGATCTTTGCAAATTCCTATACTAAATGATTTGATCATGGACTTGATCTCTGTGACTAATGTGCAGATCAGAACTTAGCCAGTCAACAGAATCTGCCCTTCTTCAAATGTTGCATCATGGCTCTTCACAGTTTAAGCAACTCAAAACACAACAAAATATGTATTTTGAGAGAAAATGCACACTTAATTATGTGTTAAAGTGTCTATTTTGAGGGAAGAACAGATTAATGGGCAAAAGGAACAGAACTAAATGATGGGTAAAAATATGTGAAAGTGACATGGATGCAAAATAATCAGGTTTTCTATCCCAAGCATGTATATCACACTGGACAGTAACTATTTAATAGTGGGATTAAAGTCAGTAACAGCAGAATCCTCTATGCATTTATTCAGAAATAAGTCCCTGGAACTTACTCCCAAGTAAGTGTGTATCGGATTGCAGCCTAATGCGTTGGTCTCAAATGCACTTACATCCAACTTTTTCCTTCTTTTTGTGTTAATTCAAATACTACTTGCAGAAGCTAAAATGTGAAGAAAAAGAACAGGTGACAGAAGGTGTGCATTCTCTTCCTCTCCTTTTATTTCCCGGCGGCTAATATTAATTTCTCACTTAAGTAATGGAGCAATTACAGCAAAGTGCCCATGGCTATCCTTTGCGTGGAAAGGGAAAGCCGCTTCCCCTGCTGCAACTCGTCAGGCTGTTGTGCTGGAGCCTGCCTGCAGCCTGAGAGGGATGCTGCACTGAGCCCTGGAAGCAGTCAGCTGCTGTTTGAACTAAGCCCTGACTGCAAAATCAAAAGTGGGCCTAGAGAAAGCTGTAAACAGTGTGCAATGAGCCTTCTGAAGGCAGCTGATGCCTCATTTGGGGTGACATGTTGTGGCTGATGAGTGTGGATGATGTGGGGTTTTCGATAAGTGCCTCATCAGTATCCTCATCATGATCGTGTTGCTCAGCCACGGCGTGTGCCCTGACTTGATTGTAATTGCTCGAATCTGCTCCTGCTGCTCAGGAGCGCACAGTAATATGCAATAAAACAGCAAGAAGCGAATGTTAACCATCTGAGTTCTGACACGGCTGTTTTGCAGTTCAAGCTCTCTAGACGGATGGAGGGATGGATGGATGGATAGATAGATAGATCTTGTCTACCTGCATTTTCAGATGCATCTCTATAGAACACATGCCACATACATACATATAACTTGTGCATCAGATTAATGCATTCTTGTAGCTATATGTATTTAAAATGACGGAAAACAACATCAAGGTACTTTTACAGAGGCAAGGTGTCTTTATAAAATAAAGGGAGATCCTTAAGTCCATTAATTTAAAATTCATTGCAGCCTTTGCCATCTTGCAGCCCTCTGGAAGTTTTGGACTACAACTCCCATCAGCCTCAGCCAACTAAGCTCGGCAAGCTGGGGCTGTTGGGACTTGTAGTCTAAAACATCCAGCAGGTTGGCCAAGGTTGATCTGTTGTATTTACTTATATTTTAACTGATAGGCAACTCTCTTATGCAATTGTATCTGCATGCAATGCTATAATTAAAAATACATATCAGCACCTACCAAGTTTTTAATGCATACTTAGTCCAGATTGTGTCCCAGTATATTCAGTGGAGGTTACTCCCATGTAAGTGTGGCTCTGGCTCCAGCCTACTTGGAAGTAAGTTGCACAGAACTCATTGTGGGTAAGTAAACATGATCGGGCTGTTAGTGTAACTTAGTTCTTTCAAAAGTATAGTGGTATCTTGGGTTAAGTACTTAATTCGTTCCAGAGGTCCGTACTTAACCTGAAACTGTTCTTAACATGAAGCACCACTTTAGCTAATGGGGCCTCCTGCTGCCACTGCGCTGCCGGAGCACGATTTCTGTTCTTATTCTGAAGCAAATCTTAACCCGAGGTAATATTTCTGGGTTAGCAGAGTCCGTAACCTGAAGCGTATGTAACCTGAAGTGTATGTAACCCGAGGTACCACTGTATAGGAAATTACTTTTCTCTTTTTAATTTATTGGAACGAACATGCTTTGAATGAGGAGGAAATCTCCTGGGGAGGAAAACTGGTTTTCTTGCAAAGTCTGTAAGAAATTCTTCAGTGTTGGCAGCTGTGAAAAGGTGAATTCTGATTAGCGTAAAATATCAAAGAGAATTGAAAACAAAACTGCCAATATCATGCAATGTCTTTTTACAAATCTGTGGTGCAGCCACAAGTGAAATATTGGGTACAATTCACCACATCTCAAGAAGGATATTACAAAACTGGAAAAGGTCAGTAAAGGGCAAGCAAAATGATCATAGGGCTGGCAAAACTCACTATATATTTTTAGTTTGGAAAACAGGGATGTAAGAGGCATCATATAGAGAGGTGTATAACATTCTGCATGGTTTGGAGAAAGTGGTTATTGAGAAGTTCTACCTCTCTCATAATAATAGAACATGGGATTATCCAATGAAGCTGAACCAGGGAAACTTCAGGACATAGTGCAGAGCTAAACTATGGAATTCACTAATCCAAAATGTAGGTGGTTTTATACAAGGAAATCAAACAAATTCAGTGGCTTCTATGATAGCCATATGTCCAAATCCACAGAGGACAATTCTCCATTTGAAGGGTTATCACAGTGCTCTATTTGAAGGTGTCCTTTATTTGAATGGCTGTCTGGTCCAAGCCCAGTTTAAAGATAAGTAGTAGGGTATGTCTACACTGCCATTTACTCCTGCTCCACTGCATTCCCACCACTGGTGTCTGAAGTAGTCTACACATGACATTGGCTGCAATCAGTGCTTTTAAAAAAAAATGTTTAGGGGTACTCCCATTTTGACTCAAGAAAAACACCATTTTATAGTTCAAATCGACAAAAACAAATACAGTAAATGCACAAAAGTACAAAGAGTCATAAAATATTTAGGGGTATGCGTACCCCTGTGTCCCCCTGCCCTGGAAAAAGCACTGGCTGCAATCCAGCGGTATCCTGCTCCTTGTTGATGCATTTCCCTGCAAACCAACTTCCATCTGATGTGACAAGACAAGTTGTGGTTAAGCTGAGGTGTGTACAGTTCAAGAAGCCTTTGCACATGAGCAGATGACAGCTTCCTTGCAGAGGAATTTGGGAGGTTGCAGGCGTGGCCACACGCACTCCCCGTTTCTGGTGTGTTCAAAAATATGTATAATCTGTGTGTTCTCTTTTTTCGTAATGCACTTCCTCTGTTTTTGGTGATGTGTCTTCTTAATGACTGCTAGCTGTCATGACTATATACTATTGGACACTACATGCCTCTGAATGCCAGTTGCTGGGGAGAAGTCGTGGAGCAGGGCTGTTGCCCTTATGCCTTGTTTATGGGCTTCCCAGAGGCATCTGGTGGGCCATTGTGGAAAATGGGATTCTGGACAGATCCAGAAGGGCACTCCTCATGTTCTATAAAGGTATTATCTGGAAATAATTGTTTTAAACTGTGTTTGCTGTAACAGGTTCTGTCCATGATCTGTGGCATTCAGTGAACAAACCTGCAAGAAATAAGAGCTTTTTCGCTGGCTAGATTCAGTTATAATCCTTCTAACCTCCTTTGGGGTAGGTTTGCGGGTATGGCGGAAGGAGATAGGATCTGCCCATGCGATGCCCACCTGGTGGAAACTCTAGCTCACATGGCCCTTAAATGTAAAATGTATGATGATCTCCGCCAACAATTTCTAGACCATCTATGTATTCCAACATGGAAACCAGAGACAGAGGTAATACGCTTCTTATTACAGGGGAGAGACCAGGAGCTCACCAAGACAGTAGCTAAGTTCCTCTATTTGACTTTTTGTTGCCAAAGTACAATACAGGATCCTGCCCTTGCTGGAGACTCACAGAGATGAAATAGATTGTTCGCCTCTTCTTCCCTTTGGCAAATGACTGTACTGTTGAAATGGCGATGAGATCGCACTGGCCTATTTATTCTGAATGTTTGTATGTGATGCTAATAAAGGTTTGATGATGAAATAAGGCAAACTTTATTGCCACCATTGCATATGAGTAGAACCTCATGGGAAAAAGAAGCCTGTGGGTGAAAACTTGGGGGGGGGGGGGAAGTTGTAGTGGGATAGGAGAAAGGGTTAAGCACCTTTTTCTCTCCCCTCCTCTGCTACTCAGTTCAAAGACATTCCCCATTCCTTAAAAAATGGTTGTTGGGCATATAATTAGCCCGCCTAGTCATGTGTACAGACAGGAAAGGAAAACATATGAGGTGAAAGTTATTTGAGGGTCGAATTAGACATGATGTTATTCATCTCTTTAGCCCTTAGAATCATAGAATCATAGAGTTGGAAGAGACCACAAGGGCCATCGAGTCCAACCCCCTGCCAAGCAGGAAACACCATCAGAGCACTCCTGACATATGGTTGTCAAGCCTCTGCTTAAAGACCTCCAAAGAAGGAGACTCCACCACACTCCTTGGCAGCACTGCTTGTATGACTGATTCCCCCTACTACTCTATAAATAACTGGCACATAAGTCCTCTGAGTTGGATTGGGACCATGGAGGAAAGCACCCATTACTGCATCAGCCACACAAAAGCAAAAGGCATGAGTAACATAATGCTTGGCCTTAATAAATGTGGAGTGTGGGTGTGAGAGAAAGACTTCATTCAGCATCACACAGTACCATTAAATACCTTTGTGTAAATAGAGCTGTGATCAAGTGCCTTTTTGCACAATTGCAGAAATCACGACACAAAAGTATTTTATGTGCAATCCTGTACATGCTGACTCAGAAGTAAGTTCCATTGAGTTCAATAGATGTATCCCGTGGGTCTCTAGAAAGAGGGCTTTGCCGCTGGGTGGAATGGCTGTGTACAGAGAAAGTTCCGGAAGTGAAGGAATGAAAGACCAGTGGATAAAGATCCCACTGGTTGGTGGAAAATAAGAAACTATGGAGTAAATTTTGTTGGTTATGCTTTCAGCAAATTACAATGGTAATTAAATTATATGATGCGAACATTTCAAATAGTTGGTGGGATTCAACTAAGGAGTCCTGATAGTTTATTTATTTGTTTGTTTGTTTCATAAAATGTATATACTGCTTGATTGTGGAAAAAATCATCAAAGAGGTTTGTCGTTGCTGACATTCGTCTGTCTTGAGAGACAATGGAATGTGCCTCGGGGGGGTGAAGTCAGACTAACGGAGAATCACAAAGCAGTTTACAAAACATAAAACAAGAAAATCAAAGAAAAATTACAACCCTACTTTAAAACATACAAAAGTTAAAATTCTGAAGCAGATTAAAATTGCCTCAATTTTCTAAGAATCTGGCTGAAGCCTGTGCAAGGATTTCCATTAGCACAAGAAGGCTTTCTCTGCTATCCTCCCCCAACCCTCTACTTCCCAAAATTGTTTTCAGGAGGTGAGGAGAAGCCCCAGAAAAGCACATGTAAAGAGTGCCTTCACTGACAAACAATTGCGGTGGTGCTACAGTGAATCCATCCTATTGCAAATATTGCTTATATTGATGTGATTGGGCTTGGCTCCAGTTGATGGTGCAAGCACCAACTGAGTGTTGTAAGCAGCAATAGCCATGATTGTGGAAAAAATATACCAAGGGAGAGAGGCTGATTTGAACCATATTGCTAAAATATTAAAAGAACAACAACGATGCAAGCCAAGTCATTTAGCATGAATCACCTATGTATTACAAATATTGTATTGTGAAAGTATTACAAATATATGTTATGTATGTATTACACATATCATGATGTTTAAAGGAAAAAGCTATGACAAGTGTTTATTGAACACTGGCCCTCTGTTTCTAAAATGTGTAAATGTATAGCTTGTCAAATACTGACCCTGTGCCACTTGAGCTTTGCCACTCATTTCGATTATTCCACATGAAATTTCAATAGCCGAGGAGATCTTTGGTACAGATAAGCGGCAACACAATTATATCAGCCAAAGCTGTTGACACAGAGTCAGCAATGAAGAAACTGCCAGTTACCCATAATAGATAAACACACCAATCCTAGACACATTTGTTCAGAACTAACAGCATAATCCTATGCATGTTTATGAGAAGCCCTTTCTATTGTGTTCAGTGGGGCTTACTCTTGGGCAAGTGTGCAAAGCACTGTTATCCTTGAGTTTGATAGCAATGCCTGTTCCAAAACATCTCTTCACTCTTGGTTTTTTTAAAAAAGAATTGGTGTTCTTATTGCATACTCAATTTTAAGCAGCGGGAGGATGGGTAGGTACAGCTGAATGACAACCCACTCTGCAACCATAAGAATAGCTTGGCCAGGTATCTGTAACTCCCAGGGGCCTAAATCTGTTGGTGAAATTCTAAGACACACAGTGGAGCTTATCCTTCATCTCTGCCTCTCTGTAGCCCTTTTGCCACACCCAAATCTGCTTCAGTGGGTTGGGGGAACCTCCACAGCAGACTGCAGATGCATGGGGGTGGGGAGAGCTGGAGGAAGAAGAGAAGAAGAAGAAGAAGAAGAAGAAGAAGAAGAAGAAGAAGAAGAAGGGGAGTTTGGATTTGATATCCCGCTTTATCGCTACCCGAAGGAGTCTCAAAGAGGCTAACATTCTCCTTTCCCTTCCTCTCCCACAACAAACACTCTGTGGGGTGAGTGGGGCTGAGAGAGTTCAGAGAAGTGTGACTAGCCCAAGGTCACCCAGCAGCTGCATGTGGAGGAGTGGAGGAGTGGAGACGTGAACCCGGTTCACCAGATTACGAGTCTACCGCACCCCCCTTCCTACGCCACTGGCTACTAGTCAGTGTAGAACAATATCATTTGCCTAATAATAATAATAATAATAATAATTTTTATTTATATCCCACCCTCCCCAGCAGAAGCCGCGCTCAGAACGGCTAACAGCAGTAAAATAATACAGCATTCTAAAATCAATTCATTATAAAATCAGTTCAAATCAAATTAATGGCAACCATTGGGCTAAAGTTCTGTGAGGATTACCTTACTTATTTCCTCCTCCCCGCCCTTTTTAATATGTGGTATAAGTTCTTTTTTTATTATTTCCCTCCAATGTTAAAGCAGTCAAAGGCCTAGTGGAACAGCTCTGTCTTGCAGGCCCTGTGGAAAGATGTCAGGTTCCGCAGGGCCCTAGTCTCTTGTGACAGAGCGTTCCATGAGATCGAAGCCATGGCCGAAAAAGCCCTGGCTCTGGTTGAAGCCAGCCTACCCTCCCTGTGGCCCGGGACCTCCAAGTTGTTTTTGTTTGAAGACTGTAAGGTCCTCCGTGGGATATACCAGGAGAGGCAGTCCCATAGGTACGAGGGTCCTAGACTTTAAAGGTTAAAACCAGCCCCTTAAACCTGATCCTGTACTCCACCGGGAGCCAGTACCACTGGTATAGCACTGGGTGAATGTGACCCCGCAGCGAGGACCCCGTAAGGAGTCTCGTTGTGGCCTTCTGCACCCCCTGATTCAGTATAGGCCAGCTTCCTGTAAACTCAATACATAAGTTAACCAGTCTGACCAGATTTAAGGAGGAAAGGTCTTCTGTACCTAGAAAAGTCATGCCAGATACAGTACAATGAACAGAGATTTCAGTGTGTGGGGACAGGTGTGAGTGCAGAGTTCTAAAACCTGCCTCTAGATACATTGAGGTATAATTGTACCAAGAAACCCAGCAATGTGAATGCTTTATGTGAATGTTTTCCCCCTTTCATTCCTCAGAAAAAAGAACAATGTCATTCGTGGTCAAAGAATCACCCTCCTCTTTTTTTTTAGAACAGGGGTAGGAAACCTGTGGCCCTCATGGACCACAACTCTTATCACCAGAGAGGGCTGAGAGAGGACTGTGATTAAGCTGTATACAAATTGCTGAGGGGGGAGGGAATAAATCCCTGGACATTGGCTATGCTGGCTGGGGCTGTTGAGAGGTGTTGTCCAAAAACACCTGGAAGACAACAGGTGCTTCATCCCTGTTTTAAAAAGAAAGCAGTTCTAGCCATTGGCATAGATACCTAGCACAAACACCCATTCCATTGTCAGTGTGAAGAAACACAGAGGGTGGAATTCAACACTGCAACATCGTATAATGTTGCACTATTACATTTGTTCCAACAGCACAAGTATTTTTGTGATCTCCCTCTCCTTTCCTCACAGGCTGTTCTCAGGGTCATCCTGACCCAGTAATGTGGGGGGCACAGAGGAGGCGAGGGAGGAGCGCCAGTTGCGCTAGCAGGACTTGTAGCACTGGTTCCCTCTAGTGCACCAGTTTGGTTGAATCTCGCCCATGAGAAGCCAGAAATCAAAATGTTTATGAGGAGTAATCTAATGGGGTCTGCAACATGGGGCAGAGGAGTGACTGAATTCATGTATAGTTGAAATGGAACCCCTATACTTTTTAATATACATTTTTAAAAAAATAAGATTGAAATATTGACAAGAGGATATTTTGGACTCAAATGCTGCATTGCTGTGGGGAGCAAGCCTCTCTTGGGATGTAATGCTTTGAATGCTCTCCAAAGTAGGCCCAGGTGTAAATATGTGTAAAATAAGCCCATTCCCTCTACCATTCCTCAGATGAAGATAAGGACATTCCTCACTGCCCACCCAACTGACCCTCGTCAACCTCCCCATTCCCCTCCCCCACAGAGCATTTCCTATCAGAAGGACAAGACACAACACACAAGCCCTCCACCGTCCTGAGAAAGCCCTCCCCCCCCCCGAGTCCATATTTTATTTTATTTTATTCTATTCTATTCTATTCTATTCTATTCTATTCTATTCTATTCTATTCTATTCTTTGGTAGATATACAAAAAGAAAAAACATACACCAATAAATAAATTTTAGAAAGGGGCAAGATTAGACACAGACACACAAAGCATTTTTTTTAAATAAAAAAAACCAAGACTGCTTGCGCTCTGCTCCACTCCCATTTTCTTCCCCTCCTGCCCTGCCCTTTGCCTACCCCTCAGAACTGGTGCATCATGTGGAGTTGGGCCTCAGTGGCGGCAACCTTTCTTCCTCCTCTCTTGCTCTCCAGCATCTGCTATAAGCTGCCCAAGGGAGGAGGCCAGCGGCGGCCATGGAGAGGCTATGGAGAGACAACAGGATGTTCCCTGGCAGCTACAGCTGTTGCAGCTGCCGTAATTCAAGACAATTGCCGGCTCCTCCTCCCTGAGCTCAGCTACGGCAGCACTGGCAGGTGAAATAGGGACGTTCTGGGATCAAATCAGAAGCCAGGGTGGCTTTTCGTAATTCCAGGACTGTCCCTGGGAAATCAGGACACTTGGAAGGCAAGTAAGCCATATTTCTTAAAAACACAAGTCTCCACTGTGCTTTGTTTCCCAATGGAAACACAACCCTGAATGAAGGGGAGCAGAAAAGACTATTTATGTATGTGACCATGGCTGTGCGGATGTTATTGGCCCAGAGATAGAAAGAAGATAAAGTCCCCATCAGAGAAAAATGGCAGATCAAGTGGATGGATTGTGCCGAAATGGCTAAAGTGACTGGAAGAATCAGAAATCAGGGAGACCAAAATTTTAATAAGGATTGGGGGGGGGAGATTTATAACTTATCTTAAAGACCATTGTAAACAGTTAAAATCATTAGTAGGATTGGAATATCGCTTGTAGCTTAATGGTGAATTCGGGAGACAATGGAGAGATAAAAGATCTGGATTATTATAAAAGATACAGGAGGAAATGATTAACAATAGGACCCACAAAGCGGAGGAGGGAAGTCCAAGAGATTCCTTGGAATCTTGTTTACAGACATGTGACTGTAAAATTTTAATCTGAATATATATATATATATATATATATATATATATATATATATATGAAGAAGAAGAAGAGTTGCATGTGCATGTGGAGGAGCGGAGACGCGAACCCGGTTCCCCAGATTGTGAATCTACCGCTCTTAACCATATGAAACACAACCCTGAGTGCGTGGAACACCCCTGGAATCTTGCTACTGCTCAGCAGAGATTGGGAGTGGCGCACAACCTCTCTAACCATACATAAAACTTGGACTTCTTCCAAGTAAATATGGTTGCCATGAACACGTTGTGGGAAATAAGTGATTTAGGGGTTGGTTGGTGATAGCCTACCAAGGAATAGTTTACCGTCCTGTGATCGTCAGATGAAGGGCGGTATAGAAATATAATAAATAACAATAACAATAGTTTACCATCAACACACTTCCATCTCACATGATACAACCTATGTTTAGATGTGAACATGAGTGAAAGTGTTGCCTGATGCTTACAGGCTCCAGGGAAGGGGAAGTAAATCAGCCAAAGTTTTGCCAGTAACAAAAACACACACACGAAAAACCTTTACTGTCTCTTCAAGTTCAGCTCAAGACTTTAGCTGAAAATTAGAGGCAGCAGACTGCATAATGTTTCTCTGCTATCCTCACTAAATTTGAACTCAACATCCATCAATACAGACTATCTGAAACAGAGGGCACCGTGGGGGAAGCATAATAGAAGTTAGAGTAAGGAAACTGGGAACATATCTCCAGATGGAGAAAGGGAATGCAAAATTAAATTCTTGATGTGAAAAGGGGGACAATGAACCTTTCTGTATGAGATGCTGTTAGAGAGGAATTCAATTTATCTGCTTTCTTTCTCTTATATATATATATATGTGTGGCAGGGGAGAGAGCTCTACTGAAATAGCCTGAAAGCCTTTTATTACTTATTTCCTCCTCCCCACCCTTTTTAATATGTGGTATAAGTTCTTTTTTTTATTATTTCCCTCCAATGTTAAAGCAGTTCCCATTTTTCTGTTTGTTTCGGACACCTAGCTGTGACCAACAATACCTCCCATTGAATCAGTTCTTTCATCTATTCAGCTTCTTTTATTCCCTTCATCTCATCTCCCCCTTCACCAGCTTACCTCTCATTAACCCTCGGGGTTCCAAACACATTGTATCTCTCTTAAAGATACATATTTTTTTATTCAGACATAAGCCATTTCTGCTTGGTGGATTCGGTTTCTGTAATTCTCTAATACAATAGTTAAGTGCACCGCACATACCCTTTACATTGCAATGAACAATAAGCCCATAATTTATACTGGTGCATTGTATACTTCTCAATTGTATACCACTTTTCCCCCCTCTAGGTTAGACAGTGTAAAGAAAACCTTTTCTTCTTCTAACGTAAAACACGTTGTGAGTCCCTGTGTAGAAATATGCTCACCAATAAATTTGGGTTAGCTTACAAAACCCATTGTTTTCAGCATGTTATCTTGCAGAACGATATAGCTGAAGGTTACAAACACCATCATGCTTTCATTTTCAAATTAAGCCAATAAATTTTGCTGTGTGTTTGTGTGTATCAATGCATTTCTCACTCACATGATATAATGTAGATTTAAATTTATTAAATTCTTCACTGTATGCTTTTCGTCACCTGCTAAAGACATTCCTGTTTAGACGAGCCTACTCAGATGTTTAGAAAGTTGAGGTAATCTGTTTTATCATTTTAACATTGGGATTCTTTAAAGTGTGGTTGTGATTTTCTCTTGATTTCATTGTTTTGCCTTTTTGTAAATTTGATTTGTGGGTTTTTTGTTTTTGTTTTTTGTTTGTTACAATCAAGCAGAGTATAAATTTTATTAAATGAATGAATGAAAGAATAGTTCCTTGATGTTTACAGGTGCCAGATTAGGGAAACTTTTGCCAGATATTTAAGTGGGGAATGACTTTGCTGTCCCTTCAAGGTCAGTTCTAGAGCTTAGGCTAAAATCAGAGGCAACAGGGCATATCATATTTCACTGTTAATCTCCCTAAAACTTTTAATTGATTAATGAATTTTGGCTGTGGGTGGAAGTAAGGATGGAAGGATCTGTCAGCTTTGGTCCTCTCACATGTCTCATTTTTCCAATTTTAAATTCAGGTCTTCAGAAATCTGTTGGTGTGTTTTTTCATCAACCTGAAAATTCCTCAGCATTTTACTGCAAATTTCTCCAAATGAACATATTTTTGTGTGCAGTTTTGACAAATGTACATTTTTTTTGCAAGCCATTTCCCCTAATATAATGCATTTTTGCATGTTATTTTCACTAATATATTCATTTTTACACACTGTTATATCTCATATATGTATTTTTGTAAAAACTGGTTGAAGAACTGCATTACAAAATTCGGATAAGTGCAAATTTTGAAGGACGGCTGTGTTCCAGTTCTCATATTGTTTCAGAAACTGCGAATTCGTTAGATTTGGCTTTAAAACGCTAACTGCATCTAATTTCTCCCCCATCACTACATGGATGCAAGCACTGTCCCTAGATGAACAGGAGGTGCACCCACTTGGAAAGAGTAGAGGGATATAGAGTATCTGTTTCTCAGAGGCCAGGTGTACTCAGGCTTCACTGCTGCTTAGTCAACAGATCTACTAGAAATGGTAGACCAGTTCTCTTAATGTTCATTTGAGTATTTTACTTCCCTCCCCCTCAGATGTTTCTGTGAAAGTCCATGCCCTGCCACAATCTGACTTTGAAAGTCCCCTTGGTTCAAAAGTGCTCTGCCACAAGACATCGTGGACTGCTCTTTGACAAGCACAAATCTCCAAGGGAGATAGAATTAGATGTGCTATGTTTTATTGGGGGGTGGGGGTGGACTCTTTTCACTAATCCCATTAAAATCCATAGGACTAAAAACGTTTCAGCTAAGTCCCATTTCATTGTGTATGTTGTTGTTTTGCTCAGTCAACTCTTAAAAGACTCACATGTTGGTGGTAAGGAAATGTGTGTGTGAATGAAGATGAAGAAGATTTATTTATATGCCACCCATGTGACTGGGGTGTCCCAGCCACTCTGGGTGGCTTGCAACAAAATGTTGAAACACAAAAGACTCAGACATTAAAAACCTCCCTGTACAGGGCTACCCTCAGATGTCTACAGAAGGTCATATGATTGGTTATCTCTTTGACATCTGACGGGAGGGCATTCCACAGGGCAGGCACAACTACTGAGAAGGCCCTTTGCCTGTTTCCCTATAACCTCACTTCTCACAATGAGGGAACCGCCAGAAGGCCCTGAGAGGTGGACCTCATTGTCCAGACTGAATAATGGGGGCGAAGATGCTCCTTCAGGTATACAGAATAGAATTTAAAGGCTCTTTTTCAGATTACTGGTGAACATCTGTTCAAACTGCATTTTGGCCTTTGTGCCACCATTCCACAACTACGTATGGGAAGAAAAAAGCACAATTTTCAGTCTATACATAAAGGATTATAAGAATAACCTTGCTCTGGAGAGCATGTGTTCTAGAGGCATGCATCACGCTGTGTGGGGGCTGAATAACAAGGGGAGTTGGGGTGATTGTAGAGCCTTTTCCTCCCTCCCAAGTTAAAGCATGATGTCAATACCCCCCACGCCATGTCAGACCAGGTTCTCTATAGTTCTCTTGGTTCTCTTAGCTTTGTAAGAAGTGCAGCTGTCGGAAATATTGCCTATGGATTACTGAAGAGCTCAGGGTGGTTTGTTTGTTAAATTAAAAGATCAAATGGTATTTTTTATGTTAAAAGTTTAATTTAAGCTTTTTTAAAAAAAGAAAGAAAAAGAAAATCCTACCTTGTTCTGCTTTAACAAAAGTACAAACAAAACCAGAGTTCTTCAGAACTCCACAGGGAGCATTCTAGACAGCCTCACATCATAATGCCTCTCAGAGCCCAGAATTCAGTGGAGTATAGAATTGCAGCCGTGTATAGGATTCGATCTGCGAATAAATTACATTAAAGCAAAAGTTTCATTAAACGTGCATGCCCATCTTCAAACACGTCCCATACAGCAATTCCAGTTGCAATGGATATGCCACCTGGAGGAAGAATAGTTTTTTCTCATTGGTGGAAAATGCAACTACTCTGTAATTGAAATGCTACCTCAGTGCATCTGGGCTGAGTATATCAAATAACAACTGTGCATTATGAAGATTACTCTGCCCTTGATTAACCTTAGCTTCTAGAAATACTTTTGGGATTTCAAGAAATACTTTTGGGACCCACTAGAGCCAGTGTAGTTCCTTCAATAGGCTGTTCTACATTCTCCATTATCACTGACTATTGGTCACCCTGCCGGGGGCAGGGTGTTTGTTTCTGTTTATATAAATTCACAACTTCTGATGCTGCTGTTTCCTTGAAAAGGGAGGTAGATAACCTGTGGTCCTGATGGACTCCAAAATCCCATCAGCCCCAGTCAGCATGCTCAGTGGTCTGCAATGATTGGAGATGAAGACCAGGCACATCTGGGGGTCACAAATTAGCCACCGCTGCTTTGAAACATGTACAGTCGTACCTTGGAAGTCAAACAGAATCCATTCCGGAGGTCCATTTGACTTCCAAAATGTTTGGAAAACAAAGCGCGGCTTCTGATTGGCTGCAGGAAGCTCCTACAGCCAATTGGAAGCCGCGGAAGCCCCATCGGATGTTCGGCTTCCAAAAAAAGTTCGGAAACCGGAACAATCACTTCCTGGTTTTGATTATTCAACAGTAAAAGAAATATATATTCATAGATGCTGATATAATGTATCAGGAATGCAGATGCTGCCGAATACTGAGTCTGACAATTGGGCCATTTAGCTTAATATTGTCTATGCTCACTGGCAATGGATCCCTCGTGTTAATATACCATATTTTTCACTCCATAAGACACACCTGACCATAAGACGCACCTAGTTTTTATAGGAAAACAAGAAAGTATATTCTGAATGAAACAGTGGATGTATTATTTTTGTGGTTCATGCTGTGGCCACAGACATGTGATCTGATGGTGAATTTGGGGTGACCCAATGCAAAAATCCTGAGGATCCATGTGGATCCGTGCTTTGTAACTACGTTTTTGCGGCCCCAGGAAACAGTGGATGCGTGGTTTTTTTGGTGCAGGCTGTAGCCATGGGCATGCTATGTGAGCTGATGGTGAAATTGAGGTGAATTTGTGGTGACCCAATGTAAAAATCCTGAGGATCCATGGGCTTTTACCTCTCCCCTCCCGCTAGCGTCCCTTATCTCTCTTCCGATCCCACCGATCAGCTGTTTCCTTTCAACACTCCCTCCCCTCTTGTTTGCCTTAGTGTAGTGTCTTTTCCTTAGCTGGAGCAGTTTTTTGCTCCTCCTTTTCTTCTAATTTCTCTCCTTATAGCTTTAGTCTTCCTGTTTCCCCCCTTTGCAAGTTTGCTGTCTTTACCTCCCCCTCCCTGGCAGCCTCCTTTAACTCTAGCGTCCCTTATCTCTCTCCCCGATCAGCAAACGATCAGCAGCTTTGTTTCAACACCCACTTCCCTCTTTCAACCCCCCCCCCCCATGATCTGCTTTTTGCCCATGGGCAATTCGGCTCCAAGGACCATGCATTCGCTCCATAAGACGCACAGACATTTCCCTTTACATTTTAGGAAGAAAAAAGTGCATCTTATGGAGCGAAAAATACGGTAGTTTGTTCCTGGGTCAAGGGAAAATACTTGAAGAGGAAACTTCCTGTAGATGTGAGTGGGAGGAGGAAGCCAGCATGGGCCTGGAGGCTGAGGAGTAATAGAGTGAGCTGTGTGTCTACTATACAGTGGTACCTTGGTTCTCGAATGGCTTAGTTGCAGAACAAATCGGCTCCTGCACGCTAAAAACCTGGAAGTAAGTGTTCTGGTTTTCAAATGTTTTTCGGAAGCCAAACATCCGACGCGGCTTGTGCTTGAGTGCAGGAAGCTTCTGCAGCCAATCAGAAGCCGTGCCTTGGTTTTCGAACAGTTTCGGGAGTCGAACAGACTTTTGGAACGGACTAAGTTCGAGAACCAAGGTACCACTGTGCTTACCTAAAGCTGTTGCATATGAGTATACCAGAAGTGCCTGGAGTCTGTTTTTAAGCAGGGAAGCCATGCTGGATAACAACACACCTTGCAATCCAACGAATCAAATTATTGGCTTCTGCTACCCTACTTTCTGCACCCCTGCAAATGTCCCAGAAAAAAAACAGGAAATCCGTCCTTTTTTTTTTTCCTGCAGGAGCATGGCAGTCGTTTGAGTTGCTATGATCTCACACAACTTCACAGCGTCATTTTTTCCTGGTGGAAAAAAATGCTTTTTTGGGACAACGAGCTTGTGCAGAGCCCCAAAATTCATGTTTTGGGGTGCCATGCCTGAAAAAAGAACTTTTGGGGACGGCAGGAGTATTGTTAGCCCAGAAATGGAAACAAGAAGAAATTCTGATGAAAGAAGAATGGCAGATGAAATTAATAGACTATGAAGAATCAGACAAAATGACAGGAAGGGTTCGAAACCTGCGAGACCAGAGATTTACAGAAGATTAGAAGAAGTATATGAATTATTTGAAGAGCAACTGTAATCAACAAATTATGCTAGACTACAAGAAGTTCTGTAAGGAGAAATATACGAAGTGTTACAAAGCAGAAAAAAATAGAGATATTGGTTATGAGTTTGAAATGTAATAGGGAAGATAAGAAATGCATACTGAGAGATTAGATTGGAAAATGTTCAGACAGGGTTGAGGGAAGTCAAAAATTTGAATAAGATGTAAAAGTATGTTTAATTACTGTTGAAAATGATATGTTAAAAAAAAAACTAATAAAAAATTATATTTAAAAAAAGAACTTTTGGGGAGGAACCACAGCACAAAATTGAATGAGATCACCGCAACCGAATTGGCCGCCAAGCTCTCACAATAAAAAATGGGAAAATGGCATTTGGGAAGATGGCGTCCCGGACTTTGGCTTCAAAGTGTTGGAGGGTGTGACTGCTGAAGCTGGAGACTGAGCCTGGAACCTTCTGCATGTATAGCATGTGCTCTACTGCTGAGGTATAGGCCATATTGGTACAACAGATTGCTGGTGTACAACAATATGATCTGCCAAACATTTGTAAAATTTACTTCACACTGAAACACATGTAATATCAGCAAATGTTTTGAGGCCAGAACTCTGTTTGCTATGGATCAAAACATCCTCTGCAGAGAATCAAAAGTAGTGTGATTATTTACACCAGCTGTGGAATCGGTGATATGGGTGATAAAGAATGAATCCCCATGTTCTTTAGGATCAGATAGTCAGCCCTTGCATCTGGTTGCAAAGTTAAACCTGCAGAGGCTCAGAGCAAAGTAATTTTTGTTGTGGTCTTCAGCTTTGAAGCTCCCTTCCCTAACAGCAGTCTGCATAAGCAAAGGGAAAGGGAAAAACAGATTAAAAAGCAAACTTTTGGTTGAAGTGTGCATGGTCAGGATCGGTTTTATTTGTGATAGTTTGAGTAGATTGTATAGACTTCAACTGGATTTTTGTAATTTTGAAAGTCTGAGGCTTTACAGAGCCCATGTAAAACTCCTATTGATTTTGATAGGTGCATATTGCATATAATTAGACAGCTATTTTTCAGGGCAGTCGATGCTGTCCTGCTAATAAGAACAGCATTAATATCCTGGTGGTTGTTTTTTTTTTTTTTAACAAGACACAAAACCTATATATTGTCATGTAATTGTACCTTTATTACCCAAATTAGAATTCATCAATGAGTCTGGAAACATTTCATCACTGGTTCTTGCTCACTGTTTACAGAAGTTTAGCTTTATGTTACAGGAGGCTTAATTGTCTCATCAGGTTTATATGAGCTCATTTCTAAGTATCATGTCTGGGACTATAACATCATACATCTGCAGTAAGTGTGCATTTAGTGAGCACATCCATCTTGAAACTTCAATGAAGGAGGGGGACTTTATGGCAGGTCTTGAATGCACATTTACTGTGAAATAAGTGAATAATAATACTAGGTTATTTTGGAAAGTGTTCTTTTATGCAATCACTGCATTTAATACAATCACAAAATGGCAGCCCAACAGGTGGTCTTTTCATAGTGTTAAGCCACAACAATTGGAACAAAAAGGACACCAGAATCTAATGTTCTTCAGAATGTAAAAAGCTGTTCACTTCCTTTTGTGAATTTTCAGATTTAACTATGTTCATTATTGTTGAGCCACAAATGCAGGACATTCTTTTTTGACATTTTGCCATAAATAGACACTGACTGAGGCTGACTAGCCAGCTAGCTGTTTTGTCACAGGCTAGCGGAAACGAGCCATTTAACAATGAGTAGCCACTCTTGGTTCTTAAATGGCCGAGGAAAGTACGCGTTTTGACATGTTGCAAATGTAGCAAAGTCTAGGATAACAAAAGAATATTTGACAAAGGATGGAGTTTCTTTCCCGATATTTTTCCCCAAAAGTAAGTATTTAATTCTGGCCTAATGAAGTTGCAAAGACGATTTGGTGTCACACTGACAGCTCTTGAAGCTCTGAAAATATACTTGGGCATTGTGACTTGAACCATTCATGCAGCCTCCTTTGGGAGGGCCCATTATTTAAACAGTAATTATGAACTTCGTGGGGCAAGGAGTGGGAGGCTGGAATCTGATACTTGTTTGTTAGATTTTTAAAAGTAGAGAAAGTACCTTGTTACAGGGATTGTGCAGCCCTATCCTATGCAAGTTAACGGCAGAAGTAAATCCCACGAGTTTAGGGGGCCTTTCTTGCAGGTAAGTATATGAAGGATTTCAGTAGCCTCAGTCTCATAAAAAAGTGACCATGAATCAGAATTTAATTTACTGACATAAATAGTGTTTTGTGTGTGGATTTTCTGCTTTGGGATAAATATGACCTATTTATTTGATTGATTGATTGATTGATTGAAGATTTGCATGCCACCTTTCCACAAGAAAGTTTGTGCTCACAGCAACTACATCAAAACACAGTTCATTCAAAACAGAAATAAATAATACAAAAAAAAAAACCCCAAACCACACTACATTCAAAAGGAAAATATCACAAAGCAATTCAGTAACTATACACTTCAGTGACATAGCAGTGACAATGCTACTGAAAGAAGGAAATGAACAACGCTATATACTATTTTCTCAGGAATGGTGCCAGCCCAAGCAACCAGGCAGAGCATATGCTCTTGTATCGCTATAAACCTTCAGGGCACATAGCCATGCTGCCTCAGAAATTTGTTAGTGTGAATAGAAACATGAGATATGGAGCTATGGCAGCTGGCAAAGAAAATACTGTTTGAATGGAAATCAAGGCCTTTAGCCTGTGTGAACTTTTTTCGAGAGAAAGAGGAGGTTACCTCCTCTGGCATCCTTGGCTTGCCTTAGGAGTGTGTGTGTGTGTGTGTGTGTGTGTGTGCGCGCGCGCATTTGCATCAACCCATAGATTCTATTCTCAGCTGTCCCAGCAGCAGACCCTCTGGCTCTACCTGGGGATTCCAGCTGTTGGTGCCAACCCTGGCTCCATACCTTCCTCTGAGGCTACTGCAGACAAACAGACATGCCTGTGTGCTGGGATCTGGAAAAGCTCGCGACTAGTTCTGCAAGGGAGTTGCAGCTTGTACTTCTAAGCAGTAGACCCTTCGCCAGCCCCATTTCCCAAGGCTCTTGACATTAAAACAGATTGCGATATGGCATTGAGGAAGGGTGATTCAGCGCTTCAATGCAAAAAGGAGTTAAGGAACAAAAAGCACAAGCCCCTTGGCTCGGCCTAAGTAGCTCTTTGCACCTCAGCTGTGGTGTCTAAGGACATGGCAGTAACTCAACCATGACTCACAGATTTTGCTCTCGGAGAAAAGAAATAAGAGGAGGGGCCAGTCTTCCAGCAACATTTGCGGTGTCTCCCTGATCACAAAAGATGAGCTCATAAGTTTATAATCACGATTTTGTCTTCCTGTGAATATATATACCTGTAGGTGCAGGGCGGTGTATAAATTCATATAATAATAATAATAATAATACTCATTTAGACTTTGAACTCTTGAAACAGTCCAGAACAAGGGCGTCGGCTCCTAGGGGCCAAGCCCATTTGATTCCCCCTACATTTTGGGGGGTAGGAGCCAGGACCCCACTATGCCCAAAAGCATGGAGCTGAAGACTGGAGCCAAGCAGCGGCGGAGTGTATGGCCACGCTGCCCGGGGTGGGGCCCAGAGTCCGCCCTCCCACACAGCACAGTTCAGGGTGGGAGAGGGGCAGGGAAGCTGCTGTCCACTCTCTTCCTGCTCTCCACCGCAGGGTCAGGCCTGACCCCGCAGCGGAGGCAGAGCTGCTGCAGCTGGGCACACCTCACTGTGGCCAAGTTGGGGTGCTCTCTGCCACCAGGCCGGGCCAGGTGCGATGCGCCACACAGCCAAGGAGAACTTTCCCATTCTCCTCCCCTGGGTCAGGCCTGACCCGGGGGCAGAGTTGCACCAGGCACAAGCAACACAACCAAGGTGCAGCTCCTTCTGGCCTGGAGCCAGGCTTTGATGAAGAAGCCTGCTGTGGGGGCGCCTATTTGTGCCCCCTCTCAACATTGTGTCCAGGGCCACGGCACCCACAGCGCCCCCCAAGCTACGCCTCTGGAGCCGAGTGCAGCATGTCTCCAGCAGCTAGCTCCTTCTTATCCTTCTCCTGCCATGAAAGATCACATGCTTGCCTGAGCTTTCATAAAGTGAAAGGTCATATGCTTACCCAAACTTTAGAATCTTCAAAAGAAGCCTTGCTGTGAGTGCTCCCAGCAAGCAGGTGGCTGCTGGAAAAAAGAGCCTTCTTGGTGGTGGCACCCCATTTGGCACCTTTTCATAGATCTTTTCAGCACTATGTGAAATTGCGGGATTTTCAGTTCTCACTAGCTTTTAAAATATGAAATTTTATCCTGCTGCTTGTATGTTGTTTATTTTTAGTTATATGTCAATTTAGGTTTGGATCTTTTCCTGTTGGAAACTGTCTTTTTAATAATATTTTAAATTGTATTGTATTTTTCAATATTTGTGGGCTGACAACAGAACTATGTTCTGGGATGGCCTGATATAAATGCTGTAAAATAAATACAAAATAAAAAAATTCCTTCCAGTAGCACCTTAAAGACCAACTGAGTTAGTTCTAGGTATGAGCTTTCGTGTGCATGCACACTTCTTCAGATACACACGTAAAATAAATACGTAAGCTTATTTATCATATTATTATATTTAAGGACTATACATTAATGTTTAAGTTAGGGAAATGTTCTGGTCTTTGACTCATTGAAATAATGGCTCATTTATGAACAATTTCCCCTGAACAATGAATTAAACTACAGCTTTGCCTAATTTTAAGCAACTGCATAAACTGTAAAGGGGAGGGGGTGGCAATAAGCCTTTACTTTTGCCAAAGTCATGAAATGATGAAAAGCTTCTGCCAGGTTCATGAGAGGCTTTGCTTATTTCATGAATTATGCAAAGACATTATTGATTTCATGAATTCGACAGAGAATTTGTTCAATTCATACAGTTTGTTTCATGAGCTGGGCAAATCTGTTGCACATTTTGACCCCAAAAAATCAGACTCTGCTTCATGAGTCAGGCAGAGGCAGCAGGCAGTATACAAATGCAGTAATATTTAGCTTACTGCATGAATGAAGCAATTTTTGAAATTTGGCAACACCTATACTCTCATCTGATAATGTTCAGCTGTGAAGAATAATGTGTTTGAGAGACTGGCTAGTTCTGGTCTGAAGCCTCAACATTGTTTTGAAATTTGCATGCTAGTAAAAGCTACTCTGTGGGTTAAACCACAGAGCCTAGGACTTGCCGATCAGAAGGTCAGCGGTTCGAATCCCCACGATGGGGTGAGCTCCCATTGCTCAGTCCCTGCTCCTGCCAACCTAGCAGTTTGAAAGCACGTCAAAGTGCAAGTAGATAAATAGGTACCGCTCTGGCGGGAAGGTAAACGGCGTTTCCGTGCGCTGCTCTGGTTCGCCAGAAGCGGCTTAGTCATGCTGGCCACATGACCCGGATGCTGTACGCCGGTTCCCTCGGCCAATAAAGCGAGATGAGCGCCGCAACCCCAGAGTCGGTCACAACTGGACCTAATGGTCAGGGGTCTCTTTACCTTTACCTAAAAGTTACTAAGAAATGATTGAGTAGAGAAGGGAAGCCAGACTGCTGCTTTGCTCTGACCATAACTTTATAAATCAAGTTCTGCTGTACTATGGAAGAATTGCTTCCACTTCCTCTATATGAAGGGGAGAAATCCTTTAGATATGGGAAAGGGATGAGGCTTGAACAGAGACCTTGTTTAAACATCAAACAATTTTGGGAAACAATATACAATGAAATGAAAAAAATGTTCAGATATTCATTTAGGGAAACATCAGAAGGTTTCCTATTGGGAATAGCACCAGGAAGTCTAAAGGAAGAAGACAAGACATTATATTTACTGGTATACACAACAGTAGCTGCAAGGCTATTGATTGCGAAAAATTGGAAAAGTGGTATTATACCGACAAAAAAAGAGTGGCTTCCCAAATTATTGGAGTATTACAATATATCCAAAACAATGGGAGAAATTGGAAGGATCTCAAAAGAGAAGATAGACAAGGACTGGAAGGTGTTTAAAGGATACTTGCAAAATTATATTGAAAAATCAGAACTCCTATTAGAATAAACAAGTTCCGTTATAAATACTGAAATACTAAATAAGATGGATAACAATGGGTAACAGAAAAAGAAGTAGAAAATTGGTTTAAAAGTGTGTGAAAGAAAGTAATAGAAGTGGAAAGAAATTGCAATTGAGTAGATTGGAAGTCTAACACAACGGTGAGGTGAGGGGTGAGGGATGGTGGTGGGAAAAGGAAGTATCTGTGGGACTGAGTGTGGGTATGTATGAATATTTTTAAGAATTTTATGAAATGTATGTTTGTATATTCGTAACATGTATGTATTAATGTTGAATTATTTTAATAATAAAAAATAAAAAAAATAAAAAAAGAACAGAGACCTTGACATATAATGTCTGTGCACGTTTCAGCTAAATACCTGTATGGAGATGCTGGTGGTGACAGTGCGATGCTTGCTCAGACATCTGCTTAGACGTCAGTGTGTCCGTACTACTCCATGTCAGTAGTTGGATTGGGGAATGGTGGTAAGGATTTGGATTATCAAGGGAGAAACCCCAATACAATTCTAGTCATGCACAATTAGGCAGCTACATTCCTATCTGCATCTCTAGGCAGTTCAGAGAGGCTTGGAGTCGCACGTTGATGTAGTTGGGGAGCCTGGTTCACATCTGCCTCCAAATGGACCAGACACAAGGGGTTGGAACCATGAATGGAATTCTGCTGATGGGTTACTGCCAGTAAAGGAAAGTGGGGTGCAATTTCCGCTGACTTCTCCTTCTCCCTGGAGCTCCTAGCACCCCCTGAAAAGGTACTGTGTAAGGTTGGGAGACCCCCTGGAAGAGTGTGAGAGGTGTTGCAGATGGAAGGGAATTTGGTAAGTATTATCTCTCATCCAGCATCCCAGTAAAGGGAAGAAACACTTCAATTTAGAGAAGGAAATACTCTGGATCGTGCCCATTGGCTATGCAGCTGATCCTTATGATCATTTCCTAATGCTGGGTTCAAACGGTGCTTGAACTATGCTGGAAAAAGGCCTGAACGAAACCCACAAGACCCACTCAGAATTCCTCCCAATCTTAAATCATTTCCCACAGCAGCTTATTAAAAAAAAAAAAATAATTACAGGTTGGGGGGCATTGACAGAAGATAAGGTGATGAGCCCTCTCTGCTCCACGCCTCTCCTTCCTTCCTTCCTTCCTTCCTTCCTTCCTTCCTTCCAGCACTGAACACAGACAGATCAGGAATAGACAGCCTGAGAAAACAAAACAATGCAGATCTGGAGACCAGACTGCCTCCCTCAGCCAGGCAGATTGTCAAAGAGGAGCATGGTGCAGAGATTCAGACTCGGGGAGGGGGGATCAAAAGGCCCTGAGTGGAGACCGGGGGGGGGGGAGTGAAATCACAACCTCCTCTGTAGTTTTCTGGGATAACAGGGGCATCACAAACAGTTGTGGGGGACAGGAAGACCTGATTCCAAGTCATCTGAGCTCTGGAGTCACGGTGAAATCCTGAAATGAATGACAAAGCACTTGACCTCACCAGAGCCCAGATCTCGCCCATTGTTGCCTACATGCGCAGAGAAGGGTATAATTCTCATTTTCAACAGAAATGGGTTTGTAGCAGCTGATTTAGCCTGGCTGCTAGTTGAAGATTCCCAAATAACAGGGGCACATTGTGGAACGGGGTAAATAGACTGTAAAGAAGAAGAACAATTGGTAGGCAAATATATTGATAAATAATTTACTTGTCTTCATTGTGAATTTTCTGCACAAATCTATTTTAATCTCCCAGCCAAATGAATTGTTCGTCCCATTGTTGTGTTCCTCACGGTTTGGCAATGAATAAAAATCAGTACAATAATAGTATAAACGGCATGCAAATAGTTATCAACAGTAGACCATCTGTATTGGACAGAAATCCGTGCCTCAATTAGGTGATCATAAAAAGCAAAACAGATGTGGATGAATCACCGGGGGGGATGGGGACGCGAAACGGACTGAATGCTGATGTTTGTTGTTCACATACAGACCTTTTCAATAATCCGAGATGGGTAAATTACACTAATTAACCTTTAAAAATTAGATGATTTCTAAATAATAGGTTTTAAACAAAGCCTGTTCTCTTCATTGTAGCTCTAAGTGTTTTGTTCATGACAAAGCGCTGTTTCATTTGAAGATTTACAAAGGTGATTACCTAACTCTGGCTCTTTTTCCCTTGCTAATTATTTTATGCCAAACCCACATCTATCTATCTGGGGAGTAAAACTCGGGCAGCCCTGAAAACAGTATTGAGAAGCGACATTCAAATATTCTGCTTAGTTGTTGCACTGGAGAGAGATAAAAGACTTCTTCTTTTCTTTTCTTTCTGCAAACAAGTAGTTTTGCTAACGACTCTTGGGCCAGCTCTCGCTAGAAAATGATAATTTTGCCTTTATAAAGCATGAAGGTGAATTTTATTTCCCAGTTGCAATACTGTTTCTGGAAATGACCTGCAATGTAAGGGATCAGGTTCAACAGTGTAGCTTTCATTGGCTCCTCAAACAACAAAATGACATAAGAACATGAGCACCATTGGATCAGCCCAACTGGTCCAGCATCCAATTCTTATGTTGGCCAATCAGATATAATAATAATAACAACAATAACAATAACAATAACAATAATAATTTATACCCCACCCATCTTGCTGGGTTTTCCTTAGTCACTCTGGGCGGCTCCCATCCGAATATTAAAAGCACAGTAAAACATCAAACATTAATGTTTGATGTTTTAAATGATATTTTTTAAATGATATTTATTCAACTTTTCAAAAATACAAAAACATTAAAACAACAGAGTAAAAAAAAAGACAAAAAGAAAAAAGGCAGAAAAAAGAAAAAAAGAAAAAAGTATATAAATTCAAAATTACTTCGTTTCATTATCTTGTGTCTTAGACCTCCTCATACCTCTCTTTTTGTATTCCAATTTAATCATTATTTCAGCAAATTCTTCCCATATTTGTCAAAAATAATTTATCTTAACAATCTATCTCAATTTATCAATATTATCTTAACTTTATCTTTACCTTCTGAACCATAAACTTTAAAATTTCGAATTTAAATTTATATTTATACTTAATTCCTTCAAGTCTTTCTGCTAAAGCCAATTATTTCCTTTCCGGCACAATCTATTATTTCATTAATATTACTCAGAAATAGCAAGATATATAAAAGAAAGTTCTCTTCTAGTTTTATCCATCGTCCCTTTCTTCCTGGTTTCGGGTTGTGTCCGTCCTTTCTTCGCTTTAGGTCTTAACCTTCAGTCCGGTGTTCTAATGTCTGAGGCTCTCAAGTCACTTCCATGCCCCCTCTGCTGACTTTCTTGATCCTGATTATAGTACAACGCTTCCTTGTCCCTTGTTGAAGTCTTTCGTGGTTTCTTCCCTTTCTCCTTGGGGAGTGGATCTCTGGGGAGTTCCATACAGTCATAGTCTCCATTTTCATTTGTCAGGTTGTTCCATTCCCCCCAGTTCCACTCCCCATTGCTGATTTTGTAATCCAAACAAAAGTTGCTCCAAAAATACTTGTCCTCTTGTTTCACAGTCCCACTAGAGTTAGGAATTTCCTTAACTCCAAAGGTTTGCAGACACCCTTTAAGTTCAATGACTTTAGAGAGAATGAGAGAAGAAGAAGAGTTTGGATTTGATATCCCGCTTTATCACTACCCTAAGGCATTTCAAAGCGGCTAACATTCTCCTTTCCCTTCCTCCCCCACAACAAACACTCTGTGAGGTGAGTGAGGCTGAGAGACTTCAGAGAAGTGTGACTAGCCCAAGGTCACCCAGCAGCTGCATGTGGAGGAGCGGAGACGCGAACCCGGTTCCCCAGATTACGAGTCCACCGCTCTTAACCACTACACCACACTGGGCTGCCTTCTGATATCTTCTGAAGGTCAGATAGTTGTTTATTTCCTTGACATATGATGGGAGGGCGTTCCACAGGGTGGGCGCCACTACCGGGAAGGCCTTATCAGCTGCCTTATACTGAATCAGACTATTATATCACCTTCTTTACATGCATCATCTAAAAGCAGGTAAAATGTCGCAGCATCGAGTCGTCTTGTCATGTTGACATGCACTCTATTCAAGCAGCAGTCACAATGACACTTTCAAAACCAACTACTTTGATCCACTGACTGGATAAAGGAAAACTGTTCCTTTATAAGGAAAACCTGCTGCGCGGGGTGCGGGTGGGAAAAGCACCATTATGAGAAACTTACAAATCTTAGGCCAAATCAGGGTACAACCCAACACTTCCATCACCAGGGCGGTCCGCAAGGCATTGCTACTTAGCTTCTGTGGGCAGGGGTGGAGAAGATGAAGATGAAGATGAAGAAGAAGAAGAAGAACAGTTTGGATTTGATATCCCGCTTTATCACTACCCTAAGGAGTCTCAAAGCGGCTAACATTCTCCTTTCCCTTCCTCCCCCACAACAAACACTCTGAGAGGTGAGTGGGGCTGAGAGACTTCAAAGAAGTGTGACTGGCCTAAGGTCACCCAGCAGCTGCATGTGGAGGAGCGGAGACGCGAACCCGGTTCCCCAGATTACGAGACTACTGCTCTTTTTTTTCTTTTTTTTAATACTTTTTTATTCGAGCTTTAAATAATACACATGTCTATATAAATATACATTGTACAAATCATCATATCACTGAATGTATAAACATACATATAAATAAATTATTGTTCATTTTTTCTTTTTTACAAAAGAGGAAAGAAAAAAAAAGGATCAAAAAACAAAAATTTCTTATCATCAAAACAAAAACAAAAACAAAAACAAAAACCCTTTGGACTTTATTTAGTCCTGGACTTCCCTCCACCCTATTGGTAAGTATCAAATAATCCTACATTCACGTATTTTCTCTTAATCTTAAATATTAGACATTCTCTGTTAGAGTTAATCCAGGCCCACCAGTGTCTTCTACTATTTATTTTCAATATATTTCCAGTATTTACTCCAATTTTTATGAAATTTTTGCTCATCTTGGTCTGGTATTCTACCCGTTAATCTAGCAAGTTCGGCGTATTCCACCATTTTAACCTGCCAATCACTTATACTAGGTATGGTTTCCATTTTCCAGTTTTGTGCCAGCATAGTTCTTGCGGCTGTGGTGGCATAGAGGAATATATTCTTGTCTTCTTTTTTAATCTCTTTACCCAACATTCCTAGCAGAAAGGCTTCAGGTTTTTTGGGAAAAGTATATTTAAGAATTTTTTTAAGTTCATTATATATTAGTTCCCAAAATTTTTTCACTTTATTACATGACCACCACATGTGGTAAAAATCGCCTTCTGCTTCCCCACATTTCCAGCATCTTTTGTTCTTTAACCTGTAGATTTTAGCTAGTTTCACAGGTGTAAGATGCCACCTATATATCATCTTCCACATATTTTCCCTCAGTGCCATACACGCCATAAACTTTGTGTTATTATTCCATAATTCTAACCACCTTTCAAAATCAATGTTATAACCCACGTCTATCGCCCACTTTGTCATTGCCTCCTTCACCTCCTCGTCTTTTGTGTACCACTCCAGTAATATGTCGTAAATCCTAGACAGTGTTTTACTCTTTCCCTCTATTACCTCCACACTAAACCTAGATTTTTTATCTTCAAATCCTGAATTCTTTTTGTCTTCAATTAACAAACCATTCACCTGGTGGTATTGTAGCCAACTTGTGAAAAAAGATTTTATCTGCTCGTATGGTCTAAGTTTCAAACCTTGTTCTGATTTGGTTATAAGTTCTTCATAAGTGGCATTCTTCTCTTCCATATTAGTTTTCTTAACAGTCAACACCTCTATTGGTGAAATCCACCAAGGAGTCTTCCTTTCCAAAAGATTTTTATTCCTCTCCCATACCTGGAGTATTGGACCCCTAAAAATATGGTTTAGGAAGCCCCTGTGTGCCTTCACCTTTCCGTACCACAGGTACGAGTGCCACCCAAACCTGTTGTCGAAGCCCTCCAGATCTAGTAATTCTCTGTTTTCCAATCTTATCCAATCTTTTAACCACAATAAACATGCCGCTTCATAATATAGACTCAGGTCCGGCAGGGAAAAGCCCCCTCTTTCCTTTTTATCTACTAATATTTTCATTTTAATTCGCGGTCTTTTTCCCTGCCAGATGTATCTCGCCAAGGTTCTCTGCCATTCTTGGCATTGCTTTGGACCTTTGAGTACCGGGATAGTTTGAAATAAAAACAGCATTCTGGGTAGAATGTTCATTTTTACAACTGCTATCCTTCCTAAGAAGGATAGTCTCATTCTGTCCCAAATTTCCAAATCTTTCTTAATGTTTTTCCAGGTGGTCTCATAATTATCTTTAAACAGGTTAATATTCTTAGCCGTAATCCATACCCCAAGGTATTTTACCTTTTTTGCCATCATTATTCCCACCCTTTGCTCTAGATCTACCGTTTCTTCCTTAGTTAAATTTTTAACCAACATCTTAGTTTTGTTCTTATTAACCTTGAGTCCTGACACAGTGCCAAATTCTTCAAATTTTTGTAGAGCTTCTTTTACGCTATGCTTTGGGTCTTGAAGGGTTAGTACAATATCATCGGCAAAGGCTTTGATTTTATATTCATTCAATCCTATCTTGATTCCTTTAACTTCTGTTGTTTCCCTCAATCTTTTAATGAATATTTCCAGTACTGTTATAAATAGTAGGGGAGATAGAGGGCAGCCTTGTCTAGTACCTTTATGTATATTAAAGAATTCTGAAGTTGTATTGTTTATTACAAGTTTTGCCTTTTGTTCATGATAGATAGCTTCTATGCCTTTTCTAAATCTTTCACCCATCCCCAACACTGTCAGACTTTTCTTCAGGAAGTCCCATGAAATATTATCAAATGCCTTTTCGGCATCTATGAATACCAGGGCGGCCTGCACGTCTATTCTAGTATCTAGGTATTCAATTATGTCTATTACATTTCTTACGTTATCCCTCAGTTGTCTCCCTGGGAGGAAGCCCGTTTGATCTTTGTGAATTCTGTTATTCAAGACCTTTTTTAATCTTTCTGCCATCACATCTGCAAACAGCTTATAATCGTTGTTTAATAACGAAATCGGTCTGTAGTTTTTCACCTCTAGAGCATCTACATCTTTTTTAGAAATTAATGTAATATATGCTTCCTTCCAGGAGTTGGGGATTTTCCCCTCTTTTAGAGTATTATTCATCACTTCACACAGGATTGGGGATATTTGTTCGCTTAATGTTTTGTAATATTTAGCCGGTAGGCCGTCCGGCCCCGGTGCTTTCCCGATTTTCATCTTTTTTATGGCCTCTTTAATCTCTTCTTGTGTAATCATTTGGTCTAATAGCTCTTTTTCTTCCTTTGCAATTTGTTGTAGATGTTGTTCTTGGAAAAAGCTATCTATTTCATAGTCCGTTTCCTTTCCTCTTTTATATAAGTCCTTGTAGTATTTCTGGAATATCTGACTACTGCTCTTAACCACTACACCACACTGGCTCCTGATGAGCTATAATGCCACACACACTTCACCCTGCCTGATGGGTAGGCCGATTCTGGCTACACATTAATTTTAATGGTGACCACTACATGTCTTCTTATCATAACCGCTGAAGAAGAGTCTTCATAAAAGACAGGGAATTTATTCCTGGCACAAAGCCTGTGTGAATTCTTGAGCTGGTATGGAATATTGTTCATGAAAATTCCACGTCTGAAGTTACCATCTAGCAACCCAGCCAGAAGTTGAGCAGGTTGGGGAACGAAGCCAGAGTCAGCTGGTTAAATAGTACAACCCTATTGGTTCCTTTTTATTATCTGATTCCTTTGGAGCTGGTAACATCACCATCTTCTGGCCAACAATAGCGCAGCAAAGATCAATCTCCCCCAGGAAGCTACCATGGCCAGTGGCGTAGCGTGGGGAGTGCAGGGGGGGCCGGCCGCACCGGGCGCAACATCTGGGGGGGGGTGCGCTCGCCGCCTCCGGAATCGCCGAAGAGCCTCGGCGCAGGCTGTAGCAGAGCCCCATGTCTCGCGGAACCGACGAGCTGTGCGCGTGTCCGGGCTGAAGGCGTCCGGCAGGCAGCGGCTCTCAGCGCTCGCCGCGGTCCCCGCACGTCAGGGCCGAGGAGGGCGCGCCAGGCAGCCCCTCCTCACAGCCCCGCCGCCGCTGCTGCTGGGCCATGTTGCATTTTCCTCGCCTCTCTGCCCTCCTCCTCCTCCGGGCAAGCGGCGTCGTTTGGGCGGCAGCGCCAGCAGCAACTCGTCTCAGATCACCTGACACGGACCTGCTGCCGCCGCCGTGGCTACCTTACCGTAAATACCCCAGCCCAGGCAGCAGCAAGAAGAAGCTGGCAGCGGCGGCAGGTTAGGGGTTAGGGGCGCAAATTACTTGCCTTGCCCCGGGTTAGGGGGCGCAAATTACTTGCCTTGCCCTGGGTTAGGGGGCGCAAATTACTTGCCTTGCCCCGGGTGCTGACAACCCACGCTACGCCGCTGACCATGGCAGCAAATGATGGTATTTTAGCCCCTTTGCCAGAGTTCTGGCTTAGTGATGTCCAACACTTTTTATGTTCTAGGATGTGGTCTTCCTGCACAGCTGTCAGTCTGCCTGACCATCAGGTGCAAGCTGATAATTTGCAAGTGCTTCTTAAAAAACTCTTTCAAAATTATTGCAACCTGCTTTCCTCTTTAGTTTTTATGCCAGATTATTTGCTTAGTGTTTAAGGGTGAAAACTCCTCAGTGGTAGCGCAATTCCATAATTAAAACCAAACAAAGAGATCACTTATGATTTATTAAGGGTAAAACAAAAAAAAATCTATTACTGTTCTAAACAATGTTGGAGAGAATAGTGAACAGTTCAAGCTTCCCGAACCACTCATATTTCCTGCTGATGTGAGGGCTGTTCAAAAAGGCACTTCACTTTTTGGTTTGTTTATTAAAATCCTGCACTTGGCTATAAGAAATTAGCCTCCTAGAGATGAATCGCTCCTTTCGCAGAAGAACTTGCAGCAAAAGCAGACATTCCAGAATTAGACAATAATAGAAGACCAACTAATGTGTTACATTGCCTGTATCTGAGTATAGCATCGAGTCTTCTTTTTCAGGCAGGAAAAGGGTGGGTCTCATGGAATGGCTTTTATAAAGTATCTGTTAATTTTAGGTGGTTATGCAATATTACAGTTATGTTAACATGAACCAGAGCTATTGTAAATGGTGGCATCATGACCGAACAGGAACAGGGAATGAATGGTCTTTTAAACTGTCCGTACCAGGTAACTACCGTACATCAGAAACACCTGACTTCTCTGTGAAATGTTCTGTAGTCTTGTAGTTCAAGATGTGAAATTCTACAGCGTTCTTGCTATTCTCTTTCAGAGATCAGAACTACCCCTTCCTTTTTCAGGCATCAAAGCGTTATTCCCACTTGAAGAGGGAATAAGTAATTATCCTTTTCTCTCCCTTCTTCCCCTCCTTTTTCCCCCTACAAGCACTGACTCACCTGTGTAGATTCAAACAGAGGATGCTCTTGTGTCCAGAGTGAATAACTTTTTAATTCACTCTAGTTCAGAGAGATGCTTCTAGGAAGAGACCTGTTTATAGGTACTATCAGAAAAAGTATCAGAGTCTGTAGTGTTGAATAGTCTGAAAATGGGAGTGGAAGAGGTCTGCAGGTCTGATTAGATTATACCATTCTAGGTGCAAAACACTTTGTGGCTTTACTATAGAAATGGTTGTCAGGTGTGATATATGTTGTTTGAATTTATACACTCATGAATAAGTTAATTTATAAAACAGGTTAATTGGCTTCCCATTAAGTTATCAGTGATTTTGCAGTATCATCTTATACACTGTCTGAATTATTACAAAGACCTGGCCTTGCTTGCAGTACAGTTATTTTCTATCAATTTCTGATCATCATTGTTTATATGCCTTTTCTCTGTTTAGTATTTATTTAAGGGCTTATAAATCTGCTTTGCGACTCAAATTAATTCCCAAAGCAGCAAGCAACATTAAACTGCCACATAAAACTGCCAACTGTATTTTTAAAATCCAAGAAAAGATGCACTAGCCTTTCTCAACCTTGGGTCCCCCAATGTTTTTGGCCTACAACTCCCATGATCCCTAGCTCACAGGACCAGTGGTCAGGGACGATGGGAGTTGTAGGCTAAAAACATCTGGGGACCCAAGGTTGAGAAAGGCTGCAACCAACAGCATCACCTTGACAATAGGAAAAATAATACAAACTAAACTAATCTCTGTCCAACTTGGAAGTTAAAAGCCCCCTTAGTCCTAATAGCACTAAGTGGGCTAAGCTCTTGAATGAGGCAAATCTCAAGCTGTAATGGTTCCATAAACATTGCATAGCAACCGCGTATGCTTCATGTGTTATTGTAAACAACTTTTTACAATATAGTGGTATGTGAATATTTTTATAGACAAGAATAAAAATTGCCGAATGCAATCTAGCCTCCAAAGGTAGCACTTTGCAGCAGAGAGGAGTGACAGAATCTCCATGGTTGGTGTGGTACATGTGGGGAAAGGTACTCTCTTGGGTATTCTTGATGTGGGCTTAAAAGCAGAGTTTGCAACACCCCAACCTGCCCTGTGAGATGCATGATGGGTCTACATACCAGCAATGGCTAGGGCCCAATCCCAAAATGAAGCACACACACAAACACACAGATTCACACGCCCATACCATTCACAAGTGCACCACATTCAGATAAGAGTTTAAGGATAAAAAGCAGGGTCTTTAAATTAGCCAGGAAACAAACTGCTAACCAGTATTGGCTCTTGGAAGTTAACATCCATCTTTCATTCTGACTTCAGCATCTTTGATCAACTGAAATTTCACGGGCAGCCCTGTGTATTATTACAGCAGTCAAACTGAGAGGTTGCAAGGGCCTGCTGAATAGTGGCAACAAGGTCTCTTTTTACAGAAAGAGAACGTTGCAGTACTAGCCCTTTCCTGTTGGTGTTCTATAGCATGCTGCTGCCCCAGATTCTGCCATTGATGAATACGATAGCCTTACCTTCCATTGATTCCCCCCCCCCCAATTCCCTATTATTACAGATAAAAACCAGAATTGCTAAAAACATAGAAACAATCATGAAAAAACAATGAAACACTGATAGAATGAAAACTATGTATACATATAAAATATGTTTAACATATAATAATTACAATAAAAACAGAACACTACCAGCCCACTCATTTGAAGCACTAAGTTTACAAAATCCTGTTGGAAGGAAAGCAAGGAAGGAGCCAGACTAGCTTCCCCAGGTTCTGGAGTCTGGGAGAAGCGCTGAGAAGATGCCTAAGCTGATGACCATCACTAGATCTTGTGGAAACAAATTTCACAGTTTAGCTATGCAATGTTTGAAGAAGTTCTTATAACACTTTATGTGGAAATTGTTCAATTATGATTGTGTACTTTTTGATGTGTTCAATTTATTGTTTAGGACTACCTTTGCAGTTTGTAACTTTTAACTATGGAAAGGTGGCATACAAATAAATTATGGTTGTTTCCAAATGTCTTTGTATTGTCTGTAAATGTTTGGTTCCTTTGTTACCTTTAGAAAATGCCAGGTAAAGTTGTAGAGTACTTAGTCTCTATGCCTAACTTTAGCCTCTTTCAATTAGACACAGCCGGTTTTATTGAGTATTTTCCTACGCCCTGCAACTTCTAATGTAGTGAGATTGACATGGGGTAGTATCAAACTGACATATACAGGTGTGGTATTTTTCTACCCCAAACCAACTCGTATGTGTCTGGGGTGCTAAAATATTCTAAAAACCATATGTATTCTATCAGAAGGTATCTACCGCCCCTGCTCGATTTTTGCTTTTAAAAAATGCCCTCCCCCCCAATATTAACATTGCTTGGGGTTAAAAAGCACCCTATTTGTCGAATTCAGTTGGGTTTCTTAGGATATTTTTGTTACAGAATGATAACTAAATAAAAAGGCATCTGCAAGTAGGTATGTGGCATAAATGCGGGACGTTGTTTACCGTTGTTGCAGGTGACAAATTAGGAAAACTAAGCTGTAGGTCTACTTCTATTCTGCAGTGAAGAGTGATTCCATGATGAATTACTATCCCATTTTCTTCGAAGTTCTATTAGCCATGTAACATTTAACCTTACAAGGCAGATAATAAAAGTTTGTAATGATGAAGTATTTGTATTCCTCCAATAAACCCATCAGCTCAATTAGGCTAAGAAACTAGAGAATTGTTCATGAGTAGGCTTGTCAAACAGTGAAAATCCAGACAGAAAAAGCTGTTCAGCTTTTCTGGCAAATTTGCAAAAAAAAATATGAAGCTTTTGAGCTATTATGAGGGGAAATTGCCAAAAATGGCACAGCCAACATGGGTTCCCCAGACATTTTTTTCCACCCGGACGCTATTTCCGACTGCAGTATTCTGGATATGTCTGGGTAATTCTGGATGTATGGCAACCCTATTCAAGAGCACCACACTGAGCTTTGTGGCTAAGAAAGGCCTTTAACCAAGATTTGCCTAGTCCACAACAACCAACACTTTCCCTTCTACAACACACTTGCTGTTAGTGCTCATTACCACAGCAGTAGTATTGATCATGACACTTTTGAAAAATGTTTCCATTCTTCTCTTTAGAGGTCTTAAAGCAGAGGCTGGATGGCAACCAATCAGGGATGCTGCAGTAGTGGCTTTCCCATACTAAAAGAGGGTTGGATGAGATGATCTTTTAGGTCACTAGTAACTCTTATGAGTCTATGATGTCAAGACAAGACAGGCACCACACAGAGTTCAAAAAGCCTATGTGAAGGTAACTTGTGTGGAAAGAGTTAGTTCAGTGTAACACAGTTGCTTTTCTTCTTCTTTTGAAATAGTCGTAAGGATTTCACTTCTATAAGCATTCAGTATTAACTCATGAATGAACAGTATCACTCATAACTCATCACCTAGCGATGTATGTCAGTTAACCTTCCTACATCAAGAAATCCCTCATCCCATTAAATGCACCATGAAATTCCCAATGATACCCAGACCACAGCAAGCTGGCTTTATTTTTCTACATATAACTCTTTATTTCACAAAGCTATCTGAATTATATGAACAATCACATTTCGCACTATAGTCTTTGGATAAAACTATATTTAAAGAGACATTCTGATCCACAGGCATCACATACAAGAAGTATGGTTTTCTTTTTATTGTTTCTACAGACCCTCCTTTCCATCAGAAGGGAAGAGACATTTACAATGTGACGTTTAAAAGCATTCTTCATTTTGAAGAAAAAAAGTTCACTTGACCTAGGTTTCCAATAAGAATTTGACTGGTTCATATGTAATGTTTCATTTCCACAGAGTGCCTAGATAAACAGTACTTGGGCAGTCTGGAGTTAAGTACACATGAAAGCACGATGAAGTCACATCACTGTACTCAAAGAAGCTGATCAACAACCTTGGGCCTCCCTTCATTTGTTTTTCTCAGCAGTGTTTGCTTAAGTGCATTGATCTTCTCATCAAGTTCAGCCAAAGAATAGTTCTGCCATTCAGAAAAAAAGAGGTTAACATCTTGGATTTGTTGCATAAACATTTGAAACATTCTAGTCTCTCTCTCTCTCTCTCCCCCCCCCCCCGTTTTTATAAAAAAAGATCCTGTGCTACTTTTCTTTTTGTTTATGCACTTTTACAACATATATATACACCACACAAGATTCATCATTATCTCTTATCCTCAGATAAGAGATAATGATGAATCTTATCCCTCTTAGCCCCATTATCTCTTATCCTTCCCAGTCCATCTCCCCATGGCAGTCTAGGCAGTCTTTTCTTGGCTGCATATTCTATTATTCCACCCATCTTCGTCTCAAATCTTCCTTTATTTAATGTGATCTGCTGTTCCTATGTTCATTCCTACTTGTAGGTTCAACTGACTATTATATCCTCTGAGATATTCTTCAAAACACTTCCACTCATTTTGTGGTCATAGTTACTAATTCTGTGTATTTTATCAATTTATTTTGCCATATTTATTTTGTGGGTATCTCCTTTTCTTTCCATTTTTTTGCATATACTACTCTAGTTGTGGCGGTTGTGTATGAAAAGAGATTGAGTGCCTTTTTCAGGATTACTCCGTGCTAATTTTCATGATAGAATCCAGAAAATCAGCATCTTATTCATGTTCAACCCACTCTTCTCATTGTATTTGCCAACTTCACCACTTTCATTGAGGTTACATAAACCAGTTTCACTTTACATCACATATGGTATGGCTTCTGAGGGTGCTAAAAAAATCCTAAACTGTGGTTTAATGCTGGACCACAGATCACAGTATGAAGACTGCTTTCATATTGATGTCTGGAGTCCAAAGTTAGACCACCGTTTTCCATTTCTGATGTAATAGGAAATTGCAGTTAAAGAAACCATAAAACAAGCACCAAAGTTGGCATGTAAGGGAAGTCTCTGTGTGTAGGATGCTTATCACTGGCTTAATAAATCATGATTTACTATACATACATACTGAATTTCCCCAGTGACTATGGTGGTAATTATGATGAAAACTCCTAACGTTTTTTAGCTAGAATAAGAATAATCTGAGAGAGAGAGAGGAAAGTCGCGGTGAATTTAATTTGCTATCTATAAACTACCAAGATGATTTCTCATATTGAGAATTGATATCCAGTGTAACCCTATGCACATTTCCTTCAGAGTTAGTTGTAAATTTCACAGTGTACAAGGGAACTGAGTGAACACACACAGGATTGTGCTGCTAGAGAACTTAGAAGGGCTGATGCTTTGATTTTTTAAAAAAAGAATTAAATCCTGGATTAGGACAGATTCAAATGTTTGTGGAATGCCATGTTTGGAGCTCCATACTCCTATGGGAACACTGGATTCTGATTCCCATGAGGATGGGCTGGACTATGCAAGATGTTGGTCCCCAGAGATGTGAGATGTTACTGTTTCCCATGCGATCCAGCAGACTGAACTGAGAAGCAGATTTAAGCACTCCCCAAGGGGTGCCTGGAGAAGGTTTTTTTTGGCTGGGGCCACTGTGCCATATGGGGGCCACTGTGCCACTGTGCCATATGAGCCCATCCTATCTTTAAGTTTATGAAACAATGAAATATTTAACAGTGCTAAAATATATGCTAAGTTAACAGAGACAAAGAAAATGCATGTGTTGCGGAGGGGTTTCTGGTGTGTCTATTCTAGCTTAAGCTAGCTGAGAGTAGAGGAATACCAAAGGTTATAAACCTCTGAATTGTTAATTGCAAGAAACACACAGGTTAGCACAACTCACTTGGTTTTGTTGGGTTTTCCTTCTCTTGCCAGACAAATTCTGAAAAAAAGACCAACCCAAAAGTCCAAATATAAGTAAAGCAGATTCTCTACTATGTTTCTTTTTTGTATTACAAAAACAAGAAAGGACAAGAATTTTTTTCCTCATCATAATGAAAGAGGCAGCAACCTAGAGCCCATCCTTCACACAGGGCTTCCATTTTCTATTGAAGAGAAATGTGAGCACCTGAATCCTCTCCTATATAAAATTTGCTTATTCCAATACTGCTAGGAGTACGTTGTGTGCAAAAAGATGGGGAACCACCTGCAGTGATGGACTATCAACATGTGGCTCCCCTTTTTCATCCAACAGCTGAGGCTTCATGGCTAAAAATTGGCCGCTGTTTCTTTAATGCTTAAAAAAGCTGGGTCAGCATGAGTCAGCGGCCTGCACTGGGTTGTATATATAGAGTGAGAAATGTTGGGTTTGGTTTGGTTGGTTGGTTGGTTGGTTAGTGAAAGCTGGTAGTGTTGATGTATGTACAGTTGGTCAGTCGCTTTTGCAGAAAGACTTTTAAGAATAAAAGCAGAAAGTACTCTGCAAGGATACTTTTCTCATGGACTCTTTTATGCCAACAGGGGTCTGAGGACCAGGCTGAGGCAACAAAGGGAGGTCAGAACCCTTTCTTTTTATTTTATTTTTACAAACACTGACAGATATTAAATCCTGACGACCAGCTGTGTACGAGTGGGTGCTGGATTCATTACTTCCCCAAACAGTTGCCCAGTGAGTTTTTAACCAACCCTAGCAGCTGTGTGTGTGCTTTTTTAGACTGGAAAACCTGCCGGCAAAAAGCAAGCAAACCACAGAGGACTGTAGTCAGGCTTCATCCCGAATTTTCTGTATCCTGAGTCCTGGAATACGTGTGTGTGTGTGTGTTTAAATCCAAATGAGTAAATTAGCTGTTGAGAAAACATTTTCACCTTTGTAAGAGGAAAATACTCTGTACAGTTTTTAAAAAAACTAGTCCATCTTCCCAAAACAGCACCTCATGAATTCTCCAGTGTGTACATAGAACAAATCGTATCTGCTGGTAGCCTATCTGTCCTCAGTAGAGAGAATCATGAAGAATTGTCCCTTCCAGAGAAATGAACAAGACAGACTATGGAGCTGGGAAAGTACAGCAGAAAACTGTGCCTGGAACAAAATGGCTAGACTGAAGTAACCTTTCCCTCCTTTTTTTACTATAGAGAACCTGCACATACTTTGCTTTGTACACCTTATTAAGCGCAACAGAGTTAGACTTACCACAGATTGAAAATATTCGGGAGACATTCCTTCCAATTCAAGAATCTTATCTTCCAGCTTTTTTATTCTTTGATAGATGTCTTTTGGCACTGGTCCACCTGTATTATGGGAGATAGATAGATAGATGGATGATAGATAGATATGAAAAGCTAGTGTGACTAGAAGCATTCAAGAAAAAGAAAAAAGAAAAAAAAGAAAGCTTCAGTATTGCCTTTAAGATTAATCTCTCAATCAAGATGTGAACATAACAAAGGGTGCATAGGAGGGAAAACATACATTAAAGAGCAATACTCTGGTGCCAAGACCTGCTGAATCCTAGCAAGGCAGGATTCCAAGGTTGGGTTTGGGAAGTGCATTGCTTATATACATGTGGTGATCCAGAGCTCTGAATGCAATTGCAAAAAAGACATAGGTTTAATATTTTGCTTTGTTTTTAAAAAATAAATCTCATCTTGTATTTTACTTTTTGTTCTTTAAAAAGATAACTCTGTCCATTATGCTCCATCAAAGCAGAGTTAATGAAACCACTGATCAGGATTTCTGCAAAGAGACCTTGACTACACTTATTGTTGTGAGTTGTGACATTTTTCCATCTGAAGAACCATATGCCAGAGTCCTTACACTTCTACTTCAAAATTTTGTGGATGTACTGTACTGGAAGTGAAACATGACTGGCATGAAAAATAAAACGCACACATTTAGATTTGCAGACTATATATATCTCCCAGAGTATAATTCCTCTCTTGGATCTTTACAAGAACTTAGTGAGTTTTTCTTTCCATTCCTTATATGGAAGAGGCTAGTAATGAACATGCTAGGCTGCCCAGCAAGCTGCCTGACAGTGGTAAACATGTCAAAGACCACCAGCCACTGAGTAGTGTATCCAACTAGACTGAACACCTGCACAAGTAATTCCTACAGGTGTTTTTTTTGAGGGAGGGGACAAAAAGAGAGAAGGAAGTGCAATGCATAGTGCTTTTACATGAACAATTCTAAGCCTTGTCCCAACATTCTTCAGCCGGGACACTCCCAAATTTTGAAGTCCAAAAGTAAGAAATAGGACACCATGGATAAAAGTGTAGCCTTCTCTATAGTTACACTTTGAATTTATACTTCTGATGGTTTCTGCTGCACTGAATGACTCACAACTGAGGGCACGAATACAAATGATTTGCATACACAGATAACAAGCTTTCTACAAACCTGTTTGCAACCTTAAATGTGCTTCAATGTTCTGCAGTCTCTCTTCTACAGCCTGATTCCCACAATCCCGAGAAAGGGAGTTCGCCTTATGAGTGGACCCATGAGCACTGTCACTTCTAGTCTGGGGTCCGTAGGTGTTTACAACTCGAGAAACTAGGTTCAAGAAGTACAAGATGAATATATTACACACATGGAAGGAACGAGCAAGGATTATCTGCAAGGAGAATACCTTTGACAGTGCAATTTCATTAATTTCGCTAGAAAAGTAAGCCCCACTGTGTTTAATAGGACTACTCCCAGGGCTGCTTCCTTAGTTAAGAGAATATAATTCTAGCCAATCTCAATTTGCATTTGTCCCTAACTTAAACTGTAATGTTCCACATTCTACTCTGGTGGTGGCTAAACTGCACAAGACATCTAACTTCTGAATTCTTCAATTACTCTTCCTTACTGACTCAAATACCCCTGCTGTTTGTACACCTCATGCTGGGAAAAATAAATACGACTATCCCATGTGCTTTGAATTGTTCTTGTCATGTGCACTACTGCACTGTGATTCTACACTAACTTAAAACACCTCCAGTTAGAAACTGCATGGCAGAGCTTACTTTCAATATGGTAAATTAGCAACTATTAAGTACTAAAGATTATGTGGTGCTCAGCTTAATAGAAATGACTCACCTGCTCTTCACCTTGCCCCCCCCCCCCAAGAATACAATTAGCAGGAGTTCCAGACTCCCACAATAAACGCTCCACAAAAGAGAGAAAGAGGGAGCAATATCATTTGATTCTCCGGACATTGCTGGATTAACAGCAATGGTCATTCCTGACCATTGACCATGCTTGCTGGGGCAGAGGGTGATGGGAGATTGGAGTTAAACCAGTTCCCCACCTTTGCTCCAGACAACTATTCTAGAGAATTACTCCTTGAACTTTTCACACTGCCATCTTTTTTTTTTAAAAGCTAGCCATTGATTTGTTTCTTTATTTACAACATTTATATCCCACTTTTTCCTCAACAAGCCCAATGTGTTTAGCACCACCAAGTTAAATAACCTAGCATTTTTTTAAAAAAATGACAATAAATGGCAATAAAGCAGCAATAACTCACTAAAACAGGAGGGGGTGAAGGAGGGAGAACAAAACTATGAAAAAATAATTTAATCACAGCAATTAAAACCACTTCAAAAGCGAAACAACCATTTATGGTCCAAAAGCTTTCCTAAAGAATAAAGCTTTTGACCATTCTACAAAGGCAATTAGAGAATCAGTGATATAATAATGCAAGGCAACTTTCATCCAAAAGCCATTTTCTACCACAGTAGCCACAGTCTTTTGTAGAATGCTGACAGTCTGATCACAAGCATACTTACTTCAAAACAAGCCCTGCTGAGTTCAATGGGATTTGTTTCCTAATAGGTGTGCTTAAAATCACAGCTGGATAATTTTTTTAAATAACAGTAATAATAAAATCATCTCCCCAACCCAAGTTTCTAGCACTTGTTTCTGAAAAGCTAAATTTAATATAAAATGACAAACATTTCTAATGCAGCTGAACAAAGTGTCTCTCATTGGCTTAGACAATGAACAGATGCTGTAATCCCACAACTCAGTTGGGAACTTTTTTTTTTCTGAATAAACGTACATTGGACTAGGTATATTGCCTCAATTAATGTCTCATCTTAGAAAGAGAGAGATCTTCCGTTATCAAGTGAAGAGCGTAGAGAAACTGACCAAGTTCCCTCTTGCCTATATTAATTGTATTGGTTCTTCTTTTTTTAAAGGGTTACTTTAGAGGACAAAATCCCTCATTAAATATACTGACAGATAATGATAAATAGTACTTACCCTTAACATGACTTTTGAATCCTGGGTAAGGTGTGAACACTGCATCAGTCCTTGCACAACTGTTTTCTAAGAGTGTTTTTAATAAGTGACCATTAGTGCAGTCATTTAAAAAGCCCACACTTCGCTCCAGAGGCTTAACAGAGCCAGCTGGCATACCTAAATAAGATGCAATATCCAATTATGTCATATTCTGAGTAGACCCACTGAAATAAATAGACTTAAGTTACTGATTTCAGTCTATCTACCCCAAAAATGACTAAAATTGGATTTCAACCTAAAAGCACAGAACACTCAGTGCTGATGTTCAAACTTGGTTTTACTTACTGTAGGCCAGATTACAGATATACAGATTACTGAGATTACTTTTTCTAAGGACAATAATAATATCCACATTTTAGGGTCTTCATGTTTAGCAGTTATTAACTATACTGCTCTATTAATATTTTAAAAAGTAAAAACCCCATTAACACCTAACAAATGCCAATTTCCAGAAGCGCCCAGCTTTCAATATTAAAAGATCCAGAACATATGTCAGAATCCCGTACAGGAAATGTACAATCTTATATGTTCCAAGTGTGCACCTTAGAGAGAGAGAAAGAAATATTGGCAATACTCCTGTGTCAAATATTTAGGATAAGGATAAGATGATTTGCTTTCCAATTAGACTTGTTTTTATAATGATACTCTTAAATGGAGTGAATTTATGGCTACTTTAATTGTTTGGGCAAGGCACTCATTTAAATAATTTATTTTTATTCTTATTTTAAAGATGGATACTTTCTAAAGTCATGTGTGTGAGGAATTATATCATGTTTTCTGTTAAATGCTTTTGTAATAGAATGGATTAGTAAACACTTGGTTAAAATTAAACAAGTTTTGAAATTATACACACACACACACACACACACACACACTATGGATATAGATATAAAAAATCTGGTAAAAACCAAAGGTTTATTTTCTGAACATTATCAGTTCCTCAAAACATAAGTTCCCACTGAACATAAATTTAGACTAGACTGGGAAAATATTTAAGGAGTGATATTATAGAATATTCATGTGAGTATGTATTTACACAAGAAATCAAGTATTCTATATCAACTAATTTAAGGGGAAATCACTTTAAAATCATGTGCAGGTGGTATACAGCACGAGGTAAATTGAGACAGATGCATTTAATACAAGACGATAGGCAGTGGAGATGCTGTCAGTTCTGCTGATGACTTTGATAATTGGTGGTCTGTTTTTTGTTTTTGCCAAAATGTTTTATTTGGGGTCAGACTTTTTGCTATGATTAAGGAAATAAGAGGGCCAAGTTATAATGCACCAGGTTATATAAAAATTATGTAATATACGAATAGAGAAAAGTGGTAACTAACGTGTTAATTACTGGAAAAACTGAAATTGTTTCCAAGTAGAGAACAGAAAAAAACCTACTGAAGGATGATTAAGGCTACAATCGTATAAACACATCTCTGGAAGCAAGCCCACTGAACTTAAAGGAGACTTTTGAGTATACATGGATATGGTTGCACTGGAAGGCAAGCACTTATTGTTGGTGAAGCTTACACATTTCATAAGGTTTAAGAAGTGAAAAGAACATCTTTACCAATTGAATGTGTCACCTTTTGGAAAAGACAATATGATCAAAATACTGAAATGGTTATTTGCCTTTCTTAAGATACTGAGGAATCTTGCTCTGTTTATAAAACTATGGAACTTGTGTTGCAGGCATATCACACATATGTATTCTTGTTTGATTTTGATTTTATTCATGTCATAATCTGTGTGATTGCTGTATTCCATTTTTCTCATCTATTTTAATAATAATTTAAAAGCACAGGTGGAAAAATGTTCACCTTCAGAGTTGTGCCTTTTAATACCCAGAAAGCAATACCACTGATGATACTGATGATGAAAGATGACTTGGGCAGTGGTATGATCTTGGTCACTGGTACAGAAAGAGAGAAATGTAGTTTCTGAGGGATGTGGTTTGTTGGACAAGTGATGGCCATGTATAAAATGGAAATATCAATGACAAGCTAAAGGAGCTTAACAACCATGCTTATCTTCTTCAGTACATCTAAATGATGAAATCCAGAAGTTATATTTCATTAAGAGCATACTTTTCTCCTCACGTTTTAAGAATCATTATTAGTGCACATTATTATCACACTTCTGTGATACATTTCTGTGCACAGTTACTCGCACTAAAATGCAATTAGTAAGAAGAGAACAGGTTAAAAAAAACCAGTAAACACAGACTTGCTCAGATTGATTTATAGTAAGGAAGGGGACTCCATTCATACCCCATATAGCTTTCCCCAAAATATTTTTAGAAAAGCCATATTCTTAGTTAAGGGTGCAGTCTAGAAATCATGTACACTTTTGTATGCCACTACAGTTATTGAGAATACCCTAGAATAAGAATTAGATTACACTGGAAATAAGTTTATTGAAGTCACTGGGACCGAATTATAAATGAGTACAAATCAGGGTGTTGTAAACTAAGACTCCCTTTACGTTTTGTCTAACCAATGCCTTTTACATGGTTAACTATGTAACATTGCCCTTTTTTCAATAATTTTTTTAGGAGCTGTTCAAATAATAGGGCAAGAGATCACACTTAAAAGGGTAAGAAAATTAAACCGCAAGTGGACAGCTACCTTGATTACAATCGATAACGTTGCAAAATTCTCTGACATTGTTTTCATTGATCTCAGCTTGCTTCCTTTCAATGAAGGCTGATATTCGTCTTTCAATCTGCAGGTGACAGGGACAACTTGTATTTAGATTTCATTATTTCCATTCAAAATAGGGGGGAAATGGTCTAGTTTAGAAAAGAAAAAAAAAAGTGGCCCAAGACTCACTCACTTCAGCTTTCCCAGCTTTTATTTGGACTACTTCTGGGTCAAAATCAACATGAGCCTCTTTCAGGCTTGCAGAACCAAAAGCTGCATGTGTCACTTCCATCTGCAAGTCTTTTTCTATTACATTTGAATTAGTCTCACACTTTCCACCTTCTGTCTTACTGGAATCATCAGCGGGTACAGTGCTTTCTTCTTTAATCAAAGACTGGAGTTTTTCTATAAATGGCTAAAGCAAAAGAAAGGAGAGGGGGGGGAGAGAGAGATGGGATTCAAACTGACAGAACACTTTTTCTTAACTGGAATCTCTAAAACAAGCTTCTTAAAATAATTGTAGAGGCCATATGCCATCACCTTTGTGTACATAATTCAATCAAACTAGAATTAAAATACAACATCTCTAAGTGTCACTGCCCTTTCGATCGGTGCCTTTTACTAATCTGCGTATTTGAAAAAAAAAATCAACTTCTGGAGGGTCCAGACTATCTGAGAAAATCTGCCTGTTACTCATCTGTTTTGTACCAAATCAAAGCAGCACCACTTCGGCACCAATGCCACTTAATTTACATGCCATTCAAATGCTTACCCAGAACATTAAGGCTTAAGTATTTTTCCTCCTTAACATGAGAGCCAAGACTCTCATTCTGCTAAAGCTCTTGCTTTAACACTACATCACTGGCAGCATCTCCACTTGAAACGCAGCCACCCAAAATGCATGGGAGAATACAAACATTGTACTACAGGCTCATACATCTCCCAACACAGCCAATAACCAGAGAAGCAAAATAAATGCACCTTATTTTTCTCATCATTAAAAAAGCCCTATTTATATCCTTTGCATTTTCTGTGCAAAGTCATACAACAAAATAAACCCAAATACAAGTTAGTTCATCCATTCTTCAGTTACACTTTTAAAGAACCTGCAATAAAAGGGCTAGACAGCAACTCAGCAAAAAACAGCACTTGCAAATCATGCGAACAATCAAAAACTATGAAGTAATTTACAACATCAGCAATCCCCCCACTTCCATTTAATTGAGTTTAATGTTTATTCCTTATTTGGAGATACAAAATTAGGATTTTACACCAATGCTATTAATAGAAATACTTTGGTTGGCACTAACAAAATAATAACATCCACTTACAAGGTTATTAGTTCTCATACTAAGAAACAATTGCATGAGAGCACTTGTTGTGCTCACTGCCCTGCGAGTTCTTTTCTTTTTTAAAAGCTTTTGATATATACATTATTTAGAATGATGGCACAATCATCAGGAAATTTCTGCTATACAAGCCCCCCACAAAGACAGATAGGAAATGAACCAATATCATTCTGTTTTATTCCCAAGAGAAGTTGCAAAGGAGATGTTGTGACAGGCCACACCTCAGTTGAATATATTCTCATTGTGGCATCACACAGACACCACATGAACTGTGCTAGCATGCAATCAAAAATGACATCCAAAAACAAGGAGCAAGGCAAATAGTGCAACTTCATATTAATAATGGTTTTAAAATGTCAAATGAATAGGATAACACAGAGCAACTGGTTACTTGACAAGATGAAAGATTAAATATCTAAGAAGTTACTTTGAAAAAAAATATCTGTGCTGGAAATATGGTTAATTGCAGACACACACACCAGGATGCATCATGCTGGGATAATGCCACTTCTTGATCCACTGAAAGCACTCTACGAACCGCAGAACTCACCCAACGCATGGAATCATTATCATAGCATGACACACACCTGCCGTGTTATTGCTTAATTATAACCCACCACAGATGGAAATGTACTGCATTTACAATGGAAGTGTAGAAATCAACAGGACTGCATTTGCGCAATCTACTTATCCACAGTAGCTTGCAATGCTATTCCCACAATCCTTCTGATAATTGTTTTAAGGTAACAGGTTTAAATCTTTTAGAAAGCACCGTGGAACCTCAGGTGTACAATACAGTAAGATGCACCATTTCCTTACACAGCAGCCCTAACTGCTGAGCTGAGGTTCTGCATTTAAGGATTACTCTGAGAGAGCTGAGTTTTTAAAGTTCCAAGGGGAAAAAAAATTACCTGTAAACCTGATATATGCTGCTGCAGAGCAGTAAAGAGCAACGCGGGTGATGTACTTTGAAGCTTGCTCCAGTCGATGTTAATTTTCACCACATCTTCTCCAATATTAAGCTTCAAAAGTGAAACAAATCATGTCACAAGAGGGCTTCAACACAACAGCCCTTCCAACTACAAACAGCCTAAGAGTTAAACGGGAATTTCACATCAGTCGAAAGCATCAAGAACAGACTGAATCAGGCCCATGGTCTACTCCCAAGTCTGGCAGCCTGCTTTCCACACTGACCAAGCAGATGCTTATGGAAAGCAAACCAGCAGGCCTTCAATACAAGTCATCTCCTGCTGTTGCTTCCTGGCAACTGTTACGCTGTGGGATACCGCTTCTGAACTATGTTCCTAGTCCTCAGGAAAATTTATAGAGAATAAATCTATTACTATCTAAGCTAGTTGTCATTCTCACTTCTAATGACAGAGGAATCTGCAGGTTAATCAACTCAAGTTTTAAAACAATCATGTTCTGAGGTGACATTCTAATGGAGCACATGTGACAGTTAACTGCATAGATTTCAATTAGTTACTGTAGTTTTATTTTTTCTGCTAAAAATTACTGCCATTTTGAGTCTAGAAACTTAACCCCCTGTTCCTGAACATCATTGCTTTTGAGGATTTTTCAATATTCTTACTTCAGACATGCCCTATTTATGCTGTATGTAAATACAGAGGTGGAATTGGGCCAGGAGTTTAACAATTTGGGACACATTATTGGTGGTTTCCACTAGTGTTTTCCCTCAACTGAAATATTTAGTACACTCTGAGCACTTTGGGGTGAAGGGTACTCCAATATTATGAGCAACAGTGGGGAAGGCATAAGCAGCCTAGGAAACCAGGAGCCATTTAACAGATTATTTCCAAGCCCAGGGGAAAATATGCCACTTTTTTCTACATATAAAAGATATATGTTTTTCAGAGGACTGAAACATATACCATATTTTTTGCTCTATAAGATTCACTTTTTCCCTCCTAAAAAGTAAGGGGAAATTTGTGTGCGTCTTATGGAGCGAATGCAGGCTGTGCAGCTATCCCAGAAGCCAGAACAGCAAGAGGGATTGCTGCTTTCACTGCGTAGCGATCCCTCTTGTTGTTCTGGCTTCTAAGATTCAGAATATTTTTTTTCTTGTTTTCCTCCTCCAAAAATTAGGTGTGTCTTATAGAGCGAAAAATACGGTATATATTGAAATTTTCTGCTATGGCGTAATTGTGCACTCATTAGGTAGCAGGAATGATGTGCAAAATTCTTGGATATAATCTTGCATATGTTGATGGTTTCAGTCTCATATTTTTAGTCATAATTTTTGTGCTGTAGAATAATAATAATAATAATCATAATTATTTTATTATTCATACCCTGCCCATCTGGCTGAGTTTCCCAGCCACTCTGGGCGGCTCCCAACAGAATACTAAAAACAAAATAAAACTTCAAACATTAAAAACTTCCCTAAACAGGGCTGCCTTCAGAGGTCTGCTGGAAGGGCGTTCCACAGGGCGGGCGCCACTACCGAGAAGGCCCTCTATCTGGTTCCCTGTAACCTCACTTCTCTCAGTGAGGGAACCGCCAGAAGGCCCTCGGCCTATATATATTTGAATATTACTAGCTTTTAAAATAAAAGATGTGGAAGTAGTTGCTGCTCCCATTTTCACTTTCCCTGCACTCATGCCTTGTGCAACTTTTCTCTCATGTTCTGCTTCTCCCATGGATGCCCTTGGGAGTTCAGAAGATGTTCTCAAAATATGGGGATAAGCTCAGTACTAATGGTGGCTATTTTCTATTTTAAAATAATGATACACTTCAGTATACTGTGTGTGTGTGTGTGTGTGTGTGTATCCTATGTGAAAACATTTCACTGAAAATTTTAATTTCAACTGAGGCTACAAAAAGTGGGAGGAAGATTTTTACCAAATGATTTACACTGGTTTCCTTCCGCAGACATTACTTTATTTAGCACTTTTAGGTTGCAATTCTATAGACACTTTAAGTGGACTCCTATCCCTCCTCTGCCCCATGTTGAACAGCATGGAGAAGAGCCATAATTCAGTGGCAGAGCATCTGCTTTGTACCCAGAAGGACCCTGGTTCAATTCCTGGTAGCTCCAGATAGGTCCAAAACCCTGGGGAGCTGCTGTCAGTCAATGTAGACAATATTGAGCTAGATAGACCAATGATCTGACTTAGTACCGGGTACCTTCCAGTGTTCCTATGATGACTGGATGGGCAATGTGTTAGGATGGCACATACAAGTCCCTCTGCTGGCTTCTACCAGCAGTAGAAAGGAGAAAGCCCTAACACAGTATTACTGGGCAGTTTTTGATGGGATGGATCCAAAGCTCTGTATATTCCCTGAGGGACTAATTCTCAGGACCTTCAGCAGTGCCAACCCAGACTTCACTGTGCATAAATAAAAATGACAGAAACCAGTCCCCCAGTTGTCTGCCAAAGCAGCAGGGCTTGGGATGCAACAATGGATCCACCACATTGCCTTTCTCTACACTTAAGATTGCTGTAAGCTGAGTTAAAAACCCACCCATTTCAATGGGACTTACTTCTGAGCAGATATGTTTAGGATTAAACTACCGATGTTGAAAATTGTTTACAATCTTCATTGCAAATGAAACAATATTTTTGTAATACCATCTTAGGATAAGGGGAACTGATGATGATATATGGCCAAGGCTACAAAATAAATCCAAAACAGCAATGAAGACTTGAGCCCATATTTCCCAGATCTAAATCTAACCCTTTTTATCCATTGGAGAAAATGCCACTTTCAAAAAGCCAGACAACTAGTTTCCATCTAACTAATTTCCACCCACTTCATGTAGTTTAACAAAGACATAACATGACACTGTTTATTGACTCTGATCAATTTCTATTTCCTCCTTAAAGTTCTTTGATCAAACCACTTCTTGAAACTATAGCTATTGAATCTTTTAATTATCTGTCTCTGTAATAGATCCTTTCCTCACTGTAAAGAATTCCTATGGCTCCTCTCTTCATCCTCTCCCACTTTCAACTCACTTTTTTTAAAAAAAGTTTGGACACTAGAAGTGATACTACACTCCAGCAGCCATCTTACCATCAATGCAGATAGAAATAAACCATTTATCTACTCCTCAATCAATATGTGCTTCTGTTTAATTGAAATGCATGTAAATGCTCAAGGATGCAAGAGAAGATTTTGAGGACAGGGCTGTATTTGTTACATTTTACCTAGGTTAATAGCAGAGGTTTTTTAAGAGTCATTGTAACACAAGCCTTAAAGAGATTTCTATCCTTTAGAAAGGCAGGCTGTAAAATGTGTGTATGTAGGCATTTTAAAAGGTGGCAAAAAAGCAATTACAGAATGCTGAGTTTCACATGGGATTTTTGCTCCCCTTCCTTACAATATGTAAACCACAATTTGAACTCAGTTCTTCAGCTACTTACATTTGTTCACTGCAGAACAAATGTGTGTCGGCCACCCATGTGCCAGTGTCACACAAGTCAAAATAATGAATGTTATTATAAAAAAAAAAGAGTGGAAGAAGAGGAAGAGCCATATACAAAATAGGTTCCCAAATTTGCAGATTTACATTACACACTCGTGAGTGGTGGGGGGTTGGGGTTGGGAAGCGCAATGTACCAAATGCATCAACGAAAAACGAGCCTGGAAAAGCTAAATGAAATATATGAAAGCAACACCCCACTAGGAAAAACGTGAGGATTAAAACGTCCCTTGGAATCCTATTGATTTCTGTGGGGCATGCATGTCAGCAACAACAATCACCGAGGGTGGCAAGAGGTTCCTGCGGAAATCAATAGCAGTTGCTTCCAAGTAGTAGCAAGCTTAGGTTTGGTAAGCTCGGTTCGAGGCTCAGATACGCGAAGCGTGACGGAGAAAACGTGGGAAGGGAGCCCTGAAGCACTATGCTAGGCTTAATCATAAGCCTCTTTTCCTTGGAGAGACTCCTTAAAAACTATTTTAACACGATTGTCTCGTGCAGATACACGTCTTTCGGGAAGCCTGCGCAGCGAGATCGGAGCTGGGTGTCGGGGCCGACCTTTTATTTCCCCCCTTTTAGACAAGCCCCCCCCCTTTCGAGGATGTTTCCACGGCGGCAACTGCCCCTCATCCCTCCTGCCTCCGCCGCCAAGCGCGGCTGCTGCGCTGGCTCCCTCCCAAGCCAAACTAACCTGCCCCACCAGCGCCGGCAGCGAGCGCAGGGCGCCTCTCAAGACCTCTCCGGCTGCCTCCTCGGAGGAGTCCCCTAGCGGGGCGGAGACCTCGGGCGGGATGGAGCCGGCCTCTCCCGCGACGGAGGCCATAACAGCCGCCCACAACAAACAGCCCCGGGCGCGGCGGCGGCGGCGGCGGGGGCCATGCCTCCCCCTCCCTCCGCCCCTCGCGCCTCGTCGCACGGGGATGACGGAGGAAGGCTCGCCTCCGGAGCGGCTTCGGGGCCCCGCCCACTCACGTGACCGATGGGTAGAGGGAAGGACGCGGCTGCGGGGCTGCTGAGACGCGCTGTCTCCTGCCGTTCTCCGTGTAAACGCGGTCCTTCTCAAGGGGAGCGCCTTTGCTCCCCACCAAGCTGCTGTTTGAGGGGCGGAGCAGCCGCTTTGATCGTTGCCCGACGTGGATGCGTTGAGAAGCATCTGGGAAAGGAGATGTTTGAATTGTAGAGTTGGGTTATCTAGTCCAACCTCATGCAATGCAGGAATCTTTCACCCAGCGTGGGTTTCGAACCCACGACCCTGGGATTTAGAGTCTCGTGCGCTGCCGACTGAGCTATCTGGTGAAGCGTTTGTATGTGTGTATATGTATGTAGGACAAGACCCAGCCCTGAGCATCTTACAATCCAGGGATTCGCCTGGGGACAGCAGCTGCCTGAAAAGAAGAGCGCGTGTGTTCAGTGCCTGCTACACGACATTCCTCTCGAGCAAAGTCAGAATAAGGGCAGAGTGATAAGGTTCATGCCTTAAGCAGATGACTAAATGCAAGCCTTTCATAAAGAACTCAAGTTGAATACTATGCAAATATGATTTGCTGTTCCTTTTAAATGTTAAAGGCAAGGGATGCGGGTGGCGCTGTGGGTTAAACCACAGAGCCTAGGACTTGCCGATCAGAAGGTTGGCGGTTCGAATCCCCGCAACGGGGTGAGCGCCTATTTCTTTGTCCCAGCTCCTGCCAACCGCAGTTCAAAAGCACGTCAAAGTGCAAGTAGATAAATAGGTACCGCTCTGGCAGGAAGGTAAACGGCGTTTTCGTGCGCTGCTCTGGTTCTCCAGAAGCGGCTAAGTCATGCTGGTCACATGATCGCTTCTCGGCCTTTTGGCTAAGATCAAGTGTAGTGTGAGTCATGCTGGTCACATGACCCGGAAGCTGTACGTCTGCTCCCTCAGCCAATAAAGCTAGATGAGCGCCGCAACCCCAGAGTCGGCCACAACTGGACCTAATAGTCAGGGATCCCTTTACCTTTACTTTAACACACACACACACACACACACACACACACACACAGAGAGAGAGAGAGAGAATAAATACAAATATTAAAAAACAGCAATAACCCTTTTACTGTATAAACATTTAAAAACACATGCAAAGATAGCACAACACCCACCCTCGGAAGTTGCTGCCAGTTTGTCGCAACAAAGAGGTCTTTGCCTGCTGGCAAAAGGAAAGCAGAAAGGAGTTGAGTTTGACAGTCTGGGAGCAGCCACCAAGCAGGCCCTTGTGTGCTCACCAAGCATGCCTGTGAAGGTGTCAGGACCATGAGAAAGGCCTTCCCAGAAGAAGGCTGATGCAGGGAGGTACAGTCTTTAGCTTGAGCCCCAGCTGTATATGCGTGGACTTCCCCTTCACGCATGTCTCTCTCTAGCAGGCTTCTTGCCATGCAAAGCAGCCCTTTGAAATGTGTGGACAGAGACACCTAGATTTATATAGTGCCTAGCACACAGTTGGTTTTAAATAAAGGTTATATGTTGTATAACATTTTTTAAAATGTAAATAACAGCCTTAGGACTGGAGGGTAGGGTGAGGAAAGGATGTTTAAGTCTTTCCAACCCACAGTTTGTAGCTGTTTTTTCAAGGGAAGCCTCTACTGGTGCCAGTGGGAACTTCTTTGGAAATGCAAGTATGGGGGGCCACCAGGTGGCGCGTTGGAAGATGGCCGACAATAACATCTCTCTGACCCATATGAGATAATTAAGGGGGTGCTATGGGAAGTATGCAGTCTTCCTACCCCCCCCCAAGGAGATGGGGGGGCTGCCTTGCCAGCGGTGTTCATAATGCACCCCCTGATCTGAGAGATGGGGGTGCCGAACACTTGGCATGAGCCCTCGGTGAACTCAGATCTTCCTGACACCAATTCCAATCAGCGCGTGCTGGTTAGCTTCAGCTCGGAATTATAATTGGAAACATACAATTGGAATGAAGCTGAAGCACATACATCAAGTAACGTTCGAGAGATAAGACTGCTGATTAATGGATCTCTGTGACCGGGAGTGACGGACGGATAAGTAAACCTTCTGATGAATCACCATTAAGAGACTGTATGTTTGGAATGAAGAGGGGGTGGAGGAAAAAACTTTTTTTTTCTTTGCACGATGTGATATTAATAACCCTTCACCCCAGATAGAAATAAGATCGTTGCGTTTTTACTAATCACAAGCAGGAATTCAAGAACTGTGTGGGATGGGTTATAACAGGAGAGAGGATTGGTGAACGGTGAGAAAGAGGAAAAATTTTATGACGCAGTTAAAAAATGGCGACTTGCCAAGACAGGCTTGCCGGAGAAAGAAGGACAGGGGGAGGAGAATCAGGACCATTGGAAAGAGAAGGAATGTTGGAATGCAATCTTGACCTGACAGAGCCTCCTGAATTATTTGGCAAGCCTGAGAAAAGTAAAGGACAGACCGAAGATTTTTTTTTTTTTTTATGGAAGCGTTGAACAGAGGCTGTCCCTGAGCGATATGATCTTTGGAGAGTACAAAACCCACACAGAGGATGCCTGTTTTCAATCTGCTTGTGAAAATTATCAGAGATCGCAAAGAAAGGAATATACGATAACAACAAGAAGATGAAGAAAGTAATAAAGGACTATCTGGATTGAACTGGATAGAGCTGTTTAATTAAAGCAGTAATATAAGTGATGTTTGGACTCGTTCAGAATTTTGGACTCGTTTGGAGCTTGATGTATGGGTACCCCCAACAAAATTTAAAATTTGGCTGTATAATTTGGAACTAATGTGATTTGGATAATATGATGTGATTGGCCTGTTAATAAAAATTATTTTAAAAAAAGAAAGGAAATGCAAGTATGGTAGCAGCTTTGGAGAAGTGATTAAAATTGGGATCCTAGCAGGAAGTGAACGCATCAAACTCCTCTCACTTCAAGCTTCAACTCCAGTGCCATTTACATTATATAAAAAAACATGCCATTAAGCACTACATCCATGAAGGTTTTTGAACTTTCAGAAAAGGTTATATAAATAATGGGCATTTTTATCCTGCATCATGTAAAAATGAAAAATAAGTCCTTAGACTTCTCCACACAAAAGTTTTTGCTCTTGTATGTCAGGGTCAAGAGATTCTACTCCCAGAACATCACAACTGCAAATTTTACACTGCTGCCCACTTGTTTCTTTTCAGAAAAGTGTATCTGTCTCTCTAGATTATTATTCCCCCCATTTATATTACACCATTCTTCCATCATGGAACCCTGGCATGAGAAGGCTGGTCAGAGGTGTTGTCTTGTACTTAAAAGGAGTTGAAAGTGTGGACCCATAGACACAAATTTGCATATGCTAATTTGTGGACTCAAGTTTTAAATTTAAATCTCACAGAATGAAAACCAACTCATTTCCCATCCAAATCTCGCGATAAATTCTTCAGTTAGTTTGCACTCCTGCCTAGAACATCCAAAATCAGTTCCCCTCCAGCTCATTTACTGCAACAGGTCTTGCTCTCTAAATCAATTCAGTTTCCCTTTGTTTACTCCCAAAGCATCTCTAGATAACAGCATATTAATCTTCCTCACTCACCTAGTAACCTAGATTATGCCCCATTTCAATTCCCCCTGAATTTATTACCAATCAATCAATTCTTTATTGCAGTCCAAAGGTCCCAAAAGTAATTTATTATCCATCCATAAACACACTGTGCACTTAGGAAAATATTTGGGAGCTGTGCAATACCCCTAGAACTAGACCAGGAACCCTTGGGATGAGGAATGCAGGGTTGTCAATTACTTGGCCTGCTTTTGTGCACCTTCCTGGTCTCCTACTGTTCTTTGTTGTGACACCTCCATGATGCAAGAGCTTCCCTGGAAATAGGCAGAAATGGCCCTCAGTTTCAGTGCAGCGGTAATGGCGAGGTCTCAGCCTTGGGTCAAAGGGCTGAGGCTTTTCTCCCTGATACTGGGAGTCGATTACTGGATCCTATGCTCTGCTGTGAAGTGGTGTTTATGATTTGGCTAGAGGGCTTTTTACATTAAGCTCTTGAGAAGATCTAACTGTTCAGTGGTAGCAATGTTGCATTGAGATGTGGATAGCTGACATTCAGAAGATGTTCTTTCTTAAAATAACAAAACTAGATGTTTTTTGTTGGCCCTGGTTATTGTCTGTCTGCTGCACTTTCAGGCATGTGTAGTGATAAATGGATGACTCTGCTTTTTACCCTCCTAAGAGAAGCAAATGCAAATGAGAGTAGGGAATAAAATCCCACTCACAAGACAGATCCTCAAAATATAAATTGGGGGGAAAAAACACCTTAGGAGTTGTGATGCCTATGCTCCCTGACTTATTTCTCATATTCCACATTTAATCCCACTTTTCAGACAAATATTGTCTCCCAAAGTGACTTGCCCAGCAACAAAGAGGCATATAAACTTTTAAAAGGACAAAGCACAGCATGGGGAATGGAAGGGAGAAGAAGAGGGAGGTCAGTGGGGACAAGGATGGTGAACAATGTGTTGAGCTGTAAAACAGGGATTTATATCCTGTTGGGGTCAGGCTGATCCTCCCTTGCTGGTGGTCTTTCTCAAACAGAGCTACTGCAAGTGACCCAACTCCCCTTGTTCCTCTGGATACTGGCAGAGATAAGTGTGCCATTCCCTTCTGTTCTGAAGTCTGAAGACAACTGGTAGTGAAAACCAAGTGTCTTTTCTGGCAGGTGATGGGCTGGGAGCAAGCTTATGGCAACTGCTTTGATAGACCTTCTACTCTGGTCTTCCCCTAGTTGTGATGTTCTTGGTACAACCCCCCAGTGGCATTTTGTCTAAGGTTACCAGATTTTTTTCAATGAATCCAGGGACACTTTTCAACTTCAATGGATTTTGTATGGGGACTGATTTGTAAATCTGGGGACTGTCCTCGGGAAACGGGGACGTCTGGTAACCTTAATTTTGTCTGCTGACTGCAGGGATAAAGGCCAGAGTGTGCTTCTCTGACTCTTCTGCTGTGCAGTTCCAGAGCAATTTACTAGGAACTAGCAGTGAAAGTCTATGCACTTCTATTAAGAAGTTACCTCTGCTGCTTTTAATGGAACGAACTCCCAGGTATGTGTGTACAGAACAGCAGCCTAAGCAAGCTGGAGACAAATTAAACATGTTTTGGACTTGCTTGTTGCAGTTTTCATGTTACATTGCTGATAATAGATGTCCATGCAGAGCGTTAGTTACTTGATTCAGCAACCCCATCCTAGAATGTAAGTCACCCTTGAAACCTAGGAGAGTTTCAAAAGCAATATACAGTAGTATGTGGTGTAGGAGACTGCTTTGGTGGGAGAGGAGGAACAAAATCCCTCTGCTTATGTTCAGGTCCTTGACTTGCTGAGTTCTGCCCAGGTTGTAGCTATTGGCTGGGATCCAAAAAGCTACTTAGGCTCATATAATGTGGTCCCACTAGTGAATTAGAAGAGCTGACTCCATGCCATATTGCAAACTGCTTTTGAAACTTCCCACAGCCACGATTTGTTATAGGATGGTTCTACTGCGCTCCAGCAACATTTACAGACTTTCCAATGAGGGAATCCAAACTTTTATGATCCCAATTTAATTTAGGAGGAATGCAGAAGGATATCAAGCACCTGCACAGTGAAAATGGTCTCTCTTTTTTTACACAAGCCAATCATTTCAAGTTGACATTTTTATTTGACTTATATGCATCAAACTGATCTTGTGAAAGTTTCAGATCTTTGTAATGTTCCATCTGAATCTTTTCTGCTGCTTTTAGTGGGTTTAATCAGGAGAGAATAGGGTACAATCTGGATACTGTTGAACTATCTGCAGTTCAAGCAGATGGGGCGTAAGTTCAACATTTTAAAAAAGTATTGTGTGAATTAGCCTTCGTATGAGAGTCTAGTACTGCATCATCATCATCATCATTATTATTATTATTAAAGTTGACATTATGTCCGGGTTTGGAAATACCATACTGCATTTCTAGTTTAACCATTCAATTTGAAGTTTCCTTTATGTCCTTTCTATTTTTCTGCATGCAGCCCAAAAGATGGACATCTGACAGGCCATAATAGACTGCTCCTTTCCCAGGTATCGCCTGCTTGTTTCCTTTATCTGTGAATAGGAAATGGCTTAAAGGCACCTGTGTTATGAAGGTCCCAGGGGCAGCTGCCTGGTTAGTGAATGCCTGATTATGTGTTAACATGCTTTGTCAGATATTGGCAGAATCTCTTCTCTTCTCTTGCCTTTTCAGCAAGGGTGCCATTGACGGACTGACTACCCATTTATAGAAATGTTGTCCATCAAACTGTGAGGAAGGACAATGGTGTTTTTCTGTGGCCAGTGACTGTGGGAAACTTTTCTTTGGCTATTCAGGCAATTTTTGTAGCTTGCTCTGAAGAGGAGAGACTGATGAGTGCAAAAAGTACAATTAAGCAAAGCCAGACTTCAATTGAAGGCTGTAGTGTAGTCTGCTGTTCCTATTTTTTTCGTTTGTAGGAGAGGGAAAAAATCTATGGGTTTTCACTTTGCTGTGTGGCATTCAGCAGGGGGCTATTACAATCCTAAATTTTTTTTTCCTGGACCACCTAATTCTAAGTAAAAATTAAATGTAATGAGAGCCACTTGGAGTTCTGAATATTTTAAAGCATAATTCCCACAGAAGGGATTCGACCTAAACTGCAGTGAGCATCAGTTGGCTAATTATAGCTGCATTTATATTACAGCAGGTGTCAGATGCAGTCATCTCAATAAAGTCCACATAATACTCAGGGGAGAAAAAATGACAAAAGCTTTTCTCTGAATGTGAGTACTAATTTCTGCTAGGTGTCATATGAGCGTTGATACTTCTCCTTGGCAATAACGAGGACCCCGCAGCACTCAGAAATGCATTTTGCTTTCGGATGAATTGACACTGTAAAGCACTTGCTAGTCAGACTTCGCAGATGTCAGTAGTTAATACTAGCATTGCAGAGGTTAGAATATAATGCGGAGAGTCTTATGTAAATAATTTTAGATGATGGGCAGGTTTGGAGAAGGAGCCTGAGCAACATTCCAGCTCACTTGACATCTAAAGAGATGGTAGTGGGAGATCTCTGCATTTCCTTCAGATCTACCTTTCTGTGCAGAAAACCATTCCTAGATCTGCCACAGCGCAGAGGCAGATCCTGAAGATGGCTGAGAGGCTTGGCAAGCACCTGTTACCAAATTCACAATCACTCATTAAAGCTGTATAGTAGTCAGCGGTGTGGTGTGGCCGGGGTCACAGGGGGTTGGAGACTTTTTCTGAAGCAGAGTCCCTTCTCCAGCATCCTAGAGCTGCCCAATCAGCATGAAAGGGGTGCTGTGCAGCCACTGTATGCTCTAAAGCTGAGCATTTAGGAGCACTGAAAGCACAAGGTCTCCAGTTTCAAGAGAATGGGGTGCAAGTTCTGTTCTGTACAATGGGGCTTCATTGAAAACACAGCTTAAGGAACGCTGAAAGATAATGGAGAACTCCAGATCATGTATATGCACAGGCACTCCAGATCATGTACATATGTGCTTTAGATATATGCAACCTTTATTATTATTATTATTGTCCAATTAAAAGTTTATTGCATAATTTTAGAAGGGACCCTGCTCTTCTGAATTTGCCACTACTGATAGTAGATGTAGTTTGGTAACAGTCAGGACAGCAGCTGGTTGGCCTCAAAGCTGCACCTGTCTAGTGGTAGCCTCTCCAAACAACTTATTGGCAGATAGGTTGGCTAAGATGAAAAATGGTAGTTTCTTGTACTTCCATGTATTTTATTATGCATGGGTTTGGGACAGGCAAAGAAGTAAATGAACAGCATCAGAAGGAGGGAAAATCTCTTGTGGGAACTGTTGGTGTTCTAGCCCTGCCTCTTGTACTTTAACCACATCACCCTGTCCGTCTTTGCCAGTGCCCCTTTCTCATTTGCTCTTTAGCCACTGTGCAAATGCAGCCTGTCACCACATATTTGGAAGTTAAGAAGCAAGGCTTAGAAGGCATCTCTCTTTCTAGACGTTATGAATTGCATCTAATGTTGCACAAGTCGAAGGTAAGTGTGTGGACCAGATCTTTCCCCATCTGTCCTCCTCCATACAACACTCTATGCTTGAAAACACATCTTCAGAGGGTCATGTGTCCAGTGCTGTGGTGGCGTTTGGGACTTGCATGAAATTATTTGGAAGAATCTTGCACAAGTGGATTTCTATAATTGCTTTTATATCCCACCACCTTCCTTCCAATAAGTTCTAGACATGTTCTTCCCTGCCTCCCGTTTTATCATCATAACATCCCTGTGGTGTAGGTTAGGCTAAGAAACAACAACCAGCTCATTTCCTTACCTTCCATCCAGCTCACATGTGCAGAGCAAAACTACTTATACAGGTATAACCAGTGTGGTGGTCTCCAGATGCTGCTGAACTCCAACTCCCATCAGCTCTGACTACTGGCCATACTGATTGGGGTTAATGGGAGTTGTAGTCCAGCAAAATCCAGTAAGCATCATGTTGGCTACCCCTGTACTAAGGAAGGGGGGAAATGGAGCCACAGTCTCTCTCACTGTGTTTGTTTGCCACAATTATGTGCAGACAAAACTAGCGGAGGATTTGAAGTCCAGGCTCATGCTCTGCTGCTGTGGAGCAAGTGGGTGATGGGGCAGTTTTGTGTTTTGCAATCACTGTGTTAGGTTCCTCAATTACCTGGAGTGTTGATGTTTTAAGGTTCTGCACCCAGTTCAATCGATTGCCTACCAAATGACAGAAGTGCTACTGAAGCTAACTTGAGTATTACCGCTTTCTGTTTCATATTTGCTACTTTTCTGGTATTAGAGCTGGCACAGTCGCCAGTAGGTTTTTAAAGCTGAAAGAAAATGTGTTTGCTGAATGTGTGGCTTCCTGATGAAAGTGAGCAATTTCATGATCTTTACACTTTTCAGATTCCAGCCCTGCTGTCGCCCAGTACCATGTTATGAATGAGCAATTCCTTCAGCTAGCATTTGGGGGACTGTGGCAAAATTACTGTACTGGATCCAATGAACAGCTTTCACTGCGTAGAAGGTGCCTTGATACAGCTGTCACATACCATCCAAGTGTCCTTATTTTTCAGGGACAGTACCAGAATTATGAAAGCCATCTCGGCTTCTGCTTTGATCCCAGAATGCCCCTCTTTCCCCTGCCAGTGCCACCACTGCCAAACTTGGGGAGGAGGATAAGCTGGCCCCTGTTCTGAGCAGTGGTGACTTCAAGGAAGCATCCCATTTGTGCTGATCCTGGGGGGAAGGTTACCGTTGGCATAGTCAAAGTCCGGTCCTGGGTCACTAGCCTGGAATCAGTCCACAAGGAGCGGGGCGAGGTCCGAAGCAGGAAGCTGGGCGGGGACAGGAGCACTGGAGAGTCAGGTCTGGGTCCGGGCAGGAGCAGGTACTCAACAACGACGTTGCTCCCACAACCTGGGACCGGGCCAACTGGCCTTTATCTGTTCTGAGGCCAGGGTCGGTCCCGGCCCCTAGGAGACCCGCCTCTCTTGGCCTTAAGGCGAGCACTCCTCCTGGGAGAAACCAGTTCCCTTTGCCTCTCTGCCCTGAACCTCTGCAGTTCCGGAGAGGCTAAAGGGTTACTGGGCCCAGGGGGAGACTCACCTGCAGGCACTGAGTCCTCAACCACCTCTGGAGCCAGAGTGGGATCACCTGGTGCCTGCTCCTGAGGATCCGGCACAGGTGCAGGCGCTTCGGAATCAAGGCCCTGCCCCAGTTCAGCCGGCCCTGGAGCCGGGGACTCCTGTGCAGGCTGGGATTCCTCTGGTTCATCCTCTGAATCGGAATCCCAGGCCATCACACCATTGTCTTTCCATGGCTGCCACGGCCGGCCTCTCCCCTTGGACAGCTCGTGGTGGCTGCTTGAGAGCAGGTAAGGAGGAGGAGAGGCTGCCAGCACACTGGCTCTGAGGTGCAGGCAAAGGGCAGGGCTGCTCTGTGCAGAAAGGAAGGAGGAGTGGAGCAGAGCACAAGGAGTCTTGTGTTTTGTTTGGTTTTTTAAAAATGCTTTGCATGTCTGTGTCTAATCTTGCTCCTTTCTAAAATTTCTCGGGCTAGTGGAGGGTGTGTGTGTGCTGTGTCTGGTTGGTGTAGTGGTGGAAGAAATGCTCAGTGGGGAGGGGGAGGGGACAAAATGGTGGATCGGGGAAGGTCAGTTGTGGGGAGTGAGAAATGTCCCTATTTTCAACTGAGAAATGTTGGCGGTATGCTGTCCTTAAAGATGAAACCCTTCCCTCTGCATGACTGTAGAAAGCTTCAAATGCAAGACAGGGGTGCCATGGTCATGGAATTGATAAAAGGTTTGTTTGAGACAGTAGTGGTGCTTCAGCGAGTGGCAGGGCCACGGTGCTCATGCTGGTGGGGGAGGGAACAAAACAACAATAAGAGAAAGATAAGCAGCTGCAGGCAGTACAATTTGAGTAAGCAAGCTTGCTTAATCCTGAACTAACTTACCGCTGATAAAAATTTAATTATAAAACCAGCAGATAAAGGAGGAGCTATTGTATTAATGAATATGATTGACTACATTAAGGAAGCAGAGCAACAATTAAGCAATTCAAATTCCTATTTACCTTGTGACCCCACATTGCTGCGCCGCCTTGGATGTTTGCCGCTTGCTGTGGGCAGCACCCTACTGGGACGCTAGTCCTGCCCCCACAGGCACCTAGTCCTGCCCCCACAGTCACCTAGTTCTGCCCCCACGGGCACTTAGCACTGCCCCTGGGTGCACAGCATGTGCTGGGGGCCGGAGCAGCTAGCTCTGCCTTTGCTTGGAGTCCAGCACATCCAGGGCCAGTTCAAATCCTTCTTCAAGAACACCATGTGTAGGAACTTTCTGTGAGCTACCACCAATATGGATCCCACCAGTGGTACTTCTGCCCATCGGCAGGTGGAAGAGTGAGCGCCACACTGGTGGAGTGATGGTGGCAGGGCTAGGCAAAGGAACGTCGTCACCTAATCAAGCCACCTACACCCCAGCCTGGTGCAGAGGTGATTTGCATTGCTGCCTCAAATATCACATCAACATGGGAACTTCAAAAAACTACATCTACATCTACATTTGGGCTACATTCTATTATCAGTGTGTAGCAGTAGTATTTTTCTGCCTTTTATTATGGCATCTTAAATCTTTTGGAAAGAACAAGAGTCAATGTTTTAGAAAGAATGTTCCACTGTGATCTTAAAATCAGTCACTAGAATACATTGGTGAACATATTTATAAGAACAAATATTGGCTATATTTTTCTGATTTGAGCCATAAATTCAAGGTTATTTTTGTGATAACACAGAAGCACATCTATTTTCCCCCTTGTTCAAGCCACATTCCAAGTGCCTACCTACTACAGGTTATGTTAAAGGGCATTTAAGAATCAGAATTCATTGCTGAACAAATTATATCTGCCTACCTAATACACAGTAATTTTCATTAAGTGAACCGTGTAAAATGCACAGGCTTAGCCCTGCTTTGACCAAGAGCACAATAATATACAATCATACACTTTGTTTTAAAAGCTATCATATGTACAGTAAACTCAGAGTTTACAGTGGCATTTCAAGCGAAACCCTGTATTTTGTTGATTCTCATTTAAAGCTTGGCCCAAGGTACCTTCGGCTAAAAACCTTGCTGTGTGGGGGAGAGGAGATCCCTCTGCCATGGATGCTTTGTCTCCTCAGGTGAGGGATGGGGGAGATAATATTTCTTCTTCAGTGACCATTTGATAAAAAATAAAGTTTAAAGGTGCAAGCAAGACCACTGCCTAGTTTTACACAGCCACCTGTACTGATTTTGGTGCTTGTTTATTTGTTTAGAGAAGCCTACCCAGACATCTAATGTTAATAAATTATTATTAATATATTATTATTAAATTATTAATAGATTGTCATTGTTGTGATTAAAGATTACTGTGTACATTTTTATTTTGATAAATTTCACGTCAACTTATTCTAAATGTTTGTTTCATCAGTATCCTTAGAAAATATTGTAGTAAATATTTTTGGTTGTAGCCAGCTAAGTTCTCTCTCAGGGTAGGCCCACTGAAATTAATGGAGCCAGGTTAGTCATGTTCCTTAAATTCAAAGGGTTCTACTCTGACCTGCACCATTTATATTAACTTATGCAACCTGTTTAGATATTTTTGTTGTTTAAGCAGCATATAAATCTTGTTAAATGAATAAATGTTTGCTCCCAAGCCTCTCACGGTGTGGGTCAGGCAGAAGGAGTGTTTTCACTCTCTCCCAATTGATAATTTCAGATGCACAAGGTAGCAACTGTCAAGAGATCTACCTGCCCTGTCTGGCAAGGATGTCAGGTCTTAGGTTTTGGTTTTGAGGGGTTTATCCTGGTGGCCTCAAGGTGTTGAGTTTAATCATTGGCCATCAGCAAGTCCAGAAGACCTGCTGACTTTAGAGCTTTTTCCAGGTGTTCTGGTAATGGCAGTTAGTGCAGAATGCAGTAGCTCCACTGTTCGCCTGATTTCACTGCCCTGTTACACTGCTGCTGAAATAATTGCACAGGCTACCAATTAGCTACCAGGCTAAGTTCAAGGTGCTGGTACAGATATATTGTGGGCTATTCAAAAGAGAGTCAAACCAATGATTCATTGTTTTCTAGATAGGCACACAATAGGCACTGAAGTGCACACAGTTTTCCTGTAAGTTTGCTGGAGAGAACTCTGAGAGACACTCCCACTGTGACTTTACAGGGGGAGAGCATAGCCATATATATTCTCCTTGCCAGCATGGACACACTCTCTTTATTTTGCCTCTCTTCACCCCTCTTCATCTTATCACCAAGCCAGAAATGTGAGGACAACTGCTAGGTCTGAGCCACAGCTCAGGCTCCATCTGAATTTACCATTTTAAGCCTGCCTGAACAAAGCTACCGTTATCTGTTACTCTGCAACAGAAAACTCTGAGTGAGCAAATGTTATGTATATCATTTGCAAGACTGTTAATGTGAGAATTTTTTTAAGAGGGAGAAAAGGGAGAAATACCAGGAGAATCCAGTTTGCATGAAAGCGTCTGGATTACTTAGAGACTAAAACTACTGTAGCCTAGCTAAGCTTCCTTTTAAACTGCAAAGCGATGGCACTCTGCTGAACTCACAAACACGAGGAAGGAAGAATAATATCTAATAAATACATACTCTCCTAGCCTCTATTCACATCCCTCCATATATACCATTTCATCAGGAGGTTGCTTCCAATCCATACTATGTAAAATTGGGCCATTAGTGTGGAACTCTCCTCCATGACATATCAGACCAGTATTATCGCGATGGCCTTTACAGTGCCTATCAAAGACCTTCCTTTTCCCTCAAGCCTTTTAAGTGGATAATTTTGCATCCCATTCTGTGTTGGATTTGAAATTGTTTTATGTATGTTTTTATTGTTAGTTACCACAGAATGTTTCATGGGAAGTGACTAATAAGTAAAACGAATGAATAAATGAATTTCCCTGATTTCACGTCTCTAGGTGATGGGCTCAGCACTTTTACCACTGTAACATGCTCCCTGGCCTCACATACATATGCAACACTGTGACATCAACCCTGTGACATCAGCACTGCCCCTTGGGATTCCACCACCTGAGGTGGTTGCTTCAGTCCACCTCATGGGTGGGCCAGCAATGGCTATGCAAAGAAGCCTATTTAAGAAGAATAAGAGCTCGGTGGTGGTGCATGCAAAAGGCCTCAGGCTTGGTGCCTTCAGATAGGACTGGGAGAGCATCCTATCTGAAATCCTGGACCAACAGCCTGAGGTAGTGTGAGGCAGCTTCCTATATTCCTGTTTCTTTGGAAGCATAGTGGAAATGTAAAGCAACATGTTAAATCAGGTCCCAAGGTGTGAAGCTCCCCTGGTATTCAGAGCTGTTTAATTTGGCAGGAATCTTCAAGCAAGAAGTAACAATGCCAAAGGAGGACAAAAAGCCTCTGTCTGGAAGGAGAGGAATGTGCAAAATCCTTTTGACGCCTGGCAAATGGTTATTTTTGTCTAAGGGTATATATACACTGGCTGCTGCTTATGATTCTAAAATATAATCCATTGGAACGACCTGTTTATATTTTATAGAATTCTGAAGTGCATAACCCACATGAGAAGACTTAAAAAATAAAAATCTTGTGTGTGTTGAACTGGAGTTTCACATTCAGAGCTTAGCATCAATATCTATAGTTAGTTACAGTGCAAACTTCACTATATCCTCTCAGGAATATGTCATATTAAATTCAATGGGGCTTATTCCCAGGGAGATGGGGTTAAGACTGAAGCCTTAGAAACAAAATTATAACCAGAAATACAGTGATTGGTACTTCACCACTAGCTCATCTGTATAATAAAAGTGGCTTAATGTAAGTATGAATCCCTTAACCAAATTTAGTCTAACAGCAACATTAGTTTATAGGAGTAAATAACCTTTACTTTGAGCTGAATGAGTATTGCAGCATGAACTCCTATGAAATGTTCTCTTACTGGAAGTTGTTTGGGAAGGGCTTGTCCACTGGGTACCACACTTTGAATAAACAACAAATATATATCCAAACCCCAAAATCACACTAAAGCTAAGGATTTAATATAAAATGTGCTGCACCTTTAACTCACATGACTAATTAATAATGCAGTCCAGTCATTACTCTTAAAATAAAATCAGTATTGCTGATATTATTGGTATTATGTTATTGCCATTTTAAAATATATTCTCTTGCTGTTGCTCCAGAATATCTGGTTATTATTTTTAAAAATAAAATCCTTAACACATCTTTGTCCAACATACATAGCTTTTAGATGCACAATTATCCCAGACCTCCTTAATGCTCTCTGAAGCTTTGTTTTTGAACGTCTGTGCCATCTACTTCATTCCCCTTGTTATTCTTATCCTTAGAGAAATCCAGAAGTTAGTGAAGCATGACCCTTCGTTCCTGAGACTGCGCTGGCCATCCTTAATCAAGCTGTGCTTTTCTAAATGTCTCCATTTAATCTCCTAAAATGCTTTTTAAGACCTCTCCCCCCTGCTACAAAGGAATCAAAACTAAATGGTCTGTAATTTCCTGAAGTGTTCCCAGATCCTATCTTAAATAATGACATTTGGTTGGCCACTTTCCAGCCATCAGGTCACTCCTGAATGCAGTGACTTTGTAAAACCTCGGCTGAATCTTGGATAAACTCTCCCCTACTGTCTTCTACAATCCTAGATGTGGGCTGCTTGGCAAGATGTGTTCTGTGGAATGCTGTTCTCAACTCTGCTGTGTTATATAATGCAAGATACATAATTTTTAAATGGATGGTTTCTGTAAAAAGTACCTTCCAGAAATTAGCAGGAGATGTGCTCCTTATGGCTGATATATTCAAAGTTGTCAGCGTTGATATTGCTCCATATAAAAAGCAGCTTCTTCAAAGTACACTGCAAAATGTATTGAAAAGTATTCACAGGTTGTTGTTTAAAAAAAGAATTGTATTTCCTTTATTTGATCTCGTGTGTTTTCAAAATGCTGCTCTTCAAACTCTAACTAGTGTGGAGCAATGAAATGTAAAGCAGTTCTCAGGAACACTAGTTCGTCAGCTGATGGGTTGGGACCTGCTAGTGGGTTGTGGCCTAATCCATCACGGGTCGCAACAGAAGCACTACCACCATGAAAATATACTGCAAAAGATGGAGAAATTGGTCCCCAAGTGCATGTTTGGGTTAAAAGTGGGTCCTGTTGAAGATACCCACACGAGGACACACAGAAATGGTGGTGCAAACAGAAATTTTATTCCTTGGGTGCATACAGAGCCTTCTCATAAACTGGCTTATGCCTTGCAGAACCTTCATTCATTTTAACATGAGGGGGAATCAATGATTTTTTAATGTGTGCCCATGTGCCAAGAAAAGTTCCTGCTAGGAATCTCTGCAGACAGCAAGTAAACACAAGGGAGTGCTGGACACATAGAACTGTAGAGTTGGAAGGGACCCTGAGAGTCATCTAGTCCAGGCACGTCCAATTCCCAAGGCACTGCGATCTCCTCACAGTATATATAAAAAGTGATCTACCCATTGCCATTGGAGGATGGACCAAAGTTGTTGAGCATTGTTAAGGAAAGTTGTTGAGTTTTTTTAGAAGGTCAAAAACAAAGTTGTTGAGCTTCTTTCTTTTTTAAAAAATATTGCGATCGACCTGTTGGACATGCCTGATCTAGTCAAACCCCCTGCAACCGTCCCTGGGTGGACTCAAACCCCCAACCTTCTAGTTAATAGCTCCACCACTGGGGGACTTGAAATACTAATTAGGAACAGCCATCACAGCATACTCATTGCACTTCAGTATTTTGCTCTGTCAGATCTAGCTCCACTTACACATTACACTGTTAGCCCTATGCATGTAAATGGGATAAAGGGATTGGTGATTGTGGCAACAGTCCTCCATACCTTCTGCATGCCCAGCTCCACACAGCCAGACATTCTGCATTGTTGCCTATACACATAGGTGGGAACTGAATGAGTGATACAGTGCACAAATGGGTTTACATACCTCATGAAATATACACTTCCTGTTCCTGCATGGTGTGTGTTATGGTACACATACTTGATTTACCTTATATCACAAACCCATATCTTCCTAGTTGCAGGTAGGTAGCCGTGTTGGTCTGCTGTAGTCGAAAGAAAATTTAAAAATTCCTTCCAGTAGCACCTTAGAGACCAACTAAGTTTGTTATTGGTGTGAGCTTTCATGTGTATGCACACTTCTTCAGAGTTTCTTCCTAGTTCAGGCATGGAGATTTTTTCCCTGTCCACTCCTTCAGGGCTTGCTTTCTCTCTATCCTGGAGCGAAGCTGAGGTATGAAGGCCATCAGTATTTGGTGGCTTGAAGGTCAGAGCACACTAGTTTCTGGTAGGTCCAGTGACTGAGCCTAGCACAACAGCTAACTATTCACTTAAATTATATGAGGGCGGGAGATGGCTGAAGGGAAAACACACACAGAGAGAACATTGCCTCTGTTTTTCAGGCAATTTGCCCCCAAACATAAAAACTTGCCTGGCTGGGGGTTTTGTGGCCAGGTGCCAACCCTATATAGACTACACTCTGTTGTTAAATCTGGACTTTCTGCCTTTCCATGTGAGTTAATTGGTATTCATATATATTTATTCATTGTCGAGCATAGTCTCAAACCAAGAACAAGAGACTGGCAATAAGGCCCAATTTCAATTAACTAATTAGGTGACTCATCCTGCTCATAAATGAACATTATTGACTCCCTTGTAGTGATTGTTGAACCACTGTAAATTAATTATCTTGTTGGAATTTCTTTTGCTTATAATCTGCTGCTATCAGGCATTATTAAGAGCAAATGTGATGCACAGTGGGAAATCTTTGTAGATATCAAATGAGCATGGTGATCTTAGAGATCTCCAATTAGGCAGGCTATTGTATGGCAAATACATTTTGTCTCTGCTCTGATGTGATAAACTAATCACAAATTACCCATACTAGTGAGAATCGTATGTGTCTGTGCTACAAAACCATTGCAGAATAATAATAAAAAAAACTATTAATCAAAAATTAAAAATGTGCTTCTTCCATTCATTTTGGGTTTTCCAATAATTTCAGAGAAAAATGATTTAACAAACTTTTATGGATCTAGATTAAGTGGAGTTCAGTGAGACTTTTGCAATCATAGCCATGTCTGATCAGAAGTCAAGGTGTTTACTCTGAGGTGAGTGGAGTTACGATTGCAGCTTTAGTCTGGATCTAACCTATGGTCAGTGGTGGAGGGGTGATCCGACCCGGGTGCCATCTCTGAGGGGTGTGACAAGAAGGCACCCTGCGGGGGACTCATACCCTTGGGCGCGGTGGCGCGAACCACCGCCATCGCGCCGCCGCAGCCACGTGTGGAGGATCCTCCGCTCATGGCTGCACCCTCCGCCGCCATCCATACGGTGCAGAAGCGGCGCCATCGGCAAACTGCCCGGTGGCGCATGTCCGGCGCCGCTTGAGCACCTTACGTATGGCGGCGGGAGCAGTGGCGTAGCGTGGGGGTGCAGGGGGGGGCCGGCCGCACCGGGCGCAACATCTGGGGGTTAGGGTTAGGGGGCGCAAATCCATGGGTTAGTGGGCGCAAATTACTTGCCTTGCCCCGGGTGCTGACAACCCATGCTACGCCACTGGGCGGGAGCCCTCTGCTGCTACCGCAGCCACGAGCAGAGGATCCTGCTGCTGTACGTATGGCATGCACACATGTGCCACCGGGCAGTTTGCCTGGCCCCCACACCGGGTGCTGGTTCTCCTTCCTTTGCCCCTGCCTATGGTCCTTTCCATTGGCTTCTGCTTTCTGAACTATATGTGCAGTCAATATATCCCTAACCATAATTTTTGTTAATAAATTTTGTTAATACAAGTGCCCTGTCCTGTCCAATAAAATGTGGCTTTTTGTGCCTTTCACCTCTAAATTTGAACACCACAAGACCAAACAAAAAATCTGATCTATTATGCTTCCTAAAGTAAAAAGTAAAAGTGGCAATGTTTTGTTCACCTGAATCAAAGACCAAATGGTAAAGGTAAAGGGACCCTGACCATTAGGTCCTGTCATGGCCGATTCTGAGGTTGCGGCGCTCATCTCGCTTTATTGGCCGAGGGAGCCGGTGTACAGCTTCCAGGTCATGTGGCCAGCATGACTAAGACGCTTCTGGTGAACAAGAGCTCACCCCATCGCGGGGATTTGAACCGCCGACCTTCTGATCGGCAAGTCCTAGGCTCTGTGGTTTAACCCACAGACCCACCCGCTAATTGGGAGATTGTTGTGAATTATGGGCAGTCCCATTTCTGTGTCAGGATTATGATGAACCTTGGCTAGGACTAGGAAAGTGCACTTCCCCCAATGTGGATATGAAAAGTACCAAACCAATCTTTTGGGGCCAGGGGCCCATTTCCAAACCACATAAATTGTCATGGGTGGCCTATGGCATTTCAGCACCTGAGGTGAAACGCCCTGCTGGTACCCCCAGAATGGGGGGTGAAAACTCTGGTGGTGTTTGGAAAATCCTCTCTGGTTCCCCCCTCCCAAGCAGCAGTGGGGCATTGCATTGGCTCCTCCTTTCAGGACAAGCTGAAGCAAAGCCTTGTCACATCACCGGGTGGAGGGGAGATTCCCCATCCCCAGGTGGAGGGCCTCCCCTCTCACCAACTCAGCAGGAGGGAAGGCATTCTGCAGAGCTTTGCTGTCAGTCCCTCTCTGCCCCTAGGGGCCAGGGATACCAGCAGCAAAACTGTGTGGTGGAATGGGGTGCCGCCTCTTGGAAGGGTGCCGCCTGAGGCAACTGCCTCACCAAGCCTCATGGGTGGGCCAGCTCTGTGGGCACCACACGCAGCCCACAGCCAATCACACACAGCACCCTCTTCTATTGGCTGCAATATAATAATAATAATAATAATAATAATAATAATAATAATAATATATTATTTATACCCCACCCATCTGGCTGGGTTTTCCCAGAATGATTATTTCAAGCCTGCTTGCAGTATAGGGTGCCTTGTGAGTGTCAGGGATGGTGGCTCTGCATCTGCAGGCACCACGTTGGCAATTCCTGTATTAAACAATGTAAATTCTTCAGCTCCAAGTCAGTAGCAGCCACCTTCCAAATATTTACGTTTCTGTAGCAATAATAACACAATAAATTATTTTCTCTTGACAATGTGGTAGAACAATCTTGACAATGTGGTAGAACAATTTCAGAAGACATATAGGAGAGCAACAAATGCACACATTTACTGGAAGGAATCCGCATGCCTTTTCTAAACCAGCAGCTCTAGTACAGGGATATTAGTATGTATGTCGGTCAAAGCACTTGTGGTTTCGAAAATGAAATCTTTCCCCTCAATTGTGATAGCGAACACGTTGTGAAATTTGGTTGTTTGAATTTCAGAGGCAGCTCTTGGATATTACCTATTGTGGCACAGGTGCCACAGTTGATCTCTCTAATATTTTGTGGTTTGGAGATTTGATTTGAAATGTTGATTTTTTTTAAAAAAATTATTTCTAAAAAAATTATTTAACAAAATCTATATCCATCTAAAAAGATAAAATTAAAATAACATTCTCAAGAGAAATCCATTAAAAGCAGGTATTTTAAAACATTCAAAAGATTATCAAAATCAACAGTAGGTAAAAAGAGATAATACATATATAATTTCTACATGTTTGGATGGGCTTGCCTAAACAAAAGTGTTTTTAGCAGGTGCCAAAAAGAATATTCTAAAGGTGGCTGCCTGGTGTCAATAGGCAGGGAGTTCCAAAGTGTAGGTGCTGCCAAACTAAAGGATAGATGGAAAGAGTTTGATATTTTTAATACTGTCAGTTCCACAAATTGAAGCACTTGAGTGGGCATTTATGGGGTAAGGTGATCCCACAAATAATCTGGTCCCAAGCCGTTGAGGACTTTACAGTGGTACTTCGGGTTACAGACGCTTCAGGTTACAGACACTTCAGGTTACAGACTCCGCTAAACCAGAAATAGTACCTCGGGTTAAGAATTTTGCTTCAGGATGAGAACAGAAATCGTGCAGCGGCGGCGGGAGGCCCCGTTAGCTAAAGTGGTACCTCAGGTTGAGAACAGGTTCAGGTTAAGAACAGACCTCCAGAATGACCCGAGGTACCACTGTATATACGAAGAGTTAGCAACTAGAACTTTGCAAATGGGCAACCAGAGCAGAAGTGTTACATACAGGCAGGGTCCCGCCAGTGGCGGAGCTTCATGCTCTGGCACCAGGGGGCGGAGAGCAGGCGGGGTGGGGCTAATGCTTGTCCCGGGGGCGGGGCACGTGTCCTGGGGGGGGGTGAGCCACCCGGGGGGGCAGCCGTGATGGCACCCCACTGGGATCATGCTGCTGGGGTGATGCCCTCCCCCCGCACTCCTCTTCCTCTGCCAGTAGGTCCCTCTCCTGTCAGCAACTGTCCCGCTCCAGCATTCTACTCTAACTGCAGCTTCCAGGTGAAGTGTGAGGTGAAGTAAGCCCCATACAGAGTGCACTGCAATAATCCAATATCTCAAAAAATGCACACCATCCATGTCTCATGCTTTTGTGCATCTCTCTCTCTCTCTCTCTCTCTCTCTCTCTCGTGTGTTCTAAAAAGCAGCAAACGTAATCTCCTCATGGTCAGGATATTTAGCTGTTGCCTTTGGACTGGGAGTTTGCAGAAGGACCCTGCTAAAACTAAAAATGCGTCAAAAGCACCTTATTACTGATCATCTGGATAAGCCCTTCTGAGCCTGCCTTTCTTCCTTTTGAAACTGTTTACATTTTACTACAATCATAGTTTGCCTTATCACTGTCTCTGCAGGTGGGCAATCATCAGTGAGATGCACTGCGAATACACCATGCCTGATGTACCTAAATGGAACCTGCACTTATAGCCAGACCTGTCAATAACCTTAGCACTATTATCGAAGATAGCTTCTCTCAAGATTAGTTTCTTTTCGTAAAGATTATTCAGTGCCCTACGCGCAAACAACAGCAGACGTTATTGCTCTTTATTCCTCACTTTCCCCTTCCATAGAGAAATGCCTCACATTTATTATGGTGGTTTTTTTGTTTTTATTTATTTGTAAGAGCAACGAAGAATGGCCCAATCTTTCTCATCAACTGATGATAACAATAGTTAGCACTTTTCGATTTTCAAGCACTTTGTGTTCATAATCTAATTAATTTTCAGCGCAGCTCTGGAAGGCGAGCGATGAACCACAATCTCCTTTTATAGACGAGAGAATCTGAAGCAGTGGCTTTATCAATGACTAGAGTGTGGGACTAAGATGTAGGCTGAAATCCCCACTCAGCCAAGAAGCCCTCTGGGTGACCTTGGGCCAGGTACCTGAACTTACCTACCTCACAGGATTGTTGTGATAATAGGATAGGAGAGACGACTTGGAGAAAAGAAAGGATGTAAATGAAATAAATGCATAAATATGCATTAGCTTCAGTTCAAGAGTCATGCAGCCTCAGTTCCTACTGATGGTAATCCAGATATACATTTTCAGCTATCTTCTGGTAAAATTATTTGCAGAAACCACAGCAAAATCAGTATCTGACACCATACCATAATTTGGGAGTCCCTTCTAGCAGTGCCGAATTACCAGATAGGCAGAGTAGATACCAACCTATAGGCCCCATGCCTTTTAGGGGCCCCACAACAATGGATCAAAATAATTTTGATTTGATTTGTTTAATAACATTCATAATTTTTAATCTTTGTTTTGTGTGATAATTTTGTGTGTTTATTAAAATTGTTGGCTGGTAAAATCAAAATTGTATTAGGAGGTAATTTGTGAGGGGCGCTTTCGACTGCCTAGGGGCTTCCACAAGCTTTAATCTGGCACTGCCTCCTAGGGATACAAAGGATTTGATTAAGTTAGCATTTAAAGGCAAACTCACCAAATTTCTGCTTTGGGAAACAATATGTGAACTGAAACATAGCCATTTTTCAAAATTTGCACATTGCCAAATTTTGCAATCTAGTTCTCCAACCAAGTAATGTGAACAAAAATGTATGTGCTCGGGTGAAGCGAGCATAAAAATGCATACTTTAAAGGAATTTTGCATGAAAATAACATGCAAAATGCATATTAAGAGAAATTGCTTTGAAAAAATATGTATATTCGGCAAATTTGCTAATTTATTCATTAAAATGCTGATGAATTTTCAAGAGGATTGAAAAAAGAACAACACTTGCAAATTGCTGCAGAAAGCTAGGCCCGTTGTTTTATGTAGGGGACAATCAATACATCGCCAAGTAAGAGAATGATGCATGCTACCTTGAAGGAAGCAGCCAATCAGACCCCGCGAAATGAAAGCATCGCACTGTTAATTCAATAACTGCAGACCCAATTTTACTACTCCCTTTGTGAGTATGATAAGTAACCACAGAGCTGGTCCAAGAACAACATTATGAGAATAGCCCTGCAAGGCAGGGACATAGCCTATCCCAGGGGTCAGCAAACTTTTTCAGCAGCTTCCACTGTCCCTCAGACCTTGAGAGGGCCGGGCTATATTGGGGGGGGGGGAATGAACGAATTCCTGTGCCCCACAAATAACCCAGAGATGCATTTTAAATGAAATCACACATTCTACTCATGTAAAAACACCAGGCAGGCCAGAGATGCATTTTAAATAAAAGCACACATTCTAATCATGTAAAAACACTGATTCCCGGACCATCCACGGGCCGGATTTAGAATGCGATTGGGCTGGATTTGGCCCCCGGGCCTTAGTTTGCCTACCCATGGCCTATCCTATTGTTGGAATACTACATCTCAACACCAAGTACCCCACTGTTGGTGGACCAATTCTGTGTCATAAAGTCTGAAAACATGACGTGAAGTTTGGCAATATTAATCCCGCCGTGTGAGAATCCCTTGCAGCCGACCGCAGTGCTTAAAGACAGACAGTCAGGTCCTGTATCCACAGCAGTGACCAGAGGAGAAATTGCCACTGGGAGGAATGCAGACAGAAGAAATGCTGCGGTGCATATGCAGCAGTGAAACCGGATGCCTTCATCTGCCCCACTCGTTACAAAACATATCTCACCTGTATTGGTCTCTACAGCCACAACAGGTGCTGTAACTCTCCAACAGTTTGACTCTACTCCCAATGGCACACTCTTCCATTGTCTCTCAAGAAAGACAGATGCCAACAGGAAAATCAGGAGGAGAGGAGCAGCACCTTCTATTCATCCAAAGGCCACTTCATGGAGGAGGAGATGGCAGCAGTTCTGGCCTCCACCGTAGCAGGTGATGCCTTCTTTGGAAGATGAATCTGCTGCCCCTGTGGATCCTGCTGTTTGAGGCACTCGCCTCACCCTGCCTCATGGGTGGGCCAGCTCTGCCTTTTAATACCAATGAGAATACAACAATGGCACCAGAGGTGTGAACTTCTCCAAGGTTGATTTTCTCTTGAGCCACAAAAACTGCACCAGAACTTGCGTGGCAGCTGCACAGAACCCAAATGTTCAAGCAGAAAATGCTGGCTGGATTTCATGCAGCACATGTGACTTTATCCTGTAGTACCATGCAATCTAGCTAGGGCTCATATGTTTTTATTCCATTGGAGTATTTCCTAGCACGCACCACTGAGTTTCCTTGAAAAACAGGTCTGCACACGCAAGGCAAGATGCATTACACTAATGCTTCCCTAATTCTTGGTGTTGCTGTTTTACCAGGCGTTATGATCCTTAATCAGTGGAATTGTGCAGCATGTAGATATTTAGTGAAAGTGCTTAATAAAAATCATTTAATTTTAAATTGCAAGAGTGCACTTAACCCTAAAGATAGTAAAACCGATCATTTGATACATTGCAACGGGGAAGGTAGAGGTTTAAAAATAAAGGCACCCTTCATTTGCTTCAAAGAGAACAGGACTTGTATCCCTTAGTACAAATCATGTACTAATGCTTTGATTCCATGTGATAATAAAGTAATCCATTATGGGCTTTTAAAGCTGTACTTAAATCAGCTCAGTGAAAAGGAGGACTACATTTTCTGAAATAAGAATGAAAGCTCATCTGCTTACATATCTTATATAGGGCTGAGCTAAAACTGTTAACCCGTCTTTATAGCCACTTTCACCTTGTTCTTGTTTATTTATTTTAGGGAACTACGTAAAACAAACAAACAAACAAACAAACAAGGGAACCACCAAATGTACATGTATTTTCATTCAAAACTGCTCCGTGAGTGATAATCTAATTTAATAGCATTGCATTTTATTCCTGCCATTTCTCCAAGGAATGCACATGGTTTTTTACTACTGGATCCTCATTGATAACCCAGGTAGGTTCAGTTGAGAGAAGAGGTGGCTTCCCCATGATCGATCACCCAGTGAGATTCACGGCTGAGCAGGGATTCGAACTTGGGTCACCAGGGAAAGGGAAATAAAGTTGCCAAAAATTAGCCGCCCTCTTTTCAGCACCTCAACACACCCAGAATGCTCATGTGGACACAAAGTAAGCCAAGAAAAGGAGAAGCAAACATGTTTGAAGAAAAAGATACCAGTACTCTCTCCCTTTTTACAATTGACTACAATGCCAGTCATGGGCGTAGCCAGGATTTCTGTTGGGGCAGGGAACACAACCTCAGCTAACTATGTATTTTTTTTTATTTTTTTTATTGATTTAGGGGGGCAGCTGCCCCTCCCTGCCCCCCCCCCCGGCTATGCCCATGATGCCTGTCCAAAAACAAGACAACAGAACAGCTGACTGGTGTTCATTGAGACTGGTAGGGTAGCAGGCAGAGAGACCAGCAGTAAGTGACAGGTAAAACCAACTTATTCTAGTTTTGTTCTCAGCTTCTTCCCTGCTCAGTTCCACAAGGACCACCCTGGAATTAAATAGGAAGCTGACAGGCTTTGCCACTCCCCCTGGACCGGCTGTAAGTAAGAAGGCAGGCAGGTGGGGGTTGACTGAAGACAGGATGATGTTGGTGGGGCTTTGCCTATTTGCCTCAATGGACGAGACCCCACTGCAGAAACACACACACACATACACACGCCCCTGAATGCACTCAGAGCAAAACCCATTTGGCTCAAACAGGTGTACCCCCTCCCCCTGCAGCCACACACAGTCTCTTAAGTGGATTCCTTGCCCTTCCAATGCAGTTTTCATAAAACAAGGCAAAGCCCTATCTTAAATAATGGAGGTTGATGCAAAGGTCTTTCAAGGTCTTCAGAATCTGGAAATTGGTTTAAAGCATGCACTCAGTGGCACAAAAAAAGGGGGGGACATAAATACATATGCACAGTTTTGAAGAGAGTATAATGTATCTTTGGAGAGCATTCTTGTTGTCATATGAGATGCTACAATTCTGCTGGAGGGCTTGTAACACTGTGGAAACTTGCCTGGTGGTTGTGGGGAGAGCACTGAAGCAAAACCAAGACTACCCGTTTCTTGACTGGGCATTTGCTGAAAATTTAGGCCCCTTTGTGGGGGAAAACAGATTTTCATCCTGAACATTGCATTGTCCTGCAGGGAACAAGCTGGGGAAGCAGACCACAGCAGGATTGAATTCTCCACTCGTAAGCAGGAGGATTCAATGTTGTGTGTGCAGGATTCTGATTTGCAAAGCAGCACCCAGCAAGACTGAACCCTCCTGCTCACAGCGCAGTTGGTTGATGTAATAATATTTGTTAGTCACTTTTCTTACAGAGTAACCCATAACAACAAACATTAAAACCCATGCTATCAATAGGAGTATAGCATCTAGATCAAGGGAAGTAATAGTGCCACTGTATTCTGCTCTGGTCAGACCTCACCTGGAGTTCTGTGTCCAGTTCTGGGCACCACAGTTCAGAAGGACACTGACAAACTGGAACGTGTCCAGAGGAGGGCAACCAAAATGGTCAAAGGCCTGGAAACGATGCCTTATGAGGAACGGCTAAGGGAGCTGGGCATGTTTAGCCTGGAGAAGAGGAGGTTAAGGGGTGATATGATAGCCATGTTCAAATATATAAAAGGATGTCACATAGTGGAGGGAGAAAGGTTGTTTTCTGCTGCTCCAGAGAAGCGGACACGGAGCAATGGTTCCAAACTACAAGAAAGAAGATTCCACCTAAACATTAGGAAGAACTTCCTGACAGTAATAGCTGTTCGACAGTGGAATTTGCTGCCAAGGAGTGTGGTGGAGTCTCCTTCTTTGGAGGTCTTTAAGCAGAGGCTTGACAACCATATGTCAGGAGTGCTCTGATGGTGTTTCCTGCTTGGCAGGGGGTTGGACTCGATGGCCCTTGTGGTCTCTTCCAACTCTATGATTCTATGATTCTAAGAAGAACAGTAAAAAAAAAACTAAAAGCACGGCTGTATGAGTAAAAGGCAGGACTTCAGGTACCACCCCACTAAAAGAAGCCACAAGGCCACTTTTCAAATTAAGGACCAAAAGCCGGGGTAAAGATAAAAATGTTGGCCTGGTGCTTGAAAATGGATAAAGATGGTGTCACACATGCCCCCTGGCAATCCACAAGCAGGAGCCACCACTAAAAAGACCAGTTCTCGTGTTGCCAGCCTCCAAACATCCCATGGAGGGAGACCATAAAGAAGGAACTCAGATGACGATCACAGGTTCTGGTTTGGTTCATGTGAGGAGAGGCGGTCTTTGAAGTACTGATGTCCTAAGTCGCATATGGCTTTGTAGGTCAAAACCAGTACTGTGATTTCAGCCCCAAAGCTAATTGGGAGCCAGTGCAGCCATGCCAATATATATATTCAGACCGTCCTGTCCCAGTCAACAATCGGGCCACCAAACTGGGCACAGCCAGAAGGCCATCCCTATCCAGATAGGGGCACAGCTTGGCCACCAGCTGAAGCTGACAGAAAGAACTCTGTGTCATTGAGTAGCCACGGATAAGATTTCACTGTTAGGATCACGTGCAGTTTGGCTGAGATCCTTCTGTTTTCAATGTATTATTTCACTCCTTCAGTAGTTTTACAGTTTTTCCCATCAACAAGAATAATCTACTCCTCAAAGCACCTAGATTTAAAATGAAATGGCCACTTTTTTTCTTCCTATAGTAAATTCATATTAAGCTATTCATTGTGTTGAAGAATAGAACAGAAGCAATATTTGCTCTCAAGCAGCACCGCACATCCAGCCCTCTCTCACTGCCTCTCTTTTGCATTCCAGTCCTTCCAACCCAGAGTAGGCACTCCAAGGCCCACTCTTGTTGGTCCTCTCCCCAGAAATAAAAATGACAGCTCCTGTGAAGGAGGAAATGCTGCAGTGAGCTACATGTGAGAACAATGCCCAAACAAGTAGCTGAACCTTGAAGGGAATCGCTATTGAACTCAAATACAATAGCAGAGGCTAATTCAATTAGCAATTGATGCCTGATACTTGAACAAAGTTAAACTGGTTTTTTTGTTTTTGTTTTTTTTTTGTGCAAGCAGGAAATGAAAAGCCGCTGAACAGGTTGAGGAGATAAGAAGTTTTAACCTGTACAGATACATATTTTTTATAATGTGGAACAACGTCTAAGGCCTGTTTAGCTTACTTTATCAAAATTCTCATTTGAGTCCTTGAGTTGTGTAGAAGGATTTCATGACTCCTGAGTCATAGACTCTTTGCCATTCCACCTCCATAATTATACAATACAATATACGCTGTGTTACCTTAAAGCGGAGGCGGGCAACTGAATTCTGCCTAATTCAGGAATGGAGAACTTGATGGGCTTCTTGATGTTGTGTTCATCAAATTGCAATACTCTAAAACAGGGTGGGAAACCTGTGGCCTTCCAGATGCTGTTGGACTACAACTCCCATCATCCCTGACCATTGAATGTATGGGACTTATGGGAGTCAGAGTCCAGCAACAGATTAGCCTTCTTTCACGTGGATGTCAAAGAATGGAAAATGAAGCAAAGAGGGTGGCAGAGGGAGGAATTACAGAGGCGTAGCCAGGATTTTTGTTAGGGGGGGCAGAACCTCAGTTAGCTATGTATTTCTATTGATTTGGGGGGCAGGTGCTCCCCTGTCCCCCTGGCTACTCCCATTAGGGAGTAGAAAGAAAGAAAGTGAGTGCTTGTCTACCCACTTTTGCCTGAGGGCCCATCAGAGAATGTGACCTTTGACAGGAACAAAGTTTGCTCGCACCTGCCTTAAAGGCTAGCTATTTTCATCTTTGAACATTCTTGCAACTGAAGCAATCATTTTACTCCTTTTTAGAATATCGTGAGATGCCCTGAAATGTCTAAATATCACGTGCCATACTCAAAGCAGGCAGATGCATTATTGGAAGCAAGTTTCTTCTCACCCATCTGCCATTTTGTTCTGTAAAAGAAGAGTATCATAAGGTGTCGGAGGAATCACATGGTTCTCTTACTTTAAACCATGCACTGCCAAAGATGCTCACAGAAGGGCTAATATAATTCTGCAAGCTCATTCTCCCACCACACGCTTCCCCATAGCAGGTCATAGCAAGTAAAGCTAACATAGGCCAGATGTGAAACAAAACTGGTACAGCTTGGAGAAGAGGAGGTTAAGGGGTGATATGATAGCCATGTTCAAATATATAAAAGGATGTCACATAGAGGAGGGAGAAAGGTTGTTTTCTGCTGCTCCAGAGAAGTGGACACGGAGCAATGGTTCCAAACTACAAGAAAGAAGATTCCACCTAAACATTAGGAAGAACTTCCTGACAGTAAGAGCTGTTTGACAGTGGAATTTGCTGCCAAGGAGTGTGGTGGAGTCTCCTTCTTTGGAGGTCTTTAAGCAGAGGCTTGACAACCATATGTCAGGAGTGCTCTGATAATGTTTCCTGCTTGGCAGGGGGTTGGACTCGATGGCCCTTGTGGTCTCTTCCAACTCTATGATTCTATGATTCTATGATTCTAAGCTGAAAATTCTCTGAGCTGTACACTAGGTACCTAGGAGCTCCTCCCTTACCAGAGTAGTGGAAGGATTCCTTTTTAATGGGTGAAAAAGCAAAGAGAGAACTTAGACACAGGCAATGCACCATGTGACAATAATGCAGGGCACACATTATACTTTTAAACCCCATTTGAAGCACATTCTTCTTCTCTAACAACAACAACAACAATAACAATAATAATTTTATTTATACCCCAGCCACTCTGGGCAGCTTACAGCATATCTAAAAACATAAAACATCAAGCGTTTAAAACCTCCCGATACAGGGCTGCCTTCAGATGTCTTCTAAAAGTTGTGCATTCCTTGACATCTGAATGGAAGGTGTTCCACAGGGAGGGCACCACTACCAAGGAGAATTCTGGACACTGTAGTTTGTTAAGGATTGCTGAGAACTGAAACTCTGTGAGGGGTAAACTTAGGGTTGCCATATGTCTGGAATTTCCTGAGCAGAAATTGGCAAAATTTCTGGGAAAATCCAGATGTATGTAAACCCATGTCGGCAGTGTCGTTTTTGCTGATTTTCCATAAAAATGGGTCAAGAACGGCTCTTTTGCAAAAAAGCTCAACAACTTTTCTGTCCAGATTTTCAGTGTTTGAAATATGGCAATCCTAGGTAAAATACATTGCCCAGAATTCTTTGCAGGGGAAATGTGCTTTGAATGTGCTATAAAGGTACAGTATGGTGTATATGCACCCTAAGTCAAGAGCTCCAAGGACATTCTTTTTGAGCGAGAACATTTGTTCAGCCCAGTGAGGAGAGGATGGTGAACAGCAATGTCCATCCTTTGCTCTGTGAGTTCTTTCCAGAATTCTGAGCAGATGAGATGCTTATAATCTAGGAAAGAAAGAACCAGCTTCTCCAGGTGGCATTTATTATGGAGATGAGTTCTCATTATCAGCCTGCACTTAACTATACAGATGATATATTTCTGGTGTAGCTAATTCCTCTTAACTGCTTTTAGTAAGGTAGCACATCATGGTGGCATGACCAAATGTTTGTTTTGTATCTTGCTTTTCAACCACCAGGTCTTCCAAATGACTTGTTCTTTCTCTTACACACCATTCCCTAACTATGGGCTATGATTCTGCTGTAGGCCATCCCTTCCCAACATCTTACAACTCTTCCTCTCGCACCATTTTGCAATAAATTGCAACCACACCATTATACTCGCAGTTCCAAATAATATTCCCAAGCAGAAGTCCTCATTCCCAAACCCACTTTCTGAAGGGAAACCTGATGCCTCTTCAGTGCTGTAGATTTCATCATTGTTTCTGAACTAAAAAAAGAGTTATGGAGCTGCATTCTTATTCTACTCGCCCTCCTGCCCTGCCAGAACACTGGACTGCAACCTTAATATCCCAGGAGTCAAATGCTGTATAGTTGTAGTGGGTATACAGAAAACTAATAAGAGGGTCCAATGTGATAAGCAAACAGGATTGAGACTTCCCCTGCTAGAATTACAACAAACAGTTCAGAATCCGATAATTAATATTTACCATTTAATAGTAACTCTTTGTTTTCACAGCTATAGATCAAAATCTGTGCTAGCAAAACTTCAGCACAAGCAGAATTTGCTGCAGAGGAACCTGTGTTACTTCTCTTATTTCTCTCACTCTGCCCCATGAAAAAAATGGAAGTGGAGATAATCTGCAATTTAATTCATTTGGATGGTTTTCATTATCAATTAAATCTTGCTAAAGTGGTCTAACTTTCACCTAACTGCTCTACCAAATGTTGCCTTCATTTTAGAACATACTACTGAGATCAAAACATGAAGGTTGAGTAAACAAAAAATGTCCACATTTCCTTCAGGAAATGTTATTTGATCCTTTCCAGAAATGCCTCTTTTACCACAAATTGGCTTTCTCCTGCACTGCTATAATCTAGTCTTACTACTCTCAAGTTAAAGTTTGTATTTGTTTGCCTATGTGAACTCCTGATGGAAGCCTAAATCCTACCAGTAAAATGCCTTTTAAAGGATTGCAGCCATTCTTGTCTTCACCCCTTGTCATTAATGGGCAAATGACTAATTTATTTCCTATTAGAATTTATATGGTTTGCCGCAATTAAGATAAAAAGCATAATTGCTGTCAAACCCAGGGCAGTATTTAAATCACTTCCTTGTTGACAACATATTTCTCCTTCTTAAAAGAGAATGTCTCTGAAATTTGATTTGTGCAGAACCCTTGTGGACTCATCATTCATATGTACTGCACCTGTCACCTGTGTACTAGCATTCTGCTTAAGGATCAATTTACATAACCTCATTTAATGGGTTCATAAATCATACCCATTAAGCCCAGCTAACAGGAACCAAGGGTTCTAATTTATGCTGCCTTTCATAGGAGAAAATTGGGAGGCTGGAGCCTGTGGATAAAGAACCCAGGTCTTGCCTTTGATTGTTGATTGTGATGGTAAATGTATGGATGATGAGAACAGATTTTCACTTTATTGATTTCCTGCCAAAGCTCAGCATGCTTTATTGTGAAAGGGGGCCTTTTGGCAGCAGTGCTAAAAGTGGCAGTTGTTTAGGAGCCCTTTGCCAAGATGACATCTAAGACAATACAGACTGGTAAATACTAAAATAATATCAAGCTGAAAAGTTAACCTTTTTTTTTTAAGGCGCCCTCCCAAACCATCATAAAATCAATGATGTATTCTCACATTTACAGATCTGTCTTGATGATGCATAGGAATCGAAATTAATATGTGAAGTTAAATAAGAAATTTTGCATTTTTCGCACTGTAAATTGTACTGCCCTCAAATTTATTCAGACATTGGAAATCCATCCAAGAAAACACACAGACACAAAACTCTAAAGCTGTTTGTCCAGCCCTGTTTTGGTCCTGGTATTGTTCAGTGTTGAAGTAAGATAAAAGGAACTTTTTCTGCTCTGTTATTTGCTATCCCTGCCATCATGATATTATGTGTGACCCTGGCCCTCTGCCCAAACACTTTCAGGGATTCAGTCCCATCTGAAATTAATGAGAAGATCAGAACCTATGTGGCTTTTTTCAGAACTGCCTGTGATTCTTTTTTTCCTCCTTCTTTTTTTGCAGTTTTCATCTCAGCCCTGCCAAGCACAGGATACCTCAATCTTTTGTTGAATTTAGCGGCTGAGTCTAAATCCAGGTCACTGTTATTCACCTCCAGTTCTCCACAGCAGAATCCCTAGTCTCAGTTTCACAACAATGTTGGCTGAACACATGACTTAGGAGGGTGGGATAATGCTTGCTAACACCACCCATATCTTCTGCCATAGCTGTCAACGTTCCCCTTTTGTAAAGGGAAATTCCCTTATTCTGAATAGGATTCCTCGCAAGAAAAGGGAAAAGTTGACAGCTATGTCTTCTGCACATTCTTTGGAGGTTGAAGATAGGATTATACACATGAACAGAACTCATATATGTACACCTGTGCATTCAGAACTCACTTCATCTTTTCCACTGAAAATATGGAAGCAGAAAATAGCAGCATAGCGTGGTTTGCTGGCACCCAGGGCAAGCATGGGTCATAGAGGGTGAATGGAGCCCGCCACTCCAGCCCAGCCCCCACCACCAACACTGCCAGACCAACACCACCCCTGAGCCACTTTGCAATGCTGGGATCTGAGCTGCATGATTCACGAAGAATCATTCAGATCAGATCCCAGCATCACATAGTGGCACAGGATTGACAGGGTGGCATGAGTAGCGCTCCCCCCCCCCAAATGCAGGTAGAGCCATCACCTCAGAAACATCCCCATGCTATGCCTCTGGCAGGAAGTGAGCTCACTGGGCACAATCTTGGTCTCCCCTCCAAGTGCTCGATCTATTTTGATGTGAAGGTGAGAATGGGACTCAAGACTCTTATGGAGAAAGGGAGAGTTAGTCAGATAGTAGCTCCTTAGAGGCTAACATTTCAATTATCTTTAAAACATAAAATGTTCATAGGTTGCAGCCTCCTTGCTCTAAACCCTAATGGGATATAAGAAGCTATGCTAGATTGTCATTTTCAGATATGTGGTAAATCAAACTTCTTCATCACCAGGGTTGTGTGTTCCTTAATGCACATGGAAAGAGCCAAACCTAGCTCCTGGTTTTGGACTTGACGAGACCCAACAAACTGAAACTCAACACAGATAAGACTGAGGCACTGTTAGTGGGTGGTTCCCTAGACCTGATGGCTGGGGGGTTGCCTGGGTCCTTTGCTGTCACAGTGATGTGGAGTGCCTTTCATCAGCTTTAGCTGGTGGCCCAGCTGCACCTTTATCTGCACAGGGATAGCACAACTACTGTTGTCTATGCTCTGGTAACCTCACTTGCAGTTAGATTACTGCAATGCGTTATACATAGGGCTGCCTCTGAAAATGGAAACCTCAGCTAGTGCAGAATTCAGCAGCCATGTTGCTTACTGGGACAAGACAGTTTGAACGTATTACACCGATCCTGGCTACTAATTAGTTTCCGAGTCCAATTCAAAGTGCTAGTTTTGAACTATAAAGCCTTAAACAGCTGAGGACCACAATACCTCAAGGACTGCCTCTCCCCATACGAACCTACCCGGACTGTGAGATCATCTTCTGAGGCCCTTCTTCATGTGTCTCCTCCATTATATGATTCATATTCAACATAGGGATTTGAAATGGAGAAAAACAGGTTCAAATACCTGCCCTCTCTACCTTATCTACAGCAAAGGGCTGTTATGAGGCTAAGGGAGTAGGGAGTTATGTAGATCTTATTTTGCCCCTTGGAGAAAGATGATAAACATGTAATAAACCTTAGCCACTACGCTATATCATTATACAGTTATTATAATAACTACTTGAGTTTTAAGTTTAGCAACTTGAGAGTATGTCTTTTCGAAATATAGCTGTACAAAGTGACTATGTGAACACAGCTGATGGTATATTATGCATTCAATGTTCACTGAAGTGTCAGTGTAAGAAACTCAGGTGTAACATTTGACATGATTTGACCCTATAGTAATGTTAACGGTGTTCCTTAAACAACTTAACTGGCATTTCCTGTTAGAAGTAAGTATTTGTTTATTTGATGGATGAATTGTAATGGGAGCCTGAAAGTGTGCAGGTTCAGACATAACTACTTGTTTTCACTCATGATATAAACAAGAAATCAACTCAAGCTCTCAGAGGTGAAAAGCTTTTAACTTCATTTCACTTTTCGATATCTGCTGTGTTGACAACATAATTAGCTGTTGTGTTTCCGTCTTCAAGATTCCATTTGACAAAGTTAAGTGAACCCTGGAGACAATAATGTGATAATGCCATTCTCTTTAATAACCAAGAGCTTGGATTGAAGCCAGTTTAGTCTCTAAATCAATAAAGGAAAGGGATGGTTCATGAAGTTGTGTCTTACATTGGTCAGAATTTTGGAGTGAGACTTGGGTTGAAATCCCAATTTCCAGAAGCTCACTGGGTGACCTTGAGCCAATAACAGACTTCTTAGCTTAACCTGCCACATGGGATTGTTGTGTGGATAAAATAAGGAGACAAGAACCATGTTCGTCTCCTTGAAGGAAAGGTGGGACAGAAATGTAGTAATAAAATCAGTGTTGAGATACAAAGAAGCTGAACCCCACCCCAAAAAAGCTGAACCCCACCCATATTGTGTGTGTTGAGCTGATTTTCAGAATGGTCCAATGGTCATTGAGATCATGATTCACCAGATCCTCATCAATTTGCTTTTGAAGAACCTTCAGGATATGGTGATTTGCGTTGGGCCAAGCTATCATAAGACCAATTAACAAGTAAACTTAATATGTTAACATGTCTTGACTAACACCTTAGAAATGAGCGTGTTAATTAATCTTAAAATAATTGGACTCAAGGGGCTCTGGCTGCCTGGATCTGCAAAAATAGTCTCAGGTGTATGTCGGTCAAATGCTTGGCAAGTGCTATATATGAAGTATGTTCAGCTTGGTGAATCACAAACTGAAGGCACCAGGAGTGAACTGCAGGCAAAGATGGGTCCTGATTTTCCACACAATCTGTGAAAGTGGCTGATGGGTTGGAGGTGAAGTTGGTGAGGAGAACTAATGGATGTATTCTTTTCCCCTCCCTTTGGTCATCTATGTGGTATAATGGAAGCAAGGCAAATGCTATAGCACTTGGAGATCTGTGCATTGGGACATGTAAATGAGTTTTTATTTAAAAATTCAGCAATAAACCTGAAGACCTTTTGCACATAATAGTAAGATTGTTATTATTTAATTAATTCATTTATATACTGCAAACCCAGTTACGAATGTTTGTGTGTCTATTCTCCTTCTGTCCTTGAAGACTGATCAGTTGCAGCTGGAATTATTTTGCTTTCTCTCCCTTCAGCTAACTCCTGGCCCATGACATTCTGCCCAGCACTGCAGGGAGCTAGTAAGAACTACAGTACCTTGCTTTCTTCCCTCTCCTGTTTTTCTTTCCTGCCCAGAGTCCTCCCTGCATCCAGCAACTCCCTTGACACCCAGCTGCTTCCTTCTCTTTTTTGGGATCTTTTTGGTCACTTCTTTTTTAGAAAAAGAATGGTTCTGATCCGTTTAATAAATAAATATGTTAAAATTATTGCTTGTGTATTTAATTAAATATATTAATTGTGTATATTAAATAATATTAACTAAGTTGCAAACACTTTAATTTAGGATATGGTAATTTATTTCAGTGCGTGGCCTGCAAGTTCTGTGTCGAAGAATTCCTGCGGCCCACTTGGCCTAAGAGGTTGGACCACCCTGCGTTGGAGCAATATTATTTGCCCAAGGGGATCAGCACTTGCTTTCGATGGACAGCACTCAAGCCATGATTTAGTCCTTCTTCTGATCATTCATCAACCTCCTTGCCTGCCTTCCCTATGGTCACCCAGTTTTGACCTCATCAAATACAAAGGTTTATTTCAAAAAAATAGTTTAGAAAACTCAGGCATGTGTTTCTGTATCAAAATGTCTCCCCACTGCCTACTTCCGCAAATTCATTTGTCATTAGCCAAAAAGGTATTTAGTACTTCAAAATGGCAATCTAACTGCGTCCCTTCTCTGGTCTCGAATATTCCAGACAATATACATGGAGTCTGTCACTGGCCAATTGCCATCAGATGAGACTGTGTATCCCCTTTTGATTTAACGAAGTGAAATTAATTTAAAATCTGAAAACTGGATTCTTTCCCACTTTCTTTGAAGTGAAGCAATGCAGGCCTTTGAGCCTTTGGGCTTTCCAGCCTCAGCTAGCATTCTTACAACATTGTAATCAAATACTTGAAGGGCTCAAAAGCTACTGAATATGCATATTTATAGCCCAATTACCTGAATGTTCCACTGACTTGCCTTTAGTAAGGAATTAATAATCAATTAATTTTGATCTGACACTGAAAGATATCAGAGGGACATTTGCCTTCTGCAGCTGTCGTCTCCTTCAAGCATGTTGACTTGAAACGTCTCTTTTACTTCCTTCCAGGTCTGGTTTTGATTACCCACCACAATTTCTCCTGTAACATTTTAAAGCATCTGCTGAGAAGTTATACCTACTGATATCAGGGTCCAGAGAGCCACAGCTCCTGGAATGAGGTGCTCTCAGCTCCTGCAAATGGAAGATAGGGGGAGGAAAATTGATGTGCACTTACTCCTTCCTATTGGATCCCCCCTGCACCACAAAAAGCTGTTGGGGGGGGCTTCAGATTACTGCATGAAGGGGTAATAATAATAATAATAATAATAATAATAATAATAATTTATTTATACCCCACCCATCTGGCTGGGTTTCACCAGCCACTCTGGGCAGCTCCCAACAGAATATTAAAAACACGATCAAACATTAACATCTTCCCTAAACAGGGCTGCCATCAGATGTCTTCTAAAAGTCAGATAGTTGTTTATTTCCTTGACATCTGATGGGAGGGCGTTCCACAGGGTGGGCACCACTACTGATTGGTTCTGCCTGGTTCAGTGGGGAGCCCTGCTCTGGGAAGGGTTTGCCCTGAGCCAGGCAACTTTGGACCACTCGGAGGCTCCTCCTCCTGCCTCTCAGAAATGACATCATGGAAAGGGGGAGGGCAATTTGGTCCCATCCATCAGCCAGAGAAGGAGCTTGCTTCCATTCACTCACCCTTCTTGCCATTTGGTAGATCTTCAGACTAAGCGTCCTGGGCAGTGACCAGTGTTCTGCATTGTCCCTTGCACAATGTTTGCCCGAAAGAAATCAGCAGCGGTAAATGTATCCTGTGCTCCTGAAAAGAAGCTGAGCTTCACGTGCCATGTTATCAATGCAACATTTACAGAACGGCCTCTTTTTATTTATGCCGTGATAAATGATTCTTTACGTCTAGGAAGTGCCAAATGTTACAAAATGAGTTTATCAACTTCCAAAATTTGCGAGCGGGAAAGAGAAGTCGATGATTCAAACCAGTAATGACTGTTTTCTCCCACCATCATGTATGTGTGCTCACACACCCATTTTGAGTAATTGACCATTAATTATAATATCAATAGACTGTAGATAAGCAAAGCAGACACATGTTAGGACAACATTTCATTTGTAACTGTTTTGTATATATCATAAATCTCTAATATTGGGCTATTGTCACACATGATGAATTATTGTAAGCATGTCAGCACATAGTGGAAGTCAAGTACATTCAAACGCTACTCAGTCAGAATTGAATTTGGCATGATAGTCTCATAAAAGAGGACTCAATTGAGAGTTTCCACTTGCCTGCTCTAAACTTGTCACTTGTAGGTGCTAAAGAGCTTGTTGTGTTGGTTTAATTAGTCAACAAATCGGTCCTTACTTGATTGCATGGTCGTATCACATATGTTAACACTTCAGCGTTTGATGGAGATATTAACAAGTTACAAGAGACTCTTGGTCTATGGACTTTAAAGAAGAGAAGCTCTTCTATATTATTTCATTTGGTCCTGCCAATATTTATTAGATCATGCAGCCAGCAGGCTGGCAGGGTGAGAAAGACAACACAAACATTTTTTCGGGGTTATGCTCATCTGTATCCAAAAGAAGGGTCACCAGACAATCGATTGTAGAAGAGTATAAGTAAGATAAGTGTTCTCTGCCGCAGCTTACAAATTCATTATTTGATACAGTTTGCCGCAGACCTCCTTTCAGCTTTTGTCACTTAAAGATAATTTATGACAAGAACAGAGAGAGAGGTTCTTGAAAATGCTATAGCAACTAGAGCTGAATGATGCTACTTCGGCATTAGATGCATAGTCACCAGAGGCCAAGAGAAAGGAAGTTTGCATTTGTATGAAAAACCATGCGAGTTAAGCATTCATCAAGGTTGGATAAAATATTCCTATTAATTGTCACTGGAAGATTAAACAGGGGGGGCAGGGGAGGAAAAAAGTTCCATAATTAAAATGGCTTATTCCCAGCAGTGGAGTGAGAGGGGGGGAAAGAGAGTGGGGGGGAAAGTTGATTCTCTGTAGGTTTGCAAAAGGGCTCATTTATTCAGGTTTTGTAGAGCAGCAGACAAAAGAGACACACATACTTTACATCATCCTTTCACTTGGCCACCATTGGGGAATAGCTTTTTTATCTGTGCTGAAATAACCAAGTCTAGAAGCCATGGGCTGTAATAAAAGAAAAGGTACCACATGAAGGAAATCTCATTTCTGCTTTTCAGCAACTCCTGTGTCAAGGTGCAGCGCAGCTCCCTTAGAGAAGTGTGGGGCACTTGGGGGGAGGCGGAGGGCGGAAGGAGAGCAAAGCTTATGGGGAGGGTATGATCCTGTCAGAGGCAGTGCCTGCCTTCATGTTCAATCAGTCACACTGATGAGCCTTCTTGCCCCCATCGCCTCCATGTGATTTGAGAAAAGGAGAGTTCAGAAAGGGTGCCTGCTTTGTTATAAAAGGTTCCCAGTGTGTGGCTTCAGGATCCAAGACACCCCATCTTAATTTATCTCGCTAATACCAGTGTAGTATTATTACCACAAACCAGATTGCTGCATGCAGCAGCAGGCTGTATGCACAGAAGCTCAGGGGATTATTTTTGCACACTAGTTTGCAAAACAGATCATCGGTGTTTCATTGCTTAGAGCTTGAAGACAATGGCAGCTTAGGAGGAGGACCAGAGTTTGACAGAGGTGAAAAATAGATGTAGTGGCATGAAGCATTTCATGAGGCTTTTAAAACCATTGTTGTTATAAAATGTGCATAACAAAGAAAATACATAATGGGATCTTTTAATGTATCTGGAGGAGAGACATAGACTACTTGTTTAGTAGTTATTTTCTAACTGTGGAAGTTGTTGCAATAAAACAGTGTGGAGTGCCCACGTTCAGGATTCTAGCCTGCCAGCCCTCTTTCAGGGTACAGTACTCTATTCCATTCATCCTCTACCACCATAACAAAATTCAGCATTTTGTGGCCACTGAGTGGATTCTGTCCTTATTTTGGGGGGGGGTCCCCGCTTAGGGGTTTTTCTTAACTTATTTGTACTTCTGAAACCTTTTGGGTTATTTCAAGCCTGCTCTTCCTCGTGTGCATGGATGTCTACATAAGGAGCAGAACTCAAAAGATTTCATTTGCCATAGCAGAGTTTGCCAGCCTTTAGGGGCTTGTGAGCACATTGGCAAACCAAAGAAACTGTTGTGGGCACCATGCACACACTGCAACCAAGCAGCCTATTTTATTGGCTACCTCAGTATGTGTTATCCAATATAATTTTGGGGTGGGCGGGCCTAGGGGCACCATGTTGGCAACCCCTGTGGCAAAGGATAGCATGAAGCAGAAGAAAAACGGGATTATTAGGACTATGATGGCAAGAAAACCATTGGGATTGCTTTGGTCCAAAGACTGCACAATCCAAGGCCCTCCTTCCTGATTGTGGAAGAATCCAAATGTATATTTTTTATGGCTCATTTCCACCTCATTTAAGTCCTACACAGCTCATCTAAAGGGTGTACAGCAGGGGTAGGCAACCTAAGGCCCAGGGGCTGGATGCGGGCCAAACACCTTCTCAATTTGGCCCACGGACGGTCTGGGAATCAGCTTGTTTTTACATGAGTAGAATGTGTACTTTTATTTAAAATGCATCTCTGGGCTATTTGTGGGGCATAGGAATTCGTTCATTTCCCCCCAAAAAATATAGTCCGGCCCACCACATGGTCTGAGGGAAGGTGGACCTGCGCACGGCTGAAAAAGGTTGCTGACCCCTGGTGTACAGCATTAGGAGTTTGTTGTTAGTTTTGCATTGTTGCAGCACTATCAATTCAAAGATGGAGTTGGCAGTAGTTTTTCCATCCTGTTGCAGCCTGCAGGTCAGGCTGTAGAGCCGACTTGCCTTTGGGTAACTTTCTAGAAGAATGAAACTGTTGTCTGCCGCTGCCTCTGAATTTCTCGAGGACAAGTAGAGATGGAGGAGGAATGGGAAGACCAAAACAGGAAGGAGTCAAAGGAAATAAAGGAGGAACTGCAAGCAGTAGCATAGTGTGGGTTGCCAGTGCCCAGGGCAAGGCAGAGGGGATGAGGGAGCGAGGGAAATGGATGGAGTGCACGTGCACATTCATCTGCCTAACAGCACCCACATCACCCAAGAGATCAAAGCTGCAGAGATAAGAAAAGAGTCGTTCTGTTGTCTGGAGAGGTCACTTCCTGGTTCACAAAGAGAAGCCGTTTTCAGCGGACCCCAATGACTGAATTGCACAGCTGTATTGAGGCAGCACTGCTGGGTGTTGACATTTTACAACCCTAAGAATTTTGCCCCCAAAGCAACCCTCCTGTGCCCCCCTCCATGCTACACCACTGACTGCAAGATAGAGGTGCACAAAATCTCTGTGAATGGGAGAACAGGAAAGGGGGGCCACTTATAAATGGGGTATAGAAGAAGAAAAGGGAGCAGTAGAAGAGAGAAAAGGGAGGACGATTAGAGAGGAAGGTTCAGAAAGATAAAAGAAAGCATGCTGTGGGGTGCAGAGAAAACAGTGCCCCCATAGGTTGGGTTGGAAAGAAAAAACTTCAACTGGTATTATGAGGCCGGCAGTGGTTATCCAAACATTCTAGCACATCCACAGCTCTTAAGTGGCCTTAAAGTAAGCTCAAATGGAAGAATGATCAACTCATGAAAAAAAATAATACTCGGTTCAAGGGCAAGATGAATAAACCTGATTTTGTGTGGGAGTTTATTATTATATTTGCAGGAGTTTATGTAAGTATGAGATGAACCAGATTTTGAGGGGAATGTAGAAACTGAGTAAGCATTCCATTTCTTAAAAATAAGACCTGCTACTACAGAAAGTGAGATGGTTTGGCTCTGGTTTATTTTTAAATACGTCATATTGGCTCTCCTCACACACCTACAATTCTCAGAGTGCTTTAACAGTCAATCCACTAGACTTCCTCTGAAGTAAAAAAATGTGTTTTCCTAAGAGTACATCTATCTGCAGTTTTTCTATCATGGTGGGACTTTGAGATAGAACCCCAGAGCCCCACATAACAGAATGAGCGGAAGGGTCTTCAAACACAGCAAGGCTAACTTAATACATCTCTGCGTTGTTGCTTTTTAAAATAGTAGTAGTAGTAATAATAATAATAATTTCAGTACTTTATTATTCTGCATAACTGATCTTCTTTCTGTCCCTATAAATTCTGGAGTTGTTTTGGATCTTGCTAAAAACTCATTTATTTTCTCAGGCCTATATTGACTATTAGTATGAACTAGTTGTGTCTATTAATTTTATGTCTGCCCTGGCATATTGCAGGCTGTTGTATTTCATATTGTAATTTTCAATTAATTTACTGTTTCTTAAGTATACACCATCTTGTGGTTTAAAAGTAAATGTGGTATATAAATATTTTAGATAAATAAATAATATGTCCGTAATTAATGCAATTAGATAAAATAACTTTTTGAAAACCAACATTTTCAGTTTATGTGTCATAACAGTTATGAAAGAAATATTAAATATGCATATTTTGAAGTGCACAAAATGTGCATGTTTAATATTAAGACAATATATATTATTGTAATCTAAACAATGGTCCCCATAAAATCATTCAGTCTAGTGTCTAAATAATTGCCTAACCATATCTCCTCCAACAGAATAAAACTGGTTGAATAGTCATTTTTTTAATGCCCACTGAACTCTGGGAACTACGGTTTTATAGGTTGGGGGTCTCTAACTGAATTCCCAGCAGCATGAAATTACAGTCCCAAAGATTATTTGAGGAAGCCATGAATCCTAAAATGAATAAATTCCAAGATTCCATAAAAAAATATGATTTTTAAAAAGTGTGCAATAAGGGTTTTCTGTTGTTACTTCGACTACAACCTACACTGACATCAAAATTCAGCATCTTTAATAGACCTGAAGAGCATTGTGATTGTTGTGCAATATCCAATATTACTACCATGTGTTCTAAATCTCTTGTGCTGGATATGCCATTCTGCCATAAGGATTAATAGGGTCATTAGCTTTCTGTTTACAAGTCCCTTTAGAATAAATTGTCATGACTGGTGTCATCCTTTCCCCCTCCCCATTTCCTGTTTTGTTTTTGTTTTTTGGCGTTTTGGTTTTTAAAATGTTTTCCGCTATTAATTTTATTTGCGAGGTGGCTTTCCTTACTTGACAGTACTAGCTGCATGTGTACACCCCATTAAGTTTGAATCATAGCCAGTATCTAAGGAGATGAAAGAACACACTGTACAAATGGAATTAGAGGAGACAGCAGAATGTTGGAATAAGCAACTGGAATAAATTCAGTAGGCATTTTGCACCCTCTTTGACTAAAAGATTTCAGCAAAGAAAAAAAGAAATCCTGGACTAAACCTTAGAGATTTTCTGGTTTACGTTATGAAAAATTGTGCTATACTGCAAGCAGCGTGGGCAGTTCCCTCGCACAAGGTGTCAAGCTGAGGGGGTGCAAAATTGAGAAAACCCATAACGGAGAAGATCTATTTGGGAGTGCCAAATTTTGGCATTACTCAGTGTGCCATAGGGCCAAAGATTACCCAAGTCTGCCCCTCCTGCAAGGGTGGCTAAACTGTGGGCCTCCAGATGTTGATGAACAACACCTCTCATCATCCCTGACCATTGGCCATGCTGTCCATGGCTGGTGGTAATGGTAGCTGAGCAACATCTGAAGGTCACAGGTTAACCATCGTCCTTTATTTAAACCAATCGCTAGCACCAGATTATCAACTGGTGTTTCATCAGTGGGAGCTTAAAACAGATCTTCTCGTATTCGCTGATAATCCCGTTCTAGTTTTGGGGTTTTTTTAATAAGCCATCCCTCAGAGCTTGGGAAAGATTACATCTTTCACTGAAAGAGAAGAGTTTGGAACCAGTTTGCAGTTTGATTTTTCAGAGTGGAGAAGACACAGAAAAGAAAGCCAGGAATTCCTCCCTAATGCAGCCTTACCTGCTGTAAGGTAAGCCTTACTATGCTCAGCTTCCATATTTGTAAATAAAATAAATATTTACAGAGGGGCCATAAATGCCTAATACTTTTATAATCCAAAAAATGCTGGATGCTCTAGTGCTGCCCCTGAACTTAATGAATGCTTTGGGAAATAGAGAGCACTTAAGAATATTTTTGCTCTGTTATAGAAATGTTTACCTTTTTTATATATATTCCGATCACTCCTTCCCCACAGATTTAAATTGGAGGCATACTTTGCAGTCCTCTCTCTCTCTCTCTCTCTCTCTCTCTCTCTCTCTCACACACACACACACACACACACACACCTTAATCAACTCCCAGTGTGCATAAGACTGCCACCTTAGGTTGTCACTGTGAGCATTTTTTTTAAAAAGGGATGTTTAAATAATAATGATCATTCATGATAGGCACATTACAATTGCATTCATCCACTGGGTCAAGAGGCATCCCCAATACAGATGATTAAAAGCGTGGTCAATGGAGTCCGTATTTCAGGAAGATTCTGCCGGTGAGGTATCCCAAGGGGAACCACTGTGAATTCAGATAACCAAGTGCTTTTGGTTAACCGAAGCTGGTATAATAAGGTTCCTACAGTGCTTCTTCTTGTGTGATCATGCTTTTGTATTCAGAAGAGCACTTTGCCTTCCTGTGTCCTACTGTGGGAGCATTACAATACAGAGAGTGGCTGGAGGGAGCTGACTTGGCAGGGAGCCTCTCCACTGGGAGTGGGTCAGCTAATTTTGTTGTAGCTCTGAATAGGATATTACCAGCTCCTCTGGGGAATTAAAAGGTATATTAATGTCTGATCCTCCAGTTAAAATTGTGTCTAAGTATGTAACACTTTAAAAAATCTGCCGGGGCCCTTGATTCAAGTACCACATCTTCCATTAAGAAGGTGAGATTTATCTCTTTACAGTGTCACAGATCCTCATTTTAAGCTGCGTAGGATCACTAGATATCAGGCGACAAGTGCATCACTGATCTAGGAATGAACACTGCCCTTCTTGAACCACACACCATTGGGATTTGAGTAGTAATAAATATAAGAGAAAAGGAAAAAAAATGTTTCTCCCTGACTCTTTTGTGACTTTTACGAAGTTGTAATATAATAGGTAATCTCAACATTTCGTGCTGAAAGTACAATACTCTGGGCATTTCAAAAGTGCCAACCTTGAGAATCTGAAGAACAGTTTCTTCCTCTCATTCATTTTTTTTTTTTAAGGAAAGAAATGGAGTTACCTTATGCTGTTATTCATTCAGATAATCCAGAGGTGGCCAACATGGTGCCGTCCTGATGTTTTTGACTACAACTATCTCAGCCACTCTCTGTATTGTGGGTTAAACACGGGTGGTGCTGTGGGTTAAACCACAGAGCCTAGGACTTGCTGATCAGAAGGTTGGCGGTTCGAATCCCCGTGACAGGGTGAGCTCCCGTTGCTCGGTCCCTGCTCCTGCCAACCTAGCAGTTCGAAAGCACGTCAAAGTGCAAGTAGATAAATAGGTATCGCTCCGGCAGGGAGGTAAATGGCGTTTCCGTGCATTGCTCTGGTTCCCCAGAAGCGGCTTTGTCATGCTGGCTACATGACCCGGAAGCTGTACCCCGGCTCCCTCGGCCAATAAAACAAGATGAGCGCCGCAACCCCAGAGTCAGCCACGACTGGACCTAATGGTCAGGGGTCCCTTTACCTTATCTCCAGCCAACATGACCAATGGTCAAGGATGTTTAAAGTTGGAGTCAGCAACATCTGGACCTTCGCTACCCCTGATGTAATCAATATATTGCCCATCCTCTTACCTCTTGGCAAGATGTGGTGAGACAGCAATAAGCAAAGCCAATTAACACCAAATGCTCACTACAAGTAAAGCAGCTGAACTGGTGTTTTTTTTAATGACCAAACTTCAGTCCTCTATCCCTAAAAACCAGACCAGATAAGAAGACCTCTATCATTTCCAAAAGCTGCTCAAGCTTCAGCTTTGCTAATTGCAGACCGAAGAGAAGGCGACCCATCAAATTGCATCTGAACTGGGCTAGGCTGCCCAGCTTAGTCCAGAAAGTAGAAACTAGCCAGGGATGGTGTGTCCAGGGCAAAACAAAAAGAGTTGCCCTACTCTGCTACTGCCTCCAAAGCATCCCTTAACTAGGTTGCATGGCAGTGTGAAGCAGCAACTACAATGGTGGGTTCCGTAGCAATCTCATGAGATCTCACTGAAATATTGTGAGATCTCAGACACTTAGAGATTTCAGTGGTGCGGCGGGCAGACACCCATGGAGAAGAAGAAGAAGTGTTTGGATTTGATATCCCACTTTATCACTACCCGAAGGAGTCTCAAAGCAGCTAACAATCTCCTTTCCCTTTCTCCCCCACAACAAATACTCTGTGCGGTGAGTGAAACTGAGAGACTTCAGAGAAGTGTGACTAGCCCAAGGTTACCCAGCAGCTGCATGTGAAGGAGCGGAGACACAAACCCGGTTCACCAGATTACGAGTCCACCGCTCTTAACCACTACACCACACTACCTTCAGGGCTTCTGCCACCTGAGGCAGTTGTTTTAACCCACCTCACGGGCAGGCCATGAAACTAGCCAATGTGGATTTGCAGGGGAGAATGATCAAACACCCCTCTCCACCACTGCATCAGAGTTAGGAGGCTGAGAGCCTTCTGCTTCTCAAGGTGTGGTCGCACCCTTTGAAAGAAATGTCAATGCAATTTTCGATGTCTCTCGTTCAACTTTCTCCCACTGCGACTGGTGCCAGGTGTTCAGAGAGCACAAGATGCTCAAGAAGTAAGGCACATTAACTGAGAGATCCAATCTCCGTTCTTCGCATGATTGACAGTAGGCCGTGTGAGAGGTGTGCTACCAGCTTGTACATGGGATCAACAGTACAACTCTCAGATGAGCCAAGTGGAGAGCAGTGGTCGCAGAGCTGTCGCTGGAGCTTCTTGAACCCAGTTATAGCACAAAGGATCTTTGGATATTTCACACTCAGTCGGAAATAGATGCCAATTTTGTTAAGATGACAGAGAGAAAGCAACCGGACATCCTGATCCTCCCCTGGCACAGAAATGTTTCAGCCATTCATTAAAAGTGGTCTTCTATAAAGGAATTCTCTCCCTCTTTTTTGGATTGGCCAGAGACTCACAGACAGACAGAAATAAGCTGCCATTCTTCCATTTGATAGCCAGACGCTGCCAGTTGTTGCTAAGGCAGTCATGCTGTTAAATTAGGTCTAATGAACGAGTAATTGCTTTAGGTATAGTGAACCATTTGAAAGAAAACAAGGATTCTAATTGATTTGCAATTTGTTTGGCACATTGCTTTGTCTGGGGCTATTGATTAGTCTTCTGGATTTCACTCTGCATGTGTTTCCCTTTATTAAGGGAATAACAGGTTACTGATTACTTTCCTTCTGGGTTTAATGTAGCGGTTAATGTCTACTTTGTTCTTGTGTCATGTCCCAGGCAAGGAAGGAATAATATGCAAGTGGGTGGCCCTTTGCTAAGAAACTCCCCTGCTGCTTAGAGCTGTGTACTTTAAGATGGGCTGAAAAGCAGATCAAGAGAAAGGGTTAGAATAGCAGGACGCACAAGTTACAGCCTGAGTCAGGCGAGATGCGGGCTGGCAACTTAGCTTCCCTGCACAGTCAAAGCATATCCTTCAGCATGGAACAGTTGGTGGTAGATTTTGCACTTGTGGTATTTGACTGTGTACATGTACGCATGAATGGGTGTGCCTACTGTCAAGCCAGTACCCAGTGGACTAATTGATTGATTAATGAAATTTAAACAAATTTGTCTGTTGCTGAAGCCTCAGTACAGATGTCTGAGAGCACACCTTTATTGAGACAAATTCACAGTTAGTAATCAAAGCCCCTCTCATGGCTCAGAGGAGAGGCCTTTTAACATTCTTGTAATTCTGCATTATTGACGGAGAGGCATTCATGGGGATGCTTTGTCTCTGAATTTCCTGCGTCAATTGGCGAGTTGGACTAGATCGCCCTCTCTCAGCTCTGTGATGTTTTAAAATCCCTATCACGGTAACAACAAAGGAAAAACAGCTTCCGGTATAAACAGTGACAGCCCATTTCAGTTATCGATAATTTCTCTTGCCATCAAATGATACAAACAGAGATGAGTAGGTAGGCAGGTAGATAGAGAGATAGATTAAATAGAAAATACACCATCCTGTACATTTTGTAAATCTACTTGTGATCTTCTCTGATGAAAAGTGGTATACAAATAATTGAAATAAATTAGTAATGGTCCAAATTCCCACTCAGCCATGAAGTTGGGTGACCTGAGGCCAGTCACAGTCTCTCAGCCTAACCCATCTCATGCAAATGATGTTAGGATAAAATGAGGCAGGGAAAGGCATGTACACCACCTTGAGCTCCTTGGAGGAAAACTGGGATATACATAAACCCATTAAATAAATATATATTTCCTTGCAGAATGCCCAATACAATAATATGTCTTCTGTACCAGAGCAGCAGTCAAATTATCCTAATAGAAACCACTGCTAGGTGTAACTGCCTTGTGACTTGCATTGTATAAGGTTTTGCTAAGCCTAGTTATAGTTAGACAAAGGTATCCAGCACACACACACACACAACCCTCTGCTGTTCTCAAATTCAGTGTGTTTATTCCAAATTGGAAAAAGCATCTTTTCAGGGAACGCAAATGCTTTATGCTCATAATGCAATCTTTGCAGAGGGATTCCTACCCCTCAATTATAATAGGATCACAGGATTTTGAATGTGATTAGTCCATAAACACAGTCTTCTTTGCCTTATTAGGAGTATATTTATTCCCGAATGTTTTGAACTATGTTGAAGAAAAGGATTATGTAAGGAAGTTCAGGTTGAGCCAAGAAAATATTTTAAATGAAGGGCTTTCGTTCCTATCCATCACAGCAGTAACAAGTTAAGTGCTTTCAACTTATTCCACTTTGCTATTGTCTGAACCCCTTGCTAAGTGTTCAGGATCATGTGCTGTATCTATTACTCTTCACTACCAAAGTCATTAGTTGCCGCAATATACTTTCTTTTGCAAGCTCGCAAATTGAGATTATAACATTCTGCACAATGTATTGTATAGCAGTAATCAAATCACTATTATATATAAAATGAAGTCTTAATAATATCTTGGGTACATAATTTATCTGTTCTGCAAATAGAATTCAGAGGGGAAATGTAGGCTTCTCTATTCATTTAAAAGTAAAAAAAAAAAAAAAACTTTCTTTCAGTTGTGTCAGATTGTGGTCCATTGTGTTGCCTGATGGAGATGAAAGGGATGTGGGTTCTACAGTCTTCTACTGCAGAGGTACCTGTGCTGAGCTCCATTCACATCAGAATTCGGGTGAGCTTAATATGCATCTCTGCATTAGTCAAGTTACCAAATTAAGTTTTCTTCTTCTTCTTCTTCTTCTTCTTCTTCTTCTTCTTCTTCTTCCTCTTCCTCTTCCTCTTCCTCTTCCTCTTCCTCTTCCTCTTCCTCTTCCTCTCCCTCTCCCTCTCCCTCTCCCTCTCCCTCTTCCCTCTTCCCTCTTCCCTCTTCCCTCTTCCTCTTCTTCTTGCAGATTCCTTTTAATATACAGTGGTACCTCGGGTTACAAATGCTTCGGGTTACAAACACTTTGGGTTACAAACTCTGCTTACCCAGAAGTAGTACCTTGGGTTGCGAACTTTGCCCCAGGATGAGAATGGAATTTGCACACCGGTGGTGCGCCAGCAGCGGGAGGCCCCATTAGCGAAAGCACGTCTCAGGTTAAGAACGGTTTCGGGTTAAGAACAGACCTCCGGAACGAATTAAGTTTGTAACCCGAGATACCACTGTACAGAATACTGTCAAAACAAGGAGTTGTACACATTATGTGGCCAAGGCGCCGGCTTGCCCCTGCTACTGAGGGGGCCGATGTCACATGACATGCTGACATCACACAACATGCTGACATCACACCCGACGTTACTGCTCAATATTTAGGGGGCCTAGTCTCCTCCTTAAGAACTTTGAGGGGGAGGTCGAAGTGTCTCAGCCCCCCCAGCTAGCGTGCCTGTTATTTAGTAAAAGCATTGGACAGTTTTGAACTGGAAAAAGTAGGTCCTGCAACAAAATGTCGCAGTCTGCGGTGCTCCTATTCAGTGTTTCAGTCAGTGAACCATGTGCTCCTCAATGATACACCATTTCATCCCTACTTATATCCACATTTTCACATCCTGTTCTACCAGAAAGTCAGCACCCCATCCCCACTGAGCATGCTGTCAGAGAAAGATGTCTTGCACTGGGCCAGACCATTTGTCTATATCAGGCACATCCAACTCCCAAGAGACTGCTATTTACTCCCAGTATAAAAACACTGGCCATGATCTACTCATCCAAGGGGGAGAGGGGGGCAAAGTTGTTGACCTTTTTGGGGGGGGGCCAAAGTTGCTAAGCTTTTTTTAGGGGGGAGGGGGATCACTCGCCTATCATAAACCAGAAATCGTTGACATGAATAGAAACCGATTTGACAAAACAATGATACACAGAGATGAGTAGGTAGGCAGGTAGATAGAGAAAGAGAGCCGAGGGGCGGAGCTAGGGATCCCGAAATCGACCAATGACATCCGGGGATCGACCTGCTAATCCCAATTGACCGGTTGGGCGTCCCTGGTCTATATACCGGTAGTTCAGTGTTGTCTACACTGACCAGCAGTGCTTCTCTAGGACTTGGGGCCATAGGCGCCGACTCCATGGGGCTTGAGGGGGCCCGAGCCCCCTCAAAAATTCGTTTGGGGGGGCTCCGCCCCCCCAATAATCTCCGGCGCCCCTCCAGCAGAGCGCCATCGCCGCCCCTCCCCCAGCCCAAAATGCACAGGGAGGGGCGGGCTGCATGCCTCCTGCCCTCCCTCCCGAGCAAAAGCTCCACCCAATTTCCTTTGGAGCTGATTAATAGGCGCAGCACGCTCTCCCCTATTCGCTCACGAGGAGGCGGCGCCACTTTATTTGCATATTCATGAGCTTATTTATTATTCATGAGCTTTCCCGGGCCCCCCCAATATTTTTTATAAGTCCGCGTCCCTGCTTGGGGCAGGAGTTTCGCCCAGCCTTAGGAACCAGAGTTTAAACCTGGGACTTTGTGTAGGCCAAGCAGATGTTCTACCACAGAGCTAAGGCCCTTCCCATTCTGACTGGACTGGGCTGCAGCCTCCCTTCCTTTGTGTTTTTCTTCAACATTTTTTAAAACGTACATCTGCAGACCATCCTTTCCTAGAGCCCGCTTATATGTATGGATGCAGAGCCTGGTCATTATGGATGGTTGGTGCCATTTTGGGTATGCAAACAACCACACTGACTTCCGGACAGTACTGTTAGGATTGTGCATATTAATTGATAAAATGTCTGGTACTAGACTGTGTACAAGCCAAAATATATACAGTACACAGCTTTCCTCTCAGATGCAGGCTGAATTATGTTGCCGCAGATATGTCTTCAAAATCTTTTGGAAGTGCTAAGCTAACCCCATCGTACCAACATCCTAAAATTAATTTTTGAATAAGCAATTTCCATAGGGGTGGCTTGGTAGCCTGTTGCATCAAAAACAATTAAGATCCTTGTAGTGCTTTAAAGAGTAACACACTTATGAAGAACTAGTTAACTTGTTGCACTAAAGGTGTTAATTTTCTCAGTCATGCCAAGATGATGGTCTTAGCTGCAATTAATACTAATATTAGTACTGTGGCCCTGATCACTGTGCTTAGTTTGCATTGTCACCCCCTGTATTTCTTTGCAATAAAGCCCTACTCTTTTACACACACACCCTCTAATCTACCAACTGGTAACTTCATGCATTTGATGAAATGGGCTCTATTAAAGTTCATACCCTAATACTTTTAAAAATCTTTAAGGCCAAATTCACACCATACATTTAAAACATTGTGATACCACTGTAAACAGTCACGACTTTCCCCAAAGAATTCTGGGAGCTGTAGTTTGTTAAGGGAGCTGTAGTCTGTTAGGTCTTCCCTTCACTGAACTACATTTCCCATAATTCCCCGTGAAGAGGGATTGATGATCAAACCACTCTGGGAATTGTAGTTCTGGAAGGAGAATAGGGCTTGCCTAATACAGTGGTACCTCTGGTTAAGTACTTAATTCATTCTGTAGGTCCATTCTTAACCTGAAACTGTTCTTAACCTGAGGTACCACTTTAGCTAATGGGGACTCCTACTGCCGCTGTGCCGGCAGAGCACAATTTCTGTTCTCATCCTGAAGCAAAGTTCTTAACCTGAGGTACCATTTCTGGGTTAGCGGAGTCTGTAACCTGAAGCGTATGTAACCTGAAGTGTATGTAACCCGAGGTACCACTGTAACTCTCAGCACCCTTAACAAACTACAGCTTTCATTATTCTTTGAGTGTTTAAAGTGGTAGTGCTTTATGGTGTGACGGTGTAAAGGTGGCTATCTGTTTGAGTAAAGTTATGATTTGGGGGGATGTTTCTCAAATGGGAAACATGTTCCTTTTAGGAGCAATATTTATTAGGCAGACAAATGTTTTGAATTGTTTTTCCAACTGTCAAAATTTTATTTTTTAAATCCACGTTGTGGCTTCCATAGTTTTAAATACAAAGTGCAAAACACTGGTGCCTTGAGACTTTTCCAAGACTACAACAGTAAATACTGAAACTTGAAGAACGTGTTGAATTTCTAGACCTTCGTGAGTTTCACCTACAAAGTTGCAAAGGAGTCTAGAAGTCCAGAATTGAATGGGAAGTATTTTACAGGTGCCAATGTTCTGTGTTGCCACATACACCATTCGTTTTGCTCCCTTGTTTTGTCACTCTCCAATTACATACATTTACTATGGTAGATGTACCCACAAACACCTACTAAATATCTATAAAAAACATACCCTATTATTTCTTTATTTAATTGGACTGTGCTGCTGATTACTAAATAGGATAGTTAAAGGATATATGGGGGCAACTCTTTTCTTGGGTCCTGCATTCTTTCTGACCCATGGCATTTATAGTCTGTGAGCTTGCCCTACTGGCCCCAGCTGCAAAGGCATTCTTTTGATTGGTCATTCACAGTTTCCCTTCTATTGGCTATTGTTCCATATATAAAGCCTCAAGAGGCTGCAGTTATCTGCTGAATGCACCAGTTACCTGGCTTATCTAGTCCTGCTGTGAATAAAGCCCAAATGCTGACTGCTTTGCATTGGTGAATTTTGTCTGAGTATATTCACGTGCCTCAGCAAATACCTAGGTTTGAATGTGTTGAAAAGTTTCCTTAAGCTTTTTGCAGTTGCCAGCAAATCCATTCTCCCCTTCCCTGCGGTCTTATTTCTTCAGTGTGAAATGAACGGATTGAGCAGCCAGAAAACATGGAGGCAACTTTCGCATGTGCACAGAATTCCATGCTCTGCCGCCTCCTTTTGTAAGAGTTTGCACACTTGTTTGCTTAATTTTTTTTATGTGTATACCACTCATTCAACATGGATCTGCAGGCAAATACATGCAGGTGCACTTACACATCCAGAGTGGGGATTCTAATATTGCACAGCATTTCACTGCCTAAAGAAAAGAGTTGTGGTTGCACTTCTGAGCTCCATATTGGAGCCTTGTGGAGATTCCAGGTGTGTCCAGTTAGCAGCCCAGCTGGAAAAGAGGTTTGCTGTGGATGGTAATGAGGTTTGGGTTAGCAGAGGAGAGAGGAGGTTCTTTAAAGATGTAGGGATCAGCCATGTAGAGACTTCTTGAAACTGCCTTTGGGTAGTGTCCACTTGGTGGCTATGGGCTTTTAGAGAAAGCAGCTCAACCACATGGACCACCTTGGATAAATAATTGGCCCGACAGAGACTTAAATGAGCCTGAGCAAAGCATTGCTTCCCCTCTCTTTCTCCTCCTGTGTGGCCAAAATGAGGCCTTCAGCAGAGTTTTGTTCCACTTTTAGTGAATCCTGGATCAGCACTATTTTTTAACTAGGCATTTTCAGTGTAAAAGGAACTAAACAAAAACCGGGTTTAAACCAAGATCCCTGCTTTGAATGCATCACTTAGCATGGATTCTGTAAATGTGAAACCAAGTTCTTCCAAAGTATTCTTCCCAACCATGTGGAAGGAGTTGAGAAAAGGGGGAGCATGTGACTCCAATAGTTTGCTCATGCTCATTCAGGCGGTGATGCAGCACAGCAGTGTGGAACCTGTGGCCCTCCAGATGTTTCTGGGGTGGATAGGAACTGTAAACATGGCATTTGGAGGGCTACATGGTCCCTATACCTTAAGGTAAAGGTAAAGGGACCCCTGACCATTAGGTCCAGTCGTGACCGACTCTGGGGTTGCTGCGCTCATCTCGCTTTATTGGCCGAGGGAGCCGGCGTACAGCTTCCGGGTCATGTGGCCAGCATGACTAAGCCGCTTCTGGCAAACCAGAGCAGCGCATGGAAACACCGTTTACCTTCCCACCGAAGCGGTACCTATTTATCTACTTGTACTTTGATGTGCTTTCGAACTGCTAGGTTGGCAGGAGCAGGGACTGAGCAATGGGAGCTCACCCCGTCGCAGGGATTCGAACCGCCGACCTTCTGATCGGCAGGTCCTAGGCTCTGTGGTTTAACCCACAGCGCCACCCGCGTCCCAATACCTTATGCAGCACTAAAACTATGGTCCATTGTTGCAGGCAAACATGGCTGTACTCTTTGAAGCCTTCCTGCATTAACTAATTTGCTGGTGAACAGGGGGTGGGGGGGATTATAAAATCATTCAATAAAATCCCAAATTGTAAAATGTTTTGAAAAAATTCTAGGAAACTTGTTGGGATGCAAGGTGATGTTAAAGAGATAATACTAGATGCCCCAGGGTTTTTTAAAAAACCATATTCATTTAGAGCATGGAGAGTCTCTATATGACCACCAGATGGCAGATATATATTTTTTCTTCATTTAAAACACTTCTTACCCAGTCTCCATTACAAATGCAGTTCTAGAGTGGGTTACAATTAAAACAAATCCCCATACATGATACAATCATCGAAAAAACAAGGCAGATAAATTGCAACCAGCCAATACTAAAATAAAATCAATGCAATTATACTGGACAAATAACCAAATGAGCGCAGAAAGATTAAAATGATAGGCACTAGTCACATCTCTGAAGGAAGGGGATTCCAGAGCTGAGGTGCCACCACCAAAAAGGCTCCAAAAAACAAGACCATTGGAGAGTGGTGGCATAACTGTTATACATATTGTGAGTAGGGAAGTTGCCACAGGAAATATATATATATATTTGTGTTTTCCTACACTTGCAGTGTCATCTCCTACATCTTCACCCATCTCTCGCTAATCTTCCCTACCACAGATAGCTTCCATTATCACCAGAAGTGTGTTTTTTGTTTCCTTTAAACCTCATCATCATCAGAGTAGACCCCTTAAAATTAATGGGTCTAAATTAGCCATGTCCATTAAGTTCAGTGGGCCTACTCAATGAGTATGACGAGCATGCACTACAACCCAATACTTCCACCTGGGTTATTGGGGTGCATGCATTTAGCACATCCCATCTCAACACTGTGGGGGCCCTGTCATGCCTGGACACAGCTCCATACTGAAGACCCCTCCCTCTAGCTACCTACTGCTGTCACTGAGGCCACCAGAGGCAAGGCTAATCCAAGAGATTTTGCTGCTTGAGCAGAACAGCGACATTGCACTCTCAATTCACATACAATAACTGACAGATGCAGTAGCTGAATTTTACTTCAGCAATAGTGATGGGACATCACTTTCCACCACTCCTAACTTGGGAGCATAGAGCGGGCCATGTGATACACACGGCTTTGTCGTTGCCCCCAGCATCAGATGGCTGAGATCGCCTCCTCATGCCACCTAATGGTTGAACTTCCCCTGACCAGAGAGAGAGGAAGCAAGAGCTTTTGCATTGTATTCAGATCCAGCTTCACGTCCTTCTGAATTACTTCCTGATGAACTTAACTTTCTGCCCGAGTTTTCTTTTCAGAACTTCATCTTCCATAATTGATCTTCCCTTTGCTCTCATCTCCCCATACACCCATCAAATCTGCTCTATCCCATCAATCTCTCCGGAGCAGATTGGGAGGAAACAGGGGGAGAACAAGGGAGAAGAATTTCTGCTGTGCTGGCGGAAGTCCTTGCATGAACAGGGATGACTTCATTGGACACAGCCCCATGACTCTTTGTTATTTTAGAGTCCTATGACTCTTTACTCTAAACCCTTTCAAGATATCTTGGTATACGTTAGCTGAATCAATGAACAGAAGTGGTGGGGGTCTGGGAGCACATCTTTTTCATGTGCTGGTAACTGTGCAGGGGAAAGGATCCCTGGATGGAGCTATTAGCAAACTCCCCTGTAGACATGCACGGAGATTGTATAGAAATAGCAAATCGAATTAGAATAATAGTATCATAGAACTGTAGAGTTGGAAGGGACCTCAAGGGCCATCTAATTCAACACCTGCAGTGCAGGAATCACAGCTGAAGAATCCCTGACAGACGGCCATCCAGCCTCTGCTTAAAAACCTCCAAGGAAGGAGAGTCCACCACCTTTAGAGGGAGTCCGTTCCACCATCAAACAGCTCTTACTGTCTGAAAATTCTTCCTAATGTTTAGTTGGAATCTCCTTTCCTGAAATTTGAATCCATTGGTTTGGGTTCTTCCATCCGGAGCAGAAGAAAAACAAGCTTGCACCATCTTCTGTGTAACGGCCCTTCAGATATTTGAAGATTTGTCTTGCTGAATTGACAGCTTTTTCACTAAGTTGCTGTCCTTAAAACAACAGCAGTGACAGCCCAATTGATGAGGTGTCCGTTCTCCTGATACAGTGCTGGTTTGTGAATGAGATGAAGACATCTTAGCCCTTATCCAAGATTCATATTTTTCACAATATCAAGTTATGAATAAAAAGCTTCCAGCGTATGCCTTCGAAATTGCCAAGGAAAGCCATTGTTTCTTAAATGCCTGTTGAACATTGGGGCAGACTTGATTCAAATGTGAAAGCTGTGCTCAGACCTTTAAAAAAGGGAAAGCTGTCAGAATAATTGCTAAGAACATGCAAGGATTATCCAAAGTAAACTGCAGCCTGCAAAATGAGAATTGCATGTTAGCTAATTGTTAATTTTAGCAATTGCAATGGCTAATTAGTGTGGCACATATTGACTATTAGCATGATGCCCCAGCACCTGCTTTCCCCAATGAACCGATTTCTTCACTTCTCGTGCAGGAGCCAAATGTGTAATTATTGGCCATCATTGGGGCGATTTTTTCAGTGATTCTTTTGTGTGATGTGAATAAAGCATAATGGCATATTTTATTAGAGGGCAAATAGCTGTTTGTTAATGGAAATGATTTGAAACCCAAGAAACTCAGAGCTAGGAACGTGTTTTCAGTATCAGCATGAATTCAAATGTATTCCCTTTTCACCGTATAAAAGAAGCATAGAAATCAAATCTAAGCTTATTTAATGGTATGTGCAAACACAGCATTGATTAGCTACCTCAGATGTAGGGCACCATTTGGGTGTTTTTGGAGGCTGCCAAGTGTCCACGTTCCTTGTTTAAAACTCCTTTTTTCTGGATTGGAGTAGCAGCAAAAGGGGGTTTCATTTCCTCACTCTAAAAAACAAGAACTCCCCAAATCATGTGTATAACATAAAGCAATACTTATAAAGCATACATCTTTAGCAAACAGGGTTATAGAGCACTTCTTAATTACCCCCTAAAGCAGATGCTTGAGTATATTTCACAATAGACAAGTGTCAGCTGCTAAGTAGATTATTCAAGATAACCACAGCGGTTTGCAAATAAATGACCCAGGGTTGTATCCAATGCTAGTCATACCCAGAGTAGACCCATTAAAATGAAAGGACATGGCTAACTTTGATCCATTCATTTTAATAGGTCTACTAGAGTAAAGCTCAGGTGTAAGCCACTATCTTGTAGATTCAGCAATGGCATATTTTTTTTTTTTTTATTATTATTATTATTATTATTAATATTAATTACAGAAGGTTCTTACTCTTTTGGGCATAGATTCTTGCATAGAAATCTATGCATATGATTTAACTGCACTCTGTATCTTCATTTGCTTCCATTTGTTCCAAAACAACATCTATTTCTATGGTCAATAGGGACTATGCATTAGATCTGACAATAGCCTTGCAGTCAAATGTTGCATTTTCACCAATGCACAGAGTAAAATGGAGTCACAGAGTAGAGTTCATCAATACACCCTGGCTTACTTATACCACACAGAGACTTGCTTCTATGAGCAGTCTACTCACATGAGCAATATAAGATTATGAGAATGCCTAATTTGTCCAAGGTCTCTTCCATATGCTGCAAGTCATGCCTTTCCATGTCACAGCTGAGGAGCTGCGATCTTGCATGAATTTGTGGCTACAGTATTTCAGTACTCAAGTTGAGCACTGCTTGCAGAACCAGGTTTTTTTTGTGTGGCAGTCAGCTGCTAGTGCATCATTAGAGCAGCCCAAGACAATTTGGCGCCTGAGGCAAAACATCTCACCACTGCCCCTGTGTGCATCCTCAAAATTTGCCCAGAGGCTTGGAGGACCCTTTGGAGGGGATTTTGAAAGTGCACAGGGAAAGGAAGGGGGAAGTCCCAGTGCACGAATCCAACACAGTGTTGGATACAGCCCATAGTAGGTACATTTGTGTGGTTCATGGAGTTTCCCTGTATATTTAGAGAAAAAGCGAGAAAGAGGTGGCACGATAGACGTTTATAAAATTATGCATTGCATGGAGAGAATGGATAGAGAAAAGTTTCTAACCCACTCTCATAATGCTAGAATTCACGGACATCCAACGAAGCTGCATGTTGGAAGATTTGGAACAGATAAAAGAAAGCTATTATTATTAGTATTATTGATTGAATTTATATACCACCCTATACCCGGGGGTCTCACAGGAGGCAGAGACGGCCACCAACTTGGGTGGCTTTAAAAGAGGATTGGAAGGATATGGGATGGCTTTGTTGTTGTTGTTTAGTCGTTTAGTCATGTCCGACTCTTCGTGACCCCATGGACCAGAGCACGCCAGGCACTCCTGTCTTCCACTGCCTCCCGCAGTTTGGTCAAACTCATGCTGGTAGCTTCGAGAACACTGTCCAACCATCTCGTCCTCTGTCGTCCCTTTCTCCTTGTGCCCTCCATCTTTCCCAACATCAGGGTCTTTTCCAGGGAGTCTTCTCTTCTCATGAGGTGTACTGGAGCCTCAGCTGCAGGATCTGTCCTTCCAGTGAGCACTCAGGGCTGATTTCCTTAAGAATGGATAGGTTTGATCTTCTTGCAGTCCATGGGACTCTCAAGAATCTCCTCCAGCACCATCATTCAAAAGCATCAATTCTTCAGGGATCAGTCTTCTTTATGGTCCAGCTCTCACTTCCATACATCACTACTGGGAAAACCATAGCTTTAACTATATGGACCTTTGTTGGCAAGGTGATGTCTCTGCTTTTCAAGATGCTGTCTAGGGTTGTCATTGCTTTTCTCCCAAGAAGCAGGCGTCTTTTAGGGTTGCCATATTCCAGGGATCAAAAACCAGGACACACACATACCATCAGGGCACCCCCACACACCATCCCACATCTCCCTCACTCTCCCCCTTCCTGCTGCTAACCCGTTCCTCACCTGCCTGCTTCCCCCTTCTTCCCTCCCCTCTCATACCTTTGCTGTCTTTAGCCTCCTGCTCACGATGGGAGGCTGGGCGGCCCCAGGAAGCTCACGCAAGGCCAGGCAACTGCCAGGACCAGCACAGGGCCTAGTGAGCCCCCAGGAAGGCCGCGCCAGGCGGTAGCCAGGAAGAACACCATGCCTAGCGCGACTCTCGGCAGGCCGTTCCAGGTCACCTGATGCCTGCTTCCTGTTCCGGGGCACAGCGTCTTCTGAGTATGCACGTGCCCCCCCCCCCACAAAAATAAAAAACCCAAAAACATTTTTTTAAAAAAACCAAAACCCAGACATTTAATCCAAAATGCAAAAATCTGCCTGGATGGACATGCTGATCTCCAAAAACTATGTGTCCAGGAATCCCAGATGTATGACAACCCTAGGATGGCTATGCTCTGCCTACATAATTCTTCTGAATATCACTTGCTAGAAACACTGAGAAGGAAGAGTGCTCTTGTGCTCAGTTCCAGCTTGAGGGTTCCCCCACAGGCATCTGACAACATGATGCTGGACAAGATAGGCCAATTGCCTGATCCAGCAGGCTGCTCTTATGTTATGTTCATAATATATCAGAAGCCTAACATCTTCTTCAGTCTCTTTTGAGCTTAATGTGATTTTATCTATTGCGTACACAGATTAGGTGCAATCTAGCCAAAGCCATACACTTTTAGTCCCGTTGATTTCAAAGGGAGAGCTCAACGCACCTTTAATTTGCTCATGTTGGGAACAGTGTGACTCTAATCTGGAAGGATCACGCCTATTGTTATTTCACATATATGCAGCCGTGACATGCACCATCTTCACCATCCTGTGTGCGCTAGAGTTTTGCCCAGGCGACCATTTTGAATATGCAAGTCATTCAGTGTGGCTGATCTCCTGGGCTCAGGTCCAGCCTACTCAAGAGACTGCTTTTTCCCATACGGGTGCCTTCTTGAGCTCAATCCTTGTTTGCCAAGCTAGGACCACAAAGGCCCTATAGAAAAGTATTGCCATTGGCACCCCCTCCATTGTAGGATCCTCTTTCCCTAGATACTTGCCAAAGCCTGAGTATCCTTCAGCACTATTGTACATCTCTTTTATTTGGTCTGGCTCCGGTGATCAAAGCTGCTGTGGGATGAATTTATAATTGTTGTAATTTAATAGGTTGTGGGGTGTTCTCTCAGACGCGCCAATGAAGACAGATGCCCAAGTACTCAGTGTAATGTAACTTCCTTGATTTAGCAAGGTGGTAGTTTTAATATTTGTTCTCTCTTAGGCCTGTATTGTATTAGCTGCCTTGCAGGCTGCTCTCAATAGCTTCCTCTGCCAGGCTGTGGCTCCACTCTCTCACTAAAAAACCTCCTGGAAGGCTTCCCTCAAGAACTGAATATCCCTCTGGAAGCTGTATTCTTCCACCTTGGGTCCCCATATACTGTTGGACTACAACTCCCATCGTCCCTGATTGTTGGCTAAACTGGCCGGAGATTGTGGAAATTGCAGTTCAACAGCATTTGGAGTCTGGGGTTGTATTAAGCATGGGGGGGTGTTGCTAAGTAGTTCCATCAGCACAAGGATTTCTGCTTGCGCAACAAAACTTTTCCCCTCTTCTGTTATTCAGAAGGCAGGTGCGCAATGCCACAAGGCCTGTGCTGCCCCAACCACTACTGATTGTGACCTTGCTTGGGTGGCTTTGAAAGAGGATTAGACAAAGTCATGGAGAAGGCTATCAATGCATTCGCATAGTATATGCAGCCCACCCTGAGAGTGTTGTGGCGACTCCCTGGGAGTGACGTGGTGGCTCGGACTCCTGCAGGCACCGTGCCACCCAAAATGGCAGTGTGGGACTCCCACCACCTACCACCTTCCTTTCAACCGCCCTACAGCTGAGGGGGAGACGGTGGGCAATGTGAACTCCATGCCACCTTTTCAGGCAGCACGGTGCCTGCAGCTGAAGGGGAGGCAATGGGCAGAGTGGACGCCACACAGGCTCTGCCTCTGCACACCCTACGCAGGCTCGCTGTGCCCAGTGGACAGCTCACCCTGTGCTTGGAAACACGCCCAGGAAGGCTGCCAACTTCCCAAGTCTTTGGGGCGTCTCTCTGATGGTCCTCCCTGGCTGTAAATCTCCCTCAGTCCAGAGAGACCGGTGATAAGCGACCCCTCTCTCCTGAGAGGAGCACACTCGTCTTCTGGCATATCATTTCAGAAGAAAGACTCAATCAGTAGCTCTAAAACTACTTTATTTACAGTCTATAATACAAAGACTCCATCAGCATGTCTGTTCTCTTTCAACACCAGTACAGAAACTGCAACACTTTCAGAAGTGAAACTAACTTCCAACAGTACTCAGACTTCCTTCTCATGCTCACTCAGACACTCACATGATGTACACAAAACACAGTACAGTGGTACCTCAGGTTAAGAACTTAATTCATTCCAGAGGTCTGTTCTTAACCTGAAACTGTTCTTAACCTGAAGCACCACTTTTGCTAATGGGACCTCCTGCTGCCGCCACGCCGCTGGAGCACAATATCTGTTCTCATCCTGAAGCAAAGTTCTTAACCCGAGGTACTATTTCTGGGTTAGCGGAGTCTGTAACCTGAAGCGTATGTAGCCTGAAGCGTATGTAACCTGAGGTACCGCTGTACAACAGTACCACTAGCTGGAGCAGCTCGGATAGATAAAAATCCTAACATGGGGCACGGGCGCCCAAGTGGCTAGCTATGCTGCTGTATCAATGGCTACTAGCCGTGCTGGCTATGCTCTAGCTCCATGGCCTGATTCAGCAGGTTCTTCCTATGTTAGTGCTGGAAGCATTAGGTTGGCTCTAAACGTGCCCTTCCGCTTGTGGACAGTGTCTCCTTGTGCCAAGATCATGCGCAACCTCTTGCAGAAGCTTCTGAAGTGGCTGTGGTGCTTGGCGAACCTTTCCACAAACTCATGCTCAAGGGCTTGCAGAAAAGCAGCACTTCCTGGTTCTTTGGACCCACCCCATTGAACAGTGCTGTCCTTGTTCCAACTATTTTTGTTTCGGGAGAAAATTATTTACAAACATTAGGAAGAAGCCATGAATAGGCACTTTCTTTTCTCTTCAAGGGCCTATAGCTTCTCCACTGTTTCAAGATGCAGATATATGTTCAGTATTCAGGTTCACTGTTTGACCCATTAAACTAGTATTGAGGAATAATTTGTGTGTTTTCCCAGTATGGCTGCATGCAGAATGGGGCTCATTTCCACAAGTTTGAATAAATTTATCCAGTTCAGTGAACCTGTTGTTATGCTTAGCAAAACTCAGTAGGTGGCTTTAAAGTCCTGTAATTAGCCCATTACATAAAATCTGTACTTTAGATTTTTGCACATTGGTTAATAAGTATAACGTGCTTCATATATATAAATAACATTACATTAAATGATGCCGCATAAAAGAATTAAAGGCCAAAGTAGTTAAATAAAATACTTGAAAGAGACCTTAAATTAGTATGTTTAATTCCAACTCATTGAACAGGAAAAGACTTGCAGCCTTACTGTAACATTTCCCAATGACAACAAGCAATAATTGGGGGGGAAAGGCAGAAATGTGGCCTTCTTCTTTTGTCGGTGGTTGCTGCACCACCTTGACATGGAGAGGACTTTTGATGAATTTTAAAATTAATACAAAATATTCTGGTGTTCCAGGAGTACACCAGCAACTGCAATGAGCATCATTATGCGCTACCCTAAATGCTATCTCTGTCATTTATAAAGATCTGGTTATTTTGCATGCAGTCCTTAGAGTATTTACTTAGAAGTAAGCACCACTGAATCCAGGCGGGTTTACTCCCCAGAATCCATAGGATCATAGAGTTTTACACTGACAGGCCAACCCTACTGAGATGTTAGTGGGAAGACTCCATGGCAGAGGAACTGTCATTTCCTAAGCCCTCTTGGGCTTACCCTGACCCAGGTACAAATGTGGCTTTTTACCTTTTTGTTTCTTTTCTTTCTCTACTGAACCTTAAAAAAAAAAAATCCATCCCATTGGTTTCAGTGGAATGGAAAATAACTATGTCAGCTCCAGGGCCGGGATAGTTTGTATCCCTGCCAGGGCATGCCAGGGGAATAGGAGATCTTTGGGGAAGGCCTTGAATCTGTGGGATCCAATTTGCCAACAACATGCTCCTTTTCAGACCCTTTCATCTCTGGAGCACCATCCTCTGACAGAGGAGTGGTGGCAGCTGAGATTTTCACCACATCAGCAAGGAGGCCTTGTGGGTGCAGGTCTTTTTCTCTATGCGTGGAGAGGGAGGTGCACACGATCCAGCTGCCCCTACTCGGGAGCCAGCTGCAGGTGCCAAGAAGTGACGACACACTCACCTGTGTTGCCACTGCTCCCCAGAGGTAGAGGAGCAGAGACAAGGTGATGAGGAGGTCAGCATAGTACAAATGCCCCACCAGGTGTACTGGATTGACTCAGCCATTGTATTTGCACTGCACTGACCTTGCTACCACCTCACCCCTCCACCTCTACCTCCCAGTGTGCAGCACTGATGTCACCAGTCAGACGTCAGGTGAGCAAAGCCACCCTGTCATGCCATCTGCTCCTTCTGGGGGACTAGGGTTACTCCCTAAGTATCAGCTAAAATAAAAAAAAGGTGAGTCATATGAGGAAATGGCATTTTTCAAACCAAATACATTTACATTATCAGGCTGGAATTTCACAATGATGTATAGGGGGATTTTGTTTCTGATATATTTTACCCGATTTCCATTTTATTTTATTTTATTTATCAGATCTGTGTTTTAATTTTGTAGCATTGTTGCACATTGCCCAGAGGACTAGGTTAATAAGCAACTGGTGGTAAAGTAAATATATTCTTAAGTCTTGGTATTTTTCATATGCTATGAGCATATAACTTTTAATACCCAATATACAATAATTGAGTTTTAAAAACCACAAGTAAGTGTGGAGGGAAATGTTTACTAATTTTAGAAAGCAGATACAGATCATTTTACTTATTTTAGACTGTTAAGTTTCAGCGTGACAGAAAATATATAGAGTGGCATAAAAGCTTTCAACAATAAATACTCATTTATCCACATGTGGTGACAGTGGCCCAAAATCTTTCTCTTTTGGAAAGAAGTATTTCATTAAGTAGGCCTTATCACAAAACATGATAGCCCTTCAGATCTTAAAACAGCATTTCTATCATATTATTCAGAAATTGTTCAACAACTTCATTGGGAAAAAATATTTTATTTGATTTATTGTATTTCTATGCCGCTTTTCATTCAAAGGAATCTCAAAGTAACTTAGAAACAATAAATAAAAACAAAATAACAATAACAATAAATAAATAGAAACAATAAATAAAAAATAACATAATAGAACATTGTGATACAGCATAAATCATATAAAATAATTAACAAATCATCAATAAAACAATTACAATCTATAAAACACTATTAATAGCAGCAACAAAAAATACACCACAATTACAGCAAAGTCATATTATATCATTAACAAATCAGTAGGGCATTTATAATCCATAAAACAATATTAGCAAAATTAACAAAATAGCAACTAAAAAAATGAAGCTTTTAAGTTTATATTAACTGTTAAGTTCACTCTCCATGCCCCCATGATCTGAACTGAACTTTATTCAGTTCATTAAAATATTCATAAAACACACATAATGCCTGTTGTTAACCCAGCTGCACCAGCTGGGGTCCTCAGGTCGTGGGCCATGATGGAGATAGTGGGGCTCTCACACCAGTGGGAAGGTGAAGGTTAACTCCAGGTAGCCTGCTCAGGCACAGTTGCTGAGGAACTCACCCACATTGCTGTCAATAATCAATAGGTCCGTTCCCACTGGATGAAGGAGAGTGAGTCTTCCCTCTTCAGCAATGAGTTGCAACTGCACTCTTTGCAGAGGCTGACCAGGAGGTCCAGCAGCCACTCCATGCTCAGGATGCTCTTGCTGTGCTGCAGGCCATCCTCCAGCAGCTGCTCCATCTTCTTCAGCCACACCTTGACTGACATGGCGGCAGAGCAGGAGTCAGCTTCTGAGGGGAGCAAGCAGAGGAGCTAGTCGAGTCCACCAGGCAGGAGGGAGAAGCTGCAATAAAAATACAGAGGGAGCCTCAGCAGGATCCTGGTGGCCTGGATGAGCTCGCAGCCAGTGACTTGGAGCTGTGCCATGGTCTCAGCATCCAGGCCACTGCCCATGGAAGGCATGGAATGCTTTCCCTCCCAGCCACAATACAGAAGCAAATTATTTCCCCCTCGTGCATGGAAAGGGAGCGGCTGAATCTTGCTGATTCATTTCAAACTCAAGGTCAAACTCATTTCAAACTTAAAGGTCAAACTCAGGAATCACCTCTTCCCAGGTCTTTGGTTGGCTGGTTCATAGAATTTCTTAACCACCCTTCACCATAAGATCCCAGGGCAGATTACAATATAATAATATATTAAAATCAGTGAAAATAATTTTTGAGACTTTTCTTCTTGTCTCTCCACCAACTTAGGCATGGCTGAGGAAGTCGTGTGACCTACCTTACAGTGGACAGTCCTCTGTTTAAAGGATTAGAGAGCTATCAAGTTTAAAGAAGGTGTCAACTTGCCTATCAACCGTTAGCACCTTGACACCAGACCAATGGGTTTCCTGGTCCCTGTCTTCCTCACTTTGATGAGTTGTATTCTATTTCTAGTCCTGATAGACCTACATTGGCTCCCAGTATGTTTCCGAGCACAATTCAAAGTGTTGCTGCTGACCTTTAAAGCCCTAAATGGCATCGGCCCAGTATGCCTGAAGAAGCGTCTTCACCCCCATTGTTCAGCCCAGAAACTGAGGTCCAGGTCCGAGGGCCTTCTGGTGGTTCCCTCACTGCGAGAAGCGAAGTTACAGGGAACCAGGCAGTGGGACTTCTTGGTAGTGGCGCCTGCCCTGTGGAACGCCCTCCCATCAGATGTCAAGGAAAGAAACAATGATCTGACTTTTAGAAGACATCTGAAAGCAGCCCTGTTTAAGGAAGTTTTTAATGTTTGGTCTTTTATTGTGTTTTTAGTATTCTGCTGGAAGCCACCCGGTGGGAGGGGGGTCCAGACAGATGGGCAGGGTATAAATAATAAATTGTTGTTGTTGTAAAATGTCCATCTTAAATATAAATTAGCATTTGCAAATTTTGTGGAAACCTTTTTTTGTGATGTGTAAACAAACCCCCTTGTTGTGGCTGTTGTGGAAATGAGAGACATGTGGTTATTGGTGGTGGCACCCAATTTAGTGAATAGCCTCCAAAGTTTCCCTCTTTCCTTCCCTTTCCTTTCTCACTAAAACAGATTCTATTTGTGGGCTCCATATGATGTATTTTATTGCTGCTGTCTGCTGGTGCTTTTTCATGGTTGCCGTCTTACTGGTGTTGCTTGTTTTCACAGTTATTTTAAGATTCTACTTTAGCTACTTTGTTGTTGCTGTTGCTGTTGCTGCATCTGGGATAGCCAGATGCAAAAAAATAAAAATAAAAAGAGGATGGGACTCCACCTGCATCTTTAATACAGAGGAATGAATTTCAGCAGGTTCCAGCTTGCTAAAATCCCCTCCTCTGCACAACTGTTAGAAATGCAAGACCCCTGTTCTCTTTTGCATCAGGCCTCCCTAGTTGTATGTTCTTACCATGGTATGGCACCTGACTATTCTCTTGTTATGGAAATATACGGTAGGTAGACTTACTTCCAAGTGAATGCACTTCCAACAGTACCTTTACACACTTCTTTCAGAAGATGCTAAGATCTAGGCTTTAGTAGCTCTTCAGGCAAAGATAGTTTCCATGTTTACCTTATGGAAGTTTCATAATTCACTGGATATTCATGTTTTATGGGCACTTTAAGTCAAATGTTAGGTCATACTTTTTTATACTTACTATCCGGTGCCAAAATTCTCTTCCATTCATAGCCAATGCTTGTTTTATCTTCTGGAAATAAACTTACACTAGATAGGGAGAAAAGATGATTATCCTTAGGCAGCTGAAAAAGCATTTTGATTGTAAGGTTCTCCAGTCTTTTGTAGAATTGTCTAGTGCATAGAATATTTTGGCTAATTGCATTTGCTGCCATGAAAGAATTGATTAATTAAAATATTAAAGCATTTGAATACAGTTCACATTATTTGATAATGAAGGGAACCTTCTCTCTTCACCAAGTAATACAGACCATTCATTATCCTTTATAAAATCACCCTTAAACACATGATGAATCAAATGAAACACAAATAATTGACAACAAGTTTATCAGTATACATAGAACCCTTTTCACCGGAGACAGCTGCAATTAAAATATGCAATGCACAGAAATCCATATTAGCAGAGGATCCTAATCAAACCTCTCTATTGCTTTCAACCATTTTTGCTTTCAACTATTTCCAACCGTTTTGTGGTTTTG